>NC_134528.1:25218352-25845608 GCF_027942865.1 Odontesthes bonariensis | reverse complement strand
TATTGGTATTTTTGCTATAAAATGAAATCCTTCAGTCAAAACAAGTTCAAACTCCTTCGTCCTTCATATATATCAATTCTAAGTAGGTTCCATGCATAAACATCTTTAAATGACCTTGTATGCGAAAGAACACAGGAATAGCCTTACTTTTGCGAGATAAGGCCAAATTGGGTATTTTTGCTATAAAATGAATTCCTTCAGTCAAAACAAGTTCAAACTCCTTTGTCCTTCATATATATCAATTCTAAGTCGGTTCCATGCATAAACCTCTTTAAATGACCTTGTTTGAGAAAGAAAACAGGAATAGCCTTACTATTTGCAAGATAAGGCCAAATGGTATTTTTGCTATAAAATGAATTCCTTCCGTCAAAACAAGTGCAAACTCCTTTGTCCTTCATATATATAAATTCTAAGTAGGTTCCATGCATAAACCTTTTTAAATGACCTTGTTTGAGGAAGAAAAACAGGAAAAGCCTTACTTTTGCGAGATAAGGCCAAATTGTATTTTTTGCTATAAAATGAAATCCTTCAGTCAAAACAAGTTCAAACTCCTTTGTCCTTCATATATATCAATTCTAAGTAGGTTCCATGCATAAACCTCTTTAAATACCTGTATGGATAGAAACACAGGAATAGCCTTCTTTTGCTGTATTAAGACGATATTCGGATTTTTGCTTATAAACACCAATTCCTTCAGTCAAAACAAGTTCAAACTCCTTTGTCCTTCATATATATCAATTCTAAGTAGGTTCCATGCATAAACATCTTTAAATGACCTTGTTTGAGGAAGAAAAACAGGAAAAGCCTTACTTTTGCGAGATAAGGCCAAATTTGTATTTTTGCTATAAAATGAATTCCTTCATGTCAAAACAAGTTCAAACTCTTTGTCCTTCATCTATATCAATTCTAAGTAGGTATCATGCATAAACCTCTTTTAATTACTTTGTTTGAGGAAGAAAACAGGAATAGCCTTACTTTGCGAGAGAAGGCCAAATTGGTATTTTTGCTATAAAATGAAATCCTTCAGTCAAAACAAGTTCAAACTCCTTTGTCCTTCATATATATACATTCTAAGTAGGTTCCATGCACAAACCTCTTTAAATGACCTTGTATGCGAAAGAAACACAGGAATAGCCTTCTTTTGCGGAGTTAAGACGAAATTCGGATTTTTGCTTATAAACACCGATTCCTTCAGTCAAAACAAGTTCAAACTCCTTTGACCTTCATATATATACATTCTAAGTAGGTTCCATGCATAAACCTCTTTAAATGACCTTGTTTGAGGAAGAAAAACACGAATAGCCTTACTTTTGCGAGATAAGGCCAAATTGGTATTTTTGCTATAAAATGAAATCCTTCAGTCAAAACAAGTTCAAACTCCTTTGTCCTTATATATATCAATTCTAAGTAGGTTCCATGCATAAACATCTTTAAATGACCTTGTATGCGAAAGAAACACAGGAATAGCCTTACTTTGCGAGATAGGCCAATTGGTATTTTTGCTATAAAATGAATTCCTTCAGTCAAAACAAGTTCAAACTCCTTTGTCCTTCATATATATCAATTCTAAGTCGGTTCCATGCATAAACCTCTTTAAATGACCTTGTTTGAGAAGAAAAACAGGAATAGCCTTACTTTTGCGAGATAAGGCCAAATTGGTATTTTTGCTATAAAATGAAATCCTTCAGTCAAAACAAGTTCAAACTCCTTTGTCCTTCATATATATCAATTCTAAGTAGGTTCCATGCATAAACATCTTTAAATGACTTGTATGTGAAAGAAACACAGGAATAGCCTTCTTTTGCGGATTTAGACGAAATTTGGATTTTTTGCTTATAAAATCAATTCCTTCAGTCAAAAAAAGTTCCAACTCATTTGTCCTTTCATATATATACATTCTAAGGAGGTTCCATGCATAAACCTCTTTAAATGACTTTGTTTGAGGAAGAAAAACAGGAATAGCCTTACTTTTGCGAGATAAGGCCAAATTAATATTTTTGCTATAAAATGAATTCCTTCAGTCAAAACAAGTTCAAACTCCTTTGTCCTTCATATATATCAATTCTAAGTAGGTTCCATGCATAAACATCTTTAAATGACCTTGTTTGAGGAAGAAAAACAGGAATAGCCTTACTTTTGCAAGATAAGGCCAAATTGGTATTTTTGCTATAAAATGAATTCCTTCAGTCAAAACAAGTGCAAAATCCTTTGTCCTTCATATATATAAATTCTAAGTAGGTTCCATGCATAAACCTTTTTAAATGACCTTGTTTGAGGAAGAAAAACAGGAAAAGCCTTACTTTTGCGAGATAAGGCCAAATTGGTATTTTTGCTATAAAATGAAATTCTTCAGTCAAAACAAGTTCAAACTCCTTTGTCCTTCATATATATCAATTCTAAGTAGGTTCCATGCATAAACCTCTTTAAATGACCTTGTATGCGAAAGAAACACAGGAATAGCCTTCTTTTGCGGAGTTAAGATGAAATTCGGATTTTTGCTTATAAACACCAATTCCTTCAGTCAAAACAAGTTCAAACTCTTTTGTCCGTCATATATATCAATTCTAAGTAGGTTCCATGCATAAACCTCTTTAAATGACCTTGTATGCGAAAGAAACACAGGAATAGCCTTCTTTTGCGGAGTTAAGATGAAATTCGGATTTTTGCTTATAAACACCAATTCCTTCAGTCAAAACAAGTTCAAACTCCTTTGTCCTTCATATATATCCATTCTAAGTAGGTTCCATGCATAAACCTCTTTAAATGACATTGTTTGAGAAAGAAAAACAGGAATAGCCTTACTTTTGCGAGATAAGGCCAAATTGGTATTTTTGCTATAAAATGAAATCCTTCAGTCAAAACAAGTTCAAACTCCTTTGTCCTTCATATATATCAATTCTAAGTAGGTTCCATGCATAAACCTCTTTAAATGACCTTGTATGCGAAAGAAACACAGGAATAGCCTTCTTTTGCGGAGTTAAGATGAAATTCGGATTTTTGCTTATAAACACCAATTCCTTCAGTCAAAACAAGTTCAAACTCCTTTGTCCGTCATATATATCAATTCTAAGTAGGTTCCATGCATAAACCTCTTTAAATGACCTTGTATGCGAAAGAAACACAGGAATAGCCTTCTTTTGCTGAATTAAGACGATATTCGGATTTTTGCTTATAAACACCAATTCCTTCAGTCAAAACAAGTTCAAACTCCTTTGTCCTTCATATATATCAATTCTAAGTAGGTTCCATGCATAAACATCTTTAAATGACCTTGTTTGAGGAAGAAAAACAGGAAAAGCCTTACTTTTGCGAGATAAGGCCAAATTTGTATTTTTGCTATAAAATGAATTCCTTCAGTCAAAACAAGTTCAAACTCCTTTGTCCTTCATCTATATCAATTCTAAGTAGGTTTCATGCATAAACCTCTTTTAATTACTTTGTTTGGGGAAGAAAAACAGGAATAGCCTTACTTTTGCGAGATAAGGCCAAATTGGTATTTTTGCTATAAAATGAAATCCTTCAATCAAAACAAGTTCAAACTCCTTTGTCCTTCATATATATAAATTCTAAGTAGGTTCCATGCACAAACCTCTTTAAATGACCTTGTATGCGAAAGAAACACAGGAATAGCCTTCTTTTGCGGAGTTAAGACGAAATTCGGATTTTTGCTTATAAACACCGATTCCTTCAGTCAAAACAAGTTCAAACTCCTTTGACCTTCATATATATACATTCTAAGTAGGTTCCATGCATAAACCTCTTTAAATGACCTTGTTTGAGGAAGAAAAACAGGAATAGCCTTACTTTTGCGAGATAAGGCCAAATTGGTATTTTTGCTATAAAATGAAATCCTTCAGTCAAAACAAGTTCAAACTCATTTGTCCTTCATATATATACATTCTAAGTAGGTTCCATGCATAAACCTCTTTAAATGACCTTGTTTGAGGAAGAAAAACAGGAATAGCCTTACTTTTGCGAGATAAGGCCAAATTGGTATTTTTGCTATAAAATGAATTCCTTCAGTCAAAACAAGTTCAAACTCCTTGGTCCTTCATATATATCAATTCTAAGTAGGTTCCATGCATAAACCTCTTTAAATTACCTTGTTTGGGGAAGAAAAACAGGAATAGCCTTACTTTTGCGAGATAAGGCCAAAATGGTATTTTTGCTATAAAATGAATTCCTTCAGTCAAAACAAGTTCAAACTCCTTTGTCCTTCATATATATCAATTCTAAGTAGGTTCCATGCATAAACATATTTAAATGACCTTGTATGCGAAAGAAACACAGGAATAGCCTTACTTTTGCGAGATAAGGCCAAATTGGTATTTTTGCTATAAAATGAAATCCTTCAGTCAAAACAAGTTCAAACTCATTTGTCCTTCATATATATACATTCTAAGTAGGTTCCATGCATGAACCTCTTTAAATGACCTTGTTTGAGGAAGAAAAACAGGAATAGCCTTACTTTTGCGAGATAAGGCCAAATTGGTATTTTTGCTATAAAATGAATTCCTTCAGTCAAAACAAGTTCAAACTCCTTTGTCCTTCATATATATCAATTCTAAGTCGGTTCCATGCATAAACCTCTTTAAATGACCTTGTTTGAGAAAGAAAAACAGGAATAGCCTTACTTTTGCGAGATAAGGCCAAATTGGTATTTTTGCTATAAAATGAAATCCTTCAGTCAAAACAAGTTCAAACTCCTTTGTCCTTCATATATATCAATTCTAAGTAGGTTCCATGCATAAACATCTTTAAATGACCTTGTATGTGAAAGAAACACAGGAATAGCCTTCTTTTGCGGAGTTAAGACGAAATTCGGATTTTTGCTTATAAACACCGATTCCTTCAGTCAAAACAAGTTCAAACTCCTTTGTCCTTCATATATATACATTCTAAGTAGGTTCCATGCATAAACCTCTTTAAATGACTTTGTTTGAGGAAGAAAAACAGGAATAGCCTTACTTTTGCGAGATAAGGCCAAATTGGTATTTTTGCTATAAAATGAATTCCTTCAGTCAAAAAAAGTTCAAACTCCTTTGTCCTTCATATACATCAATTCTAAGTAGGTTCCATGCATAAACATCTTTAAATGACCTTGTTTGAGGAAGAAAAACAGGAATAGCCTTACTTTTGCAAGATAAGGCCAAATTGGTATTTTTGCTATAAAATGAATTCCTTCAGTCAAAACAAGTTCAAACTCCTTTGTCCTTCATATATATAAATTCTAAGTAGGTTCCATGCATAAACCTCTTTAAATGACCTTGTATGCGAAAGAAACACAGGAATAGCCTTCTTTTGCGGAGTTAAGACGAAATTCGGATTTTTGCTTATAAACACCATTTCCTTCAGTCAAAACAAGTTCAAACTCCTTTGTCCTTCATATATATCCATTCTAAGTAGGTTCCATGCATAAAACTCTTTAAATGACATTGTTTGAGAAAGAAAAACAGGAATAGCCTTACTTTTGCGAGATAAGGCCTAATTGGTATTTTTGCTATAAAATGAATTCCTTCAGTCAAAACAAGTGCAAACTCCTTTGTCCTTCATATATATAAATTCTAAGTAGGTTCCATGCATAAACCTTTTTAAATGACCTTGTTTGAGGAAGAAAAACAGGAAAAGCCTTACTTTTGCGAGATAAGGCCAAATTGGTATTTTTGCTATAAAATGAAATCCTTCAGTCAAAACAAGTTCAAACTCCTTTGTCCTTCATATATATCAATTCTAAGTAGGTTCCATGCATAAACCTCTTTAAATAACCTTGTATGCGATAGAAACACAGGAATAGCCTTCTTTTGCTGAATTAAGACGATATTCGGATTTTTGCTTATAAACACCAATTCCTTCAGTCAAAACAAGTTCAAACTCCTTTGTCCTTCATATATATCAATTCTAAGTAGGTTCCATGCATAAACATCTTTAAATGACCTTGTTTGAGGAAGAAAAACAGGAAAAGCCTTACTTTTGCGAGATAAGGCCATATTTGTATTTTTGCTATAAAATGAATTCCTTCAGTCAAAACAAGTTCAAACTCCTTTGTCCTTCATCTATATCAATTCTAAGTAGGTATCATGCATAAACCTCTTTTAATTACTTTGTTTGAGGAAGAAAAACAGGAATAGCCTTACTTTTGCGAGATAAGGCCAAAATGGTATTTTTGCTATAAAATGAAATCCTTCAGTCAAAACAAGTTCAAACTCCTTTGTCCTTCATATATATAAATTCTAAGTAGGTTCCATGCACAAACCTCTTTAAATGACCTTGTATGCGAAAGAAACACAGGAATAGCCTTCTTTTGCGGAGTTAAGACGAAATTCGGATTTTTGCTTATAAACACCGATTCCTTCAGTCAAAACAAGTTCAAACTCCTTTGACCTTCATATATATACATTCTAAGTAGGTTCCATGCATAAACCTCTTTAAATGACCTTGTTTGAGGAAGAAAAACAGGAATAGCCTTACTTTTGCGAGATAAGGCCAAATTGGTATTTTTGCTATAAAATGAAATCCTTCAGTCAAAACAAGTTCAAACTCCTTCGTCCTTCATATATATCAATTCTAAGTAGGTTCCATGCATAAACATCTTTAAATGACCTTGTATGCGAAAGAAACACAGGAATAGCCTTACTTTTGCGAGATAAGGCCAAATTGGTATTTTTGCTATAAAATGAATTCCTTCAGTCAAAACAAGTTCAAACTCCTTTGTCCTTCATATATATCAATTCTAAGTCGGTTCCATGCATAAACCTCTTTAAATGACCTTGTTTGAGAAAGAAAAACAGGAATAGCCTTACTTTTGCAAGATAAGGCCAAATTGGTATTTTTGCTATAAAATGAATTCCTTCCGTCAAAACAAGTGCAAACTCCTTTGTCCTTCATATATATAAATTCTAAGTAGGTTCCATGCATAAACCTTTTTAAATGACCTTGTTTGAGGAAGAAAAACAGGAAAAGCCTTACTTTTGCGAGATAAGGCCAAATTGGTATTTTTGCTATAAAATGAAATCCTTCAGTCAAAACAAGTTCAAACTCCTTTGTCCTTCATATATATCAATTCTAAGTAGGTTCCATGCATAAACCTCTTTAAATGACCTTGTATGCGAAAGAAACACAGGAATAGCCTTCTTTTGCAGAGTTAAGATGAAATTCGGATTTTTGCTTATAAACACCAATTCCTTCAGTCAAAACAAGTTCAAACTCCTTTGTCCTTCATATATATCAATTCTAAGTAGGTTCCATGCATAAACATCTTTAAATGACCTTGTTTGAGGAAGAAAAACAGGAAAAGCCTTACTTTTGCGAGATAAGGCCAAATTGGTATTTTTGCTATAAAATAAAATCCTTCAGTCAAAACAAGTTCAAACTCCTTTGTCCTTCATATATATAAATTCTAAGTAGGTTCCATGCACAAACCTCTTTAAATGACCTTGTATGCGAAAGAAACACAGGAATAGCCTTCTTTTGCGGAGTTAAGACGAAATTCGGATTTTTGCTTATAAACACCGATTCCTTCAGTCAGAACAAGTTCAAACTCCTTTGACCTTCATATATATACATTCTAAGTAGGTTCCATGCATAAACCTCTTTAAATGACCTTGTTTGAGGAAGAAAAACAGGAATAGCCTTACTTTTGCGAGATAAGGCCAAATTGGTATTTTTGCTATAAAATGAAATCCTTCAGTCAAAACAAGTTCAAACTCATTTGTCCTTCATATATATCAATTCTAAGTAGGTTCCATGCATAAACCTCTTTAAATTACCTTGTTTGGGGAAGAAAAACAGGAATAGCCTTACTTTTGCGAGATAAGGCCAAAATGGTATTTTTGCTATAAAATGAATTCCTTCAGTCAAAACAAGTTCAAACTCCTTTGTCCTTCATATATATCAATTCTAAGTAGGTTCCATGTATAAACATCTTTAAATGACCTTGTATGCGAAAGAAACACAGGAATAGCCTTCTTTTTCGGAGTTAAGACGAAATTCGGATTTTTGCTTATAAACACCAATTCCTTCAGTCAAAACAAGTTCAAACTCCTTTGTCCTTCATATATATCAATTCTAAGTAGGTTCCATGCATAAACCTCTTTATATTACCTTGTTTGGGGAAGAAAAACACGAATAGCTTTACTCTTGCGAGATAAGGCCAAATTGGTATTTTTGCTATAAAATGAAATCCTTCAGTCAAAACAAGTTCAAACTCATTTGTCCTTCATATATATACATTCTAAGTAGGTTCCATGCATGAACCTCTTTAAATGACCTTGTTTGAGGAAGAAAAACAGGAATACCCTTACTTTTGCGAGATAAGGCCAATTTGGTATTTTTGCTTTAAAATGAAATCCTTCAGTCAAAACAAGTTCAAACTCATTTGTCCTTCATATATATACATTCTAAGTAGGTTCCATGCATAAACCTCTTTAAATGACCTTGTTTGAGGAAGAAAAACAGGAATAGCCTTACTTTTGCGAGATAAGGCCAAATTGGTATTTTTGCTATAAAATGAATTCCTTCAGTCAAAACAAGTTCAAACTCCTTTGTCCTTCATATATATCAATTCTAAGTAGGTTCCATGCATAAACCTCTTTAAATGACCTTGTTTGAGAAAGAAAAACAGGAATAGCCTTACTTTTGCGAGATAAGGCCAAATTGGTATTTTTGCTATAAAATGAAATCCTTCAGTCAAAACAAGTTCAAACTCCTTTGTCCTTCATATATATCAATTCTAAGTAGGTTCCATGCATAAACATCTTTAAATGACCTTGTATGTGAAAGAAACACTGGAATAGCCTTCTTTTGCGGAGTTAAGACGAAATTCGGATTTTTGCTTATAAACACCGATTCCTTCAGTAAAAACAAGTTCAAACTCCTTTGTCCTTCATATATATACATTCTAAGTAGGTTCCATGCATAAACCTCTTTAAATGACCTTGTTTGAGGAAGAAAAACAGGAATAGCCTTACTTTTGCGAGATAAGGCCAAATTGGTATTTTTGCTATAAAATGAATTCCTTCAGTCAAAACAAGTTCAAACTCCTTTGTCCTTCATATATATCAATTCTAAGTAGGTTCCATGCATAAACATCTTTAAATGACCTTGTTTGAGGAAGAAAAACAGGAATAGCCTTACTTTTGCAAGATAAGGCCAAATTGGTATTTTTGCTATAAAATGAATTCCTTCAGTCAAAACAAGTGCAAACTCCTTTGTCCTTCATATATATAAATTCTAAGTAGGTTCCATGCATAAACCTTTTTAAATGACCTTGTTTGAGGAAGAAAAACAGGAAAAGCCTTACTTTTGCGAGATAAGGCCAAATTGGTATTTTTGCTATAAAATGAAATCCTTCAGTCAAAACAAGTTCAAACTCCTTTGTCCTTCATATATATCAATTCTAAGTAGGTTCCATGCATAAACCTCTTTAAATGACCTTGTATGCGAAAGAAACACAGGAATAGCCTTCTTTTGCGGAGTTAAGACGAAATTCGGATTTTTGCTTATAAACACCATTTCCTTCAGTCAAAACAAGTTCAAACTCCTTTGTCCTTCATATATATCCATTCTAAGTAGGTTCCATGCATAAAACTCTTTAAATGACATTGTTTGAGAAAGAAAAACAGGAATAGCCTTACTTTTGCGAGATAAGGCCAAATTGGTATTTTTGCTATAAAATGAAATCCTTCAGTCAAAACAAGTTCAAACTCCTTTGTCCTTCATATATATCAATTCTAAGTAGGTTCCATGCATAAACCTCTTTAAATAACCTTGTATGCGATAGAAACACAGGAATAGCCTTCTTTTGCTGAATTAAGACGATATTCGGATTTTTGCTTATAAACACCAATTCCTTCAGTCAAAACAAGTTCAAACTCCTTTGTCCTTCATATATATCAATTCTAAGTAGGTTCCATGCATAAACATCTTTAAATGACCTTGTTTGAGGAAGAAAAACAGGAAAAGCCTTACTTTTGCGAGATAAGGCCAAATTTGTATTTTTGCTATAAAATGAATTCCTTCAGTCAAAACAAGTTCAAACTCCTTTGTCCTTCATCTATATCAATTCTAAGTAGGTATCATGCATAAACCTCTTTTAATTACTTTGTTTGAGGAAGAAAAACAGGAATAGCCTTACTTTTGCGAGATAAGGCCAAATTGGTATTTTTGCTATAAAATGAAATCCTTCAGTCAAAACAAGTTCAAACTCCTTTGTCCTTCATATATATCAATTCTAAGTAGGTTCCATGCATAAACATCTTTAAATGACCTTGTATGTGAAAGAAACACTGGAATAGCCTTCTTTTGCGGAGTTAAGACGAAATTCGGATTTTTGCTTATAAACACCGATTCCTTCAGTAAAAACAAGTTCAAACTCCTTTGTCCTTCATATATATACATTCTAAGTAGGTTCCATGCATAAACCTCTTTAAATGACCTTGTTTGAGGAAGAAAAACAGGAATAGCCTTACTTTTGCGAGATAAGGCCAAATTGGTATTTTTGCTATAAAATGAATTCCTTCAGTCAAAACAAGTTCAAACTCCTTTGTCCTTCATATATATCAATTCTAAGTAGGTTCCATGCATAAACATCTTTAAATGACCTTGTATGCGAAAGAAACACAGGAATAGCCTTCTTTTGCGGATTTAAGACGAAATTTGGATTTTTGCTTATAAAAATCAATTCCTTCAGTCAAAACAAGTTCAAACTCATTTGTCCTTCATATATATACATTCTAAGGAGGTTCCATGCATAAACCTCTTTAAATGACTTTGTTTGAGGAAGAAAAACAGGAATAGCCTTACTTTTGCGAGATAAGGCCAAATTGGTATTTTTGCTATAAAATGAATTCCTTCAGTCAAAACAAGTTCAAACTCCTTTGTCCTTCATATATATCAATTCTAAGTAGGTTCCATGCATAAACATCTTTAAATGACCTTGTTTGAGGAAGAAAAACAGGAATAGCCTTACTTTTGCGAGATAAGGCCAAATTGGTATTTTTGCTATAAAATGAATTCCTTCAGTCAAAACAAGTTCAAACTCCTTTGTCCTTCATATATATCAATTCTAAGTAGGTTCCATGCATAAACATCTTTAAATGACCTTGTATGCGAAAGAAACACAGGAATAGCCTTCTTTTGCGGATTTAAGACGAAATTTGGATTTTTGCTTATAAAAATCAATTCCTTCAGTCAAAACAAGTTCAAACTCATTTGTCCTTCATATATATACATTCTAAGGAGGTTCCATGCATAAACCTCTTTAAATGACTTTGTTTGAGGAAGAAAAACAGGAATAGCCTTACTTTTGCGAGATAAGGCCAAATTGGTATTTTTGCTATAAAATGAATTCCTTCAGTCAAAACAAGTTCAAACTCCTTTGTCCTTCATATATATCAATTCTAAGTAGGTTCCATGCATAAACATCTTTAAATGACCTTGTTTGAGGAAGAAAAACAGGAATAGCCTTACTTTTGCAAGATAAGGCCAAATTGGTATTTTTGCTATAAAATGAATTCCTTCAGTCAAAACAAGTGCAAACTCCTTTGTCCTTCATATATATAAATTCTAAGTAGGTTCCATGCATAAACCTTTTTAAATGACCTTGTTTGAGGAAGAAAAACAGGAAAAGCCTTACTTTTGCGAGATAAGGCCAAATTGGTATTTTTGCTATAAAATGAAATCCTTCAGTCAAAACAAGTTCAAACTCCTTTGTCCTTCATATATATCAATTCTAAGTAGGTTCCATGCATAAACCTCTTTAAATGACCTTGTATGCGAAAGAAACACAGGAATAGCCTTCTTTTGCGGAGTTAAGACGAAATTCGGATTTTTGCTTATAAACACCATTTCCTTCAGTCAAAACAAGTTCAAACTCCTTTGTCCTTCATATATATCCATTCTAAGTAGGTTCCATGCATAAAACTCTTTAAATGACATTGTTTGAGAAAGAAAAACAGGAATAGCCTTACTTTTGCGAGATAAGGCCAAATTGGTATTTTTGCTATAAAATGAAATCCTTCAGTCAAAACAAGTTCAAACTCCTTTGTCCTTCATATATATCAATTCTAAGTAGGTTCCATGCATAAACCTCTTTAAATAACCTTGTATGCGATAGAAACACAGGAATAGCCTTCTTTTGCTGAATTAAGACGATATTCGGATTTTTGCTTATAAACACCAATTCCTTCAGTCAAAACAAGTTCAAACTCCTTTGTCCTTCATATATATCAATTCTAAGTAGGTTCCATGCATAAACATCTTTAAATGACCTTGTTTGAGGAAGAAAAACAGGAAAAGCCTTACTTTTGCGAGATAAGGCCAAATTTGTATTTTTGCTATAAAATGAATTCCTTCAGTCAAAACAAGTTCAAACTCCTTTGTCCTTCATCTATATCAATTCTAAGTAGGTATCATGCATAAACCTCTTTTAATTACTTTGTTTGAGGAAGAAAAACAGGAATAGCCTTACTTTTGCGAGATAAGGCCAAATTGGTATTTTTGCTATAAAATGAAATCCTTCAGTCAAAACAAGTTCAAACTCCTTTGTCCTTCATATATATCAATTCTAAGTAGGTTCCATGCATAAACATCTTTAAATGACCTTGTATGCGAAAGAAACACAGGAATAGCCTTCTTTTGCGGATTTAAGACGAAATTTGGATTTTTGCTTATAAAAATCAATTCCTTCAGTCAAAACAAGTTCAAACTCATTTGTCCTTCATATATATACATTCTAAGGAGGTTCCATGCATAAACCTCTTTAAATGACTTTGTTTGAGGAAGAAAAACAGGAATAGCCTTACTTTTGCGAGATAAGGCCAAATTGGTATTTTTGCTATAAAATGAATTCCTTCAGTCAAAACAAGTTCAAACTCCTTTGTCCTTCATATATATCAATTCTAAGTAGGTTCCATGCATAAACATCTTTAAATGACCTTGTTTGAGGAAGAAAAACAGGAATAGCCTTACTTTTGCAAGATAAGGCCAAATTGGTATTTTTGCTATAAAATGAATTCCTTCAGTCAAAACAAGTGCAAACTCCTTTGTCCTTCCTTCATATATATAAATTCTAAGTAGGTTCCATGCATAAACCTTTTTAAATGACCTTGTTTGAGGAAGAAAAACAGGAAAAGCCTTACTTTTGCGAGATAAGGCCAAATTGGTATTTTTGCTATAAAATGAAATCCTTCAGTCAAAACAAGTTCAAACTCCTTTGTCCTTCATATATATCAATTCTAAGTAGGTTCCATGCATAAACATCTTTAAATGACCTTGTTTGAGGAAGAAAAACAGGAAAAGCCTTACTTTTGCGAGATAAGGCCAAATTTGTATTTTTGCTATAAAATGAATTCCTTCAGTCAAAACAAGTTCAAACTCCTTTGTCCTTCATCTATATCAATTCTAAGTAGGTATCATGCATAAACCTCTTTTAATTACTTTGTTTGAGGAAGAAAAACAGGAATAGCCTTACTTTTGCGAGATAAGGCCAAATTGGTATTTTTGCTATAAAATGAAATCCTTCAGTCAAAACAAGTTCAAACTCCTTTGTCCTTCATATATATCAATTCTAAGTAGGTTCCATGCATAAACATCTTTAAATGACCTTGTATGCGAAAGAAACACAGGAATAGCCTTCTTTTGCGGATTTAAGACGAAATTTGGATTTTTGCTTATAAAAATCAATTCCTTCAGTCAAAACAAGTTCAAACTCATTTGTCCTTCATATATATACATTCTAAGGAGGTTCCATGCATAAACCTCTTTAAATGACTTTGTTTGAGGAAGAAAAACAGGAATAGCCTTACTTTTGCGAGATAAGGCCAAATTGGTATTTTTGCTATAAAATGAATTCCTTCAGTCAAAACAAGTTCAAACTCCTTTGTCCTTCATATATATCAATTCTAAGTAGGTTCCATGCATAAACATCTTTAAATGACCTTGTTTGAGGAAGAAAAACAGGAATAGCCTTACTTTTGCAAGATAAGGCCAAATTGGTATTTTTGCTATAAAATGAATTCCTTCAGTCAAAACAAGTGCAAACTCCTTTGTCCTTCCTTCATATATATAAATTCTAAGTAGGTTCCATGCATAAACCTTTTTAAATGACCTTGTTTGAGGAAGAAAAACAGGAAAAGCCTTACTTTTGCGAGATAAGGCCAAATTGGTATTTTTGCTATAAAATGAAATCCTTCAGTCAAAACAAGTTCAAACTCCTTTGTCCTTCATATATATCAATTCTAAGTAGGTTCCATGCATAAACCTCTTTAAATGACCTTGTATGCGAAAGAAACACAGGAATAGCCTTCTTTTGCGGAGTTAAGACGAAATTCGGATTTTTGCTTATAAACACCATTTCCTTCAGTCAAAACAAGTTCAAACTCCTTTGTCCTTCATATATATCCATTCTAAGTAGGTTCCATGCATAAAACTCTTTAAATGACATTGTTTGAGAAAGAAAAACAGGAATAGCCTTACTTTTGCGAGATAAGGCCAAATTGGTATTTTTGCTATAAAATGAAATCCTTCAGTCAAAACAAGTTCAAACTCCTTTGTCCTTCATATATATCAATTCTAAGTAGGTTCCATGCATAAACCTCTTTAAATAACCTTGTATGCGATAGAAACACAGGAATAGCCTTCTTTTGCTGAATTAAGACGATATTCGGATTTTTGCTTATAAACACCAATTCCTTCAGTCAAAACAAGTTCAAACTCCTTTGTCCTTCATATATATCAATTCTAAGTAGGTTCCATGCATAAACATCTTTAAATGACCTTGTTTGAGGAAGAAAAACAGGAAAAGCCTTACTTTTGCGAGATAAGGCCAAATTTGTATTTTTGCTATAAAATGAATTCCTTCAGTCAAAACAAGTTCAAACTCCTTTGTCCTTCATCTATATCAATTCTAAGTAGGTATCATGCATAAACCTCTTTTAATTACTTTGTTTGAGGAAGAAAAACAGGAATAGCCTTACTTTTGCGAGATAAGGCCAAATTGGTATTTTTGCTATAAAATGAAATCCTTCAGTCAAAACAAGTTCAAACTCCTTTGTCCTTCATATATATAAATTCTAAGTAGGTTCCATGCACAAACCTCTTTAAATGACCTTGTATGCGAAAGAAACACAGGAATAGCCTTCTTTTGCGGAGTTAAGACGAAATTCGGATTTTTGCTTATAAACACCGATTCCTTCAGTCAAAACAAGTTCAAACTCCTTTGACCTTCATATATATACATTCTAAGTAGGTTCCATGCATAAACCTCTTTAAATGACCTTGTTTGAGGAAGAAAAACAGGAATAGCCTTACTTTTGCGAGATAAGGCCAAATTGGTATTTTTGCTATAAAATGAAATCCTTCAGTCAAAACAAGTTCAAACTCCTTTGTCCTTCATATATATCAATTCTAAGTAGGTTCCATGCATAAACATCTTTAAATGACCTTGTATGCGAAAGAAACACAGGAATAGCCTTACTTTTGCGAGATAAGGCCAAATTGGTATTTTTGCTATAAAATGAATTCCTTCAGTCAAAACAAGTTCAAACTCCTTTGTCCTTCATATATATCAATTCTAAGTCGGTTCAATGCATAAACCTCTTTAAATGACCTTGTTTGAGAAAGAAAAACAGGAATAGCCTTACTTTTGCGAGATAAGGCCAAATTGGTATTTTTGCTATAAAATGAAATCCTTCAGTCAAAACAAGTTCAAACTCCTTTGTCCTTCATATATATCAATTCTAAGTAGGTTCCATGCATAAACATCTTTAAATGACCTTGTATGTGAAAGAAACACAGGAATAGCCTTCTTTTGCGGATTTAAGACGAAATTCGGATTTTTGCTTATAAACACCGATTCCTTCAGTAAAAACAAGTTCAAACTCCTTTGTCCTTCATATATATACATTCTAAGTAGGTTCCATGCATAAACCTCTTTAAATGACCTTGTTTGAGGAAGAAAAACAGGAATAGCCTTACTTTTGCGAGATAAGGCCAAATTGGTATTTTTGCTATAAAATGAATTCCTTCAGTCAAAACAAGTTCAAACTCCTTTGTCCTTCATATATATCAATTCTAAGTAGGTTCCATGCATAAACCTCTTTAAATGACCTTGTTTGAGAAAGAAAAACAGGAATAGCCTTACTTTTGCGAGATAAGGCCAAATTGGTATTTTTGCTATAAAATGAAATCCTTCAGTCAAAACAAGTTCAAACTCCTTTGTCCTTCATATATATCAATTCTAAGTAGGTTCCATGCATAAACATCTTTAAATGACCTTGTATGTGAAAGAAACACAGGAATAGCCTTCTTTTGCGGAGTTAAGACGAAATTCGGATTTTTGCTTATAAACACCGATTCCTTCAGTCAAAACAAGTTCAAACTCCTTTGTCCTTCATATATATACATTCTAAGTAGGTTCCATGCATAAACCTCTTTAAATGACCTTGTTTGAGGAAGAAAAACAGGAATAGCCTTACTTTTGCGAGATAAGGCCAAATTGGTATTTTTGCTATAAAATGAAATCCTTCAGTCAAAACAAGTTCAAACTCCTTTGTCCTTCATACATATCAATTCTAAGTAGGTTCCATGCATAAACATCTTTAAATGACCTTGTTTGAGGAAGAAAAACAGGAATAGCCTTACTTTTGCGAGATAAGGCCAAATTGGTATTTTTGCTATAAAATGAATTCCTTCAGTCAAAACAAGTTCAAACTCCTTGGTCCTTCATATATATCAATTCTAAGTAGGTTCCATGCATAAACCTCTTTAAATGACCTTGTTTGGGGAAGAAAAACAGGAATAGCCTTACTTTTGCGAGATAAGGCCAAAATGGTATTTTTGCTATAAAATGAATTCCTTCAGTCAAAACAAGTTCAAACTCCTTTGTCCTTCATATATATCAATTCTAAGTAGGTTCCATGCATAAACCTCTTTATATTACCTTGTTTGGGGAAGAAAAACACGAATAGCTTTACTCTTGCGAGATAAGGCCAAATTGGTATTTTTGCTATAAAATGAAATCCTTCAGTCAAAACAAGTTCAAACTCCTTTGTCCTTCATATATATCAATTCTAAGTAGGTTCCATGCATAAACATCTTTAAATGACCTTGTATGCGAAAGAAACACAGGAATAGCTTTACTCTTGCGAGATAAGGCCAAATTGGTATTTTTGCTATAAAATGAAATCCTTCAGTCAAAACAAGTTCAAACTCCTTTGTCCGTCATATATATCAATTCTAAGTAGGTTCCATGCATAAACCTCTTTAAATGACCTTGTATGCGAAAGAAACACAGGAATAGCCTTCTTTTGCGGAGTTAAGATGAAATTCGGATTTTTGCTTATAAACACCAATTCCTTCAGTCAAAACAAGTTCAAACTCCTTTGTCCTTCATATATATCCATTCTAAGTAGGTTCCATGCATAAACCTCTTTAAATGACATTGTTTGAGAAAGAAAAACAGGAATAGCCTTACTTTTGCGAGATAAGGCCAAATTGGTATTTTTGCTATAAAATGAAATCCTTCAGTCAAAACAAGTTCAAACTCCTTTGTCCGTCATATATATCAATTCTAAGTAGGTTCCATGCATAAACCTCTTTAAATGACCTTGTATGCGATAGAAACACAGGAATAGCCTTCTTTTGCTGAATTAAGACGATATTCGGATTTTTGCTTATAAACACCAATTCCTTCAGTCAAAACAAGTTCAAACTCCTTTGTCCTTCATATATATCAATTCTAAGTAGGTTCCATGCATAAACATCTTTAAATGACCTTGTTTGAGGAAGAAAAACAGGAAAAGCCTTACTTTTGCGAGATAAGGCCAAATTTGTATTTTTGCTATAAAATGAATTCCTTCAGTCAAAACAAGTTCAAACTCCTTTGTCCTTCATCTATATCAATTCTAAGTAGGTTTCATGCATAAACCTCTTTTAATTACTTTGTTTGGGGAAGAAAAACAGGAATAGCCTTACTTTTGCGAGATAAGGCCAAATTGGTATTTTTGCTATAAAATGAAATCCTTCAGTCAAAACAAGTTCAAACTCCTTTGTCCTTCATATATATAAATTCTAAGTAGGTTCCATGCACAAACATCTTTAAATGACCTTGTATGCGAAAGAAACACAGGAATAGCCTTACTTTTGCGAGATAAGGCCAAATTGGTATTTTTGCTATAAAATGAATTCCTTCAGTCAAAACAAGTTCAAACTCCTTTGTCCTTCATATATATCAATTCTAAGTAGGTTCCATGCATAAACATCTTTAAATGACCTTGTTTGAGGAAGAAAAACAGGAATAGCCTTACTTTTGCAAGATAAGGCCAAATTGGTATTTTTGCTATAAAATGAATTCCTTCAGTCAAAACAAGTGCAAACTCCTTTGTCCTTCATATATATAAATTCTAAGTAGGTTCCATGCATAAACCTTTTTAAATGACCTTGTTTGAGGAAGAAAAACAGGAAAAGCCTTACTTTTGCGAGATAAGGCCAAATTGGTATTTTTGCTATAAAATGAAATCCTTCAGTCAAAACAAGTTCAAACTCCTTTGTCCTTCATATATATCAATTCTAAGTAGGTTCCATGCATAAACCTCTTTAAATGACCTTGTATGCGAAAGAAACACAGGAATAGCCTTCTTTTGCGGAGTTAAGATGAAATTCGGATTTTTGCTTATAAACACCATTTCCTTCAGTCAAAACAAGTTCAAACTCCTTTGTCCTTCATATATATCCATTCTAAGTAGGTTCCATGCATAAAACTCTTTAAATGACATTGTTTGAGAAAGAAAAACAGGAATAGCCTTACTTTTGCGAGATAAGGCCAAATTGGTATTTTTGCTATAAAATGAAATCCTTTAGTCAAAACAAGTTCAAACTCCTTTGTCCTTCATATATATCAATTCTAAGTAGGTTCCATGCATAAACATCTTTAAATGACCTTGTTTGAGGAAGAAAAACAGGAAAAGCCTTACTTTTGCGAGATAAGGCCAAATTTGTATTTTTGCTATAAAATGAATTCCTTCAGTCAAAACAAGTTCAAACTCCTTTGTCCTTCATCTATATCAATTCTAAGTAGGTATCATGCATAAACCTCTTTTAATTACTTTGTTTGAGGAAGAAAAACAGGAATAGCCTTACTTTTGCGAGATAAGGCCAAATTGGTATTTTTGCTATAAAATGAAATCCTTCAGTCAAAACAAGTTCAAACTCCTTTGTCCTTCATATATATAAATTCTAAGTAGGTTCCATGCACAAACCTCTTTAAATGACCTTGTATGCGAAAGAAACACAGGAATAGCCTTCTTTTGCGGATTTAAGACGAAATTTGGATTTTTGCTTATAAAAATCAATTCCTTCAGTCAAAACAAGTTCAAACTCATTTGTCCTTCATATATATACATTCTAAGGAGGTTCCATGCATAAACCTCTTTAAATGACTTTGTTTGAGGAAGAAAAACAGGAATAGCCTTACTTTTGCGAGATAAGGCCAAATTGGTATTTTTGCTATAAAATGAATTCCTTCAGTCAAAACAAGTTCAAACTCCTTTGTCCTTCATATATATCAATTCTAAGTAGGTTCCATGCATAAACATCTTTAAATGACCTTGTTTGAGGAAGAAAAACAGGAATAGCCTTACTTTTGCAAGATAAGGCCAAATTGGTATTTTTGCTATAAAATGAATTCCTTCAGTCAAAACAAGTGCAAACTCCTTTGTCCTTCATATATATAAATTCTAAGTAGGTTCCATGCATAAACCTTTTTAAATGACCTTGTTTGAGGAAGAAAAACAGGAAAAGCCTTACTTTTGCGAGATAAGGCCAAATTGGTATTTTTGCTATAAAATGAAATCCTTCAGTCAAAACAAGTTCAAACTCCTTTGTCCTTCATATATATCAATTCTAAGTAGGTTCCATGCATAAACCTCTTTAAATGACCTTGTATGCGAAAGAAACACAGGAATAGCCTTCTTTTGCGGAGTTAAGATGAAATTCGGATTTTTGCTTATAAACACCATTTCCTTCAGTCAAAACAAGTTCAAAATCTTTTGTCCTTCATATATATCCATTCTAAGTAGGTTCCATGCATAAAACTCTTTAAATGACATTGTTTGAGAAAGAAAAACAGGAATAGCCTTACTTTTGCGAGATAAGGCCAAATTGGTATTTTTGCTATAAAATGAAATCCTTCAGTCAAAACAAGTTCAAACTCCTTTGTCCTTCATATATATCAATTCTAAGTAGGTTCCATGCATAAACCTCTTTAAATAACGTTGTATGGGATAGAAACACAGGAATAGCCTTCTTTTGCTGAATTAAGACGATATTCGGATTTTTGCTTATAAACACCAATTCCTTCAGTCAAAACAAGTTCAAACTCCTTTGTCCTTCATATATATCAATTCTAAGTAGGTTCCATGCATAAACATCTTTAAATGACCTTGTTTGAGGAAGAAAAACAGGAAAAGCCTTACTTTTGCGAGATAAGGCCAAATTTGTATTTTTGCTATAAAATGAATTCCTTCAGTCAAAACAAGTTCAAACTCCTTTGTCCTTCATCTATATCAATTCTAAGTAGGTATCATGCATAAACCTCTTTTAATTACTTTGTTTGAGGAAGAAAAACAGGAATAGCCTTACTTTTGCGAGAGAAGGCCAAATTGGTATTTTTGCTATAAAATGAAATCCTTCAGTCAAAACAAGTTCAAACTCCTTTGTCCTTCATATATATACATTCTAAGTAGGTTCCATGCACAAACCTCTTTAAATGACCTTGTATGCGAAAGAAACACAGGAATAGCCTTCTTTTGCGGAGTTAAGACGAAATTCGGATTTTTGCTTATAAACACCAATTCCTTCAGTCAAAACAAGTTCAAACTCCTTTGTCCTTCATATATATCCATTCTAAGTAGGTTCCATGCATAAACCTCTTTAAATGACATTGTTTGAGAAAGAAAAACAGGAATAGCCTTACTTTTGCGAGATAAGGCCAAATTGGTATTTTTGCTATAAAATGAAATCCTTCAGTCAAAACAAGTTCAAACTCCTTTGTCCGTCATATATATCAATTCTAAGTAGGTTCCATGCATAAACCTCTTTAAATGACCTTGTATGCGATAGAAACACAGGAATAGCCTTCTTTTGCTGAATTAAGACGATATTCGGATTTTTGCTTATAAACACCAATTCCTTCAGTCAAAACAAGTTCAAACTCCTTTGTCCGTCATATATATCAATTCTAAGTAGGTTCCATGCATAAACCTCTTTAAATGACCTTGTATGCGATAGAAACACAGGAATAGCCTTCTTTTGCTGAATTAAGACGATATTCGGATTTTTGCTTATAAACACCAATTCCTTCAGTCAAAACAAGTTCAAACTCCTTTGTCCTTCATATATATCAATTCTAAGTAGGTTCCATGCATAAACATCTTTAAATGACCTTGTTTGAGGAAGAAAAACAGGAAAAGCCTTACTTTTGCGAGATAAGGCCAAATTTGTATTTTTGCTATAAAATGAATTCCTTCAGTCAAAACAAGTTCAAACTCCTTTGTCCTTCATCTATATCAATTCTAAGTAGGTTTCATGCATAAACCTCTTTTAATTACTTTGTTTGGGGAAGAAAAACAGGAATAGCCTTACTTTTGCGAGATAAGGCCAAATTGGTATTTTTGCTATAAAATGAAATCCTTCAGTCAAAACAAGTTCAAACTCCTTTGTCCTTCATATATATAAATTCTAAGTAGGTTCCATGCACAAACATCTTTAAATGACCTTGTATGCGAAAGAAACACAGGAATAGCCTTACTTTTGCGAGATAAGGCCAAATTGGTATTTTTGCTATAAAATGAATTCCTTCAGTCAAAACAAGTTCAAACTCCTTTGTCCTTCATATATATCAATTCTAAGTAGGTTCCATGCATAAACATCTTTAAATGACCTTGTTTGAGGAAGAAAAACAGGAATAGCCTTACTTTTGCAAGATAAGGCCAAATTGGTATTTTTGCTATAAAATGAATTCCTTCAGTCAAAACAAGTGCAAACTCCTTTGTCCTTCATATATATAAATTCTAAGTAGGTTCCATGCATAAACCTTTTTAAATGACCTTGTTTGAGGAAGAAAAACAGGAAAAGCCTTACTTTTGCGAGATAAGGCCAAATTGGTATTTTTGCTATAAAATGAAATCCTTCAGTCAAAACAAGTTCAAACTCCTTTGTCCTTCATATATATCAATTCTAAGTAGGTTCCATGCATAAACCTCTTTAAATGACCTTGTATGCGAAAGAAACACAGGAATAGCCTTCTTTTGCGGAGTTAAGATGAAATTCGGATTTTTGCTTATAAACACCATTTCCTTCAGTCAAAACAAGTTCAAACTCCTTTGTCCTTCATATATATCCATTCTAAGTAGGTTCCATGCATAAAACTCTTTAAATGACATTGTTTGAGAAAGAAAAACAGGAATAGCCTTACTTTTGCGAGATAAGGCCAAATTGGTATTTTTGCTATAAAATGAAATCCTTCAGTCAAAACAAGTTCAAACTCCTTTGTCCTTCATATATATCAATTCTAAGTAGGTTCCATGCATAAACATCTTTAAATTACGTTGTTTGAGGAAGAAAAACAGGAAAAGCCTTACTTTTGCGAGATAAGGCCAAATTTGTATTTTTGCTATAAAATGAATTCCTTCAGTCAAAACAAGTTCAAACTCCTTTGTCCTTCATCTATATCAATTCTAAGTAGGTATCATGCATAAACCTCTTTTAATTACTTTGTTTGAGGAAGAAAAACAGGAATAGCCTTACTTTTGCGAGATAAGGCCAAATTGGTATTTTTGCTATAAAATGAAATCCTTCAGTCAAAACAAGTTCAAACTCCTTTGTCCTTCATATATATAAATTCTAAGTAGGTTCCATGCACAAACCTCTTTAAATGACCTTGTATGCGAAAGAAACACAGGAATAGCCTTCTTTTGCGGATTTAAGACGAAATTTGGATTTTTGCTTATAAAAATCAATTCCTTCAGTCAAAACAAGTTCAAACTCATTTGTCCTTCATATATATACATTCTAAGGAGGTTCCATGCATAAACCTCTTTAAATGACTTTGTTTGAGGAAGAAAAACAGGAATAGCCTTACTTTTGCGAGATAAGGCCAAATTGGTATTTTTGCTATAAAATGAATTCCTTCAGTCAAAACAAGTTCAAACTCCTTTGTCCTTCATATATATCAATTCTAAGTAGGTTCCATGCATAAACATCTTTAAATGACCTTGTTTGAGGAAGAAAAACAGGAATAGCCTTACTTTTGCAAGATAAGGCCAAATTGGTATTTTTGCTATAAAATGAATTCCTTCAGTCAAAACAAGTGCAAACTCCTTTGTCCTTCATATATATAAATTCTAAGTAGGTTCCATGCATAAACCTTTTTAAATGACCTTGTTTGAGGAAGAAAAACAGGAAAAGCCTTACTTTTGCGAGATAAGGCCAAATTGGTATTTTTGCTATAAAATGAAATCCTTCAGTCAAAACAAGTTCAAACTCCTTTGTCCTTCATATATATCAATTCTAAGTAGGTTCCATGCATAAACCTCTTTAAATGACCTTGTATGCGAAAGAAACACAGGAATAGCCTTCTTTTGCGGAGTTAAGATGAAATTCGGATTTTTGCTTATAAACACCATTTCCTTCAGTCAAAACAAGTTCAAAATCTTTTGTCCTTCATATATATCCATTCTAAGTAGGTTCCATGCATAAAACTCTTTAAATGACATTGTTTGAGAAAGAAAAACAGGAATAGCCTTACTTTTGCGAGATAAGGCCAAATTGGTATTTTTGCTATAAAATGAAATCCTTCAGTCAAAACAAGTTCAAACTCCTTTGTCCTTCATATATATCAATTCTAAGTAGGTTCCATGCATAAACCTCTTTAAATAACCTTGTATGGGATAGAAACACAGGAATAGCCTTCTTTTGCTGTATTAAGACGATATTCGGATTTTTGCTTATAAACACCAATTCCTTCAGTCAAAACAAGTTCAAACTCCTTTGTCCTTCATATATATCAATTCTAAGTAGGTTCCATGCATAAACATCTTTAAATGACCTTGTTTGAGGAAGAAAAACAGGAAAAGCCTTACTTTTGCGAGATAAGGCCAAATTTGTATTTTTGCTATAAAATGAATTCCTTCAGTCAAAACAAGTTCAAACTCCTTTGTCCTTCATCTATATCAATTCTAAGTAGGTATCATGCATAAACCTCTTTTAATTACTTTGTTTGAGGAAGAAAAACAGGAATAGCCTTACTTTTGCGAGAGAAGGCCAAATTGGTATTTTTGCTATAAAATGAAATCCTTCAGTCAAAACAAGTTCAAACTCCTTTGTCCTTCATATATATACATTCTAAGTAGGTTCCATGCACAAACCTCTTTAAATGACCTTGTATGCGAAAGAAACACAGGAATAGCCTTCTTTTGCGGAGTTAAGACGAAATTCGGATTTTTGCTTATAAACACCGATTCCTTCAGTCAAAACAAGTTCAAACTCCTTTGACCTTCATATATATACATTCTAAGTAGGTTCCATGCATAAACCTCTTTAAATGACCTTGTTTGAGGAAGAAAAACACGAATAGCCTTACTTTTGCGAGATAAGGCCAAATTGGTATTTTTGCTATAAAATGAAATCCTTCAGTCAAAACAAGTTCAAACTCCTTTGTCCTTCATATATATCAATTCTAAGTAGGTTCCATGCATAAACATCTTTAAATGACCTTGTATGCGAAAGAAACACAGGAATAGCCTTACTTTTGCGAGATAAGGCCAAATTGGTATTTTTGCTATAAAATGAATTCCTTCAGTCAAAACAAGTTCAAACTCCTTTGTCCTTCATATATATCAATTCTAAGTCGGTTCCATGCATAAACCTCTTTAAATGACCTTGTTTGAGAAAGAAAAACAGGAATAGCCTTACTTTTGCGAGATAAGGCCAAATTGGTATTTTTGCTATAAAATGAAATCCTTCAGTCAAAACAAGTTCAAACTCCTTTGTCCTTCATATATATCAATTCTAAGTAGGTTCCATGCATAAACATCTTTAAATGACCTTGTTTGAGGAAGAAAAACAGGAAAAGCCTTACTTTTGCGAGATAAGGCCAAATTTGTATTTTTGCTATAAAATGAATTCCTTCAGTCAAAACAAGTTCAAACTCCTTTGTCCTTCATCTATATCAATTCTAAGTAGGTATCATGCATAAACCTCTTTTAATTACTTTGTTTGAGGAAGAAAAACAGGAATAGCCTTACTTTTGCGAGAGAAGGCCAAATTGGTATTTTTGCTATAAAATGAAATCCTTCAGTCAAAACAAGTTCAAACTCCTTTGTCCTTCATATATATACATTCTAAGTAGGTTCCATGCACAAACCTCTTTAAATGACCTTGTATGCGAAAGAAACACAGGAATAGCCTTCTTTTGCGGAGTTAAGACGAAATTCGGATTTTTGCTTATAAACACCGATTCCTTCAGTCAAAACAAGTTCAAACTCCTTTGACCTTCATATATATACATTCTAAGTAGGTTCCATGCATAAACCTCTTTAAATGACCTTGTTTGAGGAAGAAAAACACGAATAGCCTTACTTTTGCGAGATAAGGCCAAATTGGTATTTTTGCTATAAAATGAAATCCTTCAGTCAAAACAAGTTCAAACTCCTTTGTCCTTCATATATATCAATTCTAAGTAGGTTCCATGCATAAACATCTTTAAATGACCTTGTATGCGAAAGAAACACAGGAATAGCCTTACTTTTGCGAGATAAGGCCAAATTGGTATTTTTGCTATAAAATGAATTCCTTCAGTCAAAACAAGTTCAAACTCCTTTGTCCTTCATATATATCAATTCTAAGTCGGTTCCATGCATAAACCTCTTTAAATGACCTTGTTTGAGAAAGAAAAACAGGAATAGCCTTACTTTTGCGAGATAAGGCCAAATTGGTATTTTTGCTATAAAATGAAATCCTTCAGTCAAAACAAGTTCAAACTCCTTTGTCCTTCATATATATCAATTCTAAGTAGGTTCCATGCATAAACATCTTTAAATGACCTTGTATGTGAAAGAAACACAGGAATAGCCTTCTTTTGCGGATTTAAGACGAAATTTGGATTTTTGCTTATAAAAATCAATTCCTTCAGTCAAAAAAAGTTCAAACTCATTTGTCCTTCATATATATACATTCTAAGGAGGTTCCATGCATAAACCTCTTTAAATGACTTTGTTTGAGGAAGAAAAACAGGAATAGCCTTACTTTTGCGAGATAAGGCCAAATTAATATTTTTGCTATAAAATGAATTCCTTCAGTCAAAACAAGTTCAAACTCCTTTGTCCTTCATATATATCAATTCTAAGTAGGTTCCATGCATAAACATCTTTAAATGACCTTGTTTGAGGAAGAAAAACAGGAATAGCCTTACTTTTGCAAGATAAGGCCAAATTGGTATTTTTGCTATAAAATGAATTCCTTCAGTCAAAACAAGTGCAAAATCCTTTGTCCTTCATATATATAAATTCTAAGTAGGTTCCATGCATAAACCTTTTTAAATGACCTTGTTTGAGGAAGAAAAACAGGAAAAGCCTTACTTTTGCGAGATAAGGCCAAATTGGTATTTTTGCTATAAAATGAAATTCTTCAGTCAAAACAAGTTCAAACTCCTTTGTCCTTCATATATATCAATTCTAAGTAGGTTCCATGCATAAACCTCTTTAAATGACCTTGTATGCGAAAGAAACACAGGAATAGCCTTCTTTTGCGGAGTTAAGATGAAATTCGGATTTTTGCTTATAAACACCAATTCCTTCAGTCAAAACAAGTTCAAACTCTTTTGTCCGTCATATATATCAATTCTAAGTAGGTTCCATGCATAAACCTCTTTAAATGACCTTGTATGCGAAAGAAACACAGGAATAGCCTTCTTTTGCGGAGTTAAGATGAAATTCGGATTTTTGCTTATAAACACCAATTCCTTCAGTCAAAACAAGTTCAAACTCCTTTGTCCTTCATATATATCCATTCTAAGTAGGTTCCATGCATAAACCTCTTTAAATGACATTGTTTGAGAAAGAAAAACAGGAATAGCCTTACTTTTGCGAGATAAGGCCAAATTGGTATTTTTGCTATAAAATGAAATCCTTCAGTCAAAACAAGTTCAAACTCCTTTGTCCTTCATATATATCAATTCTAAGTAGGTTCCATGCATAAACCTCTTTAAATGACCTTGTATGCGAAAGAAACACAGGAATAGCCTTCTTTTGCGGAGTTAAGATGAAATTCGGATTTTTGCTTATAAACACCAATTCCTTCAGTCAAAACAAGTTCAAACTCCTTTGTCCGTCATATATATCAATTCTAAGTAGGTTCCATGCATAAACCTCTTTAAATGACCTTGTATGCGAAAGAAACACAGGAATAGCCTTCTTTTGCTGAATTAAGACGATATTCGGATTTTTGCTTATAAACACCAATTCCTTCAGTCAAAACAAGTTCAAACTCCTTTGTCCTTCATATATATCAATTCTAAGTAGGTTCCATGCATAAACATCTTTAAATGACCTTGTTTGAGGAAGAAAAACAGGAAAAGCCTTACTTTTGCAAGATAAGGCCAAATTTGTATTTTTGCTATAAAATGAATTCCTTCAGTCAAAACAAGTTCAAACTCCTTTGTCCTTCATCTATATCAATTCTAAGTAGGTTTCATGCATAAACCTCTTTTAATTACTTTGTTTGGGGAAGAAAAACAGGAATAGCCTTACTTTTGCGAGATAAGGCCAAATTGGTATTTTTGCTATAAAATGAAATCCTTCAATCAAAACAAGTTCAAACTCCTTTGTCCTTCATATATATAAATTCTAAGTAGGTTCCATGCACAAACCTCTTTAAATGACCTTGTATGCGAAAGAAACACAGGAATAGCCTTCTTTTGCGGAGTTAAGACGAAATTCGGATTTTTGCTTATAAACACCGATTCCTTCAGTCAAAACAAGTTCAAACTCCTTTGACCTTCATATATATACATTCTAAGTAGGTTCCATGCATAAACCTCTTTAAATGACCTTGTTTGAGGAAGAAAAACAGGAATAGCCTTACTTTTGCGAGATAAGGCCAAATTGGTATTTTTGCTATAAAATGAAATCCTTCAGTCAAAACAAGTTCAAACTCATTTGTCCTTCATATATATACATTCTAAGTAGGTTCCATGCATAAACCTCTTTAAATGACCTTGTTTGAGGAAGAAAAACAGGAATAGCCTTACTTTTGCGAGATAAGGCCAAATTGGTATTTTTGCTATAAAATGAATTCCTTCAGTCAAAACAAGTTCAAACTCCTTGGTCCTTCATATATATCAATTCTAAGTAGGTTCCATGCATAAACCTCTTTAAATTACCTTGTTTGGGGAAGAAAAACAGGAATAGCCTTACTTTTGCGAGATAAGGCCAAAATGGTATTTTTGCTATAAAATGAATTCCTTCAGTCAAAACAAGTTCAAACTCCTTTGTCCTTCATATATATCAATTCTAAGTAGGTTCCATGCATAAACATATTTAAATGACCTTGTATGCGAAAGAAACACAGGAATAGCCTTACTTTTGCGAGATAAGGCCAAATTGGTATTTTTGCTATAAAATGAAATCCTTCAGTCAAAACAAGTTCAAACTCATTTGTCCTTCATATATATACATTCTAAGTAGGTTCCATGCATGAACCTCTTTAAATGACCTTGTTTGAGGAAGAAAAACAGGAATAGCCTTACTTTTGCGAGATAAGGCCAAATTGGTATTTTTGCTATAAAATGAATTCCTTCAGTCAAAACAAGTTCAAACTCCTTTGTCCTTCATATATATCAATTCTAAGTCGGTTCCATGCATAAACCTCTTTAAATGACCTTGTTTGAGAAAGAAAAACAGGAATAGCCTTACTTTTGCGAGATAAGGCCAAATTGGTATTTTTGCTATAAAATGAAATCCTTCAGTCAAAACAAGTTCAAACTCCTTTGTCCTTCATATATATCAATTCTAAGTAGGTTCCATGCATAAACATCTTTAAATGACCTTGTATGTGAAAGAAACACAGGAATAGCCTTCTTTTGCGGAGTTAAGACGAAATTCGGATTTTTGCTTATAAACACCGATTCCTTCAGTCAAAACAAGTTCAAACTCCTTTGTCCTTCATATATATACATTCTAAGTAGGTTCCATGCATAAACCTCTTTAAATGACCTTGTTTGAGGAAGAAAAACAGGAATAGCCTTACTTTTGCGAGATAAGGCCAAATTGGTATTTTTAATATAAAATGAATTCCTTCAGTCAAAACAAGTTCAAACTCCTTTGTCCTTCATATATATACATTCTAAGTAGGTTCCATGCATAAACCTCTTTAAATGACTTTGTTTGAGGAAGAAAAACAGGAATAGCCTTACTTTTGCGAGATAAGGCCAAATTGGTATTTTTGCTATAAAATGAATTCCTTCAGTCAAAAAAAGTTCAAACTCCTTTGTCCTTCATATACATCAATTCTAAGTAGGTTCCATGCATAAACATCTTTAAATGACCTTGTTTGAGGAAGAAAAACAGGAATAGCCTTACTTTTGCAAGATAAGGCCAAATTGGTATTTTTGCTATAAAATGAATTCCTTCAGTCAAAACAAGTTCAAACTCCTTTGTCCTTCATATATATAAATTCTAAGTAGGTTCCATGCATAAACCTCTTTAAATGACCTTGTATGCGAAAGAAACACAGGAATAGCCTTCTTTTGCGGAGTTAAGACGAAATTCGGATTTTTGCTTATAAACACCATTTCCTTCAGTCAAAACAAGTTCAAACTCCTTTGTCCTTCATATATATCCATTCTAAGTAGGTTCCATGCATAAAACTCTTTAAATGACATTGTTTGAGAAAGAAAAACAGGAATAGCCTTACTTTTGCGAGATAAGGCCTAATTGGTATTTTTGCTATAAAATGAATTCCTTCAGTCAAAACAAGTGCAAACTCCTTTGTCCTTCATATATATAAATTCTAAGTAGGTTCCATGCATAAACCTTTTTAAATGACCTTGTTTGAGGAAGAAAAACAGGAAAAGCCTTACTTTTGCGAGATAAGGCCAAATTGGTATTTTTGCTATAAAATGAAATCCTTCAGTCAAAACAAGTTCAAACTCCTTTGTCCTTCATATATATCAATTCTAAGTAGGTTCCATGCATAAACCTCTTTAAATAACCTTGTATGCGATAGAAACACAGGAATAGCCTTCTTTTGCTGAATTAAGACGATATTCGGATTTTTGCTTATAAACACCAATTCCTTCAGTCAAAACAAGTTCAAACTCCTTTGTCCTTCATATATATCAATTCTAAGTAGGTTCCATGCATAAACATCTTTAAATGACCTTGTTTGAGGAAGAAAAACAGGAAAAGCCTTACTTTTGCGAGATAAGGCCATATTTGTATTTTTGCTATAAAATGAATTCCTTCAGTCAAAACAAGTTCAAACTCCTTTGTCCTTCATCTATATCAATTCTAAGTAGGTATCATGCATAAACCTCTTTTAATTACTTTGTTTGAGGAAGAAAAACAGGAATAGCCTTACTTTTGCGAGATAAGGCCAAATTGGTATTTTTGCTATAAAATGAAATCCTTCAGTCAAAACAAGTTCAAACTCCTTTGTCCTTCATATATATAAATTCTAAGTAGGTTCCATGCACAAACCTCTTTAAATGACCTTGTATGCGAAAGAAACACAGGAATAGCCTTCTTTTGCGGAGTTAAGACGAAATTCGGATTTTTGCTTATAAACACCGATTCCTTCAGTCAAAACAAGTTCAAACTCCTTTGACCTTCATATATATACATTCTAAGTAGGTTCCATGCATAAACCTCTTTAAATGACCTTGTTTGAGGAAGAAAAACAGGAATAGCCTTACTTTTGCGAGATAAGGCCAAATTGGTATTTTTGCTATAAAATGAAATCCTTCAGTCAAAACAAGTTCAAACTCCTTCGTCCTTCATATATATCAATTCTAAGTAGGTTCCATGCATAAACATCTTTAAATGACCTTGTATGCGAAAGAAACACAGGAATAGCCTTACTTTTGCGAGATAAGGCCAAATTGGTATTTTTGCTATAAAATGAATTCCTTCAGTCAAAACAAGTTCAAACTCCTTTGTCCTTCATATATATCAATTCTAAGTCGGTTCCATGCATAAACCTCTTTAAATGACCTTGTTTGAGAAAGAAAAACAGGAATAGCCTTACTTTTGCAAGATAAGGCCAAATTGGTATTTTTGCTATAAAATGAATTCCTTCCGTCAAAACAAGTGCAAACTCCTTTGTCCTTCATATATATAAATTCTAAGTAGGTTCCATGCATAAACCTTTTTAAATGACCTTGTTTGAGGAAGAAAAACAGGAAAAGCCTTACTTTTGCGAGATAAGGCCAAATTGGTATTTTTGCTATAAAATGAAATCCTTCAGTCAAAACAAGTTCAAACTCCTTTGTCCTTCATATATATCAATTCTAAGTAGGTTCCATGCATAAACCTCTTTAAATAACCTTGTATGGGATAGAAACACAGGAATAGCCTTCTTTTGCTGTATTAAGACGATATTCGGATTTTTGCTTATAAACACCAATTCCTTCAGTCAAAACAAGTTCAAACTCCTTTGTCCTTCATATATATCAATTCTAAGTAGGTTCCATGCATAAACATCTTTAAATGACCTTGTTTGAGGAAGAAAAACAGGAAAAGCCTTACTTTTGCGAGATAAGGCCAAATTTGTATTTTTGCTATAAAATGAATTCCTTCAGTCAAAACAAGTTCAAACTCCTTTGTCCTTCATCTATATCAATTCTAAGTAGGTATCATGCATAAACCTCTTTTAATTACTTTGTTTGAGGAAGAAAAACAGGAATAGCCTTACTTTTGCGAGAGAAGGCCAAATTGGTATTTTTGCTATAAAATGAAATCCTTCAGTCAAAACAAGTTCAAACTCCTTTGTCCTTCATATATATACATTCTAAGTAGGTTCCATGCACAAACCTCTTTAAATGACCTTGTATGCGAAAGAAACACAGGAATAGCCTTCTTTTGCGGAGTTAAGACGAAATTCGGATTTTTGCTTATAAACACCGATTCCTTCAGTCAAAACAAGTTCAAACTCCTTTGACCTTCATATATATACATTCTAAGTAGGTTCCATGCATAAACCTCTTTAAATGACCTTGTTTGAGGAAGAAAAACACGAATAGCCTTACTTTTGCGAGATAAGGCCAAATTGGTATTTTTGCTATAAAATGAAATCCTTCAGTCAAAACAAGTTCAAACTCCTTTGTCCTTCATATATATCAATTCTAAGTAGGTTCCATGCATAAACATCTTTAAATGACCTTGTATGCGAAAGAAACACAGGAATAGCCTTACTTTTGCGAGATAAGGCCAAATTGGTATTTTTGCTATAAAATGAATTCCTTCAGTCAAAACAAGTTCAAACTCCTTTGTCCTTCATATATATCAATTCTAAGTCGGTTCCATGCATAAACCTCTTTAAATGACCTTGTTTGAGAAAGAAAAACAGGAATAGCCTTACTTTTGCGAGATAAGGCCAAATTGGTATTTTTGCTATAAAATGAAATCCTTCAGTCAAAACAAGTTCAAACTCCTTTGTCCTTCATATATATCAATTCTAAGTAGGTTCCATGCATAAACATCTTTAAATGACCTTGTATGTGAAAGAAACACAGGAATAGCCTTCTTTTGCGGATTTAAGACGAAATTTGGATTTTTGCTTATAAAAATCAATTCCTTCAGTCAAAAAAAGTTCAAACTCATTTGTCCTTCATATATATACATTCTAAGGAGGTTCCATGCATAAACCTCTTTAAATGACTTTGTTTGAGGAAGAAAAACAGGAATAGCCTTACTTTTGCGAGATAAGGCCAAATTAATATTTTTGCTATAAAATGAATTCCTTCAGTCAAAACAAGTTCAAACTCCTTTGTCCTTCATATATATCAATTCTAAGTAGGTTCCATGCATAAACATCTTTAAATGACCTTGTTTGAGGAAGAAAAACAGGAATAGCCTTACTTTTGCAAGATAAGGCCAAATTGGTATTTTTGCTATAAAATGAATTCCTTCAGTCAAAACAAGTGCAAAATCCTTTGTCCTTCATATATATAAATTCTAAGTAGGTTCCATGCATAAACCTTTTTAAATGACCTTGTTTGAGGAAGAAAAACAGGAAAAGCCTTACTTTTGCGAGATAAGGCCAAATTGGTATTTTTGCTATAAAATGAAATTCTTCAGTCAAAACAAGTTCAAACTCCTTTGTCCTTCATATATATCAATTCTAAGTAGGTTCCATGCATAAACCTCTTTAAATGACCTTGTATGCGAAAGAAACACAGGAATAGCCTTCTTTTGCGGAGTTAAGATGAAATTCGGATTTTTGCTTATAAACACCAATTCCTTCAGTCAAAACAAGTTCAAACTCTTTTGTCCGTCATATATATCAATTCTAAGTAGGTTCCATGCATAAACCTCTTTAAATGACCTTGTATGCGAAAGAAACACAGGAATAGCCTTCTTTTGCGGAGTTAAGATGAAATTCGGATTTTTGCTTATAAACACCAATTCCTTCAGTCAAAACAAGTTCAAACTCCTTTGTCCTTCATATATATCCATTCTAAGTAGGTTCCATGCATAAACCTCTTTAAATGACATTGTTTGAGAAAGAAAAACAGGAATAGCCTTACTTTTGCGAGATAAGGCCAAATTGGTATTTTTGCTATAAAATGAAATCCTTCAGTCAAAACAAGTTCAAACTCCTTTGTCCTTCATATATATCAATTCTAAGTAGGTTCCATGCATAAACCTCTTTAAATGACCTTGTATGCGAAAGAAACACAGGAATAGCCTTCTTTTGCGGAGTTAAGATGAAATTCGGATTTTTGCTTATAAACACCAATTCCTTCAGTCAAAACAAGTTCAAACTCCTTTGTCCGTCATATATATCAATTCTAAGTAGGTTCCATGCATAAACCTCTTTAAATGACCTTGTATGCGAAAGAAACACAGGAATAGCCTTCTTTTGCTGAATTAAGACGATATTCGGATTTTTGCTTATAAACACCAATTCCTTCAGTCAAAACAAGTTCAAACTCCTTTGTCCTTCATATATATCAATTCTAAGTAGGTTCCATGCATAAACATCTTTAAATGACCTTGTTTGAGGAAGAAAAACAGGAAAAGCCTTACTTTTGCGAGATAAGGCCAAATTTGTATTTTTGCTATAAAATGAATTCCTTCAGTCAAAACAAGTTCAAACTCCTTTGTCCTTCATCTATATCAATTCTAAGTAGGTTTCATGCATAAACCTCTTTTAATTACTTTGTTTGGGGAAGAAAAACAGGAATAGCCTTACTTTTGCGAGATAAGGCCAAATTGGTATTTTTGCTATAAAATGAAATCCTTCAATCAAAACAAGTTCAAACTCCTTTGTCCTTCATATATATAAATTCTAAGTAGGTTCCATGCACAAACCTCTTTAAATGACCTTGTATGCGAAAGAAACACAGGAATAGCCTTCTTTTGCGGAGTTAAGACGAAATTCGGATTTTTGCTTATAAACACCGATTCCTTCAGTCAAAACAAGTTCAAACTCCTTTGACCTTCATATATATACATTCTAAGTAGGTTCCATGCATAAACCTCTTTAAATGACCTTGTTTGAGGAAGAAAAACAGGAATAGCCTTACTTTTGCGAGATAAGGCCAAATTGGTATTTTTGCTATAAAATGAAATCCTTCAGTCAAAACAAGTTCAAACTCATTTGTCCTTCATATATATACATTCTAAGTATGTTCCATGCATAAACCTCTTTAAATGACCTTGTTTGAGGAAGAAAAACAGGAATAGCCTTACTTTTGCGAGATAAGGCCAAATTGGTATTTTTGCTATAAAATGAATTCCTTCAGTCAAAACAAGTTCAAACTCCTTGGTCCTTCATATATATCAATTCTAAGTAGGTTCCATGCATAAACCTCTTTAAATTACCTTGTTTGGGGAAGAAAAACAGGAATAGCCTTACTTTTGCGAGATAAGGCCAAAATGGTATTTTTGCTATAAAATGAATTCCTTCAGTCAAAACAAGTTCAAACTCCTTTGTCCTTCATATATATCAATTCTAAGTAGGTTCCATGCATAAACATATTTAAATGACCTTGTATGCGAAAGAAACACAGGAATAGCCTTACTTTTGCGAGATAAGGCCAAATTGGTATTTTTGCTATAAAATGAAATCCTTCAGTCAAAACAAGTTCAAACTCATTTGTCCTTCATATATATACATTCTAAGTAGGTTCCATGCATGAACCTCTTTAAATGACCTTGTTTGAGGAAGAAAAACAGGAATAGCCTTACTTTTGCGAGATAAGGCCAAATTGGTATTTTTGCTATAAAATGAATTCCTTCAGTCAAAACAAGTTCAAACTCCTTTGTCCTTCATATATATCAATTCTAAGTCGGTTCCATGCATAAACCTCTTTAAATGACCTTGTTTGAGAAAGAAAAACAGGAATAGCCTTACTTTTGCGAGATAAGGCCAAATTGGTATTTTTGCTATAAAATGAAATCCTTCAGTCAAAACAAGTTCAAACTCCTTTGTCCTTCATATATATCAATTCTAAGTAGGTTCCATGCATAAACATCTTTAAATGACCTTGTATGTGAAAGAAACACAGGAATAGCCTTCTTTTGCGGAGTTAAGACGAAATTCGGATTTTTGCTTATAAACACCGATTCCTTCAGTCAAAACAAGTTCAAACTCCTTTGTCCTTCATATATATACATTCTAAGTAGGTTCCATGCATAAACCTCTTTAAATGACTTTGTTTGAGGAAGAAAAACAGGAATAGCCTTACTTTTGCGAGATAAGGCCAAATTGGTATTTTTGCTATAAAATGAATTCCTTCAGTCAAAAAAAGTTCAAACTCCTTTGTCCTTCATATACATCAATTCTAAGTAGGTTCCATGCATAAACATCTTTAAATGACCTTGTTTGAGGAAGAAAAACAGGAATAGCCTTACTTTTGCAAGATAAGGCCAAATTGGTATTTTTGCTATAAAATGAATTCCTTCAGTCAAAACAAGTTCAAACTCCTTTGTCCTTCATATATATAAATTCTAAGTAGGTTCCATGCATAAACCTCTTTAAATGACCTTGTATGCGAAAGAAACACAGGAATAGCCTTCTTTTGCGGAGTTAAGACGAAATTCGGATTTTTGCTTATAAACACCATTTCCTTCAGTCAAAACAAGTTCAAACTCCTTTGTCCTTCATATATATCCATTCTAAGTAGGTTCCATGCATAAAACTCTTTAAATGACATTGTTTGAGAAAGAAAAACAGGAATAGCCTTACTTTTGCGAGATAAGGCCTAATTGGTATTTTTGCTATAAAATGAATTCCTTCAGTCAAAACAAGTGCAAACTCCTTTGTCCTTCATATATATAAATTCTAAGTAGGTTCCATGCATAAACCTTTTTAAATGACCTTGTTTGAGGAAGAAAAACAGGAAAAGCCTTACTTTTGCGAGATAAGGCCAAATTGGTATTTTTGCTATAAAATGAAATCCTTCAGTCAAAACAAGTTCAAACTCCTTTGTCCTTCATATATATCAATTCTAAGTAGGTTCCATGCATAAACCTCTTTAAATAACCTTGTATGCGATAGAAACACAGGAATAGCCTTCTTTTGCTGAATTAAGACGATATTCGGATTTTTGCTTATAAACACCAATTCCTTCAGTCAAAACAAGTTCAAACTCCTTTGTCCTTCATATATATCAATTCTAAGTAGGTTCCATGCATAAACATCTTTAAATGACCTTGTTTGAGGAAGAAAAACAGGAAAAGCCTTACTTTTGCGAGATAAGGCCATATTTGTATTTTTGCTATAAAATGAATTCCTTCAGTCAAAACAAGTTCAAACTCCTTTGTCCTTCATCTATATCAATTCTAAGTAGGTATCATGCATAAACCTCTTTTAATTACTTTGTTTGAGGAAGAAAAACAGGAATAGCCTTACTTTTGCGAGATAAGGCCAAAATGGTATTTTTGCTATAAAATGAAATCCTTCAGTCAAAACAAGTTCAAACTCCTTTGTCCTTCATATATATAAATTCTAAGTAGGTTCCATGCACAAACCTCTTTAAATGACCTTGTATGCGAAAGAAACACAGGAATAGCCTTCTTTTGCGGAGTTAAGACGAAATTCGGATTTTTGCTTATAAACACCGATTCCTTCAGTCAAAACAAGTTCAAACTCCTTTGACCTTCATATATATACATTCTAAGTAGGTTCCATGCATAAACCTCTTTAAATGACCTTGTTTGAGGAAGAAAAACAGGAATAGCCTTACTTTTGCGAGATAAGGCCAAATTGGTATTTTTGCTATAAAATGAAATCCTTCAGTCAAAACAAGTTCAAACTCCTTCGTCCTTCATATATATCAATTCTAAGTAGGTTCCATGCATAAACATCTTTAAATGACCTTGTATGCGAAAGAAACACAGGAATAGCCTTACTTTTGCGAGATAAGGCCAAATTGGTATTTTTGCTATAAAATGAATTCCTTCAGTCAAAACAAGTTCAAACTCCTTTGTCCTTCATATATATCAATTCTAAGTCGGTTCCATGCATAAACCTCTTTAAATGACCTTGTTTGAGAAAGAAAAACAGGAATAGCCTTACTTTTGCAAGATAAGGCCAAATTGGTATTTTTGCTATAAAATGAATTCCTTCCGTCAAAACAAGTGCAAACTCCTTTGTCCTTCATATATATAAATTCTAAGTAGGTTCCATGCATAAACCTTTTTAAATGACCTTGTTTGAGGAAGAAAAACAGGAAAAGCCTTACTTTTGCGAGATAAGGCCAAATTGGTATTTTTGCTATAAAATGAAATCCTTCAGTCAAAACAAGTTCAAACTCCTTTGTCCTTCATATATATCAATTCTAAGTAGGTTCCATGCATAAACCTCTTTAAATGACCTTGTATGCGAAAGAAACACAGGAATAGCCTTCTTTTGCAGAGTTAAGATGAAATTCGGATTTTTGCTTATAAACACCAATTCCTTCAGTCAAAACAAGTTCAAACTCCTTTGTCCTTCATATATATCAATTCTAAGTAGGTTCCATGCATAAACATCTTTAAATGACCTTGTTTGAGGAAGAAAAACAGGAAAAGCCTTACTTTTGCGAGATAAGGCCAAATTGGTATTTTTGCTATAAAATAAAATCCTTCAGTCAAAACAAGTTCAAACTCCTTTGTCCTTCATATATATAAATTCTAAGTAGGTTCCATGCACAAACCTCTTTAAATGACCTTGTATGCGAAAGAAACACAGGAATAGCCTTCTTTTGCGGAGTTAAGACGAAATTCGGATTTTTGCTTATAAACACCGATTCCTTCAGTCAGAACAAGTTCAAACTCCTTTGACCTTCATATATATACATTCTAAGTAGGTTCCATGCATAAACCTCTTTAAATGACCTTGTTTGAGGAAGAAAAACAGGAATAGCCTTACTTTTGCGAGATAAGGCCAAATTGGTATTTTTGCTATAAAATGAAATCCTTCAGTCAAAACAAGTTCAAACTCATTTGTCCTTCATATATATCAATTCTAAGTAGGTTCCATGCATAAACCTCTTTAAATTACCTTGTTTGGGGAAGAAAAACAGGAATAGCCTTACTTTTGCGAGATAAGGCCAAAATGGTATTTTTGCTATAAAATGAATTCCTTCAGTCAAAACAAGTTCAAACTCCTTTGTCCTTCATATATATCAATTCTAAGTAGGTTCCATGTATAAACATCTTTAAATGACCTTGTATGCGAAAGAAACACAGGAATAGCCTTCTTTTTCGGAGTTAAGACGAAATTCGGATTTTTGCTTATAAACACCAATTCCTTCAGTCAAAACAAGTTCAAACTCCTTTGTCCTTCATATATATCAATTCTAAGTAGGTTCCATGCATAAACCTCTTTATATTACCTTGTTTGGGGAAGAAAAACACGAATAGCTTTACTCTTGCGAGATAAGGCCAAATTGGTATTTTTGCTATAAAATGAAATCCTTCAGTCAAAACAAGTTCAAACTCATTTGTCCTTCATATATATACATTCTAAGTAGGTTCCATGCATGAACCTCTTTAAATGACCTTGTTTGAGGAAGAAAAACAGGAATACCCTTACTTTTGCGAGATAAGGCCAATTTGGTATTTTTGCTTTAAAATGAAATCCTTCAGTCAAAACAAGTTCAAACTCATTTGTCCTTCATATATATACATTCTAAGTAGGTTCCATGCATAAACCTCTTTAAATGACCTTGTTTGAGGAAGAAAAACAGGAATAGCCTTACTTTTGCGAGATAAGGCCAAATTGGTATTTTTGCTATAAAATGAATTCCTTCAGTCAAAACAAGTTCAAACTCCTTTGTCCTTCATATATATCAATTCTAAGTAGGTTCCATGCATAAACCTCTTTAAATGACCTTGTTTGAGAAAGAAAAACAGGAATAGCCTTACTTTTGCGAGATAAGGCCAAATTGGTATTTTTGCTATAAAATGAAATCCTTCAGTCAAAACAAGTTCAAACTCCTTTGTCCTTCATATATATCAATTCTAAGTAGGTTCCATGCATAAACATCTTTAAATGACCTTGTATGTGAAAGAAACACTGGAATAGCCTTCTTTTGCGGAGTTAAGACGAAATTCGGATTTTTGCTTATAAACACCGATTCCTTCAGTAAAAACAAGTTCAAACTCCTTTGTCCTTCATATATATACATTCTAAGTAGGTTCCATGCATAAACCTCTTTAAATGACCTTGTTTGAGGAAGAAAAACAGGAATAGCCTTACTTTTGCGAGATAAGGCCAAATTGGTATTTTTGCTATAAAATGAATTCCTTCAGTCAAAACAAGTTCAAACTCCTTTGTCCTTCATATATATCAATTCTAAGTAGGTTCCATGCATAAACATCTTTAAATGACCTTGTATGCGAAAGAAACACAGGAATAGCCTTCTTTTGCGGATTTAAGACGAAATTTGGATTTTTGCTTATAAAAATCAATTCCTTCAGTCAAAACAAGTTCAAACTCATTTGTCCTTCATATATATACATTCTAAGGAGGTTCCATGCATAAACCTCTTTAAATGACTTTGTTTGAGGAAGAAAAACAGGAATAGCCTTACTTTTGCGAGATAAGGCCAAATTGGTATTTTTGCTATAAAATGAATTCCTTCAGTCAAAACAAGTTCAAACTCCTTTGTCCTTCATATATATCAATTCTAAGTAGGTTCCATGCATAAACATCTTTAAATGACCTTGTTTGAGGAAGAAAAACAGGAATAGCCTTACTTTTGCAAGATAAGGCCAAATTGGTATTTTTGCTATAAAATGAATTCCTTCAGTCAAAACAAGTGCAAACTCCTTTGTCCTTCATATATATAAATTCTAAGTAGGTTCCATGCATAAACCTTTTTAAATGACCTTGTTTGAGGAAGAAAAACAGGAAAAGCCTTACTTTTGCGAGATAAGGCCAAATTGGTATTTTTGCTATAAAATGAAATCCTTCAGTCAAAACAAGTTCAAACTCCTTTGTCCTTCATATATATCAATTCTAAGTAGGTTCCATGCATAAACCTCTTTAAATGACCTTGTATGCGAAAGAAACACAGGAATAGCCTTCTTTTGCGGAGTTAAGACGAAATTCGGATTTTTGCTTATAAACACCATTTCCTTCAGTCAAAACAAGTTCAAACTCCTTTGTCCTTCATATATATCCATTCTAAGTAGGTTCCATGCATAAAACTCTTTAAATGACATTGTTTGAGAAAGAAAAACAGGAATAGCCTTACTTTTGCGAGATAAGGCCAAATTGGTATTTTTGCTATAAAATGAAATCCTTCAGTCAAAACAAGTTCAAACTCCTTTGTCCTTCATATATATCAATTCTAAGTAGGTTCCATGCATAAACCTCTTTAAATAACCTTGTATGCGATAGAAACACAGGAATAGCCTTCTTTTGCTGAATTAAGACGATATTCGGATTTTTGCTTATAAACACCAATTCCTTCAGTCAAAACAAGTTCAAACTCCTTTGTCCTTCATATATATCAATTCTAAGTAGGTTCCATGCATAAACATCTTTAAATGACCTTGTTTGAGGAAGAAAAACAGGAAAAGCCTTACTTTTGCGAGATAAGGCCAAATTTGTATTTTTGCTATAAAATGAATTCCTTCAGTCAAAACAAGTTCAAACTCCTTTGTCCTTCATCTATATCAATTCTAAGTAGGTATCATGCATAAACCTCTTTTAATTACTTTGTTTGAGGAAGAAAAACAGGAATAGCCTTACTTTTGCGAGATAAGGCCAAATTGGTATTTTTGCTATAAAATGAAATCCTTCAGTCAAAACAAGTTCAAACTCCTTTGTCCTTCATATATATCAATTCTAAGTAGGTTCCATGCATAAACATCTTTAAATGACCTTGTATGTGAAAGAAACACTGGAATAGCCTTCTTTTGCGGAGTTAAGACGAAATTCGGATTTTTGCTTATAAACACCGATTCCTTCAGTAAAAACAAGTTCAAACTCCTTTGTCCTTCATATATATACATTCTAAGTAGGTTCCATGCATAAACCTCTTTAAATGACCTTGTTTGAGGAAGAAAAACAGGAATAGCCTTACTTTTGCGAGATAAGGCCAAATTGGTATTTTTGCTATAAAATGAATTCCTTCAGTCAAAACAAGTTCAAACTCCTTTGTCCTTCATATATATCAATTCTAAGTAGGTTCCATGCATAAACATCTTTAAATGACCTTGTATGCGAAAGAAACACAGGAATAGCCTTCTTTTGCGGATTTAAGACGAAATTTGGATTTTTGCTTATAAAAATCAATTCCTTCAGTCAAAACAAGTTCAAACTCATTTGTCCTTCATATATATACATTCTAAGGAGGTTCCATGCATAAACCTCTTTAAATGACTTTGTTTGAGGAAGAAAAACAGGAATAGCCTTACTTTTGCGAGATAAGGCCAAATTGGTATTTTTGCTATAAAATGAATTCCTTCAGTCAAAACAAGTTCAAACTCCTTTGTCCTTCATATATATCAATTCTAAGTAGGTTCCATGCATAAACATCTTTAAATGACCTTGTTTGAGGAAGAAAAACAGGAATAGCCTTACTTTGCGAGATAAGGCAAATTGGTATTTTTGCTATAAAATGAATTCCTTCAGTCAAAACAAGTTCAAACTCCTTTGTCCTTCATATATATCAATTCTAAGTAGGTTCCATGCATAAACATCTTTAAATGACCTTGTATGCGAAAGAAACACAGGAATAGCCTTCTTTTGCGGATTTAAGACGAAATTTGGATTTTTGCTTATAAAAATCAATTCCTTCAGTCAAAACAAGTTCAAACTCATTTGTCCTTCATATATATACATTCTAAGGAGGTTCCATGCATAAACCTCTTTAAATGACTTTGTTTGAGGAAGAAAAACAGGAATAGCCTTACTTTTGCGAGATAAGGCCAAATTGGTATTTTTGCTATAAAATGAATTCCTTCAGTCAAAACAAGTTCAAACTCCTTTGTCCTTCATATATATCAATTCTAAGTAGGTTCCATGCATAAACATCTTTAAATGACCTTGTTTGAGGAAGAAAAACAGGAATAGCCTTACTTTTGCAAGATAAGGCCAAATTGGTATTTTTGCTATAAAATGAATTCCTTCAGTCAAAACAAGTGCAAACTCCTTTGTCCTTCATATATATAAATTCTAAGTAGGTTCCATGCATAAACCTTTTTAAATGACCTTGTTTGAGGAAGAAAAACAGGAAAAGCCTTACTTTTGCGAGATAAGGCCAAATTGGTATTTTTGCTATAAAATGAAATCCTTCAGTCAAACAAGTTCAAACTCCTTTGTCCTTCATATATATCAATTCTAAGTAGGTTCCATGCATAAACCTCTTTAAATGACCTTGTATGCGAAAGAAACACAGGAATAGCCTTCTTTTGCGGAGTTAAGACGAAATTCGGATTTTTGCTTATAAACACCATTTCCTTCAGTCAAAACAAGTTCAAACTCCTTTGTCCTTCATATATATCCATTCTAAGTAGGTTCCATGCATAAAACTCTTTAAATGACATTGTTTGAGAAAGAAAAACAGGAATAGCCTTACTTTTGCGAGATAAGGCCAAATTGGTATTTTTGCTATAAAATGAAATCCTTCAGTCAAAACAAGTTCAAACTCCTTTGTCCTTCATATATATCAATTCTAAGTAGGTTCCATGCATAAACCTCTTTAAATAACCTTGTATGCGATAGAAACACAGGAATAGCCTTCTTTTGCTGAATTAAGACGATATTCGGATTTTTGCTTATAAACACCAATTCCTTCAGTCAAAACAAGTTCAAACTCCTTTGTCCTTCATATATATCAATTCTAAGTAGGTTCCATGCATAAACATCTTTAAATGACCTTGTTTGAGGAAGAAAAACAGGAAAAGCCTTACTTTTGCGAGATAAGGCCAAATTTGTATTTTGCTATAAAATGAATTCCTTCAGTCAAAACAAGTTCAAACTCCTTTGTCCTTCATCTATATCAATTCTAAGTAGTATCATGCATAAACCTCTTTTAATTACTTTGTTTGAGGAAGAAAAACAGGAATAGCCTTACTTTTGCGAGATAAGGCCAAATTGGTATTTTTGCTATAAAATGAAATCCTTCAGTCAAAACAAGTTCAAACTCCTTTGTCCTTCATATATATCAATTCTAAGTAGGTTCCATGCATAAACATCTTTAAATGACCTTGTATGCGAAAGAAACACAGGAATAGCCTTCTTTTGCGGATTTAAGACGAAATTTGGATTTTTGCTTATAAAAATCAATTCCTTCAGTCAAAACAAGTTCAAACTCATTTGTCCTTCATATATATACATTCTAAGGAGGTTCCATGCATAAACCTCTTAAATGACTTTGTTTGAGGAAGAAAAACAGGAATAGCCTTACTTTTGCGAGATAAGGCCAAATTGGTATTTTTGCTATAAAATGAATTCCTTCAGTCAAAACAAGTTCAAACTCCTTTGTCCTTCATATATATCAATTCTAAGTAGGTTCCATGCATAAACATCTTTAAATGACCTTGTTTGAGGAAGAAAAACAGGAATAGCCTTACTTTTGCAAGATAAGGCCAAATTGGTATTTTTGCTATAAAATGAATTCCTTCAGTCAAAACAAGTGCAAACTCCTTTGTCCTTCCTTCATATATATAAATTCTAAGTAGGTTCCATGCATAAACCTTTTTAAATGACCTTGTTTGAGGAAGAAAAACAGGAAAAGCCTTACTTTTGCGAGATAAGGCCAAATTGGTATTTTTGCTATAAAATGAAATCCTTCAGTCAAAACAAGTTCAAACTCCTTTGTCCTTCATATATATCAATTCTAAGTAGGTTCCATGCATAAACATCTTTAAATGACCTTGTTTGAGGAAGAAAAACAGGAAAAGCCTTACTTTTGCGAGATAAGGCCAAATTTGTATTTTTGCTATAAAATGAATTCCTTCAGTCAAAACAAGTTCAAACTCATTTGTCCTTCATATATATACATTCTAAGTAGGTTCCATGCATGAACCTCTTTAAATGACCTTGTTTGAGGAAGAAAAACAGGAATACCCTTACTTTTGCGAGATAAGGCCAATTTGGTATTTTTGCTTTAAAATGAAATCCTTCAGTCAAAACAAGTTCAAACTCATTTGTCCTTCATATATATACATTCTAAGTAGGTTCCATGCATAAACCTCTTTAAATGACCTTGTTTGAGGAAGAAAAACAGGAATAGCCTTACTTTTGCGAGATAAGGCCAAATTGGTATTTTTGCTATAAAATGAATCCTTCAGTCAAAACAAGTTCAAACTCCTTTGTCCTTCATATATATCAATTCTAAGTAGGTTCCATGCATAAACCTCTTAAATGACCTTGTTTGAGAAAGAAAAACAGGAATAGCCTTACTTTTGCGAGATAAGGCCAAATTGGTATTTTTGCTATAAAATGAAATCCTTCAGTCAAAACAAGTTCAAACTCCTTTGTCCTTCATATATATCAATTCTAAGTAGGTTCCATGCATAAAACATCTTTAAATGACCTTGTATGTGAAAGAAACACTGGAATAGCCTTCTTTTGCGGAGTTAAGACGAAATTCGGATTTTTGCTTATAAACACCGATTCCTTCAGTAAAAACAAGTTCAAACTCCTTTGTCCTTCATATATATACATTCTAAGTAGGTTCCATGCATAAACCTCTTTAAATGACCTTGTTTGAGGAAGAAAAACAGGAATAGCCTTACTTTTGCGAGATAAGGCCAAATTGGTATTTTTGCTATAAAATGAATTCCTTCAGTCAAAACAAGTTCAAACTCCTTTGTCCTTCATATATATCAATTCTAAGTAGGTTCCATGCATAAACATCTTTAAATGACCTTGTATGCGAAAGAAACACAGGAATAGCCTTCTTTTGCGGATTTAAGACGAAATTTGGATTTTTGCTTATAAAAATCAATTCCTTCAGTCAAAACAAGTTCAAACTCATTTGTCCTTCATATATATACATTCTAAGGAGGTTCCATGCATAAACCTCTTTAAATGACTTTGTTTGAGGAAGAAAAACAGGAATAGCCTTACTTTTGCGAGATAAGGCCAAATTGGTATTTTTGCTATAAAATGAATTCCTTCAGTCAAAACAAGTTCAAACTCCTTTGTCCTTCATATATATCAATTCTAAGTAGGTTCCATGCATAAACATCTTTAAATGACCTTGTTTGAGGAAGAAAAACAGGAATAGCCTTACTTTTGCAAGATAAGGCCAAATTGGTATTTTTGCTATAAAATGAATTCCTTCAGTCAAAACAAGTGCAAACTCCTTTGTCCTTCATATATATAAATTCTAAGTAGGTTCCATGCATAAACCTTTTTAAATGACCTTGTTTGAGGAAGAAAAACAGGAAAAGCCTTACTTTTGCGAGATAAGGCCAAATTGGTATTTTGCTATAAAATGAAATCCTTCAGTCAAACAAGTTCAAACTCCTTTGTCCTTCATATATATCAATTCTAAGTAGGTTCCATGCATAAACCTCTTTAAATGACCTTGTATGCGAAAGAAACACAGGAATAGCCTTCTTTTGCGGAGTTAAAAGACGAAATTCGGATTTTTGCTTATAAACACCATTTCCTTCAGTCAAAACAAGTTCAAACTCCTTTGTCCTTCATATATATCCATTCTAAGTAGGTTCCATGCATAAAACTCTTTAAATGACATTGTTTGAGAAAGAAAAACAGGAATAGCCTTACTTTTGCGAGATAAGGCCAAATTGGTATTTTTGCTATAAAATGAAATCCTTCAGTCAAAACAAGTTCAAACTCCTTTGTCCTTCATATATATCAATTCTAAGTAGGTTCCATGCATAAACCTCTTTAAATAACCTTGTATGCGATAGAAACACAGGAATAGCCTTCTTTTGCTGAATTAAGACGATATTCGGATTTTTGCTTATAAACACCAATTCCTTCAGTCAAAACAAGTTCAAACTCCTTTGTCCTTCATATATATCAATTCTAAGTAGGTTCCATGCATAAACATCTTTAAATGACCTTGTTTGAGGAAGAAAAACAGGAAAAGCCTTACTTTTGCGAGATAAGGCCAAATTTGTATTTTTGCTATAAAATGAATTCCTTCAGTCAAAACAAGTTCAAACTCCTTTGTCCTTCATCTATATCAATTCTAAGTAGGTATCATGCATAAACCTCTTTTAATTACTTTGTTTGAGGAAGAAAAACAGGAATAGCCTTACTTTTGCGAGATAAGGCCAAATTGGTATTTTTGCTATAAAATGAAATCCTTCAGTCAAAACAAGTTCAAACTCCTTTGTCCTTCATATATATCAATTCTAAGTAGGTTCCATGCATAAACATCTTTAAATGACCTTGTATGTGAAAGAAACACTGGAATAGCCTTCTTTTGCGGAGTTAAGACGAAATTCGGATTTTTGCTTATAAACACCGATTCCTTCAGTAAAAACAAGTTCAAACTCCTTTGTCCTTCATATATATACATTCTAAGTAGGTTCCATGCATAAACCTCTTTAAATGACCTTGTTTGAGGAAGAAAAACAGGAATAGCCTTACTTTTGCGAGATAAGGCCAAATTGGTATTTTTGCTATAAAATGAATTCCTTCAGTCAAAACAAGTTCAAACTCCTTTGTCCTTCATATATATCAATTCTAAGTAGGTTCCATGCATAAACATCTTTAAATGACCTTGTATGCGAAAGAAACACAGGAATAGCCTTCTTTTGCGGATTTAAGACGAAATTTGGATTTTTGCTTATAAAAATCAATTCCTTCAGTCAAAACAAGTTCAAACTCATTTGTCCTTCATATATATACATTCTAAGGAGGTTCCATGCATAAACCTCTTTAAATGACTTTGTTTGAGGAAGAAAAACAGGAATAGCCTTACTTTTGCGAGATAAGGCCAAATTGGTATTTTTGCTATAAAATGAATTCCTTCAGTCAAAACAAGTTCAAACTCCTTTGTCCTTCATATATATCAATTCTAAGTAGGTTCCATGCATAAACATCTTTAAATGACCTTGTTTGAGGAAGAAAAACAGGAATAGCCTTACTTTTGCGAGATAAGGCCAAATTGGTATTTTTGCTATAAAATGAATTCCTTCAGTCAAAACAAGTTCAAACTCCTTTGTCCTTCATATATATCAATTCTAAGTAGGTTCCATGCATAAACATCTTTAAATGACCTTGTATGCGAAAGAAACACAGGAATAGCCTTCTTTTGCGGATTTAAGACGAAATTTGGATTTTTGCTTATAAAAATCAATTCCTTCAGTCAAAACAAGTTCAAACTCATTTGTCCTTCATATATATACATTCTAAGGAGGTTCCATGCATAAACCTCTTTAAATGACTTTGTTTGAGGAAGAAAAACAGGAATAGCCTTACTTTTGCGAGATAAGGCCAAATTGGTATTTTTGCTATAAAATGAATTCCTTCAGTCAAAACAAGTTCAAACTCCTTTGTCCTTCATATATATCAATTCTAAGTAGGTTCCATGCATAAACATCTTTAAATGACCTTGTTTGAGGAAGAAAAACAGGAATAGCCTTACTTTTGCAAGATAAGGCCAAATTGGTATTTTTGCTATAAAATGAATTCCTTCAGTCAAAACAAGTGCAAACTCCTTTGTCCTTCATATATATAAATTCTAAGTAGGTTCCATGCATAAACCTTTTTAAATGACCTTGTTTGAGGAAGAAAAACAGGAAAAGCCTTACTTTTGCGAGATAAGGCCAAATTGGTATTTTTGCTATAAAATGAAATCCTTCAGTCAAAACAAGTTCAAACTCCTTTGTCCTTCATATATATCAATTCTAAGTAGGTTCCATGCATAAACCTCTTTAAATGACCTTGTATGCGAAAGAAACACAGGAATAGCCTTCTTTTGCGGAGTTAAGACGAAATTCGGATTTTTGCTTATAAACACCATTTCCTTCAGTCAAAACAAGTTCAAACTCCTTTGTCCTTCATATATATCCATTCTAAGTAGGTTCCATGCATAAAACTCTTTAAATGACATTGTTTGAGAAAGAAAAACAGGAATAGCCTTACTTTTGCGAGATAAGGCCAAATTGGTATTTTTGCTATAAAATGAAATCCTTCAGTCAAAACAAGTTCAAACTCCTTTGTCCTTCATATATATCAATTCTAAGTAGGTTCCATGCATAAACCTCTTTAAATAACCTTGTATGCGATAGAAACACAGGAATAGCCTTCTTTTGCTGAATTAAGACGATATTCGGATTTTTGCTTATAAACACCAATTCCTTCAGTCAAAACAAGTTCAAACTCCTTTGTCCTTCATATATATCAATTCTAAGTAGGTTCCATGCATAAACATCTTTAAATGACCTTGTTTGAGGAAGAAAAACAGGAAAAGCCTTACTTTTGCGAGATAAGGCCAAATTTGTATTTTTGCTATAAAATGAATTCCTTCAGTCAAAACAAGTTCAAACTCCTTTGTCCTTCATCTATATCAATTCTAAGTAGGTATCATGCATAAACCTCTTTTAATTACTTTGTTTGAGGAAGAAAAACAGGAATAGCCTTACTTTTGCGAGATAAGGCCAAATTGGTATTTTTGCTATAAAATGAAATCCTTCAGTCAAAACAAGTTCAAACTCCTTTGTCCTTCATATATATCAATTCTAAGTAGGTTCCATGCATAAACATCTTTAAATGACCTTGTATGCGAAAGAAACACAGGAATAGCCTTCTTTTGCGGATTTAAGACGAAATTTGGATTTTTGCTTATAAAAATCAATTCCTTCAGTCAAAACAAGTTCAAACTCATTTGTCCTTCATATATATACATTCTAAGGAGGTTCCATGCATAAACCTCTTTAAATGACTTTGTTTGAGGAAGAAAAACAGGAATAGCCTTACTTTTGCGAGATAAGGCCAAATTGGTATTTTTGCTATAAAATGAATTCCTTCAGTCAAAACAAGTTCAAACTCCTTTGTCCTTCATATATATCAATTCTAAGTAGGTTCCATGCATAAACATCTTTAAATGACCTTGTTTGAGGAAGAAAAACAGGAATAGCCTTACTTTTGCAAGATAAGGCCAAATTGGTATTTTTGCTATAAAATGAATTCCTTCAGTCAAAACAAGTGCAAACTCCTTTGTCCTTCCTTCATATATATAAATTCTAAGTAGGTTCCATGCATAAACCTTTTTAAATGACCTTGTTTGAGGAAGAAAAACAGGAAAAGCCTTACTTTTGCGAGATAAGGCCAAATTGGTATTTTTGCTATAAAATGAAATCCTTCAGTCAAAACAAGTTCAAACTCCTTTGTCCTTCATATATATCAATTCTAAGTAGGTTCCATGCATAAACATCTTTAAATGACCTTGTTTGAGGAAGAAAAACAGGAAAAGCCTTACTTTTGCGAGATAAGGCCAAATTTGTATTTTTGCTATAAAATGAATTCCTTCAGTCAAAACAAGTTCAAACTCCTTTGTCCTTCATCTATATCAATTCTAAGTAGGTATCATGCATAAACCTCTTTTAATTACTTTGTTTGAGGAAGAAAAACAGGAATAGCCTTACTTTTGCGAGATAAGGCCAAATTGGTATTTTTGCTATAAAATGAAATCCTTCAGTCAAAACAAGTTCAAACTCCTTTGTCCTTCATATATATCAATTCTAAGTAGGTTCCATGCATAAACATCTTTAAATGACCTTGTATGCGAAAGAAACACAGGAATAGCCTTCTTTTGCGGATTTAAGACGAAATTTGGATTTTTGCTTATAAAAATCAATTCCTTCAGTCAAAACAAGTTCAAACTCATTTGTCCTTCATATATATACATTCTAAGGAGGTTCCATGCATAAACCTCTTTAAATGACTTTGTTTGAGGAAGAAAAACAGGAATAGCCTTACTTTTGCGAGATAAGGCCAAATTGGTATTTTTGCTATAAAATGAATTCCTTCAGTCAAAACAAGTTCAAACTCCTTTGTCCTTCATATATATCAATTCTAAGTAGGTTCCATGCATAAACATCTTTAAATGACCTTGTTTGAGGAAGAAAAACAGGAATAGCCTTACTTTTGCAAGATAAGGCCAAATTGGTATTTTTGCTATAAAATGAATTCCTTCAGTCAAAACAAGTGCAAACTCCTTTGTCCTTCCTTCATATATATAAATTCTAAGTAGGTTCCATGCATAAACCTTTTTAAATGACCTTGTTTGAGGAAGAAAAACAGGAAAAGCCTTACTTTTGCGAGATAAGGCCAAATTGGTATTTTTGCTATAAAATGAAATCCTTCAGTCAAAACAAGTTCAAACTCCTTTGTCCTTCATATATATCAATTCTAAGTAGGTTCCATGCATAAACCTCTTTAAATGACCTTGTATGCGAAAGAAACACAGGAATAGCCTTCTTTTGCGGAGTTAAGACGAAATTCGGATTTTTGCTTATAAACACCATTTCCTTCAGTCAAAACAAGTTCAAACTCCTTTGTCCTTCATATATATCCATTCTAAGTAGGTTCCATGCATAAAACTCTTTAAATGACATTGTTTGAGAAAGAAAAACAGGAATAGCCTTACTTTTGCGAGATAAGGCCAAATTGGTATTTTTGCTATAAAATGAAATCCTTCAGTCAAAACAAGTTCAAACTCCTTTGTCCTTCATATATATCAATTCTAAGTAGGTTCCATGCATAAACCTCTTTAAATAACCTTGTATGCGATAGAAACACAGGAATAGCCTTCTTTTGCTGAATTAAGACGATATTCGGATTTTTGCTTATAAACACCAATTCCTTCAGTCAAAACAAGTTCAAACTCCTTTGTCCTTCATATATATCAATTCTAAGTAGGTTCCATGCATAAACATCTTTAAATGACCTTGTTTGAGGAAGAAAAACAGGAAAAGCCTTACTTTTGCGAGATAAGGCCAAATTTGTATTTTTGCTATAAAATGAATTCCTTCAGTCAAAACAAGTTCAAACTCCTTTGTCCTTCATCTATATCAATTCTAAGTAGGTATCATGCATAAACCTCTTTTAATTACTTTGTTTGAGGAAGAAAAACAGGAATAGCCTTACTTTTGCGAGATAAGGCCAAATTGGTATTTTTGCTATAAAATGAAATCCTTCAGTCAAAACAAGTTCAAACTCCTTTGTCCTTCATATATATAAATTCTAAGTAGGTTCCATGCACAAACCTCTTTAAATGACCTTGTATGCGAAAGAAACACAGGAATAGCCTTCTTTTGCGGAGTTAAGACGAAATTCGGATTTTTGCTTATAAACACCGATTCCTTCAGTCAAAACAAGTTCAAACTCCTTTGACCTTCATATATATACATTCTAAGTAGGTTCCATGCATAAACCTCTTTAAATGACCTTGTTTGAGGAAGAAAAACAGGAATAGCCTTACTTTTGCGAGATAAGGCCAAATTGGTATTTTTGCTATAAAATGAAATCCTTCAGTCAAAACAAGTTCAAACTCCTTTGTCCTTCATATATATCAATTCTAAGTAGGTTCCATGCATAAACATCTTTAAATGACCTTGTATGCGAAAGAAACACAGGAATAGCCTTACTTTTGCGAGATAAGGCCAAATTGGTATTTTTGCTATAAAATGAATTCCTTCAGTCAAAACAAGTTCAAACTCCTTTGTCCTTCATATATATCAATTCTAAGTCGGTTCAATGCATAAACCTCTTTAAATGACCTTGTTTGAGAAAGAAAAACAGGAATAGCCTTACTTTTGCGAGATAAGGCCAAATTGGTATTTTTGCTATAAAATGAAATCCTTCAGTCAAAACAAGTTCAAACTCCTTTGTCCTTCATATATATCAATTCTAAGTAGGTTCCATGCATAAACATCTTTAAATGACCTTGTATGTGAAAGAAACACAGGAATAGCCTTCTTTTGCGGATTTAAGACGAAATTCGGATTTTTGCTTATAAACACCGATTCCTTCAGTAAAAACAAGTTCAAACTCCTTTGTCCTTCATATATATACATTCTAAGTAGGTTCCATGCATAAACCTCTTTAAATGACCTTGTTTGAGGAAGAAAAACAGGAATAGCCTTACTTTTGCGAGATAAGGCCAAATTGGTATTTTTGCTATAAAATGAATTCCTTCAGTCAAAACAAGTTCAAACTCCTTTGTCCTTCATATATATCAATTCTAAGTAGGTTCCATGCATAAACCTCTTTAAATGACCTTGTTTGAGAAAGAAAAACAGGAATAGCCTTACTTTTGCGAGATAAGGCCAAATTGGTATTTTTGCTATAAAATGAAATCCTTCAGTCAAAACAAGTTCAAACTCCTTTGTCCTTCATATATATCAATTCTAAGTAGGTTCCATGCATAAACATCTTTAAATGACCTTGTATGTGAAAGAAACACAGGAATAGCCTTCTTTTGCGGAGTTAAGACGAAATTCGGATTTTTGCTTATAAACACCGATTCCTTCAGTCAAAACAAGTTCAAACTCCTTTGTCCTTCATATATATACATTCTAAGTAGGTTCCATGCATAAACCTCTTTAAATGACCTTGTTTGAGGAAGAAAAACAGGAATAGCCTTACTTTTGCGAGATAAGGCCAAATTGGTATTTTTGCTATAAAATGAAATCCTTCAGTCAAAACAAGTTCAAACTCCTTTGTCCTTCATACATATCAATTCTAAGTAGGTTCCATGCATAAACATCTTTAAATGACCTTGTATGTGAAAGAAACACAGGAATAGCCTTCTTTTGCGGAGTTAAGACGAAATTCGGATTTTTGCTTATAAACACCGATTCCTTCAGTCAAAACAAGTTCAAACTCCTTTGACCTTCATATATATACATTCTAAGTAGGTTCCATGCATAAACCTCTTTAAATGACCTTATTTGAGGAAGAAAAACAGGAATAGCCTTACTTTTGCGAGATAAGGCCAATTTGGTATTTTTGCTTTAAAATGAAATCCTTCAGTCAAAACAAGTTCAAACTCATTTGTCCTTCATATATATACATTCTAAGTAGGTTCCATGCATAAACCTCTTTAAATGACCTTGTTTGAGGAAGAAAAAACAGGAATAGCCTTACTTTTTCGAGATAAGGCCAAATTGGTATTTTTGCTATAAAATGAATTCCTTCAGTCAAAACAAGTTCAAACTCCTTTGTCCTTCATATATATCAATTCTAAGTAGGTTCCATGCATAAACATCTTTAAATGACCTTGTTTGAGAAAGAAAAATAGGAATAGCCTTACTTTTGCGAGATAAGGCCAAATTGGTATTTTTGCTATAAAATGTAATCCTTCAGTCAAAACAAGTTCAAACTCCTTTGTCCTTCATATATATCAATTCTAAGTAGGTTCCATGCATAAACATCTTTAAATGACCTTGTATGTGAAAGAAACACTGGAATAGCCTTCTTTTGCGGAGTTAAGACGAAATTCGGATTTTTGCTTATAAACACCGATTCCTTCAGTAAAAACAAGTTCAAACTCCTTTGTCCTTCATATATATACATTCTAAGTAGGTTCCATGCATAAACCTCTTTAAATGACCTTGTTTGAGGAAGAAAAACAGGAATAGCCTTACTTTTGCGAGATAAGGCCAAATTGGTATTTTTGCTATAAAATGAATTCCTTCAGTCAAAACAAGTTCAAACTCCTTTGTCCTTCATATATATACATTCTAAGTAGGTTCCATGCATAAACCTCTTTAAATTACCTTGTTTGGGGAAGAAAAACAGGAATAGCCTTACTTTTGCGAGATAAGGCCAAATTGGTATTTTTGCTATAAAATTAAATCCTTCAGTCAAAACAAGTTCAAACTCATTTGTCCTTCATATATATACATTATAAGTAGGTTCCATGCATAATCCTCTTTAAATGACCTTGTTTGGGGAAGAAAAACAGGAATAGCCTTACTTTTGCGAGATGAGGCCAAATTGGTATTTTTGCTATAAAATGAATTCCTTCAGTCAAAACAAGTTCAAACTCCTTTGTCCTTCATATATATCAATTCTAAGTAGGTTCCATGCATAAACCTCTTTAAATGACCTTGTTTGAGAAAGAAAAACAGGAATAGCCTTACTTTTGCGAGATAAGGCCAAATTGGTATTTTTGCTATAAAATGAAATCCTTCAGTCAAAACAAGTTCAAACTCCTTTGTCCTTCATATATATCAATTCTAAGTAGGTTCCATGCATAAACATCTTTAAATGACCTTGTATGTGAAAGAAACACTGGAATAGCCTTCTTTTGCGGAGTTAAGACGAAATTCGGATTTTTGCTTATAAACACCGATTCCTTCAGTAAAAACAAGTTCAAACTCCTTTGTCCTTCATATATATACATTCTAAGTAGGTTCCATGCATAAACCTCTTTAAATGACCTTGTTTGAGGAAGAAAAACAGGAATAGCCTTACTTTTGCGAGATAAGGCCAAATTGGTATTTTTGCTATAAAATGAAATCCTTCAGTCAAAACAAGTTCAAACTCCTTTGTCCTTCATATATATCAATTCTAAGTAGGTTCCATGCATAAACCTCTTTAAATAACCTTGTATGCGATAGAAACACAGGAATAGCCTTCTTTTGCTGAATTAAGACGATATTCGGATTTTTGCTTATAAACACCAATTCCTTCAGTCAAAACAAGTTCAAACTCCTTTGTCCTTCATATATATCAATTCTAAGTAGGTTCCATGCATAAACATCTTTAAATGACCTTGTTTGAGGAAGAAAAACAGGAAAAGCCTTACTTTTGCGAGATAAGGCCAAATTTGTATTTTTGCTATAAAATGAATTCCTTCAGTCAAAACAAGTGCAAACTCCTTTGTCCTTCATATATATAAATTCTAAGTAGGTTCCATGCATAAACCTTTTTAAATGACCTTGTTTGAGGAAGAAAAACAGGAAAAGCCTTACTTTTGCGAGATAAGGCCAAATTGGTATTTTTGCTATAAAATGAAATCCTTCAGTCAAAACAAGTTCAAACTCCTTTGTCCTTCATATATATCAATTCTAAGTAGGTTCCATGCATAAACCTCTTTAAATAACCTTGTATGCGATAGAAACACAGGAATAGCCTTCTTTTGCTGAATTAAGACGATATTCGGATTTTTGCTTATAAACACCAATTCCTTCAGTCAAAACAAGTTCAATCTCCTTTGTCCTTCATATATATCAATTCTAAGTAGGTTCCATGCATAAACATCTTTAAATGACCTTGTTTGAGGAAGAAAAACAGGAAAAGCCTTACTTTTGCGAGATAAGGCCATATTTGTATTTTTGCTATAAAATGAATTCCTTCAGTCAAAACAAGTTCAAACTCCTTTGTCCTTCATCTATATCAATTCTAAGTAGGTATCATGCATAAACCTCTTTTAATTACTTTGTTTGAGGAAGAAAAACAGGAATAGCCTTACTTTTGCGAGATAAGGCCAAATTGGTATTTTTGCTATAAAATGAAATCCTTCAGTCAAAACAAGTTCAAACTCCTTTGTCCTTCATATATATAAATTCTAAGTAGGTTCCATGCACAAACCTCTTTAAATGACCTTGTATGCGAAAGAAACACAGGAATAGCCTTCTTTTGCGGAGTTAAGACGAAATTCGGATTTTTGCTTATAAACACCGATTCCTTCAGTCAAAACAAGTTCAAACTCCTTTGACCTTCATATATATACATTCTAAGTAGGTTCCATGCATAAACCTCTTTAAATGACCTTGTTTGAGGAAGAAAAACAGGAATAGCCTTACTTTTGCGAGATAAGGCCAAATTGGTATTTTTGCTATAAAATGAAATCCTTCAGTCAAAACAAGTTCAAACTCCTTCGTCCTTCATATATATCAATTCTAAGTAGGTTCCATGCATAAACATCTTTAAATGACCTTGTATGCGAAAGAAACACAGGAATAGCCTTACTTTTGCGAGATAAGGCCAAATTGGTATTTTTGCTATAAAATGAAATCCTTCAGTCAAAACAAGTTCAAACTCCTTTGTCCTTCATATATATCAATTCTAAGTAGGTTCCATGCATAAACATCTTTAAATGACCTTGTATGTGAAAGAAACACAGGAATAGCCTTCTTTTGCGGAGTTAAGACGAAATTCGGATTTTTGCTTATAAACACCGATTCCTTCAGTCAAAACAAGTTCAAACTCCTTTGTCCTTCATATATATACATTCTAAGTAGGTTCCATGCATAAACCTCTTTAAATGACCTTGTTTGAGGAAGAAAAACAGGAATAGCCTTACTTTTGCGAGATAAGGCCAAATTGGTATTTTTGCTATAAAATGAAATCCTTCAGTCAAAACAAGTTCAAACTCCTTTGTCCTTCATACATATCAATTCTAAGTAGGTTCCATGCATAAACATCTTTAAATGACCTTGTATGTGAAAGAAACACAGGAATAGCCTTCTTTTGCGGAGTTAAGACGAAATTCGGATTTTTGCTTATAAACACCGATTCCTTCAGTCAAAACAAGTTCAAACTCCTTTGACCTTCATATATATATATTCTAAGTAGGTTCCATGCATAAACCTCTTTAAATGACCTTATTTGAGGAAGAAAAACAGGAATAGCCTTACTTTTGCGAGATAAGGCCAATTTGGTATTTTTGCTTTAAAATGAAATCCTTCAGTCAAAACAAGTTCAAACTCATTTGTCCTTCATATATATACATTCTAAGTAGGTTCCATGCATAAACCTCTTTAAATGACCTTGTTTGAGGAAGAAAAACAGGAATAGCCTTACTTTTGCGAGATAAGGCCAAATTGGTATTTTTGCTATAAAATGAATTCCTTCAGTCAAAACAAGTTCAAACTCCTTTGTCCTTCATATATATCAATTCTAAGTAGGTTCCATGCATAAACATCTTTAAATGACCTTGTTTGAGAAAGAAAAATAGGAATAGCCTTACTTTTGCGAGATAAGGCCAAATTGGTATTTTTGCTATAAAATGTAATCCTTCAGTCAAAACAAGTTCAAACTCCTTTGTCCTTCATATATATCAGTTCTAAGTAGGTTCCATGCATAAACATCTTTAAATGACCTTGTATGTGAAAGAAACACTGGAATAGCCTTCTTTTGCGGAGTTAAGACGAAATTCGGATTTTTGCTTATAAACACCGATTCCTTCAGTAAAAACAAGTTCAAACTCCTTTGTCCTTCATATATATACATTCTAAGTAGGTTCCATGCATAAACCTCTTTAAATGACCTTGTTTGAGGAAGAAAAACAGGAATAGCCTTACTTTTGCGAGATAAGGCCAAATTGGTATTTTTGCTATAAAATGAATTCCTTCAGTCAAAACAAGTTCAAACGCCTTTGTCCTTCATATATATAGATTCTAAGTAGGTTCCATGTATAAAACCTCTTTAAATTACCTTGTTTGGGGAAGAAAAACAGGAATAGCCTCACTTTTGCGAGATAAGGCCAAAATGGTATTTTTGCTATAAAATGAATTCCTTCAGTCAAAACAAGTTCAAACTCCTTTGTCCTTCATATATATACATTCTAAGTAGGTTCCATGCATAAACCTCTTTAAATTACCTTGTTTGGGGAAGAAAAACAGGAATAGCCTTACTTTTGCGAGATAAGGCCAAATTGGTATTTTTGCTATAAAATTAAATCCTTCAGTCAAAACAAGTTCAAACTCATTTGTCCTTCATATATATACATTATAAGTAGGTTCCATGCATAATCCTCTTTAAATGACCTTGTTTGGGGAAGAAAAACAGGAATAGCCTTACTTTTGCGAGATGAGGCCAAATTGGTATTTTTGCTATAAAATGAATTCCTTCAGTCAAAACAAGTTCAAACTCCTTTGTCCTTCATATATATCAATTCTAAGTAGGTTCCATGCATAAACCTCTTTAAATGACCTTGTTTGAGAAAGAAAAACAGGAATAGCCTTACTTTTGCGAGATAAGGCCAAATTGGTATTTTTGCTATAAAATGAAATCCTTCAGTCAAAACAAGTTCAAACTCCTTTGTCCTTCATATATATCAATTCTAAGTAGGTTCCATGCATAAACATCTTTAAATGACCTTGTATGTGAAAGAAACACTGGAATAGCCTTCTTTTGCGGAGTTAAGACGAAATTCGGATTTTTGCTTATAAACACCGATTCCTTCAGTAAAAACAAGTTCAAACTCCTTTGTCCTTCATATATATACATTCTAAGTAGGTTCCATGCATAAACCTCTTTAAATGACCTTGTTTGAGGAAGAAAAACAGGAATAGCCTTACTTTTGCGAGATAAGGCCAAATTGGTATTTTTGCTATAAAATGAAATCCTTCAGTCAAAACAAGTTCAAACTCCTTTGTCCTTCATATATATCAATTCTAAGTAGGTTCCATGCATAAACCTCTTTAAATAACCTTGTATGCGATAGAAACACAGGAATAGCCTTCTTTTGCTGAATTAAGACGATATTCGGATTTTTGCTTATAAACACCAATTCCTTCAGTCAAAACAAGTTCAAACTCCTTTGTCCTTCATATATATCAATTCTAAGTAGGTTCCATGCATAAACATCTTTAAATGACCTTGTTTGAGGAAGAAAAACAGGAAAAGCCTTACTTTTGCGAGATAAGGCCAAATTTGTATTTTTGCTATAAAATGAATTCCTTCAGTCAAAACAAGTTCAAACTCCTTTGTCCTTCATCTATATCAATTCTAAGTAGGTATCATGCATAAACCTCTTTTAATTACTTTGTTTGAGGAAGAAAAACAGGAATAGCCTTACTTTTGCGAGATAAGGCCAAATTGGTATTTTTGCTATAAAATGAAATCCTTCAGTCAAAACAAGTTCAAACTCCTTTGTCCTTCATATATATAAATTCTAAGTAGGTTCCATGCACAAACCTCTTTAAATGACCTTGTATGCGAAAGAAACACAGGAATAGCCTTCTTTTGCGGAGTTAAGACGAAATTCGGATTTTTGCTTATAAACACCGATTCCTTCAGTCAAAACAAGTTCAAACTCCTTTGACCTTCATATATATACATTCTAAGTAGGTTCCATGCATAAACCTCTTTAAATGACCTTGTTTGAGGAAGAAAAACAGGAATAGCCTTACTTTTGCGAGATAAGGCCAAATTGGTATTTTTGCTATAAAATGAAATCCTTCAGTCAAAACAAGTTCAAACTCCTTTGTCCTTCATATATATCAATTCTAAGTAGGTTCCATGCATAAACATCTTTAAATGACCTTGTATGCGAAAGAAACACAGGAATAGCCTTACTTTTGCGAGATAAGGCCAAATTGGTATTTTTGCTATAAAATGAATTCCTTCAGTCAAAACAAGTTCAAACTCCTTTGTCCTTCATATATATCAATTCTAAGTCGGTTCAATGCATAAACCTCTTTAAATGACCTTGTTTGAGAAAGAAAAACAGGAATAGCCTTACTTTTGCGAGATAAGGCCAAATTGGTATTTTTGCTATAAAATGAAATCCTTCAGTCAAAACAAGTTCAAACTCCTTTGTCCTTCATATATATCAATTCTAAGTAGGTTCCATGCATAAACATCTTTAAATGACCTTGTATGTGAAAGAAACACAGGAATAGCCTTCTTTTGCGGATTTAAGACGAAATTCGGATTTTTGCTTATAAACACCGATTCCTTCAGTAAAAACAAGTTCAAACTCCTTTGTCCTTCATATATATACATTCTAAGTAGGTTCCATGCATAAACCTCTTTAAATGACCTTGTTTGAGGAAGAAAAACAGGAATAGCCTTACTTTTGCGAGATAAGGCCAAATTGGTATTTTTGCTATAAAATGAAATCCTTCAGTCAAAACAAGTTCAAACTTCTTTGTCCTTCATATATATCAATTCTAAGTAGGTTCCATGCATAAACCTCTTTAAATGACCTTGTTTGAGGAAGAAAAACAGGAATAGCCTTACTTTTGCGAGATAAGGCCAAATTGGTATTTTTGCTATAAAATGAAATCCTTCAGTCAAAACAAGTTCAAACTCCTTTGTCCTTCATATATATCAATTCTAAGTAGGTTCCATGCATAAACATCTTTAAATGACCTTGTATGCGAAAGAAACACAGGAATAGCCTTCTTTTGCGGAGTTAAGACGAAATTCGGATTTTTGCTTATAAACACCGATTCCTTCAGTCAAAACAAGTTCAAACTCCTTTGTCCTTCATATATATACATTCTAAGTAGGTTCCATGCATAAACCTCTTTAAATGACCTTGTTTGAGGAAGAAAAACAGGAATAGCCTTACTTTTGCGAGATAAGGCCAAATTGGTATTTTTGCTATAAAATGAAATCCTTCAGTCAAAACAAGTTCAAACTCCTTTGTCCTTCATACATATCAATTCTAAGTAGGTTCCATGCATAAACATCTTTAAATGACCTTGTATGTGAAAGAAACACAGGAATAGCCTTCTTTTGCGGAGTTAAGACGAAATTCGGATTTTTGCTTATAAACACCGATTCCTTCAGTCAAAACAAGTTCAAACTCCTTTGACCTTCATATATATATATTCTAAGTAGGTTCCATGCATAAACCTCTTTAAATGACCTTATTTGAGGAAGAAAAACAGGAATAGCCTTACTTTTGCGAGATAAGGCCAATTTGGTATTTTTGCTTTAAAATGAAATCCTTCAGTCAAAACAAGTTCAAACTCATTTGTCCTTCATATATATACATTCTAAGTAGGTTCCATGCATAAACCTCTTTAAATGACCTTGTTTGAGGAAGAAAAACAGGAATAGCCTTACTTTTGCGAGATAAGGCCAAATTGGTATTTTTGCTATAAAATGAATTCCTTCAGTCAAAACAAGTTCAAACTCCTTTGTCCTTCATATATATCAATTCTAAGTAGGTTCCATGCATAAACATCTTTAAATGACCTTGTTTGAGAAAGAAAAATAGGAATAGCCTTACTTTTGCGAGATAAGGCCAAATTGGTATTTTTGCTATAAAATGTAATCCTTCAGTCAAAACAAGTTCAAACTCCTTTGTCCTTCATATATATCAATTCTAAGTAGGTTCCATGCATAAACATCTTTAAATGACCTTGTATGTGAAAGAAACACTGGAATAGCCTTCTTTTGCGGAGTTAAGACGAAATTCGGATTTTTGCTTATAAACACCGATTCCTTCAGTAAAAACAAGTTCAAACTCCTTTGTCCTTCATATATATACATTCTAAGTAGGTTCCATGCATAAACCTCTTTAAATGACCTTGTTTGAGGAAGAAAAACAGGAATAGCCTTACTTTTGCGAGATAAGGCCAAATTGGTATTTTTGCTATAAAATGAATTCCTTCAGTCAAAACAAGTTCAAACGCCTTTGTCCTTCATATATATAGATTCTAAGTAGGTTCCATGTATAAAACCTCTTTAAATTACCTTGTTTGGGGAAGAAAAACAGGAATAGCCTCACTTTTGCGAGATAAGGCCAAAATGGTATTTTTGCTATAAAATGAATTCCTTCAGTCAAAACAAGTTCAAACTCCTTTGTCCTTCATATATATACATTCTAAGTAGGTTCCATGCATAAACCTCTTTAAATTACCTTGTTTGGGGAAGAAAAACAGGAATAGCCTTACTTTTGCGAGATAAGGCCAAATTGGTATTTTTGCTATAAAATTAAATCCTTCAGTCAAAACAAGTTCAAACTCATTTGTCCTTCATATATATACATTATAAGTAGGTTCCATGCATAATCCTCTTTAAATGACCTTGTTTGGGGAAGAAAAACAGGAATAGCCTTACTTTTGCGAGATGAGGCCAAATTGGTATTTTTGCTATAAAATGAATTCCTTCAGTCAAAACAAGTTCAAACTCCTTTGTCCTTCATATATATCAATTCTAAGTAGGTTCCATGCATAAACCTCTTTAAATGACCTTGTTTGAGAAAGAAAAACAGGAATAGCCTTACTTTTGCGAGATAAGGCCAAATTGGTATTTTTGCTATAAAATGAAATCCTTCAGTCAAAACAAGTTCAAACTCCTTTGTCCTTCATATATATCAATTCTAAGTAGGTTCCATGCATAAACATCTTTAAATGACCTTGTATGTGAAAGAAACACTGGAATAGCCTTCTTTTGCGGAGTTAAGACGAAATTCGGATTTTTGCTTATAAACACCGATTCCTTCAGTAAAAACAAGTTCAAACTCCTTTGTCCTTCATATATATACATTCTAAGTAGGTTCCATGCATAAACCTCTTTTAATAACTTTGTTTGAGGAACAAAAACAGGAATAGCCTTACTTTTGCGAGATAAGGCCAAATTGGTATTTTTGCTATAAAATGAAATCCTTCAGTCAAAACAAGTTCAAACTCCTTTGTCCTTCATATATATAAATTCTAAGTAGGTTCCATGCACAAACCTCTTTAAATGACCTTGTATGCGAAAGAAACACAGGAATAGCCTTCTTTTGCGGAGTTAAGACGAAATTCGGATTTTTGCTTATAAACACCGATTCCTTCAGTCAAAACAAGTTCAAACTCCTTTGACCTTCATATATATACATTCTAAGTAGGTTCCATGCATAAACCTCTTTAAATGACCTTGTTTGAGGAAGAAAAACAGGAATAGCCTTACTTTTGCGAGATAAGGCCAAATTGGTATTTTTGCTATAAAATGAAATCCTTCAGTCAAAACAAGTTCAAACTCCTTTGTCCTTCATATATATCAATTCTAAGTAGGTTCCATGCATAAACATCTTTAAATGACCTTGTATGCGAAAGAAACACAGGAATAGCCTTACTTTTGCGAGATAAGGCCAAATTGGTATTTTTGCTATAAAATGAATTCCTTCAGTCAAAACAAGTTCAAACTCCTTTGTCCTTCATATATATCAATTCTAAGTCGGTTCAATGCATAAACCTCTTTAAATGACCTTGTTTGAGAAAGAAAAACAGGAATAGCCTTACTTTTGCGAGATAAGGCCAAATTGGTATTTTTGCTATAAAATGAAATCCTTCAGTCAAAACAAGTTCAAACTCCTTTGTCCTTCATATATATCAATTCTAAGTAGGTTCCATGCATAAACATCTTTAAATGACCTTGTATGTGAAAGAAACACAGGAATAGCCTTCTTTTGCGGATTTAAGACGAAATTCGGATTTTTGCTTATAAACACCGATTCCTTCAGTAAAAACAAGTTCAAACTCCTTTGTCCTTCATATATATACATTCTAAGTAGGTTCCATGCATAAACCTCTTTAAATGACCTTGTTTGAGGAAGAAAAACAGGAATAGCCTTACTTTTGCGAGATAAGGCCAAATTGGTATTTTTGCTATAAAATGAAATCCTTCAGTCAAAACAAGTTCAAACTTCTTTGTCCTTCATATATATCAATTCTAAGTAGGTTCCATGCATAAACCTCTTTAAATGACCTTGTTTGAGGAAGAAAAACAGGAATAGCCTTACTTTTGCGAGATAAGGCCAAATTGGTATTTTTGCTATAAAATGAAATCCTTCAGTCAAAACAAGTTCAAACTCCTTTGTCCTTCATATATATCAATTCTAAGTAGGTTCCATGCATAAACATCTTTAAATGACCTTGTATGCGAAAGAAACACAGGAATAGCCTTCTTTTGCGGATTTAAGACGAAATTTGGATTTTTGCTTATAAAAATCAATTCCTTCAGTCAAAACAAGTTCAAACTCATTTGTCCTTCATATATATACATTCTAAGGAGGTTCCATGCATAAACCTCTTTAAATGACTTTGTTTGAGGAAGAAAAACAGGAATAGCCTTACTTTTGCGAGATAAGGCCAATTTGGTATTTTTGCTTTAAAATGAAATCCTTCAGTCAAAACAAGTTCAAACTCCTTTGTCCTTCATATATATCAATTCTAAGTAGGTTCCATGAATAAACCTCTTTAAATGACCTTGTTTGAGAAAGAAAAACAGGAATAGCCTTACTTTTGCGAGATAAGGCCAAATTGGTATTTTTGCTATAAAATGAAATCCTTCAGTCAAAACAAGTTCAAACTCCTTTGTCCTTCATATATATCAATTCTAAGTAGGTTCCATGCATAAACATCTTTAAATGACCTTGTATGTGAAAGAAACACTGGAATAGCCTTCTTTTGCGGAGTTAAGACGAAATTCGGATTTTTGCTTATAAACACCGATTCCTTCAGTCAAAACAAGTTCAAACTCCTTTGACCTTCATATATATACATTCTAAGTAGGTTCCATGCATAAACCTCTTTAAATGACCTTGTTTGAGGAAGAAAAACAGGAATAGCCTTACTTTTGCGAGATAAGGCCAAATTGGTATTTTTGCTATAAAATGAATTCCTTCAGTCAAAACAAGTTCAAACGCCTTTGTCCTTCATATATATACATTCTAAGTAGGTTCCATGTATAAAACCTCTTTAAATTACCTTGTTTGGGGAAGAAAAACAGGAATAGCCTTACTTTTGCGAGATAAGGCCAAAATGGTATTTTTGCTATAAAATGAATTCCTTCAGTCAAAACAAGTTCAAACTCATTTGTCCTTCATATATATACATTATAAGTAGGTTCCATGCGTAATCCTCTTTAAATGACCTTGTTTGGGGAAGAAAAACAGGAATAGCCTTACTTTTGCGAGATGAGGCCAAATTGGTATTTTTGCTATAAAATGAAATCCTTCAGTCAAAACAAGTTCAAACTCCTTTGTCCTTCATATATATACATTCTAAGTAGGTTCCATGCATGAACTTCTTTAAGTGACCTTGTTTGAGGAAGAAAAACAGGAATAGCCTTACTTTTGCGAGATAAGGCCAAATTGGTATTTTTGCTATAAAATGAAATCCTTCAGTCAAAACAAGTTCAAACTCCTTTGTCCTTCATACATATCAATTCTAAGTAGGTTCCATGCATAAACATCTTTAAATGACCTTGTATGTGAAAGAAACACAGGAATAGCCTTCTTTTGCGGAGTTAAGACGAAATTCGGATTTTTGCTTATAAACACCGATTCCTTCAGTCAAAACAAGTTCAAACTCCTTTGACCTTCATATATATACATTCTAAGTAGGTTCCATGCATAAACCTCTTTAAATGACCTTGTATGCGATAGAAACACAGGAATAGCCTTCTTTTGCTGAATTAAGACGATATTCGGATTTTTGCTTATAAACACCAATTCCTTCAGTCAAAACAAGTTCAAACTCCTTTGTCCTTCATATATATCAATTCTAAGTAGGTTCCATGCATAAACATCTTTAAATGACCTTGTTTGAGGAAGAAAAACAGGAAAAGCCTTACTTTTGCGAGATAAGGCCAAATTTGTATTTTTGCTATAAAATGAATTCCTTCAGTCAAAACAAGTTCAAACTCCTTTGTCCTTCATCTATATCAATTCTAAGTAGGTATCATGCATAAACCTCTTTTAATTACTTTGTTTGGGGAAGAAAAACAGGAATAGCCTTACTTTTGCGAGATAAGGCCAAATTGGTATTTTTGCTATAAAATGAAATCCTTCAGTCAAAACAAGTTCAAACTCCTTTGTCCTTCATATATATAAATTCTAAGTAGGTTCCATGCATGAACTTCTTTAAGTGACCTTGTTTGAGGAAGAAAAACAGGAATAGCCTTACTTTTGCGAGATAAGGCCAAATTGGTATTTTTGCTATAAAATGAAATCCTTCAGTCAAAACAAGTTCAAACTCCTTTGTCCTTCATACATATCAATTCTAAGTAGGTTCCATGCATAAACATCTTTAAATGACCTTGTTTGTGAAAGAAACACAGGAATAGCCTTCTTTTGCGGAGTTAAGACGAAATTCGGATTTTTGCTTATAAACACCGATTCCTTCAGTCAAAACAAGTTCAAACTCCTTTGACCTTCATATATATACATTCTAAGTAGGTTCCATGCATAAACCTCTTTAAATGACCTTGTTTGAGGAAGAAAAACAGGAATAGCCTTACTTTTGCGAGATAAGGCCAAATTGGTATTTTTGCTATAAAATGAATTCCTTCAGTCAAAACAAGTTCAAACTCCTTTGTCCTTCATATATATCAATTCTAAGTAGGTTCCATGCATAAACCTCTTTAAATGACCTTGTTTGAGAAAGAAAAACAGGAATAGCCTTACTTTTGCGAGATAAGGCCAAATTGGTATTTTTGCTATAAAATGAAATCCTTCAGTCAAAACAAGTTCAAACTCCTTTGTCCTTCATATATATCAATTCTAAGTAGGTTCCATGCATAAACATCTTTAAATGACCTTGTATGTGAAAGAAACACAGGAATAGCCTTCTTTTGCGGAGTTAAGACGAAATTCGGATTTTTGCTTATAAACACCGATTCCTTCAGTCAAAACAAGTTCAAACTCCTTTGTCCTTCATATATATACATTCTAAGTAGGTTCCATGCATAAACCTCTTTAAATGACCTTGTTTGAGGAAGAAAAACAGGAATAGCCTTACTTTTGCGAGATAAGGCCAAATTGGTATTTTTGCTATAAAATGAAATCCTTCAGTCAAAACAAGTTCAAACTCATTTGTCCTTCATATATATACATTCTAAGTAGGTTCCATGCATAAACCTCTTTAAATGACCTTGTTTGAGGAAGAAAAACAGGAATAGCCTTACTTTTGCGAGATAAGGCCAAATTGGTATTTTTGCTATAAAATGAATTCCTTCAGTCAAAACAAGTTCAAACTCCTTTGTCCTTCATATATATCAATTCTAAGTAGGTTCCATGCATAAACCTCTTTAAATGACCTTGTTTGAGAAAGAAAAACAGGAATAGCCTTACTTTTGCGAGATAAGGCCAAATTGGTATTTTTGCTATAAAATGAAATCCTTCAGTCAAAACAAGTTCAAACGCCTTTGTCCTTCATATATATAGATTCTAAGTAGGTTCCATGTATAAACCTCTTTAAATTACCTTGTTTGGGGAAGAAAAACAGGAATAGCCTTACTTTTGCGAGATAAGGCCAAAATGGTATTTTTGCTATAAAATGAATTCCTTCAGTCAAAACAAGTTCAAACTCCTTTGTCCTTCATATATATCAATTCTAAGTAGGTTCCATGCATAAACATCTTTAAATGACCTTGTATGTGAAAGAAACACAGGAATAGCCTTCTTTTGCGGAGTTAAGACGAAATTCGGATTTTTGCTTATAAACACCGATTCCTTCAGTCAAAACAAGTTCAAACTCCTTTGTCCTTCATATATATACATTCTAAGTAGGTTCCATGCATAAACCTCTTTAAATTACCTTGTTTGGGGAAGAAAAACAGGAATAGCCTTACTTTTGCGAGATAAGGCCAAATTGGTATTTTTGCTATAAAATTAAATCCTTCAGTCAAAACAAGTTCAAACTCCTTTGACCTTCATATATATACATTCTAAGTAGGTTCCATGCATAAACCTCTTTAAATGACCTTGTTTGAGGAAGAAAAACAGGAATAGCCTTACTTTTGCGAGATAAGGCCAAATTGGTATTTTTGCTATAAAATGAAATCCTTCAGTCAAAACAAGTTCAAACTCCTTTGTCATTCATATATATCAATTCTAAGTAGGTTCCATGCATAAACATCTTTAAATGACCTTGTATGTGAAAGAAACACAGGAATAGCCTTCTTTTGCGGAGTTAAGACGAAATTCGGATTTTTGCTTATAAACACCGATTCCTTCAGTCAAAACAAGTTCAAACTCCTTTGTCCTTCATATATATACATTCTAAGTAGGTTCCATGCATAAACCTCTTTAAATGACCTTGTTTGAGGAAGAAAAACTGGAATAGCCTTACTTTTGCAAGATAAGGCCAAATTGGTATTTTTGCTATAAAATGAATTCCTTCAGTCAAAAAAGTTCAAACTCATTTGTCCTTCATATATATAGATTCTAAGTAGGTTCCATGTATAAAACCTCTTTAAATTACCTTGTTTGGGGAAGAAAAACAGGAATAGCCTTACTTTTGCGAGATAAGGCCAAAATGGTATTTTTGCTATAAAATGAATTCCTTCAGTCAAAACAAGTTCAAACTCCTTTGTCCTTCATATATATCAATTCTAAGTAGGTTCCATGCATAAACATCTTTAAATGACCTTGTATGTGAAAGAAACACAGGAATAGCCTTCTTTTGCGGAGTTAAGACGAAATTCGGATTTTTGCTTATAAACACCGATTCCTTCAGTCAAAACAAGTTCAAACTCCTTTGTCCTTCATATATATACATTCTAAGTAGGTTCCATGCATAAACCTCTTTAAATTACCTTGTTTGGGGAAGAAAAACAGGAATAGCCTTACTTTTGCGAGATAAGGCCAAATTGGTATTTTTGCTATAAAATTAAATCCTTCAGTCAAAACAAGTTCAAACTCATTTGTCCTTCATATATATACATTATAAGTAGGTTCCATGCATAATCCTCTTTAAATGACTTTGTTTGGGGAAGAAAAACAGGAATAGCCTTACTTTTGCGAGATGAGGCCAAATTGGTATTTTTGCTATAAAATGAAATCCTTCAGTCAAAACAAGTTCAAACTCCTTTGTCCTTCATATATATACATTCTAAGTAGGTTCCATGCATGAACTTCTTTAAGTGACCTTGTTTGAGGAAGAAAAACAGGAATAGCCTTACTTTTGCGAGATAAGGCCAAATTGGTATTTTTGCTATAAAATGAAATCCTTCAGTCAAAACAAGTTCAAACTCCTTTGTCCTTCATACATATCAATTCTAAGTAGGTTCCATGCATAAACATCTTTAAATGACCTTGTATGTGAAAGAAACACAGGAATAGCCTTCTTTTGCGGAGTTAAGACGAAATTCGGATTTTTGCTTATAAACACCGATTCCTTCAGTCAAAACAAGTTCAAACTCCTTTGACCTTCATATATATACATTCTAAGTAGGTTCCATGCATGAACTTCTTTAAGTGACCTTGTTTGAGGAAGAAAAACAGGAATAGCCTTACTTTTGCGAGATAAGGCCAAATTGGTATTTTTGCTATAAAATGAAATCCTTCAGTCAAAACAAGTTCAAACTCCTTCGTCCTTCATATATATACATTCTAAGTAGGTTCCATGCATGAACCTCTTTAAATGACCTTGTTTGAGGAAGAAAAACAGGAATAGCCTTACTTTTGCGAGATAAGGCCAATTTGGTATTTTTGCTTTAAAATGAAATCCTTCAGTCAAAACAAGTTCAAACTCATTTGTCCTTCATATATATACATTCTAAGAAGGTTCCATGCATAAACCTCTTTAAATGACCTTGTTTGAGGAAGAAAAACAGGAATAGCCTTACTTTTGCGAGATAAGGCCAAATTGGTATTTTTGCTATAAAATGAATTCCTTCAGTCAAAACAAGTTCAAACTCCTTTGTCCTTCATATATATCAATTCTAAGTAGGTTCCATGCATAAACCTCTTTAAATGACCTTGTTTGAGAAAGAAAAACAGGAATAGCCTTACTTTTGCGAGATAAGGCCAAATTGGTATTTTTGCTATAAAATGAAATCCTTCAGTCAAAACAAGTTCAAACTCCTTTGTCCTTCATATATATCAATTCTAAGTAGGTTCCATGCATAAACATCTTTAAATGACCTTGTATGTGAAAGAAACACTGGAATAGCCTTCTTTTGCGGAGTTAAGACGAAATTCGGATTTTTGCTTATAAACACCGATTCCTTCAGTCAAAACAAGTTCAAACTCCTTTGACCTTCATATATATACATTCTAAGTAGGTTCCATGCATAAACCTCTTTAAATGACCTTGTTTGAGGAAGAAAAACAGGAATAGCCTTACTTTTGCGAGATAAGGCCAATTTGGTATTTTTGCTTTAAAATGAAATCCTTCAGTCAAAACAAGTTCAAACTCATTTGTCCTTCATATATATACATTCTAAGTAGGTTCCATGCATAAACCTCTTTAAATGACCTTGTTTGAGGAAGAAAAACAGGAATAGCCTTACTTTTGCGAGATAAGGCCAAATTGGTATTTTTGCTATAAAATGAAATCCTTCAGTCAAAACAAGTTCAAACTCCTTTGTCATTCATATATATCAATTCTAAGTAGGTTCCATGCATAAACATCTTTAAATGACCTTGTATGTGAAAGAAACACAGGAATAGCGTTCTTTTGCGGAGTTAAGACGAAATTCGGATTTTTGCTTATAAACACCGATTCCTTCAGTCAAAACAAGTTCAAACTCCTTTGTCCTTCATATATATACATTCTAAGTAGGTTCCATGCATAAACCTCTTTAAATGACCTTGTTTGAGGAAGAAAAACAGGAATAGCCTTACTTTTGCGAGATAAGGCCAAATTGGTATTTTTGCTATAAAATGAATTCCTTCAGTCAAAACAAGTTCAAACTCCTTTGTCCTTCATATATATCAATTCTAAGTAGGTTCCATGCATAAACATCTTTAAATGACCTTGTATGTGAAAGAAACACAGGAATAGCCTTCTTTTGCGGAGTTAAGACGAAATTCGGATTTTTGCTTATAAACACCGATTCCTTCAGTCAAAACAAGTTCAAACTCCTTTGTCCTTCATATATATACATTCTAAGTAGGTTCCATGCATAAACCTCTTTAAATTACCTTGTTTGGGGAAGAAAAACAGGAATAGCCTTACTTTTGCGAGATAAGGCCAAATTGGTATTTTTGCTATAAAATTAAATCCTTCAGTCAAAACAAGTTCAAACTCATTTGTCCTTCATATATATACATTATAAGTAGGTTCCATGCATAAACCTCTTTAAATGACCTTGTTTGAGGAAGAAAAACAGGAATAGCCTTACTTTTGCGAGATAAGGCCAAATTGGTATTTTTGCTATAAAATGAATTCCTTCAGTCAAAACAAGTTCAAACTCCTTTGTCCTTCATATATATCAATTCTAAGTAGGTTCCATGCATAAACCTCTTTAAATGACCTTGTTTGAGAAAGAAAAACAGGAATAGCCTTACTTTTGCGAGATAAGGCCAAATTGGTATTTTTGCTATAAAATGAAATCCTTCAGTCAAAACAAGTTCAAACTCCTTTGTCCTTCATATATATCAATTCTAAGTAGGTTCCATGCATAAACATCTTTAAATGACCTTGTATGTGAAAGAAACACTGGAATAGCCTTCTTTTGCGGAGTTAAGACGAAATTCGGATTTTTGTTTATAAACACCGATTCCTTCAGTCAAAACAAGTTCAAACTCCTTTGACCTTCATGTATATACATTCTAAGTAGGTTCCATGCATAAACCTCTTTAAATGACCTTGTTTGAGGAAGAAAAACAGGAATAGCCTTACTTTTGCGAGATAAGGCCAATTTGGTATTTTTGCTTTAAAATGAAATCCTTCAGTCAAAACAAGTTCAAACTCATTTGTCCTTCATATATATACATTCTAAGTAGGTTCCATGCATAAACCTCTTTAAATGACCTTGTTTGAGGAAGAAAAACAGGAATAGCCTTACTTTTGCGAGATAAGGCCAAATTGGTATTTTTGCTATAAAATTAATTCCTTCAGTCAAAACAAGTTCAAACTCCTTTGTCCTTCATATATATCAATTCTAAGTAGGTTCCATGCATAAACCTCTATAAATGACCTTGTTTGAGAAAGAAAAACAGGAATAGCCTTACTTTTGCGAGATAAGGCCAAATTGGTATTTTTGCTATAAAATGAAATCCTTCAGTCAAAACAAGTTCAAACTCCTTTGTCCTTCATATATATCAATTCTAAGTAGGTTCCATGCATAAACATCTTTAAATGACCTTGTATGTGAAAGAAACACTGGAATAGCCTTCTTTTGCGGAGTTAAGACGAAATTCGGATTTTTGCTTATAAACACCGATTCCTTCAGTCAAAACAAGTTCAAACTCCTTTGTCCTTCATATATATACATTCTAAGTAGGTTCCATGCATAAACCTCTTTAAATGACCTTGTTTGAGGAAGAAAAACAGGAATAGCCTTACTTTTGCGAGATAAGGCCAAATTGGTATTTTTGCTATAAAATGAAATCCTTCAGTCAAAACAAGTTCAAACTCCTTTGTCATTCATATATATCAATTCTAAGTAGTTTCCATGCATAAACATCTTTAAATGACCTTGTATGTGAAAGAAACACAGGAATAGCCTTCTTTTGCGGAGTTAAGACGAAATTCGGATTTTTGCTTATAAACACCGATTCCTTCAGTCAAAACAAGTTCAAACTCCTTTGTCCTTCATATATATACATTCTAAGTAGGTTCCATGCATAAACCTCTTTAAATTACCTTATTTGGGGAAGAAAAACAGGAATAGCCTTACTTTTGCGAGATAAGGCCAAATTGGTATTTTTGCTATAAAATTAAATCCTTCAGTCAAAACAAGTTCAAACTCATTTGTCCTTCATATATATACATTATAAGTAGGTTCCATGCATAATCCTCTTTAAATGACCTTGTTTGGGGAAGAAAAACAGGAATAGCCTTACTTTTGCGAGATAAGGCCAAATTGGTATTTTTGCTATAAAATGAAATCCTTCAGTCAAAACAAGTTCAAACTCCTTTGTCCTTCATATATATACATTCTAAGTAGGTTCCATGCATGAACTTCTTTAAGTGACCTTGTTTGAGGAAGAAAAACAGGAATAGCCTTACTTTTGCGAGATAAGGCCAAATTGGTATTTTTGCTATAAAATGAAATCCTTCAGTCAAAACAAGTTCAAACTCCTTTGTCCTTCATACATATCAATTCTAAGTAGGTTCCATGCATAAACATCTTTAAATGACCTTGTATGTGAAAGAAACACAGGAATAGCCTTCTTTTGCGGAGTTAAGATGAATTTCGGATTTTTGCTTATAAACACCAATTCCTTCAGTCAAAACAAGTTCAAACTCCTTTGTCCTTCATATATATCCATTCTAAGTAGGTTCCATGCATAAACCTCTTTAAATGACATTGTTTGAGAAAGAAAAACAGGAATAGCCTTACTTTTGCGAGATAAGGCCAAATTGGTATTTTTGCTATAAAATGAAATCCTTCAGTCAAAACAAGTTCAAACTCCTTTGTCCTTCATATATATCAATTCTAAGTAGGTTCCATGCATAAACCTCTTTAAATGACCTTGTATGCGATAGAAACACAGGAATAGCCTTCTTTTGCTGAATTAAGACGATATTCGGATTTTTGCTTATAAACACCAATTCCTTCAGTCAAAACAAGTTCAAACTCCTTTGTCCTTCATATATATCAATTCTAAGTAGGTTCCATGCATAAACCTCTTTAAATGACCTTGTATGCGAAAGAAACACAGGAATAGCCTTCTTTTGCGGAGTTAAGACGAAATTCGGATTTTTGCTTATAAACACCGATTCCTTCAGTCAAAACAAGTTCAAACTCCTTCGTCCTTCATATATATCAATTCTAAGTAGGTTCCATGTATAAACCTCTTTAAATGACCTTGTTTGAGAAAGAAAAACAGGAATAGCCTTACTTTTGCGAGATAAGGCCAAATTGGTATTTTTGCTATAAAATGAAATCCTTCAGTCAAAACAAGTTCAAACTCATTTGTCCTTCATATATATACATTCTAAGTAGGTTCCATGCATAAACCTCTTTAAATGACCTTGTTTGAGGAAGAAAAACAGGAATAGCCTTACTTTTGCGAGATAAGGCCAAATTGGTATTTTTGCTATAAAATGAATTCCTTCAGTCAAAACAAGTTCAAACTCCTTTGTCCTTCATAGATATCAATTCTAAGTAGGTTCCATGCATAAACCTCTTTAAATTACCTTGTTTGGGGAAGAAAAACAGGAATAGCCTTACTTTTGCGAGATAAGGCCAAAATGGTATTTTTGCTATAAAATGAATTCCTTCAGTCAAAACAAGTTCAAACTCATTTGTCCTTCATATATATACATTCTAAGTAGGTTCCATGCATAAACCTCTTTAAATGACCTTGTTTGAGGAAGAAAAACAGGAATAGCCTTACTTTTGCGAGATAAGGCCAAATTGGTATTTTTGCTATAAAATGAATTCCTTCAGTCAAAACAAGTTCAAACTCCTTTGTCCTTCATATATATCAATTCTAAGTAGGTTCTATGCATAAACCTCTTTAAATGACCTTGTATGCGAAAGAATCACAGGAATAGCCTTCTTTTGCGGAGTTAAGACGAAATTCGGATTTTTGCTTATAAAAATCAATTCCTTCAGTCAAAACAAGTTCAAACTCCTTTGTCCTTCATATATATCAATTCTAAGTAGGTTCCATGCATAAACCTCTTTAAATGACCTTGTTTGAGAAAGAAAAACAGGAATAGCCTTACTTTTGCGAGATAAGGCCAAATTGGTATTTTTGCTATAAAATGAAATCCTTCAGTCAAAACAAGTTCAAACTCCTTTGTCCTTCATATATATCAATTCTAAGTAGGTTCCATGCATAAACATCTTTAAACGACCTTGTATGTGAAAGAAACACTGGAATAGCCTTCTTTTGCGGAGTTAAGACGAAATTCGGATTTTTGCTTATAAGCACAGATTCCTTCAGTAAAAACAAGTTCAAACTCCTTTGTCCTTCATATATATACATTCTAAGTAGGTTCCATGCATAAACCTCTTTAAATGACCTTGTTTGAGGAAGAAAAACAGGAATAGCCTTACTTTTGCGAGATAAGGCCAAATTGGTATTTTTGCTATAAAATGAAATCCTTCAGTCAAAACAAGTTCAAACTCCTTTGTCCTTCATATATATCAATTCTAAGTAGGTTCCATGCATAAACCTCTTTAAATGACCTTGTATGCGATAGAAACACAGGAATAGCCTTCTTTTGCTGAATTAAGACGATATTCGGATTTTTGCTTATAAACACCAATTCCTTCAGTCAAAACAAGTTCAAACTCCTTTGTCCTTCATATATATCAATTCTAAGTAGGTTCCATGCATAAACCTCTTTAAATGACCTTGTATGCGAAAGAAACACAGGAATAGCCTTCTTTTGCGGAGTTAAGACGAAATTCGGATTTTTGCTTATAAACACCGATTCCTTCAGTCAAAACAAGTTCAAACTCCTTCGTCCTTCATATATATCAATTCTAAGTAGGTTCCATGTATAAACCTCTTTAAATGACCTTGTTTGAGAAAGAAAAACAGGAATAGCCTTACTTTTGCGAGATAAGGCCAAATTGGTATTTTTGCTATAAAATGAAATCCTTCAGTCAAAACAAGTTCAAACTCATTTGTCCTTCATATATATACATTCTAAGTAGGTTCCATGCATAAACCTCTTTAAATGACCTTGTTTGAGGAAGAAAAACAGGAATAGCCTTACTTTTGCGAGATAAGGCCAAATTGGTATTTTTGCTATAAAATGAATTCCTTCAGTCAAAACAAGTTCAAACTCCTTTGTCCTTCATAGATATCAATTCTAAGTAGGTTCCATGCATAAACCTCTTTAAATTACCTTGTTTGGGGAAGAAAAACAGGAATAGCCTTAATTTTGCGAGATAAGGCCAAAATGGTATTTTTGCTATAAAATGAATTCCTTCAGTCAAAACAAGTTCAAACTCATTTGTCCTTCATATATATACATTCTAAGTAGGTTCCATGCATAAACCTCTTTAAATGACCTTGTTTGAGGAAGAAAAACAGGAATAGCCTTACTTTTGCGAGATAAGGCCAAATTGGTATTTTTGCTATAAAATGAATTCCTTCAGTCAAAACAAGTTCAAACTCCTTTGTCCTTCATATATATCAATTCTAAGTAGGTTCCATGCATAAACCTCTTTAAATGACCTTGTATGCGAAAGAATCACAGGAATAGCCTTCTTTTGCGGAGTTAAGACGAAATTCGGATTTTTGCTTATAAAAATCAATTCCTTCAGTCAAAACAAGTTCAAACTCCTTTGTCCTTCATATATATCAATTCTAAGTAGGTTCCATGCATAAACATCTTTAAATGACCTTGTATGTGAAAGAAACACTGGAATAGCCTTCTTTTGCGGAGTTAAGACGAAATGCGGATTTTTGCTTATAAGCACAGATTCCTTCAGTAAAAACAAGTTCAAACTCCTTTGTCCTTCATATATATACATTCTAAGTAGGTTCCATGCATAAACCTCTTTAAATGACCTTGTTTGAGGAAGAAAAACAGGAATAGCCTTACTTTTGCGAGATAAGGCCAAATTGGTATTTTTGCTATAAAATGAATTCCTTCAGTCAAAACAAGTTCAAACGCCTTTGTCCTTCATATATATAGATTCTAAGTAGGTTCCATGTATAAAACCTCTTTAAATTACCTTGTTTGGGGAAGAAAAACAGGAATAGCCTTACTTTTGCGAGATAAGGCCAAAATGGTATTTTTGCTATAAAATGAATTCCTTCAGTCAAAACAAGTTCAAACTCCTTTGTCCTTCATATATATCAATTCTAAGTAGGTTCCATGCATAAACATCTTTAAATGACCTTGTATGTGAAAGAAACACAGGAATAGCCTTCTTTTGCGGAGTTAAGACGAAATTCGGATTTTTGCTTATAAACACCGATTCCTTCAGTCAAAACAAGTTCAAACTCCTTTGTCCTTCATATATATACATTCTAAGTAGGTTCCATGCATAAACCTCTTTAAATGACCTTGTTTGAGGAAGAAAAACAGGAATAGCCTTACTTTTGCGAGATAAGGCCAAATTGGTATTTTTGCTATAAAATGAAATCCTTCAGTCAAAACAAGTTCAAACTCCTTTGTCCTTCATATATATCAATTCTAAGTAGGTTCCATGCATAAACATCTTTAAATGACCTTGTATGTGAAAGAAACACAGGAATAGCCTTCTTTTGCGGAATTAAGACGAAATTCGGATTTTTGCTTATAAACACCGATTCCTTCAGTCAAAACAAGTTCAAACTCCTTTGTCCTTCATATATATACATTCTAAGTAGGTTCCATGCATAAACCTCTTTAAATTACCTTGTTTGGGGAAGAAAAACAGGAATAGCCTTACTTTTGCGAGATAAGGCCAAATTGGTATTTTTGCTATAAAATTAAATCCTTCTGTCAAAACAAGTTCAAACTCATTTGTCCTTCATATATATACATTATAAGTAGGTTCCATGCATAATCCTCTTTAAATGACCTTGTTTGGGGAAAAAAAACAGGAATAGCCTTACTTTTGCGAGATAAGGCCAAATTGGTATTTTTGCTATAAAACGAAATCCTTCAGTCAAAACAAGTTCAAACTCATTTGTCCTTCATATATATACATTCTAAGTAGGTTCCATGCATGAACCTCTTTAAGTGACCTTGTTTGAGGAAGAAAAACAGGAATAGCCTTACTTTTGCGAGATAAGGCCAAATTGGTATTTTTGCTATAAAATGAATTCCTTCAGTCAAAACAAGTTCAAACTCCTTTGTCCTTCATATATATCAATTCTAAGTAGGTTCCATGCATAAACCTCTTTAAATGACCTTGTTTGAGAAAGAAAAACAGGAATAGCCTTACTTTTGCGAGATAAGGCCAAATTGGTATTTTTGCTATAAAATGAAATCCTTCAGTCAAAACAAGTTCAAACTCCTTTGTCCTTCATATATATCAATTCTAAGTAGGTTCCATGCATAAACATCTTTAAATGACCTTGTATGTGAAAGAAACACTGGAATAGCCTTCTTTTGCGGAGTTAAGACGAAATTCGGATTTTTGCTTATAAACACCGATTCCTTCAGTCAAAACAAGTTCAAACTCCTTTGACCTTCATATATATACATTCTAAGTAGGTTCCATGCATAAACCTCTTTAAATGACCTTGTTTGAGGAAGAAAAACAGGAATAGCCTTACTTTTGCGAGATAAGGCCAAATTGGTATTTTTGCTATAAAATGAAATCCTTCAGTCAAAACAAGTTCAAACTCCTTTGTCCTTCATATATATACATTCTAAGTAGGTTCCATGCATGAACTTCTTTAAGTGACCTTGTTTGAGGAAGAAAAACAGGAATAGCCTTACTTTTGCGAGATAAGGCCAAATTGGTATTTTTGCTATAAAATGAAATCCTTCAGTCAAAACAAGTTCAAACTCCTTTGTCCTTCATACATATCAATTCTAAGTAGGTTCCATGCATAAACATCTTTAAATGACCTTGTATGTGAAAGAAACACAGGAATAGCCTTCTTTTGCGGAGTTAAGACGAAATTCGGATTTTTGCTTATAAACACCGATTCCTTCAGTCAAAACAAGTTCAAACTCCTTTGACCTTCATATATATACATTCTAAGTAGGTTCCATGCATAAACCTCTTTAAATGACCTTGTTTGAGGAAGAAAAACAGGAATAGCCTTACTTTTGCGAGATAAGGCCAATTTTGTATTTTTGCTTTAAAATGAAATCCTTCAGTCAAAACAAGTTCAAACTCATTTGTCCTTCATATATATACATTCTAAGTAGGTTCCATGCATAAACCTCTTTAAATGACCTTGTTTGAGGAAGAAAAACAGGAATAGCCTTACTTTTGCGAGATAAGGCCAAATTGGTATTTTTGCTATAAAATGAATTCCTTCAGTCAAAACAAGTTCAAACTCCTTTGTCCTTCATATATATCAATTCTAAGTAGGTTCCATCCATAAACCTCTTTAAATGACCTTGTTTGAGAAAGAAAAACAGGAATAGCCTTACTTTTGCGAGATAAGGCCAAATTGGTATTTTTGCTATAAAATGAAATCCTTCAGTCAAAACAAGTTCAAACTCCTTTGTCCTTCATATATATCAATTCTAAGTAGGTTCCATGCATAAACCTCTTTAAATGACCTTGTATGCGAAAGAAACACAGGAATAGCCTTCTTTTGCGGAGTTAAGATGAATTTCGGATTTTTAATTATAAACACCAATTCCTTCAGTCAAAACAAGTTCAAACTCCTTTGTCCTTCATATATATCCATTCTAAGTAGGTTCCATGCATAAACCTCTTTAAATGACATTGTTTGAGAAAGAAAAACAGGAATAGCCTTACTTTTGCGAGATAAGGCCAAATTGGTATTTTTGCTATAAAATGAAATCCTTCAGTCAAAACAAGTTCAAACTCCTTTGTCCTTCATATATATCAATTCTAAGTAGGTTCCATGCATAAACCTCTTTAAATGACCTTGTATGCGATAGAAACACAGGAATAGCCTTCTTTTGCTGAATTAAGACGATATTCGGATTTTTGCTTATAAACACCAATTCCTTCAGTCAAAACAAGTTCAAACTCCTTTGTCCTTCATATATATCAATTCTAAGTAGGTTCCATGCATAAACCTCTTTAAATGACCTTGTTAGAGAAAGAAAAACAGGAATAGCCTTACTTTTGCGAGATAAGGCCAAATTGGTATTTTTGCTATAAAATGAAATCCTTCAGTCAAAACAAGTTCAAACTCCTTTGTCCTTCATATATATCAATTCTAAGTAGGTTCCATGCATAAACATCTTTAAATGACCTTGTATGTGAAAGAAACACTGGAATAGCCTTCTTTTGCGGAGTTAAGACGAAATTCGGATTTTTGCTTATAAGAACAGATTCCTTCAGTAAAAACAAGTTCAAACTCCTTTGTCCTTCATATATATACATTCTAAGTAGGTTCCATGCACAAACCTCTTTAAATGACCTTGTTTGAGGAAGAAAAACAGGAATAGCCTTACTTTTGCGAGATAAGGCCAAATTGGTATTTTTGCTATAAAATGAATTCCTTCAGTCAAAACAAGTTCAAACGCCGTTGTCCTTCATATATATAGATTCTAAGTAGGTTCCATGTATAAAACCTCTTTAAATTACCTTGTTTGGGGAAGAAAAACAGGAATAGCCTTACTTTTGCGAGATAAGGCCAAAATGGTATTTTTGCTATAAAATGAATTCCTTCAGTCAAAACAAGTTCAAACTCCTTTGTCCTTCATATATATCAATTCTAAGTAGGTTCCATGCATAAACATCTTTAAATGACCTTGTATGTGAAAGAAACGGTAACGCTTTCTTTTACAGTCCCCTAATTATCCAGTATTTACCCAGTAAATACATGGTAACACAAAAATGTTACTAGGTAATTACCTATAGTAATAAGAAGGTAAGTACAATGAAACTATGGTATATTTACCTGGTAAGTATATGATAAATTATAGTGTATTATTGGGTTATAAGATGGTAATAAGCAGGTAGCTATGGTCCCCTAATTACTAGCTATTTACCCAGTAAATATATGGCACCAAAAATGTGTTACTAGGTATTAACCACTTTAATAAGAAGGTAAGTGCAATGAAACCATGGCCAAAATACTGGGAATTTACCCAGTAAATTATAAAGCGTTATTGGTAATAACTACTGGTAAATACAGTGAATCTACGGCTGAAATACTAGGTATTTATCTGTAAATTATATTGTATTATTGGGAAATTACCACTGTAATGAGAAGGTAAGTACAGAGAAAGCATGGCTGAAATGCCAGGTATTTATTAAGTAAATATATAGTTAATTGTATTGTGTTATTGTGTAATTACCACTGAAATTGTAAGGTAAATAAAAATAAATTATGGATGTATTTCCCTGTTATATGTATGTTAAATTAAAATCCTTCCCTTTGCCAATGAATAAACACAAACTTGTACCATGTAGGTTCAGATATATTACTCTGTAATACATGATAATTTACTCGGTAAGTAAACTAAAACTGTACTGTAAAAGAAAGCCGTGTTTGTTTCCATGTAATAACCATGTTCTTACATATATAATTTGTAATAGATAACTCATCTCACTGGCAAATAAACACAAACTTGTACCATGTAGGTTCAGATATATTACTATGTAATACATGATAATTTACTCGGTAAGTAAACTAAAACTGTACTGTAAAAGAAAGCCGCGTTTGTTTCCATGTAATAACCATGTTCTTACATGTATAATTTGTAATAGATAACTCACCTCACTGGCAAATAAACACAAACTTGTACCATGTAGGTTCAGATATATTACTATGTAATACATGATAATTTACTCGGTAAGTAAACTAAAACTGTACTGTAAAAGAAAGCTGTGTTTGTTTCCATGTAATAACCATGTTCTTACATGTATAATTTGTAATATATAATAGATAACTGACTAGTCAATAAACAGAAACTCCTACCATGTAGGCTCTGATACATTACTATGTCAATTATAATTTAGGTTAGTAAACTGAAACTGGATGCAAAGGTAAGGAAAGTTTAATTGTAGGGTAGAACCAGAATAAGAAAACTCCCACCATATTTCAAACAACAGAGCTACTCAACAAACGTTTGGCACAGAACAACTGTATTATTGCAGTGGTGCGGCTGCTCGCTCACTTCTAAAATCCATATTTAACAGGAAAAGAAAAAAAACGTTGAAATATTATGTACATTTGATAAAGCGTTGTTACACTTTGTAACATGCTCTGATGTCTTTAAATAAGCGTCCAAGAATGCCCTCCTTGTGCTCTTTTCCAAGCCAGTGATTCCACTCGATGAACCTTAAATTCATCTTTAGGCCTGCCTCTGACAAGTTGCCCCGGTATCGGTAGATGTCCTCTTTGCAACTCCGCCATGCCCGTTCAATGTGCTGTGTATGAGCACCTGTCCCAGGGTGGACAAAATATCTTCTGTGATTCACCTGATAGTGAACGTAACCTTGATTTGACAATCTATTGTAGGCCGACCAACAATCACTTATCACTTCACTACCCGGTCTAATATATCTTTGTATTATTGGCAGTAATCGCCTCCTTGACCGATTTTTGACAAATTTCAGGATGGGACGTCGGCCGGACCCCTTCACCTCCAGCATGCCAAAGACCCATGAGCGTCTTTGCCAGGTGTGTCCACGTCGTCCACGTCCGTACTGAAAAATAAGCATGTCATATGTAAAGTTAGTGACTTAACTCTAGATATGCACTATAACTTTTTTTAAACCGGTACCCAATAACTTCCTGCTTCCAAAGGTAGATACCAGTGACTGATAATAGATATTTATTATACCATGGTAATTCAGGTGTAATCTGCTATTCAAAGCATAAATTACAATTTTGTTAAAATGATCAGTGCCTTTCTTTTGTGTCTGAATTTGCTCTCATCAATTGCAACAAAAGCTCTCCTTCCTCCAATGCGCATTCCCCGTCTTCTCTCCAGTCGCCTGACAGCTTTAGTGCAGATTTCTCGTAAGAGTGTTGTCACACCGGTCAGTGACTTGCTGCTCCCACATACTCCATCCTCTATCATATCAATTTGTCTCTTCCGCAAACCCTGTGAAAAACTAAGACAAAAACTCTAAGTGTATTAGCAACTGATCAGCCTGATTGTGATCACAAAACAATAATGAAGACTCTAATTACATGCTACAAGCTAATCTGGTTTTAATAAGTCAGCAATAATAGGCAGCATTTGTGTAAAGTGTAACCAAAACACACTGAGAGACAGATATAGGTGAAGGACCCCAACCTGTGCATGATTGTCATCCAACTTGGTAATGGAATGTGTGACCGAGAGAATATGGAGCCCTCTCTGATGGACCTTGTGATGCCCCTGCCCTTATGGGTTGTCTTTCTACAGGTCCTGTAACAAATGGCACAGAGATATATTTGCATTAATTTAATGTGTATTTAGTGTGGTTTTAAGGTACATACATCAATAACAAATAACATTGCAAAGCATGTTTAACTTGTTCCTCACATTAACATTGGGCACAGTTGTCATATTGAGTCCTTGGTTGGATATCCATTGATTACAGCACATCTCAAGTATGTGAGTGGTAGTCACCACCCTAGCCAAGAGGTTGTACAGACAAAATATGCTCAAATACCATTCTACATGTAAGTAATTACCCTCAGTAGCCTACTAACACTGAGTATATAACAAAAACACAGACTGATCTAGATATCAATAATCCCAGTTATGAGCTGGTTGGTATTTCAATATTTTGAATGACAAAATGCTTATTTTAATTTAAAAAGTGATCAATTTTAAGACATTCTAAAGATACAGGAATGTAATGGTACACTGAGTGTGTGTTGCAATGAGACATGGAGCTTACCACCTATATCCATCTTTTGTTGTGTCAGTTCTTTTAAATTTCATTCTGCTGTTGCAGGCAGGACATCGTTTTTTTCTTGCCAACAGCCTCTTCTTCTGGAGCCATCTTATCAAGTTTTTGCCGCCATGTGCTGTCTTCTGTAGACATTTTATTATCAACGTCATTTTACTGAAAAAAAAATTAAAACATAACGGGTGTAACATTAAATGCATTTATAATATAATACTTGAAAAAATACTGTGAAAAAACATGATTATAAATTTTTATAATTAAATAGGGCCCACTCCGCTGATTGCGTTGCCTTTACAATAATGACTTAAAAATGTATCAACTTAATCTTTACCAGATTCGAAACTCGCGATGGACATTGACGCAACCTTCTCCTCTTCTTGTGCCTTCACCTCGTGGTGATTTTACCGGGCTTTTCACTTGGTCTCTGAATCAAGTCAACGCATTGACTGCAACAACGGAAATACTTCACAATAAGAGCATTGCTTGTGAAAAAAACTAAGACTAAGCACCAATCTTCCATCAGTCACTTTCATAAAGTAACGTTTATTGAACATTTATATTATATATATTCACATGTAATTGGTACTGTAACGCGTACATTGTTATACAGAAATGTATTTTACTTACATTTGGTTGGAGATCTCTGTGTCAACCGGAAGTTGGATCCGACTTATGGTGCTCGCGCAAAATTGATACGAAAGTAGACCGGAGACTTCTGAGAGGGAAAACAACACACAGCTGAAGTTAGCTACAGTTAACAGGTAAGTTATTATCGATTTGCAGACTCCCGTTTTGAAGCCTTGAGCTTTGCAATGTGGTCACCGGCAAACAGTTTTTTTCGGAACCAGAAGCAAACACATTTGCACAGTGACAGCTAGCTAACGTTAGCTAGCTAAAGTTAGCGACACAAAGCAGCCAAAGCAGGCTGTTAACACGTTTTAACTTAAATACGGTAAGTTAGTTTTGTTGCAGCTTGGTTAGCTGCATGTACTCAAATAGGCTACGGGTGAAGTTTAACAATTGATCTGTGACTTGGCTTTGACCTAATGTATTGTTTAATTTTATTATCATATTTTATACTTCTAATGTCCAGAGTCATGCCACGCGGAGTTAGAAGAACAAGGAGTAATAAAAATCCAGTCGATGATGAGTTGGTACAGTCTACTGATGAAGGTAAGTTAATGTTAGCAACTGGGTGGTCCTTAAATTAGTTCCCTCATAGTTGTTAACTCTTATTACAAATTTCTGTGTATGCCATATTTATTAAATTTTAAATATATGAATCAATCAATCAAATAATCTTCCCAAATTAAGTTCATCATTAAAATTCTTGTCATAATTTTCAGGATTTAAACCGTTAAAATGCCAGTTGCAACAAACATACTCATGCTAGAGAAGTTTGGAGTGTGTGTCCACCCTAAAGCAGTTTGATCTCATTGTAAATGTCTCTGTTTTGTCTCTATTTTGGCTGTATGGCGCACGCACACACACCCAATGAACACATATACCCTTTTTCTTAGTAGCCGTTAGGGTTAGACGTCATCCTCACACATCATAATGAACCCAACATCCAGGAAAATGGTCGAGAGCATATCAAGTATCAAAAATGACAACAAAAAAAAATGAAAGAGTGCATGATTTTGGCATTTTGGGCGTTCGTTTGTTCAAGAGTGGTGAATAAATTTAAATCTTACCCTGTGTCTGTAATAGAGCTGCAATAATTATAACTTAACATAATCACAGTTAAGTTTTTTTTTTAATCAAAATGGGTCAGCTCTACAACATTCCATACCACCAGAAAGGCAGTCTTGGATTTGAGTGTTCTGAAAATGACACCCCACTCTTCTTTCTGCCAGCCCATAGGATTTTATGTTGTTATATGTTGTTGTATGTTATTAGTAATTGAAATAGAACAGGCTATAACTGACCACTACATTTGAAATATATTTCTGTTTGTATCTTTTTAGTTGTTGAGATTCAAACCCCGGCTCCAACCATGGATAAATTCCGGCAGGAATTCAAATTAGTAAAGGAGGAGAACCGGCTCCTAAAAGAAGAGATCCGGCTTCTAAAAGAGGAGCGGGATTTCCTTAGAGAAAACTGACCCAACCCCAAAAGGTGTCTGTAGGCTTAATAAGTGGCCTTCTATTTTGCATATATTGATTTCAAATCCCCACATCATGGAAATGCATGAAGTATATTACAATAAGTGTTTTTTCATGTGCAAAATAAATAAAATCTCTATCAAAAAATAATTTTAGGAATTGTATTTCTTTTATTGTCAGGGCCACGCAAAAGAAAGGCAAAGGATTTCTCAGACTCTTCGTCTTCTGACACATCATCTGAGTCGGACTCCTCTTCTGAACAGGAGAAGCGGAAGGGGAAGAAGAACAAGACCAAGAAGAAGTCTAAAACATTTGGAAAAAGAGGTAATTTCCATCATTTGGAAAAAAAATGGCCTACAGTTATGTGCATATAGTTTACATTTATATATAATGTATATACCGCCTTGATCACACCATGATAATCAACAAATAAATTGTGCTGTTTGTTTCTCTCCTTATTTAATATAGGGAGAGATGGAATTTAAGCTATATGTATAACTGTACTAGACCTTACATAGTCTGTGGAACTTTGTCATCTTTACATCACAGCAGTTTCTCACAATTCCATTCTAGTCTCAGTGTAGCACCTTCATGTGCTGACTGATTTTAGTAGGCATGTATAACCTACACACATAATCTAGTATTTCATATATATTTACCATACATAAACCTATATTTAGGGCTGGGCCGGTTATGATATGTACATCAGTACATATTGATTCATACACTATTGTGAAGGGTAGTGCTGACACTAGTTGGCTCTGGTTTATAAGTGTCTAACTCTAGAATGCCCTGTTATGTACAATCAGGCTTATCAATTTATTTGTGTAATGCTGATATAAAGTTCATCTGTATTTTCATTTTATGATCTGTCTTGATAGTTCAGAGTCCAGAGGAGGTTGTCCACAGATACCGGGCTGTCCTGAAAGTGTTTAGGCGCACCAGGAGCCTCAATCTCAGCTGCAAATCTCTGGATGTGGACAGAAATACAATTGCATTGTCTGCTGTCATTGCAGATATCATGATTGCCTCAGAGGGTGAGGACTTTGGACCACTGCCGGTGTTCACAGAAGGAGACACTGTTGCCAGCTTTGCAAAAACCTGCATGAACTTCATAGACACTAACAAACGTCTTGAGGAAAAAATTAAGAGAATGAAAAAGGAATCTGAGCTGCTTCCCATAAAATATAAATTTAGGAAGTGAGCGGCCACACATCTCTTGTATGCCACAATGTTGTATACTGTTGTTTACACTTCCAATATGTGCCATATTGTTGTTTGCACTGATTTGTTAAAGTGATGTTATGGTGTTAATGTTTAACCTCAGATTAGTAGGGTCAAAATTACCACGGCAGTCAGTCTTAATGCACTTTGAGTTTTTATTATTGTTATTATTTTTAAGTTCCAGAATTAAACTTTCCTTACCTTTGCATCCAGTTTCAGTTTACTAACCTAAATTATAATTGACATAGTAATGTATCAGAGCCTACATGGTACAAGTTTCTGTTTATTGACTAGTCAGTTATCTATTATATATTACAAATTATACATGTAAGAACATGGTTATTACATGGAAACAAACACAGCTTTCTTTTACAGTACAGTTTTAGTTTACTTACCGAGTAAATTATCATGTATTACATAGTAATATAACTGAACCTACATGGTACAAGTTTGTGTTTATTTGCCAGTGAGGTGAGTTATCTATTACAAATTATATATGTAAGAACATGGTTATTACATGGAAACAAACACGGCTTTCTTTTACAGTACAGTTTTAGTTTACTTACCGAGTAAATTATCATGTATTACATAGTAATATAACTGAACCTACATGGTACAAGTTTGTGTTTATTTGCCAGTGAGGTGAGTTATCTATTACAAATTATATATGTAAGAACATGGTTATTACATGGAAACAAACACGGCTTTCTTTTACAGTACAGTTTTAGTTTACTTACCGAGTAAATTATCATGTATTACATAGTAATATATCTGAACCTACATGGTACAAGTTTGTGTTTATTCATTGGCAAAGGGAAGGATTTTAATTTAACATACATATAACAGGGAAATACATCCATAATTTATTTTTATTTACCTTACAATTTCAGTGGTAATTACACAATAACACAATACAATTAACTATATATTTACTTAATAAATACCTGGCATTTCAGCCATGCTTTCTCTGTACTTACTTCTCATTACAGTGGTAATTTCCCAAAAATACAATATAATTTACAGATAAATACCTAGTATTTCAGCCGTAGATTCACTGTATTTACCCACTTATTACCAGTAGTTATTACCAATAACGCTTTATAATTTACTGGGTAAATTCCCAGTATTTTGGCCATGGTTTCATTGCACTTACCTTCTTATTACAGTAGTTAATACCTAGTAACACATTTTTGGTACCATATATTTACTGGGTAAATAGCTAGTAATTAGGGGACCATAGCTACCTGCTTATTACCATCTTATAACCCAATAATACACTATAATTTATCATATACTTACCAGGTAAATACACCATAGTTTCATTGTACTTACCTTCTTATTACCATAGGTAATTACCTAGTAACACTTTTGTGTTACCATGTATTTACTGGGTAAATACTAGGTAATTAGGGGACTGTAAAAGAAAGCGTTACCAAAGAAACACAGGAATAGCCTTCTTTTGCGGAGTTAAGACGAAATTCGGATTTTTGCTTATAAACACCGATTCCTTCAGTCAAAACAAGTTCAAACTCCTTTGTCCTTCATATATATACATTCTAAGTAGGTTCCATGCATAAACATCTTTAAATGACCTTGTTTGAGGAAGAAAAACAGGAATAGCCTTACTTTTGCGAGATAAGGCCAAATTGGTATTTTTGCTATAAAATGAATTCCTTAGGTCATAACAAGTTCAAACTCCTTTGTCCTTCATATATATCAATTCTAAGTAGGTTCCATGCATAAACATCTTTAAATGACCTTGTTTGAGGAAGAAAAACAGGAATAGCCTTACTTTTGCAAGATAAGGCCAAATTGGTATTTTTGCTATAAAATGAATTCCTTCAGTCAAAACAAGTGCAAACTCCTTTGTCCTTCATATATATAAATTCTAAGTAGGTTCCATGCATAAACCTTTTTAAATGACCTTGTTTGAGGAAGAAAAACAGGAAAAGCCTTACTTTTGCGAGATAAGGCCAAATTGGTATTTTTGCTATAAAATGAAATCCTTCTGTCAAAACAAGTTCAAACTCCTTTGTCCTTCATATATATCAATTCTAAGTAGGTTCCATGCATAAACCTCTTTAAATGACCTTGTATGCGAAAGAAACACAGGAATAGCCTTCTTTTGCGGAGTTAAGATGAAATTCGGATTTTTGCTTATAAACACCAATTCCTTCAGTCAAAACAAGTTCAAACTCCTTTGTCCTTCATATATATCAATTCTAAGTAGGTTCCATGCATAAACCTCTTTAAATGACCTTGTTTGAGGAAGAAAAACAGGAATAGCCTTACTTTTGCGAGATAAGGCCAAATTGGTATTTTTGCTATAAAATGAATTCCTTCAGTCAAAACAAGTTCAAACTCCTTTGTCCTTCATATATATCAATTCTAAGTAGGTTCCATGCATAAACCTCTTTAAATGACCTTGTATGCGATAAAAACACAGGAATAGCCTTCTTTTGCTGAATTAAGACGATATTCGGATTTTTGCTTATAAACACCAATTCCTTCAGTCAAAACAAGTTCAAACTCCTTTGTCCTTCATATGTATCAATTCTAAGTAGGTTCCATGCATAAACATCTTTAAATGACCTTGTATGCGAAAGAAACACAGGAATAGCCTTCTTTTGCGGAGTTAAGACGAAATTCGGATTTTTGCTTATAAACACCGATTCCTTCAGTCAAAACAAGTTCAAACTCCTTCGTCCTTCATATATATACATTCTAAGTAGGTTCCATGTATAAACCTCTTTAAATGACCTTGTTTGAGAAAGAAAAACAGGAATAGCCTTACTTTTGCGAGATAAGGCCAAATTGGTATTTTTGCTATAAAATTAAATCCTTCAGTCAAAACAAGTTCAAACTCCTTTGTCCTTCATATATATATATTCTAAGTAGGTTCCATGCATAAACCTCTTTAAATGACCTTGTTTGAGGAAGAAAAACAGGAATAGCCTTACTTTTGCGAGTTAAGGCCAAATTGGTATTTTTGCTATAAAATGAAATCCTTCAGTCAAAACAAGTTCAAACTCATTTGTCCTTCATATATATACATTCTAAGTAGGTTCCATGCATAAACCTCTTTAAATGACCTTGTTTGAGGAAGAAAAACAGGAATAGCCTTACTTTTGCGAGATAAGGCCAAATTGGTATTTTTGCTATAAAATGAATTCCTTCAGTCAAAACAAGTTCAAACTCCTTTGTCCTTCATAGATATCAATTCTAAGTAGGTTCCATGCATAAACCTCTTTAAATTACCTTGTTTGGGGAAGAAAAACAGGAATAGCCTTACTTTTGCGAGATAAGGCCAAAATGGTATTTTTGCTATAAAATGAATTCCTTCAGTCAAAACAAGTTCAAACTCATTTGTCCTTCATATATATACATTCTAAGTAGGTTCCATGCATAAACCTCTTTAAATGACCTTGTTTGAGGAAGAAAAACAGGAATAGCCTTACTTTTGCGAGATAAGGCCAAATTGGTATTTTTGCTATAAAATGAATTCCTTCAGTCAAAACAAGTTCAAACTCCTTTGTCCTTCATATATATCAATTCTAAGTAGGTTCTATGCATAAACCTCTTTAAATGACCTTGTATGCGAAAGAATCACAGGAATAGCCTTCTTTTGCGGAGTTAAGACGAAATTCGGATTTTTGCTTATAAAAATCAATTCCTTCAGTCAAAACAAGTTCAAACTCCTTTGTCCTTCATATATATACATTCTAAGTAGGTTCCATGCATAAACCTCTTTAAATGACCTTGTTTGAGGAAGAAAAACAGGAATAGCCTTACTTTTGCGAGATAAGGCCAAATTGGTATTTTTGCTATAAAATGAATTCCTTCAGTCAAAACAAGTTCAAACGCCTTTGTCCTTCATATATATAGATTCTAAGTAGGTTCCATGTATAAAACCTCTTTAAATTACCTTGTTTGGGGAAGAAAAACAGGAATAGCCTTACTTTTGCGAGATAAGGCCAAAATGGTATTTTTGCTATAAAATGAATTCCTTCAGTCAAAACAAGTTCAAACTCCTTTGTCCTTCATATATATCAATTCTAAGTAGGTTCCATGCATAAACATCTTTAAATGACCTTGTATGTGAAAGAAACACAGGAATAGCCTTCTTTTGCGGAGTTAAGACGAAATTCGGATTTTTGCTTATAAACACCGATTCCTTCAGTCAAAACAAGTTCAAACTCCTTTGTCCTTCATATATATACATTCTAAGTAGGTTCCATGCATAAACATCTTTAAATGACCTTGTTTGAGGAAGAAAAACAGGAATAGCCTTACTTTTGCGAGATAAGGCCAAATTGGTATTTTTGCTATAAAATGAATTCCTTAGGTCAAAACAAGTTCAAACTCCTTTGTCCTTCATATATATCAATTCTAAGTAGGTTCCATGCATAAACATCTTTAAATGACCTTGTTTGAGGAAGAAAAACAGGAATAGCCTTACTTTTGCAAGATAAGGCCAAATTGGTATTTTTGCTATAAAATGAATTCCTTCAGTCAAAACAAGTGCAAACTCCTTTGTCCTTCATATATATAAATTCTAAGTAGGTTCCATGCATAAACCTTTTTAAATGACCTTGTTTGAGGAAGAAAAACAGGAAAAGCCTTACTTTTGCGAGATAAGGCCAAATTGGTATTTTTGCTATAAAATGAAATCCTTCAGTCAAAACAAGTTCAAACTCCTTTGTCCTTCATCTATATCAATTCTAAGTAGGTTTCATGCATAAACCTCTTTTAATTACTTTGTTTGGGGAAGAAAAACAGGAATAGCCTTACTTTTGCGAGATAAGGCCAAATTGGTATTTTTGCTATAAAATGAAATCCTTCAGTCAAAACAAGTTCAAACTCCTTTGTCCTTCATATATATAAATTCTAAGTAGGTTCCATGCACAAGCCTCTTTAAATGACCTTGTATGCGAAAGAAACACAGGAATAGCCTTCTTTTGCGGAGTTAAGACGAAATTCGGATTTTTTCTTATAAACACCAATTCTTTCAGTCAAAACAAGTTCAAACTCCTTTGTCCTTCATATATATCCATTCTAAGTAGGTTCCATGTATAAACCTCTTTAAATGACCTTGTTTGAGAAAGAAAAACAGGAATAGCCTTACTTTTGCGAGATAAGGCCAAATTGGTATTTTTGCTATAAAATTAAATCCTTCAGTCAAAACAAGTTCAAACTCCTTTGTCCTTCATATATATATATTCTAAGTAGGTTCCATGCATAAACCTCTTTAAATGACCTTGTTTGAGGAAGAAAAACAGGAATAGCCTTACTTTTGCGAGATAAGGCCAAATTGGTATTTTTGCTATAAAATGAAATCCTTCAGTCAAAACAAGTTCAAACTCATTTGTCCTTCATATATATACATTCTAAGTAGGTTCCATGCATAAACCTCTTTAAATGACCTTGTTTGAGGAAGAAAAACAGGAATAGCCTTACTTTTGCGAGATAAGGCCAAATTGGTATTTTTGCTATAAAATGAATTCCTTCAGTCAAAACAAGTTCAAACTCCTTTGTCCTTCATATATATCAATACTAAGTAGGTTCCATGCATAAACCTCTTTAAATTACCTTGTTTGGGGAAGAAAAACAGGAATAGCCTTACTTTTGCGAGATAAGGCCAAAATGGTATTTTTGCTATAAAATGAATTCCTTCAGTCAAAACAAGTTCAAACTCATTTGTCCTTCATATATATACATTCTAAGTAGGTTCCATGCATAAACCTCTTTAAATGACCTTGTTTGAGGAAGAAAAACAGGAATAGCCTTACTTTTGCGAGATAAGGCCAAATTGGTATTTTTGCTATAAAATGAATTCCTTCAGTCAAAACAAGTTCAAACTCCTTTGTCCTTCATATATATCAATTCTAAGTAGGTTCTATGCATAAACCTCTTTAAATGACCTTGTATGCGAAAGAATCACAGGAATAGCCTTCTTTTGCGGAGTTAAGACGAAATTCGGATTTTTGATTATAAACACCAATTCCTTCAGTCAAAACAAGTTCAAACTCCTTTGTCCTTCATATATATCAATTCTAAGTAGGTTCCATGCATAAACCTCTTTAAATGACCTTGTTTGAGAAAGAAAAACAGGAATAGCCTTACTTTTGCGAGATAAGGCCAAATTGGTATTTTTGCTATAAAATGAAATCCTTCAGTCAAAACAAGTTCAAACTCCTTTGTCCTTCATATATATCAATTCTAAGTAGGTTCCATGCATAAACCTCTTTAAATGACCTTGTTTGAGGAAGAAAAACAGGAATAGCCTTACTTTTGCGAGATAAGGCCAAATTGGTATTTTTGCTATAAAATGAAATTCTTCAGTCAAAACAAGTTCAAACTCATTTGTCCTTCATATATATACATTCTAAGTAGGTTCCATGCATAAACATCTTTAAATGACCTTGTTTGAGGAAGAAAAACAGGAATAGCCTTACTTTTGCGAGATAAGGCCAAATTGGTATTTTTGCTATAAAATGAATTCCTTGAGTCAAAACAAGTTCAAACTCCTTTGTCCTTCATATATATCAATTCTAAGTAGGTTCCATGCATAAACATCTTTAAATTACCTTGTTTGGGGAAGAAAAACAGGAATAGCCTTACTTTTGCGAGATAAGGCCAAAATGGTATTTTTGCTATAAAATGAATTCCTTCAGTCAAAACAAGTTCAAACTCCTTTGTCCTTCATATATATCAATTCTAAGTAGGTTCTATGCATAAACCTCTTTAAATGACCTTGTATGCGAAAGAATCACAGGAATAGCCTTCTTTTGCGGAGTTAAGACGAAATTCGGATTTTTGCTTATAAACACCAATTCCTTCAGTCAAAACAAGTTTAAACTCCTTTGTCCTTCACATATATCAATTCTAAGTAGGTTCCATGCATAAACCTCTTTAAATGACCTTATTTGAGAAAGAAAAACAGGAATAGCCTTACTTTTGCGAGATAAGGCCAAATTGGTATTTTTGCTATAAAATGAAATCCTTCAGTCAAAACAAGTTCAAACTCATTTGTCCTTCATATATATACATTCTAAGTAGGTTCCATGCATAAACCTCTTTAAATGACCTTGTTTGAGGAAGAAAAACAGGAATAGCCTTACTTTTGCGAGATAAGGCCAAATTGGTATTTTTGCTATAAAATGAATTCCTTGAGTCAAAACAAGTTCAAACTCCTTTGTCCTTCATATATATCAATTCTAAGTAGGTTCCATGCATAAACATCTTTAAATTACCTTGTTTGGGGAAGAAAAACAGGAATAGCCTTACTTTTGCGAGATAAGGCCAAAATGGTATTTTTGCTATAAAATGAATTCCTTCAGTCAAAACAAGTTCAAACTCCTTTGTCCTTCATATATATCAATTCTAAGTAGGTTCCATGCATAAACATCTTTAAATGACCTTGTATGCGAAAGAAACACAGGAATAGCCTTACTTTTGCGGAGTTAAGATGAAATTCGGATTTTTGCTTATAAACACCAATTCCTTCAGTCAAAACAAGTTCAAACTCCTTTGTCCTTCATATATATCCATTCTAAGTAGGTTCCATGCATAAACATCTTTAAATGACCTTGTTTGAGGAAGAAAAACAGGAATAGCCTTACTTTTGCAAGATAAGGCCAAATTGGTATTTTTGCTATAAAATGAATTCCTTAGGTCAAAACAAGTTCAAACTCCTTTGTCCTTCATATATATCAATTCTAAGTAGGTTCCATGCATAAACATCTTTAAATGACCTTGTTTGAGGAAGAAAAACAGGAATAGCCTTACTTTTGCAAGATAAGGCCAAATTGGTATTTTTGCTATAAAATGAATTCCTTCAGTCAAAACAAGTGCAAACTCCTTTGTCCTTCATATATATAAATTCTAAGTAGGTTCCATGCATAAACCTTTTTAAATGACCTTGTTTGAGGAAGAAAAACAGGAAAAGCCTTACTTTTGCGAGATAAGGCCAAATTGGTATTTTTGCTATAAAATGAAATCCTTCTGTCAAAACAAGTTCAAACTCCTTTGTCCTTCATATATATCAATTCTAAGTAGGTTCCATGCATAAACCTCTTTAAATGACCTTGTATGCGAAAGAAACACAGGAATAGCCTTCTTTTGCGGAGTTAAGATGAAATTCGGATTTTTGCTTATAAACACCAATTCCTTCAGTCAAAACAAGTTCAAACTCCTTTGTCCTTCATATATATCCATTCTAAGTAGGTTCCATTTATAAACCTCTTTAAATGACCTTGTTTGAGAAAGAAAAACAGGAATAGCCTTACTTTTGCGAGATAAGGCCAAATTGGTATTTTTGCTATAAAATGAAATCCTTCAGTCAAAACAAGTTCAAACTCCTTTGTCCTTCATATATATCAATTCTAAGTAGGTTCCATGCATAAACCTCTTTAAATGACCTTGTATGCGATAGAAACACAGGAATAGCCTTCTTTTGCGGAGTTAAGATGAAATTCGGATTTTTGCTTATAAACACCAATTCCTTCAGTCAAAACAAGTTCAAACTCCTTTGTCCTTCATATATATCCATTCTAAGTAGGTTCCATTTATAAACCTCTTTAAATGACCTTGTTTGAGAAAGAAAAACAGGAATAGCCTTACTTTTGCGAGATAAGGCCAAATTGGTATTTTTGCTATAAAATGAAATCCTTCAGTCAAAACAAGTTCAAACTCCTTTGTCCTTCATATATATCAATTCTAAGTAGGTTCCATGCATAAACCTCTTTAAATGACCTTGTATGCGATAGAAACACAGGAATAGCCTTCTTTTGCTGAATTAAGACGATATTCGGATTTTTGCTTATAAACACCAATTCCTTCAGTCAAAACAAGTTCAAACTCCTTTGTCCTTCATATATATCAATTCTAAGTAGGTTCCATGCATAAACATCTTTAAATGACCTTGTTTGAGGAAGAAAAACAGGAAAAGCCTTACTTTTGCGAGATAAGGCCAAATTTGTATTTTTGCTATAAAATGAATTCCTTCAGTCAAAACAAGTGCAAACTCCTTTGTCCTTCATCTATATCAATTCTAAGTAGGTTTCATGCATAAACCTCTTTTAATTACTTTGTTTGGGGAAGAAAAACAGGAATAGCCTTACTTTTGCGAGATAAGGCCAAATTGGTATTTTTGCTATAAAATGAAATCCTTCAGTCAAAACAAGTTCAAACTCCTTTGTCCTTCATATATATAAATTCTAAGTAGGTTCCATGCACAAACCTCTTTAAATGACCTTGTATGCGAAAGAAACACAGGAATAGCCTTCTTTTGCGGAGTTAAGACGAAATTCGGATTTTTGCTTATAAACACCAATTCTTTCAGTCAAAACAAGTTCAAACTCCTTTGTCCTTCATATATATCCATTCTAAGTAGGTTCCATGCATAAACCTCTTTAAATGACCTTGTTTGAGAAAGAAAAACAGGAATAGCCTTACTTTTGCGAGATAAGGCCAAATTGGTATTTTTGCTATAAAATGAAATCCTTCAGTCAAAACAAGTTCAAACTCCTTTGTCCTTCATATATATCAATTCTAAGTAGGTTCTATGCATAAACATCTTTAAATGACCTTGTATGCGAAAGAAACACAGGAATAGCCTTCTTTTGCGGAGTTAAGACGAAATTCGGATTTTTGCTTATAAACACCGATTCCTTCAGTCAAAACAAGTTCAAACTCCTTCGTCCTTCATATATATCAATTCTAAGTAGGTTCCATGTATAAACCTCTTTAAATGACCTTGTTTGAGAAAGAAAAACAGGAATAGCCTTACTTTTGCGAGATAAGGCCAAATTGGTATTTTTGCTATAAAATTAAATCCTTCAGTCAAAACAAGTTCAAACTCCTTTGTCCTTCATATATATATACTCTAAGTAGGTTCCATGCATAAACCTCTTTTAATTACTTTGTTTGGGGAAGAAAAACAGGAATAGCCTTACTTTTGCAAGATAAGGCCAAATTGGTATTTTTGCTATAAAATGAATTCCTTCAGTCAAAACAAGTGCAAACTCCTTTGTCCTTCATATATATAAATTCTAAGTAGGTTCCATGCATAAACCTTTTTAAATGACCTTGTTTGAGGAAGAAAAACAGGAAAAGCCTTACTTTTGCGAGATAAGGCCAAATTGGTATTTTTGCTATAAAATGAAATCCTTCAGTCAAAACAAGTTCAAACTCCTTTGTCCTTCATATATATCAATTCTAAGTAGGTTCCATGCATAAACCTCTTTAAATGACCTTGTATGCGAAAGAAACACAGGAATAGCCTTCTTTTGCGGAGTTAAGATGAAATTCGGATTTTTGCTTATAAACACCAATTCCTTCAGTCAAAACAAGTTCAAACTCCTTTGTCCTTCATATATATCCATTCTAAGTAGGTTCCATGCATAAACCTCTTTAAATGACCTTGTTTGAGAAAGAAAAACAGGAATAGCCTTACTTTTGCGAGATAAGGCCAAATTGGTATTTTTGCTATAAAATGAAATCCTTCAGTCAAAACAAGTTCAAACTCCTTTGTCCTTCATATATATCAATTCTAAGTAGGTTCCATGCATAAACCTCTTTAAATGACCTTGTATGCGATAGAAACACAGGAATAGCCTTCTTTTGCTGAATTAAGACGATATTCGGATTTTTGCTTATAAACACCAATTCCTTCAGTCAAAACAAGTTCAAACTCCTTTGTCCTTCATATATATCAATTCTAAGTAGGTTCTATGCATAAACATCTTTAAATGACCTTGTATGCGAAAGAAACATAGGAATAGCCTTCTTTTGCGGAGTTAAGACGAAATTCGGATTTTTGCTTATAAACACCGATTCCTTCAGTCAAAACAAGTTCAAACTCCTTCGTCCTTCATATATATCAATTCTAAGTAGGTTCCATGTATAAACCTCTTTAAATGACCTTGTTTGAGAAAGAAAAACAGGAATAGCCTTACTTTTGCGAGATAAGGCCAAATTGGTATTTTTGCTATAAAATTAAATCCTTCAGTCAAAACAAGTTCAAACTCCTTTGTCCTTCATATATATATATTCTAAGTAGGTTCCATGCATAAACCTCTTTAAATGACCTTGTTTGAGGAAGAAAAACAGGAATAGCCTTACTTTTGCGAGATAAGGCCAAATTGGTATTTTTGCTATAAAATGAAATCCTTCAGTCAAAACAAGTTCAAACTCCTTTGTCCTTCATATATATCAATTCTAAGTAGGTTCCATGCATAAACCTCTTTAAATGACCTTGTATGCGATAGAAACACAGGAATAGCCTTCTTTTGCTGAATTAAGACGATATTCGGATTTTTGCTTATAAACACCAATTCCTTCAGTCAAAACAAGTTCAAACTCCTTTGTCCTTCATATATATCAATTCTAAGTAGGTTCCATGCATAAACATCTTTAAATGACCTTGTTTGAGGAAGAAAAACAGGAAAAGCCTTACTTTTGCGAGATAAGGCCAAATTTGTATTTTTGCTATAAAATGAATTCCTTCAGTCAAAACAAGTGCAAACTCCTTTGTCCTTCATCTATATAAATTCTAAGTAGGTTTCATGCATAAACCTCTTTTAATTACTTTGTTTGGGGAAGAAAAACAGGAATAGCCTTACTTTTGCGAGATAAGGCCAAATTGGTATTTTTGCTATAAAATGAAATCCTTCAGTCAAAACAAGTTCAAACTCCTTTTTCCTTCATATATATCAATTCTAAGTAGGTTCTATGCATAAACATCTTTAAATGACCTTGTATGCGAAAGAAACACAGGAATAGCCTTCTTTTGCGGAGTTAAGACGAAATTCGGATTTTTGCTTATAAACACCGATTCCTTCAGTCAAAACAAGTTCAAACTCCTTCGTCCTTCATATATATCAATTCTAAGTAGGTTCCATGTATAAACCTCTTTAAATGACCTTGTTTGAGAAAGAAAAACAGGAATAGCCTTACTTTTACGAGATAAGGCCAAATTGGTATTTTTGCTATAAAATTAAATCCTTCAGTCAAAACAAGTTCAAACTCCTTTGTCCTTCATATATATATATTCTAAGTAGGTTCCATGCATAAACCTCTTTAAATGACCTTGTTTGAGGAAGAAAAACAGGAATAGCCTTACTTTTGCGAGATAAGGCCAAATTGGTATTTTTGCTATAAAATGAAATCCTTCAGTCAAAACAAGTTCAAACTCCTTTGTCCTTCATATATATCAATTCTAAGTAGGTTCCATGCATAAACCTCTTTAAATGACCTTGTATGCGATAGAAACACAGGAATAGCCTTCTTTTGCTGAATTAAGACGATATTCGGATTTTTGCTTATAAACACCAATTCCTTCAGTCAAAACAAGTTCAAACTCCTTTGTCCTTCATATATATCAATTCTAAGTAGGTTCTATGCATAAACATCTTTAAATGACCTTGTATGCGAAAGAAACATAGGAATAGCCTTCTTTTGCGGAGTTAAGACGAAATTCGGATTTTTGCTTATAAACACCGATTCCTTCAGTCAAAACAAGTTCAAACTCCTTCGTCCTTCATATATATCAATTCTAAGTAGGTTCCATGTATAAACCTCTTTAAATGACCTTGTTTGAGAAAGAAAAACAGGAATAGCCTTACTTTTGCGAGATAAGGCCAAATTGGTATTTTTGCTATAAAATTAAATCCTTCAGTCAAAACAAGTTCAAACTCCTTTGTCCTTCATATATATATATTCTAAGTAGGTTCCATGCATAAACCTCTTTAAATGACCTTGTTTGAGGAAGAAAAACAGGAATAGCCTTACTTTTGCGAGATAAGGCCAAATTGGTATTTTTGCTATAAAATGAAATCCTTCAGTCAAAACAAGTTCAAACTCCTTTGTCCTTAATATATATCAATTCTAAGTAGGTTCCATGCATAAACCTCTTTAAATGACCTTGTATGCGAAAGAAACACAGGAATAGCCTTCTTTTGCGGAGTTAAGATGAAATTCGGATTTTTGCTCATAAACACCAATTCCTTCAGTCAAAACAAGTTCAAACTCCTTTGTCCTTCATATATATCCATTCTAAGTAGGTTCCATGCATAAACCTCTTTAAATGACCTTGTTTGAGAAAGAAAAACAGGAATAGCCTTACTTTTGCGAGATAAGGCCAAATTGGTATTTTTGCTATAAAATGAAATCCTTCAGTCAAAACAAGTTCAAACTCCTTTGTCCTTCATATATATCAATTCTAAGTAGGTTCCATGCATAAACCTCTTTAAATGACCTTGTATGCGATAGAAACACAGGAATAGCCTTCTTTTGCTGAATTAAGACGATATTCGGATTTTTGCTTATAAACACCAATTCCTTCAGTCAAAACAAGTTCAAACTCCTTTGTCCTTCATATATATCAATTCTAAGTAGGTTCTATGCATAAACATCTTTAAATGACCTTGTATGCGAAAGAAACATAGGAATAGCCTTCTTTTGCGGAGTTAAGACGAAATTCGGATTTTTGCTTATAAACACCGATTCCTTCAGTCAAAACAAGTTCAAACTCCTTCGTCCTTCATATATATCAATTCTAAGTAGGTTCCATGTATAAACCTCTTTAAATGACCTTGTTTGAGAAAGAAAAACAGGAATAGCCTTACTTTTGCGAGATAAGGCCAAATTGGTATTTTTGCTATAAAATTAAATCCTTCAGTCAAAACAAGTTCAAACTCCTTTGTCCTTCATATATATATATTCTAAGTAGGTTCCATGCATAAACCTCTTTAAATGACCTTGTTTGAGGAAGAAAAACAGGAATAGCCTTACTTTTGCGAGATAAGGCCAAATTGGTATTTTTGCTATAAAATGAAATCCTTCAGTCAAAACAAGTTCAAACTCCTTTGTCCTTCATATATATCAATTCTAAGTAGGTTCCATGCATAAACCTCTTTAAATGACCTTGTATGCGATAGAAACACAGGAATAGCCTTCTTTTGCTGAATTAAGACGATATTCGGATTTTTGCTTATAAACACCAATTCCTTCAGTCAAAACAAGTTCAAACTCCTTTGTCCTTCATATATATCAATTCTAAGTAGGTTCCATGCATAAACATCTTTAAATGACCTTGTTTGAGGAAGAAAAACAGGAAAAGCCTTACTTTTGCGAGATAAGGCCAAATTTGTATTTTTGCTATAAAATGAATTCCTTCAGTCAAAACAAGTGCAAACTCCTTTGTCCTTCATCTATATAAATTCTAAGTAGGTTTCATGCATAAACCTCTTTTAAATACTTTGTTTGGGGAAGAAAAACAGGAATAGCCTTACTTTTGCGAGATAAGGCCAAATTGGTATTTTTGCTATAAAATGAAATCCTTCAGTCAAAACAAGTTCAAACTCCTTTGTCCTTCATATATATCAATTCTAAGTAGGTTCTATGCATAAACATCTTTAAATGACCTTGTATGCGAAAGAAACACAGGAATAGCCTTCTTTTGCGGAGTTAAGACGAAATTCGGATTTTTGCTTATAAACACCGATTCCTTCAGTCAAAACAAGTTCAAACTCCTTCGTCCTTCATATATATCAATTCTAAGTAGGTTCCATGTATAAACCTCTTTAAATGACCTTGTTTGAGAAAGAAAAACAGGAATAGCCTTACTTTTACGAGATAAGGCCAAATTGGTATTTTTGCTATAAAATTAAATCCTTCAGTCAAAACAAGTTCAAACTCCTTTGTCCTTCATATATATATATTCTAAGTAGGTTCCATGCATAAACCTCTTTAAATGACCTTGTTTGAGGAAGAAAAACAGGAATAGCCTTACTTTTGCGAGATAAGGCCAAATTGGTATTTTTGCTATAAAATGAAATCCTTCAGTCAAAACAAGTTCAAACTCCTTTGTCCTTCATATATATCAATTCTAAGTAGGTTCCATGCATAAACCTCTTTAAATGACCTTGTATGCGATAGAAACACAGGAATAGCCTTCTTTTGCTGAATTAAGACGATATTCGGATTTTTGCTTATAAACACCAATTCCTTCAGTCAAAACAAGTTCAAACTCCTTTGTCCTTCATATATATCAATTCTAAGTAGGTTCTATGCATAAACATCTTTAAATGACCTTGTATGCGAAAGAAACATAGGAATAGCCTTCTTTTGCGGAGTTAAGACGAAATTCGGATTTTTGCTTATAAACACCGATTCCTTCAGTCAAAACAAGTTCAAACTCCTTCGTCCTTCATATATATCAATTCTAAGTAGGTTCCATGTATAAACCTCTTTAAATGACCTTGTTTGAGGAAGAAAAACAGGAATAGCCTTACTTTTGCGAGATAAGGCCAAATTGGTATTTTTGCTATAAAATTAAATCCTTCAGTCAAAACAAGTTCAAACTCCTTTGTCCTTCATATATATATATTCTAAGTAGGTTCCATGCATAAACCTCTTTAAATGACCTTGTTTGAGGAAGAAAAACAGGAATAGCCTTACTTTTGCGAGATAAGGCCAAATTGGTATTTTTGCTATAAAATGAAATCCTTCAGTCAAAACAAGTTCAAACTCCTTTGTCCTTCATATATATCAATTCTAAGTAGGTTCCATGCATAAACCTCTTTAAATGACCTTGTATGCGATAGAAACACAGGAATAGCCTTCTTTTGCTGAATTAAGACGATATTCGGATTTTTGCTTATAAACACCAATTCCTTCAGTCAAAACAAGTTCAAACTCCTTTGTCCTTCATATATATCAATTCTAAGTAGGTTCCATGCATAAACATCTTTAAATGACCTTGTTTGAGGAAGAAAAACAGGAAAAGACTTACTTTTGCGAGATAAGGCCAAATTTGTATTTTTGCTATAAAATGAATTCCTTCAGTCAAAACAAGTGCAAACTCCTTTGTCCTTCATCTATATCAATTCTAAGTAGGTTTCATGCATAAACCTCTTTTAATTACTTTGTTTGGGGAAGAAAAACAGGAATAGCCTTACTTTTGCGAGATAAGGCCAAATTGGTATTTTTGCTATAAAATGAAATCCTTCAGTCAAAACAAGTTCAAACTCCTTTGTCCTTCATATATATCAATTCTAAGTAGGTTCAATGCATAAACATCTTTAAATGACCTTGTATGCGAAAGAAACACAGGAATAGCCTTCTTTTGCGGAGTTAAGACGAAATTCGGATTTTTGCTTATAAACACCGATTCCTTCAGTCAAAACAAGTTCAAACTCCTTCGTCCTTCATATATATCAATTCTAAGTAGGTTCCATGTATAAACCTCTTTAAATGACCTTGTTTGAGAAAGAAAAACAGGAATAGCCTTACTTTTACGAGATAAGGCCAAATTGGTATTTTTGCTATAAAATTAAATCCTTCAGTCAAAACAAGTTCAAACTCCTTTGTCCTTCATATATATATATTCTAAGTAGGTTCCATGCATAAACCTCTTTAAATGACCTTGTTTGAGGAAGAAAAACAGGAATAGCCTTACTTTTGCGAGATAAGGCCAAATTGGTATTTTTGCTATAAAATGAAATCCTTCAGTCAAAACAATTTCAAACTCATTTGTCCTTCATATATATACATTCTAAGTAGGTTCCATGCATAAACCTCTTTAAATGACCTTGTTTGAGGAAGAAAAACAGGAATAGCCTTACTTTTGCGAGATAAGGCCAAATTGGTATTTTTGCTATAAAATGAATTCCTTCAGTCAAAACAAGTTCAAACTCCTTTGTCCTTCATATATATCAATTCTAAGTAGGTTCCATGCATAAACATCTTTAAATGACCTTGTTTGAGGAAGAAAAACAGGAATAGCCTTACTTTTGCAAGATAAGGCCAAATTGGTATTTTTGCTATAAAATGAATTCCTTCAGTCAAAACAAGTGCAAACTCCTTTGTCCTTCATATATATATAAATTCTAAGTAGGTTCCATGCATAAACCTTTTTAAATGACCTTGTTTGAGGAAGAAAAACAGGAAAAGCCTTACTTTTGCGAGATAAGGCCAAATTGGTATTTTTGCTATAAAATGAAATCCTTCAGTCAAAACAAGTTCAAACTCCTTTGTCCTTCATATATATATATTCTAAGTAGGTTCCATGCATAAACCTCTTTAAATGACCTTGTTTGAGGAAGAAAAACAGGAATAGCCTTACTTTTGCGAGATAAGGCCAAATTGGTATTTTTGCTATAAAATGAATTCCTTCAGTCAAAACAAGTTCAAACTCCTTTGTCCTTCATATATATCAATTCTAAGTAGGTTCTATGCATAAACCTCTTTAAATGACCTTGTATGCGAAAGAAACACAAAAATAGCCTTCTTTTGCGGAGTTAAGATGAAATTCGGATTTTTGCTTATAAACACCAATTCCTTCAGTCAAAACAAGTTCAAACTCCTTTGTCCTTCATATATATCCATTCTAAGTAGGTTCCATGCATAAACCTCTTTAAATGACCTTTTTTGAGAAAGAAAAACAGGAATAGCCTTACTTTTGCGAGATAAGGCCAAATTGTTTTTTTTGCTATAAAATGAAATCCTTCAGTCAAAACAAGTTCAAACTCCTTTGTCCTTCATATATATCAATTCTAAGTAGGTTCTATGCATAAACATCTTTAAATGACCTTGTATGCGAAAGAAACACAGGAATAGCCTTCTTTTGCGGAGTTAAGACGAAATTCGGATTTTTGCTTATAAACACCAATTCCTTCAGTCAAAACAAGTTCAAACTCCTTTGTCCTTCATATATATCAATTCTAAGTAGGTTCCATGCATAAACATCTTTAAATGACCTTGTTTGAGGAAGAAAAACAGGAAAAGCCTTACTTTTGCGAGATAAGGCCAAATTTGTATTTTTGCTATAAAATGAATTCCTTCAGTCAAAACAAGTGCAAACTCCTTTGTCCTTCATCTATATCAATTCTAAGTAGGTTTCATGCATAAACCTCTTTTAATTACTTTGTTTGGGGAAGAAAAACAGGAATAGCCTTACTTTTGCAAGATAAGGCCAAATTGGTATTTTTGCTATAAAATGAATTCCTTCAGTCAAAACAAGTGCAAACTCCTTTGTCCTTCATATATATACATTCTAAGTAGGTTCCATGCATAAACCTTTTTAAATGACCTTGTTGAGGAAGAAAAACAGGAAAAGCCTTACTTTTGCAAGATATGGCCAAATTGGTATTTTTGCTATAAAATGAAATCCTTCAGTCAAAACAAGTTCAAACTCCTTTGTCCTTCATATATATCAATTCTAAGTAGGTTCTATGCATAAACCTCTTTAAATGACCTTGTATGCGAAAGAAACACAAAAATAGCCTTCTTTTGCGGAGTTAAGATGAAATTCGGATTTTTGCTTATAAACACCAATTCCTTCAGTCAAAACAAGTTCAAACTCCTTTGTCCTTCATATATATCCATTCTAAGTAGGTTCCATGCATAAACCTCTTTAAATGACCTTGTTTGAGAAAGAAAAACAGGAATAGCCTTACTTTTGCGAGATAAGGCCAAATTGGTATTTTTGCTATAAAATGAAATCCTTCAGTCAAAACAAGTTCAAACTCCTTTGTCCTTCATATATATCAATTCTAAGTAGGTTCCATGCATAAACCTCTTTAAATGACCTTGTATGCGATAGAAACACAGGAATAGCCTTCTTTTGCTGAATTAAGACGATATTCGGATTTTTGCTTATAAACACCAATTCCTTCAGTCAAAACAAGTTCAAACTCCTTTGTCCTTCATATATATCAATTCTAAGTAGGTTCCATGCATAAACATCTTTAAATGACCTTGTTTGAGGAAGAAAAACAGGAAAAGCCTTACTTTTGCGAGATAAGGCCAAATTTGTATTTTTGCTATAAAATGAATTCCTTCAGTCAAAACAAGTGCAAACTCCTTTGTCCTTCATCTATATCAATTCTAAGTAGGTTTCATGCATAAACCTCTTTTAATTACTTTGTTTGGGGAAGAAAAACAGGAATAGCCTTACTTTTGCGAGATAAGGCCAAATTGGTATTTTTGCTATAAAATGAAATCCTTCAGTCAAAACAAGTTCAAACTCCTTTGTCCTTCATATATATAAATTCTAAGTAGGTTCCATGCACAAACCTCTTTAAATGACCTTGTATGCGAAAGAAACACAGGAATAGCCTTCTTTTGCGGAGTTAAGACGAAATTCGGATTTTTGCTTATAAAAACCGATTCCTTCAGTCAAAACAAGTTCAAACTCCTTCGTCCTTCATATATATCAATTCTAAGTAGGTTCCATGTATAAACCTCTTTAAATGACCTTGTTTGAGAAAGAAAAACAGGAATAGCCTTACTTTTGCGAGATAAGGCCAAATTGGTATTTTTGCTATAAAATGAAATCCTTCAGTCAAAACAAGTTCAAACTCATTTGTCCTTCATATATATACATTCTAAGTAGGTTCCATGCATAAACCTCTTTAAATGACCTTGTTTGAGGAAGAAAAACAGGAATAGCCTTACTTTTGCGAGATAAGGCCAAATTGGTATTTTTGCTATAAAATGAATTCCTTCAGTCAAAACAAGTTCAAACTCCTTTGTCCTTCATATATATCAATTCTAAGTAGGTTCTATGCATAAACCTCTTTAAATGACCTTGTATGCGAAAGAAACACAGGAATAGCCTTCTTTTGCGGAGTTAAGATGAAATTCGGATTTTTGCTCATAAACACCAATTCCTTCAGTCAAAACAAGTTCAAACTCCTTTGTCCTTCATATATATCCATTCTAAGTAGTTTCTATGCATAAACCTCTTTAAATGACATTGTTTGAGGAAGAAAAACAGGAAAAGCCTTACTTTTGCGAGATAAGGCCAAATTGGTATTTTTGCTCATAAACACCAATTCCTTCAGTCAAAACAAATTCAAACTCCTTTGTCCTTCATATATATCCATTATAAGTAGGTTCCATGCATAAACCTCTTTAAATGACCTTGTTTGAGAAAGAAAAACAGGAATAGCCTTACTTTTGCGAGATAAGGCCAAATTGGTATTTTTGCTATAAAATGAAATCCTTCAGTCAAAACAAGTTCAAACTCCTTTGTCCTTCATATATATCAATTCTAAGTAGGTTCCATGCATAAACCTCTTTAAATGACCTTGTATGCGATAGAAACACAGGAATAGCCTTCTTTTGCTGAATTAAGACGATATTCGGATTTTTGCTTATAAACACCAATTCCTTCAGTCAAAACAAGTTCAAACTCCTTTGTCCTTCATCTATATCAATTCTAAGTAGGTTTCATGCATAAACCTCTTTTAATTACTTTGTTTGGGGAAGAAAAACAGGAATAGCCTTACTTTTGCGAGATAAGGCCAAATTGGTATTTTTGCTATAAAATGAAATCCTTCAGTCAAAACAAGTTCAAACTCCTTTGTCCTTCATATATATCAATTCTAAGTAGGTTCTATGCATAAACATCTTTAAATGACCTTGTATGCGAAAGAAACACAGGAATAGCCTTCTTTTGCGGAGTTAAGACGAAATTCGGATTTTTGCTTATAAACACCGATTCCTTCAGTCAAAACAAGTTCAAACTCCTTTGTCCTTCATATATATCCATTCTAAGTAGTTTCTATGCATAAACCTCTTTAAATGACATTGTTTGAGGAAGAAAAACAGGAAAAGCCTTACTTTTGCGAGATAAGGCCAAATTGGTATTTTTGCTCATAAACACCAATTCCTTCAGTCAAAACAAATTCAAACTCCTTTGTCCTTCATATATATCCATTATAAGTAGGTTCCATGCATAAACCTCTTTAAATGACCTTGTTTGAGAAAGAAAAACAGGAATAGCCTTACTTTTGCGAGATAAGGCCAAATTGGTATTTTTGCTATAAAATGAAATCCTTCAGTCAAAACAAGTTCAAACTCCTTTGTCCTTCATATATATCAATTCTAAGTAGGTTCCATGCATAAACCTCTTTAAATGACCTTGTATGCGATAGAAACACAGGAATAGCCTTCTTTTGCTGAATTAAGACGATATTCGGATTTTTGCTTATAAACACCAATTCCTTCAGTCAAAACAAGTTCAAACTCCTTTGTCCTTCATCTATATCAATTCTAAGTAGGTTTCATGCATAAACCTCTTTTAATTACTTTGTTTGGGGAAGAAAAACAGGAATAGCCTTACTTTTGCGAGATAAGGCCAAATTGGTATTTTTGCTATAAAATGAAATCCTTCAGTCAAAACAAGTTCAAACTCCTTTGTCCTTCATATATATCAATTCTAAGTAGGTTCCATGCATAAACCTCTTTAAATGACCTTGTATGCGATAGAAACACAGGAATAGCCTTCTTTTGCTGAATTAAGACGATATTCGGATTTTTGCTTATAAACACCAATTCCTTCAGTCAAAACAAGTTCAAACTCCTTTGTCCTTCATATATATCAATTCTAAGTAGGTTCCATGCATAAACATCTTTAAATGACCTTGTTTGAGGAAGAAAAACAGGAAAAGCCTTACTTTTGCGAGATAAGGCCAAATTTGTATTTTTGCTATAAAATGAATTCCTTCAGTCAAAACAAGTGCAAACTCCTTTGTCCTTCATCTATATCAATTCTAAGTAGGTTTCATGCATAAACCTCTTTTAATTACTTTGTTTGGGGAAGAAAAACAGGAATAGCCTTACTTTTGCGAGATAAGGCCAAATTGGTATTTTTGCTATAAAATGAAATCCTTCAGTCAAAACAAGTTCAAACTCCTTTGTCCTTCATATATATAAATTCTAAGTAGGTTCCATGCACAAACCTCTTTAAATGACCTTGTATGCGAAAGAAACACAGGAATAGCCTTCTTTTGCGGAGTTAAGACGAAATTCGGATTTTTGCTTATAAAAACCGATTCCTTCAGTCAAAACAAGTTCAAACTCCTTCGTCCTTCATATATATCAATTCTAAGTAGGTTCCATGTATAAACCTCTTTAAATGACCTTGTTTGAGAAAGAAAAACAGGAATAGCCTTACTTTTGCGAGATAAGGCCAAATTGGTATTTTTGCTATAAAATGAAATCCTTCAGTCAAAACAAGTTCAAACTCATTTGTCCTTCATATATATACATTCTAAGTAGGTTCCATGCATAAACCTCTTTAAATGACCTTGTTTGAGGAAGAAAAACAGGAATAGCCTTACTTTTGCGAGATAAGGCCAAATTGGTATTTTTGCTATAAAATGAATTCCTTCAGTCAAAACAAGTTCAAACTCCTTTGTCCTTCATATATATCAATTCTAAGTAGGTTCTATGCATAAACCTCTTTAAATGACCTTGTATGCGAAAGAAACACAGGAATAGCCTTCTTTTGCGGAGTTAAGATGAAATTCGGATTTTTGCTCATAAACACCAATTCCTTCAGTCAAAACAAGTTCAAACTCCTTTGTCCTTCATATATATCCATTCTAAGTAGTTTCTATGCATAAACCTCTTTAAATGACATTGTTTGAGGAAGAAAAACAGGAAAAGCCTTACTTTTGCGAGATAAGGCCAAATTGGTATTTTTGCTCATAAACACCAATTCCTTCAGTCAAAACAAATTCAAACTCCTTTGTCCTTCATATATATCCATTATAAGTAGGTTCCATGCATAAACCTCTTTAAATGACCTTGTTTGAGAAAGAAAAACAGGAATAGCCTTACTTTTGCGAGATAAGGCCAAATTGGTATTTTTGCTATAAAATGAAATCCTTCAGTCAAAACAAGTTCAAACTCCTTTGTCCTTCATATATATCAATTCTAAGTAGGTTCCATGCATAAACCTCTTTAAATGACCTTGTATGCGATAGAAACACAGGAATAGCCTTCTTTTGCTGAATTAAGACGATATTCGGATTTTTGCTTATAAACACCAATTCCTTCAGTCAAAACAAGTTCAAACTCCTTTGTCCTTCATCTATATCAATTCTAAGTAGGTTTCATGCATAAACCTCTTTTAATTACTTTGTTTGGGGAAGAAAAACAGGAATAGCCTTACTTTTGCGAGATAAGGCCAAATTGGTATTTTTGCTATAAAATGAAATCCTTCAGTCAAAACAAGTTCAAACTCCTTTGTCCTTCATATATATCAATTCTAAGTAGGTTCTATGCATAAACATCTTTAAATGACCTTGTATGCGAAAGAAACACAGGAATAGCCTTCTTTTGCGGAGTTAAGACGAAATTCGGATTTTTGCTTATAAACACCGATTCCTTCAGTCAAAACAAGTTCAAACTCCTTCGTCCTTCATATATATCAATTCTAAGTAGGTTCCATGTATAAACCTCTTTAAATGACCTTGTTTGAGAAAGAAAAACAGGAATAGCCTTACTTTTGCGAGATAAGTTCAAATTGGTATTTTTGCTATAAAATTAAATCCTTCAGTCAAAACAAGTTCAAACTCCTTTGTCCTTCATATATATCAATTCTAAGTAGGTTTCATGCATAAACCTCTTTTAATTACTTTGTTTGGGGAAGAAAAACAGGAATAGCCTTACTTTTGCGAGATAAGGCCAAATTGGTATTTTTGCTATAAAATGAAATCCTTCAGTCAAAACAAGTTCAAACTCATTTGTCCTTCATATATATACATTCTAAGTAGGTTCCATGCATAAACCTCTTTAAATGACCTTGTTTGAGGAAGAAAAACAGGAATAGCCTTACTTTTGCGAGATAAGGCCAAATTGGTATTTTTGCTATAAAATGAAATCCTTCAGTCAAAACAAGTTCAAACTCCTTTGTCCTTCATATATATCAATTCTAAGTAGGTTCTATGCATAAACCTCTTTAAATGACCTTGTATGCGAAAGAATCACAGGAATAGCCTTCTTTTGCGGAGTTAAGACGAAATTCGGATTTTTGCTTATAAAAATAAATTCCTTCAGTCAAAACAAGTTCAAACTCATTTGTCCTTCATATATATACATTCTAAGGAGGTTCCATGCATAAACCTCTTTAAATGACCTTGTTTGAGGAAGAAAAACAGTAATAGCCTTACTTTTGCGAGATAAGGCCAAATTGGTATTTTTGCTATAAAATGAATTCCTTCAGTCAAAACAAGTTCAAACTCCTTTGTCCTTCATATATATCAATTCTAAGTAGGTTCCATGCATAAACATCTTTAAATGACCTTGTTTGAGGAAGAAAAACAGGAATAGCCTTACTTTTGCAAGATAATGCCAAATTGGTATTTTTGCTATAAAATGAAATCCTTCAGTCAAAACAAGTGCAAACTCCTTTGTCCTTCATATATATAAATTCTAAGTAGGTTCCATGCATAAACCTTTTTAAATGACCTTGTTTGAGGAAGAAAAACAGGAAAAGCCTTACTTTTGCGAGATAAGGCCAAATTGGTATTTTTGCTATAAAATGAAATCCTTCAGTCAAAACAAGTTCAAACTCCTTTGTCCTTCATATATATCCATTCTAAGTAGGTTCCATGCATAAACCTCTTTAAATGACCTTGTTTGAGGAAGAAAAACAGGAATAGCCTTACTTTTGCGAGATAAGGCCAAATTGGTATTTTTGCTATAAAATGAAATCCTTCAGTCAAAACAAGTTCAAACTCCTTTGTCCTTCATATATATCAATTCTAAGTAGGTTCCATGCATAAACCTCTTTAAATGACCTTGTATGCGATAGAAACACAGGAATAGCCTTCTTTTGCTGAATTATGACGATATTCGGATTTTTGCTTATAAACACCAATTCCTTCAGTCAAAACAAGTTCAAACTCCTTTGTCCTTCATATATATCAATTCTAAGTAGGTTCCATGCATAAACATCTTTAAATGACCTTGTTTGAGGAAGAAAAACAGGAAAAGCCTTACTTTTGCGAGATAAGGCCAAATTTGTATTTTTGCTATAAAATGAATTCCTTCAGTCAAAACAAGTGCAAACTCCTTTGTCCTTCATCTATATCAATTCTAAGTAGGTTTCATGCATAAACCTCTTTTAATTACTTTGTTTGGGGAAGAAAAACAGGAATAGCCTTACTTTTGCGAGATAAGGCCAAATTGGTATTTTTGCTATAAAATGAAATCCTTCAGTCAAAACAAGTTCAAACTCCTTTGTCCTTCATATATATAAATTCTAAGTAGGTTCCATGCACAAACCTCTTTAAATGACCTTGTATGCGAAAGAAACACAGGAATAGCCTTCTTTTGCGGAGTTAAGACGAAATTCGGATTTTTGCTTATAAACACCAATTCTTTCAGTCAAAACAAGTTCAAACTCCTTTGTCCTTCATATATATCCATTCTAAGTAGGTTCCATGCATAAACCTCTTTAAATGACCTTGTTTGAGAAAGAAAAACAGGAATAGCCTTACTTTTGCGAGATAAGGCCAAATTGGTATTTTTGCTATAAAATGAAATCCTTCAGTCAAAACAAGTTCAAACTCCTTTGTCCTTCATATATATCAATTCTAAGTAGGTTCCATGCATAAACCTCTTTAAATGACCTTGTATGCGATAGAAACACAGGAATAGCCTTCTTTTGCTGAATTAAGACGATATTCGGATTTTTGCTTATAAACACCAATTCCTTCAGTCAAAACAAGTTCAAACTCCTTTGTCCTTCATATATATCAATTCTAAGTAGGTTCCATGCATAAACATCTTTAAATGACCTTGTTTGAGGAAGAAAAACAGGAAAAGCCTTACTTTTGCGACATAAGGCCAAATTGGTATTTTTGCTATAAAATGAAATCCTTCAGTCAAAACAAGTTCAAACTCCTTTGTCCTTCATATATATCAATTCTAAGTAGGTTCCATGCATAAACATCTTTAAATGACCTTGTATGTGAAAGAAACACAGGAATAGCCTTCTTTTGCGGAATTAAGACGAAATTCGGATTTTTGCTTATAAACACCGATTCCTTCAGTCAAAACAAGTTCAAACTCCTTTGTCCTTCATATATATACATTCTAAGTAGGTTCCATGCATAAACCTCTTTACATTACCTTGTTTGGGGAAGAAAAACAGGAATAGCCTTACTTTTGCGAGATAAGGCCAAATTGGTATTTTTGCTATAAAATTAAATCCTTCTGTCAAAACAAGTTCAAACTCATTTGTCCTTCATATATATACATTATAAGTAGGTTCCATGCATAATCCTCTTTAAATGACCTTGTTTGGGGAAGAAAAACAGGAATAGCCTTACTTTTGCGAGATAAGGCCAAATTGGTATTTTTGCTATAAAATGAATTCCTTCAGTCAAAACAAGTGCAAACTCCTTTGTCCTTCATATATATAAATTCTAAGTAGGTTCCATGCATAAACCTTTTTAAATGACCTTGTTTGAGGAAGAAAAACAGGAAAAGCCTTACTTTTGCGAGATAAGGCCAAATTGGTATTTTTGCTATAAAATGAAATCCTTCAGTCAAAACAAGTTCAAACTCCTTTGTCCTTCATATATATCAATTCTAAGTAGGTTCCATGCATAAACCTCTTTAAATGACCTTGTATGCGAAAGAAACACAGGAATAGCCTTCTTTTGCGGAGTTAAGATGAAATTCGGATTTTTGCTTATAAACACCAATTCCTTCAGTCAAAACAAGTTCAAACTCCTTTGTCCTTCATATATATCAATTCTAAGTAGGTTCCATGCATAAACATCTTTAAATGACCTTGTTTGAGGAAGAAAAACAGGAAAAGCCTTACTTTTGCGAGATAAGGCCAAATTTGTATTTTTGCTATAAAATGAATTCCTTCAGTCAAAACAAGTTCAAACTCCTTTGTCCTTCATCTATATCAATTCTAAGTAGGTTTCATGCATAAACCTCTTTTAATTACTTTGTTTGGGGAAGAAAAACAGGAATAGCCTTACTTTTGCGAGATAAGGCCAAATTGGTATTTTTGCTATAAAATGAAATCCTTCAGTCAAAACGAGTTCAAACTCCTTTGTCCTTCATATATATAAATTCTAAGTAGGTTCCATGCACAAGCCTCTTTAAATGACCTTGTATGCGAAAGAAACACAGGAATAGCCTTCTTTTGCGGAGTTAAGACGAAATTCGGATTTTTTCTTATAAACACCAATTCCTTCAGTCAAAACAAGTTCAAACTCCTTTGTCCTTCATATATATCAATTCTAAGTAGGTTCCATGCATAAACCTCTTTAAATGACCTTGTTTGAGAAAGAAAAACAGGAATAGCCTTACTTTTGCGAGATAAGGCCAAATTGGTATTTTTGCTATAAAATGAAATCCTTCAGTCAAAACAAGTTCAAACTCCTTTGTCCTTCATATATATCAATTCTAAGTAGGTTCCATGCATAAACCTCTTTAAATGACCTTGTTTGAGGAAGAAAAACAGGAATAGCCTTACTTTTGCGAGATAAGGCCAAATTGGTATTTTTGCTATAAAATGAAATTCTTCAGTCAAAACAAGTTCAAACTCATTTGTCCTTCATATATATACATTCTAAGTAGGTTCCATGCATAAACCTCTTTAAATGACCTTGTTTGAGGAAGAAAAACAGGAATAGCCTTACTTTTGCGAGATAAGGCCAAATTGGTATTTTTGCTATAAAATGAATTCCTTGAGTCAAAACAAGTTCAAACTCCTTTGTCCTTCATATATATCAATTCTAAGTAGGTTCCATGCATAAACATCTTTAAATTACCTTGTTTGGGGAAGAAAAACAGGAATAGCCTTACTTTTGCGAGATAAGGCCAAAATGGTATTTTTGCTATAAAATGAATTCCTTCAGTCAAAACAAGTTCAAACTCCTTTGTCCTTCATATATATCAATTCTAAGTAGGTTCTATGCATAAACCTCTTTAAATGACCTTGTATGCGAAAGAATCACAGGAATAGCCTTCTTTTGCGGAGTTAAGACGAAATTCGGATTTTTGCTTATAAACACCAATTCCTTCAGTCAAAACAAGTTTAAACTCCTTTGTCCTTCACATATATCAATTCTAAGTAGGTTCCATGCATAAACCTCTTTAAATGACCTTGTTTGAGAAAGAAAAACAGGAATAGCCTTACTTTTGCGAGATAAGGCCAAATTGGTATTTTTGCTATAAAATGAAATCCTTCAGTCAAAACAAGTTTAAACTCCTTTGTCCTTCATATATATCAATTCTAAGTAGGTTCCATGCATAAACCTCTTTAAATGACCTTGTATGCGATAGAAACACAGGAATAGCCTTCTTTTGCTGAATTAAGACGATATTCGGATTTTTGCTTATAAACACCAATTCCTTCAGTCAAAACAAGTTCAAACTCCTTTGTCCTTCATATATATACATTCTAAGTAGGTTCCATGCATAAACCTCTTTAAATGACCTTGTTTGAGGAAGAAAAACAGGAATAGCCTTACTTTTGCAAGATAAGGCCAAATTGGTATTTTTGCTATAAAATGAATTCCTTGAGTCAAAACAAGTTCAAACTCCTTTGTCCTTCATATATATCAATTCTAAGTAGGTTCCATGCATAAACATCTTTAAATTACCTTGTTTGGGGAAGAAAAACAGGAATAGCCTTACTTTTGCGAGATAAGGCCAAAATGGTATTTTTGCTATAAAATGAATTCCTTCAGTCAAAACAAGTTCAAACTCCTTTGTCCTTCATATATATCAATTCTAAGTAGGTTCCATGCATAAACATCTTTAAATGACCTTGTATGCGAAAGAAACACAGGAATAGCCTTACTTTTGCGGAGTTAAGACGAAATTCGGATTTTTGCTTATAAACACCAATTCCTTCAGTCAAAACAAGTTCAAACTCCTTTGTCCTTCATATATATCCATTCTAAGTAGGTTCCATGCATAAACATCTTTAAATGACCTTGTTTGAGGAAGAAAAACAGGAATAGCCTTACTTTTGCAAGATAAGGCCAAATTCGTATTTTTGCTATAAAATGAATTCCTTAGGTCAAAACAAGTTCAAACTCCTTTGTCCTTCATATATATCAATTCTAAGTAGGTTCCATGCATAAACATCTTTAAATGACCTTGTTTGAGGAAGAAAAACAGGAATAGCCTTACTTTTGCAAGATAAGGCCAAATTGGTATTTTTGCTATAAAATGAATTCCTTCAGTCAAAACAAGTGCAAACTCCTTTGTCCTTCATATATATAAATTCTAAGTAGGTTCCATGCATAAACCTTTTTAAATGACCTTGTTTGAGGAAGAAAAACAGGAAAAGCCTTACTTTTGCGAGATAAGGCCAAATTGGTATTTTTGCTATAAAATGAAATCCTTCTGTCAAAACAAGTTCAAACTCCTTTGTCCTTCATATATATCAATTCTAAGTAGGTTCCATGCATAAACCTCTTTAAATGACCTTGTATGCGAAAGAAACACAGGAATAGCCTTCTTTTGCGGAGTTAAGATGAAATTCGGATTTTTGCTTATAAACACCAATTCCTTCAGTCAAAACAAGTTCAAACTCCTTTGTCCTTCATATATATCAATTCTAAGTAGGTTCCATGCATAAACATCTTTAAATGACCTTGTTTGAAGAAGAAAAACAGGAAAAGCCTTACTTTTGCGAGATAAGGCCAAATTGGTATTTTTGCTATAAAATGAATTCCTTCAGTCAAAACAAGTGCAAACTCCTTTGTCCTTCATATATATAAATTCTAAGTAGGTTCCATGCATAAACCTCTTTAAATGACCTTGTATGCGAAAGAAACACAGGAATAGCCTTCTTTTGCGGAGTTAAGATGAAATTCGGATTTTTGCTTATAAACACCAATTCCTTCAGTCAAAACAAGTTCAAACTCCTTTGTCCTTCATATATATCCATTCTAAGTAGGTTCCATTTATAAACCTCTTTAAATGACCTTGTTTGAGAAAGAAAAACAGGAATAGCCTTACTTTTGCGAGATAAGGCCAAATTGGTATTTTTGCTATAAAATGAAATCCTTCAGTCAAAACAAGTTCAAACTCCTTTGTCCTTCATATATATCAATTCTAAGTAGGTTCCATGCATAAACCTCTTTAAATGACCTTGTATGCGATAGAAACACAGGAATAGCCTTCTTTTGCTGAATTAAGACGATATTCGGATTTTTGCTTATAAACACCAATTCCTTCAGTCAAAACAAGTTCAAACTCCTTTGTCCTTCATATATATCAATTCTAAGTAGGTTCCATGCATAAACATCTTTAAATGACCTTGTTTGAGGAAGAAAAACAGGAAAAGCCTTACTTTTGCGAGATAAGGCCAAATTTGTATTTTTGCTATAAAATGAATTCCTTCAGTCAAAACAAGTGCAAACTCCTTTGTCCTTCATATATATCCATTCTAAGTAGGTTCCATGCATAAACCTCTTTAAATGACCTTGTATGCGAAAGAAACACAGGAATAGCCTTCTTTTGCGGAGTTAAGACGAAATTCGGATTTTTGCTTATAAACACCAATTCTTTCAGTCAAAACAAGTTCAAACTCCTTTGTCCTTCATATATATCCATTCTAAGTAGGTTCCATGCATAAACCTCTTTAAATGACCTTGTTTGAGAAAGAAAAACAGGAATAGCCTTACTTTTGCGAGATAAGGCCAAATTGGTATTTTTGCTATAAAATGAAATCCTTCAGTCAAAACAAGTTCAAACTCCTTTGTCCTTCATATATATCAATTCTAAGTAGGTTCTATGCATAAACATCTTTAAATGACCTTGTATGCGAAAGAAACACAGGAATAGCCTTCTTTTGCGGAGTTAAGACGAAATTCGGATTTTTGCTTATAAACACCGATTCCTTCAGTCAAAACAAGTTCAAACTCCTTCGTCCTTCATATATATCAATTCTAAGTAGGTTCCATGTATAAACCTCTTTAAATGACCTTGTTTGAGAAAGAAAAACAGGAATAGCCTTACTTTTGCGAGATAAGGCCAAATTGGTATTTTTGCTATAAAATTAAATCCTTCAGTCAAAACAAGTTCAAACTCCTTTGTCCTTCATATATATATACTCTAAGTAGGTTCCATGCATAAACCTCTTTAAATGACCTTGTTTGAGGAAGAAAAACAGGAATAGCCTTACTTTTGCGAGATAAGGCCAAATTGGTATTTTTGCTATAAAATGAATTCCTTCAGTCAAAACAAGTTCAAACTCCTTTGTCCTTCATATATATCAATTCTAAGTATGTTCTATGCATAAACCTCTTTAAATGACCTTGTATGCGAAAGAAACACAAAAATAGCCTTCTTTTGCGGAGTTAAGATGAAATTCGGATTTTTGCTTATAAACACCAATTCCTTCAGTCAAAACAAGTTCAAACTCCTTTGTCCTTCATATATATCCATTCTAAGTAGGTTCCATGCATAAACCTCTTTAAATGACCTTGTTTGAGAAAGAAAAACAGGAATAGCCTTACTTTTGCGAGATAAGGCCAAATTGGTATTTTTGCTATAAAATGAAATCCTTCAGTCAAAACAAGTTCAAACTCCTTTGTCCTTCATATATATCAATTCTAAGTAGGTTCTATGCATAAACATCTTTAAATGACCTTGTATGCGAAAGAAACACAGGAATAGCCTTCTTTTGCGGAGTTAAGACGAAATTCGGATTTTTGCTTATAAACACCAATTCCTTCAGTCAAAACAAGTTCAAACTCCTTTGTCCTTCATCTATATCAATTCTAAGTAGGTTTCATGCATAAACCTCTTTTAATTACTTTGTTTGGGGAAGAAAAACAGGAATAGCCTTACTTTTGCAAGATAAGGCCAAATTGGTATTTTTGCTATAAAATGAATTCCTTCAGTCAAAACAAGGGCAAACTCCTTTGTCCTTCATATATATAAAATCTAAGTAGGTTCCATGCATAAACCTTTTTAAATGACCTTGTTTGAGGAAGAAAAACAGGAAAAGCCTTACTTTTGCGAGATAAGGCCAAATTGGTATTTTTGCTATAAAATGAAATCCTTCAGTCAAAACAAGTTCAAACTCCTTTGTCCTTCATATATATCAATTCTAAGTAGGTTCCATGCATAAACCTCTTTAAATGACCTTGTATGCGAAAGAAACACAGGAATAGCCTTCTTTTGCGGAGTTAAGATGAAATTCGGATTTTTGCTTATAAACACCAATTCCTTCAGTCAAAACAAGTTCAAACTCCTTTGTCCTTCATATATATAAATTCTAAGTAGGTTCCATGCATAAACCTTTTTAAATGACCTTGTTTGAGGAAGAAAAACAGGAAAAGCCTTACTTTTGCGAGATAAGGCCAAATTGGTATTTTTGCTATAAAATGAAATCCTTCAGTCAAAACAAGTTCAAACTCCTTTGTCCTTAATATATATCAATTCTAAGTAGGTTCCATGCATAAACCTCTTTAAATGACCTTGTATGCGATAGAAACACAGGAATAGCCTTCTTTTGCTGAATTAAGACGATATTCGGATTTTTGCTTATAAACACCAATTCCTTCAGTCAAAACAAGTTCAAACTCCTTTGTCCTTCATATATATCCATTCTAAGTAGGTTCCATGCATAAACCTCTTTAAATGACCTTGTTTGAGAAAGAAAAACAGGAATAGCCTTACTTTTGCGAGATAAGGCCAAATTGGTATTTTTGCTATAAAATGAAATCCTTCAGTCAAAACAAGTTCAAACTCATTTGTCCTTCATATATATACATTCTAAGTAGGTTCCATGCATAAACCTCTTTAAATGACCTTGTTTGAGGAAGAAAAACAGGAATAGCCTTACTTTTGCGAGATAAGGCCAAATTGGTATTTTTGCTATAAAATGAATTCCTTCAGTCAAAACAAGTTCAAACTCCTTTGTCCTTCATATATATCAATTCTAAGTAGGTTCCATGCATAAACCTCTTTAAATGACCTTGTATGCGAAAGAAACACAGGAATAGCCTTCTTTTGCGGAGTTAAGATGAAATTCGGATTTTTGCTCATAAACACCAATTCCTTCAGTCAAAACAAGTTCAAACTCCTTTGTCCTTCATATATATCCATTCTAAGTAGGTTCCATGCATAAACCTCTTTAAATGACCTTGTTTGAGAAAGAAAAACAGGAATAGCCTTACTTTTGCGAGATAAGGCCAAATTGGTATTTTTGCTATAAAATGAAATCCTTCAGTCAAAACAAGTTCAAACTCCTTTGTCCTTCATATATATCAATTCTAAGTAGGTTCCATGCATAAACCTCTTTAAATGACCTTGTATGCGATAGAAACACAGGAATAGCCTTCTTTTGCTGAATTAAGACGATATTCGGATTTTTGCTTATAAACACCAATTCCTTCAGTCAAAACAAGTTCAAACTCCTTTGTCCTTCATATATATCAATTCTAAGTAGGTTCCATGCATAAACATCTTTAAATGACCTTGTTTGAGGAAGAAAAACAGGAATAGCCTTACTTTTGCAAGATAAGGCCAAATTGGTATTTTTGCTATAAAATGAATTCCTTCAGTCAAAACAAGTGCAAACTCCTTTGTCCTTCATATATATATAAATTCTAAGTAGGTTCCATGCATAAACCTTTTTAAATGACCTTGTTTGAGGAAGAAAAACAGGAAAAGCCTTACTTTTGCGAGATAAGGCCAAATTGGTATTTTTGCTATAAAATGAAATCCTTCAGTCAAAACAAGTTCAAACTCCTTTGTCCTTCATATATATCCATTCTAAGTAGGTTCCATGCATAAACCTCTTTAAATGACCTTGTTTGAGAAAGAAAAACAGGAATAGCCTTACTTTTGCGAGATAAGGCCAAATTGGTATTTTTGCTATAAAATGAAATCCTTCAGTCAAAACAAGTTCAAACTCCTTTGTCCTTCATATATATCAATTCTAAGTAGGTTCTATGCATAAACATCTTTAAATGACCTTGTATGCGAAAGAAACACAGGAATAGCCTTCTTTTGCGGAGTTAAGACGAAATTCGGATTTTTGCTTATAAACACCGATTCCTTCAGTCAAAACAAGTTCAAACTCCTTCGTCCTTCATATATATCAATTCTAAGTAGGTTCCATGTATAAACCTCTTTAAATGACCTTGTTTGAGAAAGAAAAACAGGAATAGCCTTACTTTTGCGAGATAAGGCCAAATTGGTATTTTTGCTATAAAATTAAATCCTTCAGTCAAAACAAGTTCAAACTCCTTTGTCCTTCATATATATATATTCTAAGTAGGTTCCATGCATAAACCTCTTTAAATGACCTTGTTTGAGGAAGAAAAACAGGAATAGCCTTACTATTGCGAGATAAGGCCAAATTGGTATTTTTGCTATAAAATGAATTCCTTCAGTCAAAACAAGTTCAAACTCCTTTGTCCTTCATATATATCAATTCTAAGTAGGTTCTATGCATAAACCTCTTTAAATGACCTTGTATGCGAAAGAAACACAAAAATAGCCTTCTTTTGCGGAGTTAAGATGAAATTCGGATTTTTGCTTATAAACACCAATTCCTTCAGTCAAAACAAGTTCAAACTCCTTTGTCCTTCATATATATCCATTCTAAGTAGGTTCCATGCATAAACCTCTTTAAATGACCTTTTTTGAGAAAGAAAAAAAGGAATAGCCTTACTTTTGCGAGATAAGGCCAAATTGGTTTTTTTGCTATAAAATGAAATCCTTCAGTCAAAACAAGTTCAAACTCCTTTGTCCTTCATATATATCAATTCTAAGTAGGTTCTATGCATAAACATCTTTAAATGACCTTGTATGCGAAAGAAACACAGGAATAGCCTTCTTTTGCGGAGTTAAGACGAAATTCGGATTGTTGCTTATAAACACCAATTCCTTCAGTCAAAACAAGTTCAAACTCCTTTGTCCTTCATATATATCCATTCTAAGTAGGTTCCATGCATAAACCTCTTTAAATGACCTTGTTTGAGGAAGAAAAACAGGAATAGCCTTACTATTGCGAGATAAGGCCAAATTGGTATTTTTGCTATAAAATGAATTCCTTCAGTCAAAACAAGTTCAAACTCCTTTGTCCTTCATATATATCAATTCTAAGTAGGTTCTATGCATAAACCTCTTTAAATGACCTTGTATGCGAAAGAAACACAAAAATAGCCTTCTTTTGCGGAGTTAAGATGAAATTCGGATTTTTGCTTATAAACACCAATTCCTTCAGTCAAAACAAGTTCAAACTCCTTTGTCCTTCATATATATCCATTCTAAGTAGGTTCCATGCATAAACCTCTTTAAATGACCTTTTTTGAGAAAGAAAAAAAGGAATAGCCTTACTTTTGCGAGATAAGGCCAAATTGGTTTTTTTGCTATAAAATGAAATCCTTCAGTCAAAACAAGTTCAAACTCCTTTGTCCTTCATATATATCAATTCTAAGTAGGTTCTATGCATAAACATCTTTAAATGACCTTGTATGCGAAAGAAACACAGGAATAGCCTTCTTTTGCGGAGTTAAGACGAAATTCGGATTGTTGCTTATAAACACCAATTCCTTCAGTCAAAACAAGTTCAAACTCCTTTGTCCTTCATATATATCAATTCTAAGTAGGTTCCATGCATAAACATCTTTAAATGACCTTGTTTGAGGAAGAAAAACAGGAAAAGCCTTACTTTTGCGAGATAAGGCCAAATTTGTATTTTTGCTATAAAATGAATTCCTTCAGTCAAAACAAGTGCAAACTCCTTTGTCCTTCATCTATATCAATTCTAAGTAGGTTTCATGCATAAACCTCTTTTAATTACTTTGTTTGGGGAAGAAAAACAGGAATAGCCTTACTTTTGCAAGATAAGGCCAAATTGGTATTTTTGCTATAAAATGAATTCCTTCAGTCAAAACAAGTGCAAACTCCTTTGTCCTTCATATATATACATTCTAAGTAGGTTCCATGCATAAACCTTTTTAAATGACCTTGTTTGAGGAAGAAAAACAGGAAAAGCCTTACTTTTGCAAGATATGGCCAAATTGGTATTTTTGCTATAAAATGAAATCCTTCAGTCAAAACAAGTTCAAACTCATTTGTCCTTCATATATATCAATTCTAAGTAGGTTCCATGCATAAACCTCTTTAAATGACCTTGTATGCGAAAGAAACACAGGAATAGCCTTCTTTTGCGGAGTTAAGATGAAATTCGGATTTTTGCTTATAAACACCAATTCCTTCAGTCAAAACAAGTTCAAACTCCTTTGTCCTTCATATATATCCATTCTAAGTAGGTTCCATGCATAAACCTCTTTAAATGACCTTGTTTGAGGAAGAAAAACAGGAATAGCCTTACTTTTGCGAGATAAGGCCAAATTGGTATTTTTGCTATAAAATGAATTCCTTCAGTCAAAACAAGTTCAAACTCCTTTGTCCTTCATATATATCAATTCTAAGTAGGTTCTATGCATAAACCTCTTTAAATGACCTTGTATGCGAAAGAAACACAAAAATAGCCTTCTTTTGCGGAGTTAAGATGAAATTCGGATTTTTGCTTATAAACACCAATTCCTTCAGTCAAAACAAGTTCAAACTCCTTTGTCCTTCATATATATCCATTCTAAGTAGGTTCCATGCATAAACCTCTTTAAATGACCTTGTTTGAGAAAGAAAAACAGGAATAGCCTTACTTTTGCGAGATAAGGCCAAATTGGTATTTTTGCTATAAAATGAAATCCTTCAGTCAAAACAAGTTCAAACTCCTTTGTCCTTCATATATATCAATTCTAAGTAGGTTCTATGCATAAACATCTTTAAATGACCTTGTATGCGAAAGAAACACAGGAATAGCCTTCTTTTGCGGAGTTAAGACGAAATTCGGATTTTTGCTTATAAAAACCGATTCCTTCAGTCAAAACAAGTTCAAACTCCTTCGTCCTTCATATATATCAATTCTAAGTAGGTTCCATGTATAAACCTCTTTAAATGACCTTGTTTGAGAAAGAAAAACAGGAATAGCCTTACTTTTGCGAGATAAGGCCAAATTGGTATTTTTGCTATAAAATGAAATCCTTCAGTCAAAACAAGTTCAAACTCATTTGTCCTTCATATATATACATTCTAAGTAGGTTCCATGCATAAACCTCTTTAAATGACCTTGTTTGAGGAAGAAAAACAGGAATAGCCTTACTTTTGCGAGATAAGGCCAAATTGGTATTTTTGCTATAAAATGAATTCCTTCAGTCAAAACAAGTTCAAACTCCTTTGTCCTTCATATATATCAATTCTAAGTAGGTTCTATGCATAAACCTCTTTAAATGACCTTGTATGCGAAAGAAACACAGGAATAGCCTTCTTTTGCGGAGTTAAGATGAAATTCGGATTTTTGCTCATAAACACCAATTCCTTCAGTCAAAACAAGTTCAAACTCCTTTGTCCTTCATATATATCCATTCTAAGTAGGTTCCATGCATAAACCTCTTTAAATGACATTGTTTGAGGAAGAAAAACAGGAAAAGCCTTACTTTTGCGAGATAAGGCCAAATTTGTATTTTTGCTATAAAATGAATTCCTTCAGTCAAAACAAGTGCAAACTCCTTTGTCCTTCATCTATATCAATTCTAAGTAGGTTTCATGCATAAACCTCTTTTAATTACTTTGTTTGGGGAAGAAAAAACAGGAATAGCCTTACTTTTGCGAGATAAGGCCAAATTGGTATTTTTGCTATAAAATGAAATCCTTCAGTCAAAACAAGTTCAAACTCATTTGTCCTTCATATATATACATTCTAAGTAGGTTCCATGCATAAACCTCTTTAAATGACCTTGTTTGAGGAAGAAAAACAGGAATAGCCTTACTTTTGCGAGATAAGGCCAAATTGGTATTTTTGCTATAAAATGAATTCCTTCAGTCAAAACAAGTTCAAACTCCTTTGTCCTTCATATATATCAATTCTAAGTATGTTCTATGCATAAACCTCTTTAAATGACCTTGTATGCGAAAGAAACACAGGAATAGCCTTCTTTTGCGGAGTTAAGATGAAATTCGGATTTTTGCTCATAAACACCAATTCCTTCAGTCAAAACAAGTTCAAACTCCTTTGTCCTTCATATATATCCATTCTAAGTAGGTTCCATGCATAAACCTCTTTAAATGACCTTGTTTGAGAAAGAAAAACAGGAATAGCCTTACTTTTGCGAGATAAGGCCAAATTGGTATTTTTGCTATAAAATGAAATCCTTCAGTCAAAACAAGTTCAAACTCCTTTGTCCTTCATATATATCAATTCTAAGTAGGTTCCATGCATAAACCTCTTTAAATGACCTTGTATGCGATAGAAACACAGGAATAGCCTTCTTTTGCTGAATTAAGACGATATTCGGATTTTTGCTTATAAACACCAATTCCTTCAGTCAAAACAAGTTCAAACTCCTTTGTCCTTCATATATATCAATTCTAAGTAGGTTCCATGCATAAACATCTTTAAATGACCTTGTTTGAGGCAGAAAAACAGGAAAAGCCTTACTTTTGCGAGATAAGGCCAAATTTGTATTTTTGCTATAAAATGAATTCCTTCAGTCAAAACAAGTGCAAACTCCTTTGTCCTTCATCTATATCAATTCTAAGTAGGTTTCATGCATAAACCTCTTTTAATTACTTTGTTTGGGGAAGAAAAACAGGAATAGCCTTACTTTTGCGAGATAAGGCCAAATTGGTATTTTTGCTATAAAATGAAATCCTTCAGTCAAAACAAGTTCAAACTCCTTTGTCCTTCATATATATCAATTCTAAGTAGGTTCTATGCATAAACATCTTTAAATGACCTTGTATGCGAAAGAAACACAGGAATAGCCTTCTTTTGCGGAGTTAAGACGAAATTCGGATTTTTGCTTATAAACACCGATTCCTTCAGTCAAAACAAGTTCAAACTCCTTCGTCCTTCATATATATCAATTCTAAGTAGGTTCCATGTATAAACCTCTTTAAATGACCTTGTTTGAGAAAGAAAATCAGGAATAGCCTTACTTTTGCGAGATAAGTTCAAATTGGTATTTTTGCTATAAAATTAAATCCTTCAGTCAAAACAAGTTCAAACTCCTTTGTCCTTCATATATATCAATTCTAAGTAGGTTTCATGCATAAACCTCTTTTAATTACTTTGTTTGGGGAAGAAAAACAGGAATAGCCTTACTTTTGCGAGATAAGGCCAAATTGGTATTTTTGCTATAAAATGAAATCCTTCAGTCAAAACAAGTTCAAACTCATTTGTCCTTCATATATATACATTCTAAGTAGGTTCCATGCATAAACCTCTTTAAATGACCTTGTTTGAGGAAGAAAAACAGGAATAGCCTTACTTTTGCGAGATAAGGCCAAATTGGTATTTTTGCTATAAAATGAAATCCTTCAGTCAAAACAAGTTCAAACTCCTTTGTCCTTCATATATATCAATTCTAAGTAGGTTCTATGCATAAACCTCTTTAAATGACCTTGTATGCGAAAGAATCACAGGAATAGCCTTCTTTTGCGGAGTTAAGACGAAATTCGGATTTTTGCTTATAAAAATAAATTCCTTCAGTCAAAACAAGTTCAAACTCATTTGTCCTTCATATATATACATTCTAAGGAGGTTCCATGCATAAACCTCTTTAAATGACCTTGTTTGAGGAAGAAAAACAGTAATAGCCTTACTTTTGCGAGATAAGGCCAAATTGGTATTTTTGCTATAAAATGAATTCCTTCAGTCAAAACAAGTTCAAACTCCTTTGTCCTTCATATATATCAATTCTAAGTAGGTTCCATGCATAAACATCTTTAAATGACCTTGTTTGAGGAAGAAAAACAGGAATAGCCTTACTTTTGCAAGATAAGGCCAAATTGGTATTTTTGCTATAAAATGAATTCCTTCAGTCAAAACAAGTGCAAACTCCTTTGTCCTTCATATATATAAATTCTAAGTAGGTTCCATGCATAAACCTTTTTAAATGACCTTGTTTGAGGAAGAAAAACAGGAAAAGCCTTACTTTTGCGAGATAAGGCCAAATTGGTATTTTTGCTATAAAATGAAATCCTTCAGTCAAAACAAGTTCAAACTCCTTTGTCCTTCATATATATCCATTCTAAGTAGGTTCCATGCATAAACCTCTTTAAATGACCTTGTTTGAGGAAGAAAAACAGGAATAGCCTTACTTTTGCGAGATAAGGCCAAATTGGTATTTTTGCTATAAAATGAAATCCTTCAGTCAAAACAAGTTCAAACTCCTTTGTCCTTCATATATATCAATTCTAAGTAGGTTCCATGCATAAACCTCTTTAAATGACCTTGTATGCGATAGAAACACAGGAATAGCCTTCTTTTGCTGAATTAAGACGATATTCGGATTTTTGCTTATAAACACCAATTCCTTCAGTCAAAACAAGTTCAAACTCCTTTGTCCTTCATATATATCAATTCTAAGTAGGTTCCATGCATAAACATCTTTAAATGACCTTGTTTGAGGAAGAAAAACAGGAAAAGCCTTACTTTTGCGAGATAAGGCCAAATTTGTATTTTTGCTATAAAATGAATTCCTTCAGTCAAAACAAGTGCAAACTCCTTTGTCCTTCATCTATATCAATTCTAAGTAGGTTTCATGCATAAACCTCTTTTAATTACTTTGTTTGGGGAAGAAAAACAGGAATAGCCTTACTTTTGCGAGATAAGGCCAAATTGGTATTTTTGCTATAAAATGAAATCCTTCAGTCAAAACAAGTTCAAACTCCTTTGTCCTTCATATATATCAATTCTAAGTAGGTTCCATGCATAAACCTCTTTAAATGACCTTGTATGCGAAAGAAACACAGGAATAGCCTTCTTTTGCTGAATTAAGACGATATTCGGATTTTTGCTTATAAACACCAATTCTTTCAGTCAAAACAAGTTCAAACTCCTTTGTCCTTCATATATATCAATTCTAAGTAGGTTCCATGCATAAACATCTTTAAATGACCTTGTTTGAGGAAGAAAAACAGGAAAAGCCTTACTTTTGCGAGATAAGGCCAAATTTGTATTTTTGCTATAAAATGAATTCCTTCAGTCAAAACAAGTGCAAACTCCTTTGTCCTTCATCTATATCAATTCTAAGTAGGTTTCATGCATAAACCTCTTTTAATTACTTTGTTTGGGGAAGAAAAACAGGAATAGCCTTACTTTTGCGAGATAAGGCCAAATTGGTATTTTTGCTATAAAATGAAATCCTTCAGTCAAAACAAGTTCAAACTCCTTTGTCCTTCATATATATCAATTCTAAGTAGGTTCCATGCATAAACATCTTTAAATGACCTTGTTTGAGGAAGAAAAACAGGAAAAGCCTTACTTTTGCGAGATAAGGCCAAATTTGTATTTTTGCTATAAAATGAATTCCTTCAGTCAAAACAAGTGCAAACTCCTTTGTCCTTCATCTATATCAATTCTAAGTAGGTTTCATGCATAAACCTCTTTTAATTACTTTGTTTGGGGAAGAAAAACAGGAATAGCCTTACTTTTGCGAGATAAGGCCAAATTGGTATTTTTGCTATAAAATGAAATCCTTCAGTCAAAACAAGTTCAAACTCCTTTGTCCTTCATATATATCAATTCTAAGTAGGTTCCATGCATAAACCTCTTTAAATGACCTTGTATGCGAAAGAAACACAGGAATAGCCTTCTTTTGCTGAATTAAGACGATATTCGGATTTTTGCTTATAAACACCAATTCTTTCAGTCAAAACAAGTTCAAACTCCTTTGTCCTTCATATATATCAATTCTAAGTAGGTTCCATGCATAAACATCTTTAAATGACCTTGTTTGAGGAAGAAAAACAGGAAAAGCCTTACTTTTGCGAGATAAGGCCAAATTTGTATTTTTGCTATAAAATGAATTCCTTCAGTCAAAACAAGTGCAAACTCCTTTGTCCTTCATCTATATCAATTCTAAGTAGGTTTCATGCATAAACCTCTTTTAATTACTTTGTTTGGGGAAGAAAAACAGGAATAGCCTTACTTTTGCGAGATAAGGCCAAATTGGTATTTTTGCTATAAAATGAAATCCTTCAGTCAAAACAAGTTCAAACTCATTTGTCCTTCATATATATACATTCTAAGTAGGTTCCATGCATAAACCTCTTTAAATGACCTTGTTTGAGGAAGAAAAACAGGAATAGCCTTACTTTTGCGAGATAAGGCCAAATTGGTATTTTTGCTATAAAATGAATTCCTTCAGTCAAAACAAGTTCAAACTCCTTTGTCCTTCATATATATCAATTCTAAGTAGGTTCCATGCATAAACCTCTTTAAATTACCTTGTTTGGGGAAGAAAAACAGGAATAGCCTTACTTTTGCGAGATAAGGCCAAAATGGTATTTTTGCTATAAAATGAATTCCTTCAGTCAAAACAAGTTCAAACTCATTTGTCCTTCATATATATACATTCTAAGTAGGTTCCATGCATAAACCTCTTTAAATGACCTTGTTTGAGGAAGAAAAACAGGAATAGCCTTACTTTTGCGAGATAAGGCCAAATTGGTATTTTTGCTATAAAATGAAATCCTTCAGTCAAAACAAGTTCAAACTCCTTTGTCCTTCATATATATCAATTCTAAGTAGGTTCTATGCATAAACCTCTTTAAATGACCTTGTATGCGAAAGAATCACAGGAATAGCCTTCTTTTGCGGAGTTAAGACGAAATTCGGATTTTTGCTTATAAAAATAAATTCCTTCAGTCAAAACAAGTTCAAACTCATTTGTCCTTCATATATATACATTCTAAGGAGGTTCCATGCATAAACCTCTTTAAATGACCTTGTTTGAGGAAGAAAAACAGGAATAGCCTTACTTTTGCGAGATAAGGCCAAATTGGTATTTTTGCTATAAAATGAATTCCTTCAGTCAAAACAAGTTCAAAGTCCTTTGTCCTTCATATATATCAATTCTAAGTAGGTTCCATGCATAAACATCTTTAAATGACCTTGTTTGAGGAAGAAAAACAGGAATAGCCTTACTTTTGCAAGATAAGGCCAAATTGGTATTTTTGCTATAAAATGAATTCCTTCAGTCAAAACAAGTGCAAACTCCTTTGTCCTTCATATATATAAATTCTAAGTAGGTTCCATGCATAAACCTTTTTAAATGACCTTGTTTGAGGAAGAAAAACAGGAAAAGCCTTACTTTTGCGAGATAAGGCCAAATTGGTATTTTTGCTATAAAATGAAATCCTTCAGTCAAAACAAGTTCAAACTCCTTTGTCCTTCATATATATCCATTCTAAGTAGGTTCCATGCATAAACCTCTTTAAATGACCTTGTTTGAGGAAGAAAAACAGGAATAGCCTTACTTTTGCGAGATAAGGCCAAATTGGTATTTTTGCTATAAAATGAAATCCTTCAGTCAAAACAAGTTCAAACTCCTTTGTCCTTCATATATATCAATTCTAAGTAGGTTCCATGCATAAACCTCTTTAAATGACCTTGTATGCGATAGAAACACAGGAATAGCCTTCTTTTGCTGAATTAAGACGATATTCGTATTTTTGCTTATAAACACCAATTCCTTCAGTCAAAACAAGTTCAAACTCCTTTGTCCTTCATATATATCAATTCTAAGTAGGTTCCATGCATAAACATCTTTAAATGACCTTGTTTGAGGAAGAAAAACAGGAAAAGCCTTACTTTTGCGAGATAAGGCCAAATTTGTATTTTTGCTATAAAATGAATTCCTTCAGTCAAAACAAGTGCAAACTCCTTTGTCCTTCATCTATATCAATTCTAAGTAGGTTTCATGCATAAACCTCTTTTAATTACTTTGTTTGGGGAAGAAAAACAGGAATAGTCTTACTTTTGCGAGATAAGGCCAAATTGGTATTTTTGCTATAAAATGAAATCCTTCAGTCAAAACAAGTTCAAACTCCTTTGTCCTTCATATATATAAATTCTAAGTAGGTTCCATGCACAAACCTCTTTAAATGACCTTGTATGCGAAAGAAACACAGGAATAGCCTTCTTTTGCGGAGTTAAGACGAAATTCGGATTTTTGCTTATAAACACCAATTCTTTCAGTCAAAACAAGTTCAAACTCCTTTGTCCTTCATATATATCCATTCTAAGTAGGTTCCATGCATAAACCTCTTTAAATGACCTTGTTTGAGAAAGAAAAACAGGAATAGCCTTACTTTTGCGAGATAAGGCCAAATTGGTATTTTTGCTATAAAATGAAATCCTTCAGTCAAAACAAGTTCAAACTCCTTTGTCCTTCATATATATCAATTCTAAGTAGGTTCTATGCATAAACATCTTTAAATGACCTTGTATGCGAAAGAAACACAGGAATAGCCTTCTTTTGCGGAGTTAAGACGAAATTCGGATTTTTGCTTATAAACACCGATTCCTTCAGTCAAAACAAGTTCAAACTCCTTCGTCCTTCATATATATCAATTCTAAGTAGGTTCCATGTATAAACCTCTTTAAATGACCTTGTTTGAGAAAGAATAACAGGAATAGCCTTACTTTTGCGAGATAAGGCCAAATTGGTATTTTTGCTATAAAATGAAATCCTTCAGTCAAAACAAGTTCAAACTCATTTGTCCTTCATATATATACATTCTAAGTAGGTTCCATGCATAAACCTCTTTAAATGACCTTGTTTGAGGAAGAAAAACAGGAATAGCCTTACTTTTGCGAGATAAGGCCAAATTGGTATTTTTGCTATAAAATGAATTCCTTCAGTCAAAACAAGTTCAAACTCCTTTGTCCTTCATATATATCAATTCTAAGTAGGTTCTATGCATAAACCTCTTTAAATGACCTTGTATGCGAAAGAAACACAGGAATAGCCTTCTTTTGCGGAGTTAAGATGAAATTCGGATTTTTGCTCATAAACACCAATTCCTTCAGTCAAAACAAGTTCAAACTCCTTTGTCCTTCATATATATCCATTCTAAGTAGGTTCCATGCATAAACCTCTTTAAATGACATTGTTTGAGGAAGAAAAACAGGAAAAGCCTTACTTTTGCGAGATAAGGCCAAATTTGTATTTTTGCTATAAAATGAATTCCTTCAGTCAAAACAAGTGCAAACTCCTTTGTCCTTCATCTATATCAATTCTAAGTAGGTTTCATGCATAAACCTCTTTTAATTACTTTGTTTGGGGAAGAAAAACAGGAATAGCCTTACTTTTGCGAGATAAGGCCAAATTGGTATTTTTGCTATAAAATGAAATCCTTCAGTCAAAACAAGTTCAAACTCCTTTGTCCTTCATATATATAAATTCTAAGTAGGTTCCATGCACAAACCTCTTTAAATGACCTTGTATGCTAAAGAAACACAGGAATAGCCTTCTTTTGCGGAGTTAAGACGAAATTCGGATTTTTGCTTATAAACACCAATTCTTTCAGTCAAAACAACTTCAAACTCCTTTGTCCTTCATATATATCCATTCTAAGTAGGTTCCATGCATAAACCTCTTTAAATGACCTTGTTTGAGAAAGAAAAACAGGAATAGCGTTACTTTTGCGAGATAAGGCCAAATTGGTATTTTTGCTATAAAATGAAATCCTTCAGTCAAAACAAGTTCAAACTCCTTTGTCCTTCATATATATCAATTCTAAGTAGGTTCTATGCATAAACATCTTTAAATGACCTTGTATGCGAAAGAAACACAGGAATAGCCTTCTTTTGCGGAGTTAAGACGAAATTCGGATTTTTGCTTATAAACACCGATTCCTTCAGTCAAAACAAGTTCAAACTCCTTCGTCCTTCATATATATCAATTCTAAGTAGGTTCCATGTATAAACCTCTTTAAATGACCTTGTTTGAGAAAGAAAAACAGGAATAGCCTTACTTTTGCGAGATAAGGCCAAATTGGTATTTTTGCTATAAAATGAAATCCTTCAGTCAAAACAAGTTCAAACTCATTTGTCCTTCATATATATACATTCTAAGTAGGTTCCATGCATAAACCTCTTTAAATGACCTTGTTTGAGGAAGAAAAACAGGAATAGCCTTACTTTTGCGAGATAAGGCCAAATTGGTATTTTTGCTATAAAATGAATTCCTTCAGTCAAAACAAGTTCAAACTCCTTTGTCCTTCATATATATCAATTCTAAGTAGGTTCTATGCATAAACCTCTTTAAATGACCTTGTATGCGAAAGAAACACAGGAATAGCCTTCTTTAGCGGAGTTAAGATGAAATTCGGATTTTTGCTCATAAACACCAATTCCTTCAGTCAAAACAAGTTCAAACTCCTTCGTCCTTCATATATATCCATTCTAAGTAGGTTCCATGCATAAACCTCTTTAAATGACCTTGTTTGAGAAAGAAAAACAGGAATAGCCTTACTTTTGCGAGATAAGGCCAAATTGGTATTTTTGCTATAAAATGAAATCCTTCAGTCAAAACAAGTTCAAACTCCTTTGTCCTTCATATATATCAATTCTAAGTAGGTTCTATGCATAAACATCTTTAAATGACCTTGTATGCGAAAGAAACACAGGAATAGCCTTCTTTTGCGGAGTTAAGACGAAATTCGGATTTTTGCTTATAAACACCGATTCCTTCAGTCAAAACAAGTTCAAACTCCTTCGTCCTTCATATATATCAATTCTAAGTAGGTTCCATGTATAAACCTCTTTAAATGACCTTGTTTGAGAAAGAATAACAGGAATAGCCTTACTTTTGCGAGATAAGGCCAAATTGGTATTTTTGCTATAAAATGAAATCCTTCAGTCAAAACAAGTTCAAACTCATTTGTCCTTCATATATATACATTCTAAGTAGGTTCCATGCATAAACCTCTTTAAATGACCTTGTTTGAGGAAGAAAAACAGGAATAGCCTTACTTTTGCGAGATAAGGCCAAATTGGTATTTTTGCTATAAAATGAATTCCTTCAGTCAAAACAAGTTCAAACTCCTTTGTCCTTCATATATATCAATTCTAAGTAGGTTCTATGCATAAACCTCTTTAAATGACCTTGTATGCGAAAGAAACACAGGAATAGCCTTCTTTTGCGGAGTTAAGATGAAATTCGGATTTTTGCTCATAAACACCAATTCCTTCAGTCAAAACAAGTTCAAACTCCTTTGTCCTTCATATATATCCATTCTAAGTAGGTTCCATGCATAAACCTCTTTAAATGACATTGTTTGAGGAAGAAAAACAGGAAAAGCCTTACTTTTGCGAGATAAGGCCAAATTTGTATTTTTGCTATAAAATGAATTCCTTCAGTCAAAACAAGTGCAAACTCCTTTGTCCTTCATCTATATCAATTCTAAGTAGGTTTCATGCATAAACCTCTTTTAATTACTTTGTTTGGGGAAGAAAAACAGGAATAGCCTTACTTTTGCGAGATAAGGCCAAATTGGTATTTTTGCTATAAAATGAAATCCTTCAGTCAAAACAAGTTCAAACTCCTTTGTCCTTCATATATATAAATTCTAAGTAGGTTCCATGCACAAACCTCTTTAAATGACCTTGTATGCTAAAGAAACACAGGAATAGCCTTCTTTTGCGGAGTTAAGACGAAATTCGGATTTTTGCTTATAAACACCAATTCTTTCAGTCAAAACAACTTCAAACTCCTTTGTCCTTCATATATATCCATTCTAAGTAGGTTCCATGCATAAACCTCTTTAAATGACCTTGTTTGAGAAAGAAAAACAGGAATAGCGTTACTTTTGCGAGATAAGGCCAAATTGGTATTTTTGCTATAAAATGAAATCCTTCAGTCAAAACAAGTTCAAACTCCTTTGTCCTTCATATATATCAATTCTAAGTAGGTTCTATGCATAAACATCTTTAAATGACCTTGTATGCGAAAGAAACACAGGAATAGCCTTCTTTTGCGGAGTTAAGACGAAATTCGGATTTTTGCTTATAAACACCGATTCCTTCAGTCAAAACAAGTTCAAACTCCTTCGTCCTTCATATATATCAATTCTAAGTAGGTTCCATGTATAAACCTCTTTAAATGACCTTGTTTGAGAAAGAAAAACAGGAATAGCCTTACTTTTGCGAGATAAGGCCAAATTGGTATTTTTGCTATAAAATGAAATCCTTCAGTCAAAACAAGTTCAAACTCATTTGTCCTTCATATATATCAATTCTAAGTAGGTTCCATGCATAAACCTCTTTAAATGACCTTGTTTGAGGAAGAAAAACAGGAATAGCCTTACTTTTGCGAGATAAGGCCAAATTGGTATTTTTGCTATAAAATGAATTCCTTCAGTCAAAACAAGTTCAAACTCCTTTGTCCTTCATATATATCAATTCTAAGTAGGTTCTATGCATAAACCTCTTTAAATGACCTTGTATGCGAAAGAAACACAGGAATAGCCTTCTTTAGCGGAGTTAAGATGAAATTCGGATTTTTGCTCATAAACACCAATTCCTTCAGTCAAAACAAGTTCAAACTCCTTCGTCCTTCATATATATCCATTCTAAGTAGGTTCCATGCATAAACCTCTTTAAATGACCTTGTTTGAGAAAGAAAAACAGGAATAGCCTTACTTTTGCGAGATAAGGCCAAATTGGTATTTTTGCTATAAAATGAAATCCTTCAGTCAAAACAAGTTCAAACTCCTTTGTCCTTCATATATATCAATACTAAGTAGGTTCCATGCATAAACCTCTTTAAATGACCTTGTATGCGAAAGAAACACAGGAATAGCCTTCTTTTGCGGAGTTAAGACGAAATTTGGATTTTTGCTTATAAACACCAATTCCTTCAGTCAAAACAAGTTCAAACTCATTTGTCCTTCATATATATACATTCTAAGTAGGTTCCATGCATAAACCTCTTTAAATGACCTTGTTTGAGGAAGAAAAACAGGAATAGCCTTACTTTTGCGAGATAATGCCAAATTGGTATTTTTGCTATAAAATGAATTCCTTCAGTCAAAACAAGTGCAAACTCCTTTGTCCTTCATATATATAAATTCTAAGTAGGTTCCAAGCATAAACCTTTTTAAATGACCTTGTTTGAGGAAGAAAAACAGGAAAAGCCTTACTTTTGCGAGATAAGGCCAAATTGGTATTTTTGCTATAAAATGAAATCCTTCAGTCAAAACAAGTTCAAACTCCTTTGTCCTTCATATATATCAATTCTAAGGTTCCATGCATAAACATCTTTAAATGACCTTGTATGCGAAAGAAACACAGGAATAGCCTTCTTTTGCGGAGTTAAAATGAAATTCGGATTTTTGCTTATAAACACCAATTCCTTCAGTCAAAACAAGTTCAAACTCCTTTGTCCTTCATATATATCCATTCTAAGTAGGTTCCATGCATAAACCTCTTTAAATGACCTTGTTTGAGGAAGAAAAACAGGAATAGCCTTACTTTTGCGAGATAAGGCCAAATTGGTATTTTTGCTATAAAATGAATTCCTTCAGTCAAAACAAGTTCAAACTCCTTTGTCCTTCATATATATCAATTCTAAGTAGGTTCCATGCATAAACCTCTTTAAATTACCTTGTTTGGGGAAGAAAAACAGGAATAGCCTTACTTTTGCGAGATAAGGCCAAATTGGTATTTTTGCTATAAAATGAAATCCTTCAGACAAAACAAGTTCAAACTCCTTTGTCCTTCATATATATCAATACTAAGTAGGTTCCATGCATAAACCTCTTTAAATGACCTTGTATGCGAAAGAAACACAGGAATAGCCTTCTTTTGCGGAGTTAAGACGAAATACGGATTTTTGCTTATAAACACCAATTCCTTCAGTCAAAACAAGTTCAAACTCCTTTGTCCTTCATCTATATCAATTCTAAGTAAGTTCCATGCATAAACCTCTTTAAATTACCTTGTTTGGGGAAGAAAAACAGGAATAGCCTTACTTTTGCGAGATAAGGCCAAATTGGTATTTTTGCTATAAAATGAAATCCTTCAGTCAAAACAAGTTCAAACTCCTTTGTCCTTCATATATATAAATTCTAAGTAGGTTCCATGCATAAACCTCTTTAAATGACCTTGTTTGAGGAAGAAAAACAGGAATAGCCTTACTTTTGCGAGATAAGGCCAAATTGGTATTTTTGCTATAAAATGAATTCCTTCAGTCAAAACAAGTGCAAACTCCTTTGTCCTTTATATATATAAATTCTAAGTAGGTTCCATGCATAAACCTCTTTAAATGACCTTGTTTGAGGAAGAAAAACAGGAAAAGCCTTACTTTTGCGAGATAAGGCCAAATTGGTATTTTTGCTATAAAATGAAATCCTTCAGTCAAAACAAGTTCAAACTCCTTTGTCCTTCATATATATCAATTCTAAGTAGGTTCCATGCATAAACCTCTTTAAATGACCTTGTATGCGAAAGAAACACAGGAATAGCCTTCTTTTGCGGAATTAAGATGAAATTCGGATTTTTGCTTATAAACACCAATTCCTTCAGTCAAAACAAGTTCAAACTCCTTTGTCCTTCATATATATCAATTCTAAGTAGGTTCCATGCATAAACCTCTTTAAATTACCTTGTTTGGGGACGAAATACACGAATAGCCTTACTTTTGCGAGATAAGGCCAAATTGGTATTTTTGCTATAAAATTAAATCCTTCAGTCGAAACAAGTTCAAATTCACTTTGTCCTTCATATATATACATTCTAAGTAGGTTCCATGCATAAACCTCTTTAAATGACCTTGTTTGAGAAAGAAAAACAGGAATAGCCCTTCTTTTGCGAGATAAGGCCAAATTGGTATTTTTGCTATAAAATGAATTCCTTCAGTCAAAACAAGTGCAAACTCCTTTGTCCTTCATATATATAAATTCTAAGTAGGTTCCATGCATAAACCTCTTTAAATGACCTTGTTTGAGGAAGAAAAACAGGAAAAGCCTTACTTTTGCGAGATAAGGCCAAATTGGTATTTTTGCTATAAAATGAAATCCTTCAGTCAAAACAAGTTCAAACTCCTTTGTCCTTCATATATATCAATTCTAAGTAGGTTCCATGCATAAACCTCTTTAAATGACCTTGTATGCGAAAGAAACACAGGAATAGCCTTCTTTTGCGGAATTAAGACGAAATTCGGATTTTTGCTTATAAACACCAATTCCTTCAGTCCAAACAAGTTCAAACTCCTTTGTCCTTCATATATATCAATTCTAAGTAGGTTCCATGCATAAACCTCTTTAAATTACCTTGTTTGGGGAAGAAAAACACGAATAGCCTTACTTTTGCGAGATAAGGCCAAATTGGTATTTTTGCTATAAAATGAATTCCTTCTGTCAAAACAAGTTCAAACTCCTTTGTCCTTCATATATATCAATTCTAAGGTTCCATGCATAAACATCTTTAAATGACCTTGTATGCGAAAGAAACACAGGAATAGCCTTACTTTTGCGGAGTTAAGATGAAATTCGGATTTTTGCTTATAAACACCAATTCCTTCAGTCAAAACAAGTTCAAACTCCTTTGTCCTTCATATATATCCATTCTAAGTAGGTTCCATGCATAAACCTCTTTAAATGACCTTGTTTGAGAAAGAAAAACAGGAATAGCCTTACTTTTGCGAGATAAGGCCAAATTGGTATTTTTGCTATAAAAATTAAATCCTTCAGTCAAAACAAGTTCAAACTCCTTTGTCCTTCATATATATATCAATTCTAAGTAGGTTCCATGCATAAACCTCTTTAAATGACCTTGTATGCGAAAGAAACACAGGAATAGCCTTACTTTTGCGAGATAAGGCCAAATTGGTATTTTTGCTATAAAATGTATTCCTTCAGTCAAAACAAGTGCAAACTCCTTTGTCCTTCATATATATAAATTCTAAGTAGGTTCCATTCATAAACCTTTTTAAATGACCTTGTTTGAGGAAGAAAAACAGGAAAAGCCTTACTTTTGCGAGATAAGGCCAAATTGGTATTTTTGCTATAAAATGAAATCCTTCAGTCAAAACAAGTTCAAACTCCTTTGTCCTTCATATATATCAATTCTAAGTAGGTTCCATGCATAAACCTCTTTAAATGACCTTGTATGCGAAAGAAACACAGGAATAGCCTTCTTTTGCGGAATTAAGACGAAATTCGGATTTTTGCTTATAAACACCAATTCCTTCAGTCAAAACAAGTTCAAACTCCTTTGTCCTTCATATATATCAATTCTAAGTAGGTTCCATGCATAAACCTCTTTAAATTATCTTGTTTGGGGAAGAAAAACACGAATAGCCTTACTTTTGCGAGATAAGGCCAAATTGGTATTTTTGCTATAAAATTAATTCCTTCAGTCAAAACAAGTTCAAACTCCTTTGTCCTTCATATATATCAATTCTAAGGTTCCATGCATAAACATCTTTAAATGACCTTGTATGCGAAAGAAACACAGGAATAGCCTTCTTTTGCGGAGTTAAGACGAAATTCGGATTTTTGCTTATAAACACCGATTCCTTCAGTCAAAACAAGTTCAAACTCCTTTGTCCTTCATCTATATCAATTCTAAGTAGGTTCCATGCATAAACCTCTTTAAATTACCTTGTTTGGGGAAGAAAAACAGGAATAGCCTTACTTTTGCGAGATAAGGCCAAATTGGTATTTTTGCTATAAAATGAAATCCTTCAGTCAAAACAAGTTCAAACTCCTTTGTCCTTCATATATATCAATTCTAAGTAGGTTCCATGCATAAACCTCTTTAAATGACCTTGTTTTAGGAAGAAAAACAGGAATAGCCTTACTTTTGCGAGATAAGGCCAAATTGGTATTTTTGCTATAAAATGAAATCCTTCAGTCAAAACAAGTTCAAACTCCTTTGTCCTTCATATATATCAATTCTAAGTAGGTTCCATGCATAAACCTCTTTAAATGACCTTGTATGCGAAAGAAACACAGGAATAGCCTTCTTTTGCGGAGTTAAGACGAAATTCGGATTTTTGCTTATAAACACCAATTCCTACAGTCAAAACAAGTTCAAACTCATTTGTCCTTCATATATATACATTCTAAGTAGGTTCCATGCATAAACCTCTTTAAATGACCTTGTTTGAGGAAGAAAAACAGGAATAGCCTTACTTTTGCGAGATAAGACCAAAATGGTATTTTTGCTATAAAATGAATTCCTTCAGTCAAAACAAGTTCAAACTCCTTTGTCCTTCATATATATCAATTCTAAGTAGGTTCCATGCATAAACATCTTTAAATGACCTTGTATGCGAAAGAAACACAGGAATAGCCTTCTTTTGCGGAGTTAAGACGAAATTTGGATTTTTGCTTATAAACACCAATTCCTTCAGTCAAAACAAGTTCAAACTCATTTGTCCTTCATATATATCAATTCTAAGTAGGTTCCATGCATAAACCTCTTTAAATTACCTTGTTTGGGGAAGAAAAACAGGAATAGCCTTACTTTTGCGAGATAAGGCCAAATTGGTATTTTTGCTATAAAATGAAATCCTTCAGTCAAAACAAGTTCAAACTCCTTTGTCCTTCATATATATATATTCTAAGTAGGTTCCATGCATAAACCTCTTTAAATGACCTTGTTTGAGGAAGAAAAACAGGAAAAGCCTTACTTTTGCGAGATAAGGCCAAATTGGTATTTTTGCTATAAAATGAAATTCTTCAGTCAAAACAAGTTCAAACTCATTTGTCCTTCATATATATACATTCTAAGTAGGTTCCATGCATAAACCTCTTTAAATGACCTTGTTTGAGGAAGAAAAACAGAATAGCCTTACTTTTGCGAGATAAGGCCAAATTGGTATTTTTGCTTTAAAATGAATTCCTTCAGTCAAAACAAGTTCAAACTCCTTTGTCCTTCATATATATCAATTCTAAGTAGGTTCCATGCATAAACATCTTTAAATTACCTTGTTTGGGGAAGAAAAACAGGAATAGCCTTACTTTTGCGAGATAAGGCCAAATTGGTATTTTTGCTTTAAAATGAATTCCTTCAGTCAAAACAAGTTCAAACTCCTTTGTCTTTCATATATATCAATTCTAAGTAGGTTCCATGCATAAACATCTTTAAATTACCTTGTTTGGGGAAGAAAAACAGAAATAGCCTTACTTTTGCGAGATAAGGCCAAATTGGTATTTTTGCTATAAAATGAATTCCTTCAGTCAAAACAAGTTCAAACTCCTTTGTCCTTCATATATATCAATTCTACGTAGGTTCCATGCATAAACATCTTTAAATGACCTTGTATGCGAAAGAAACACAGGAATAGCCTTCTTTTGCGGAGTTAAGACGAAATTTGGATTTTTGCTTATAAACACCAATTCCTTCAGTCAAAACAAGTTCAAACTCATTTGTCCTTCATATATATACATTCTAAGGAGGTTCCATGCATAAACCTCTTTAAATGACCTTGTTTGAGGAAGAAAAACAGGAATAGCCTTACTTTTGCGAGATAAGGCCAAATTGGTATTTTTGCTATAAAATGAATTCCTTCAGTCAAAACAAGTGCAAACTCCTTTGTCCTTCATATATATAAATTCTAAGTAGGTTCCATGCATAAACCTTTTTAAATGACCTTTTTTGAGGAAGAAAAACAGGAAAAGCCTTACTTTTGCGAGATAAGGCCAAATTGGTATTTTTGCTATAAAATGAAATCCTTCAGTCAAAACAAGTTCAAACTCCTTTGTCCTTCATATATATCAATTCTAAGTAGGTTCCATGCATAAACCTCTTTAAATGACCTTGTATGCGAAAGAAACACAGGAATAGCCTTCTTTTGCGGAGTTAAGACGAAATTTGGATTTTTGCTTATAAACACCAATTCCTTCAGTCAAAACAAGTTCAAACTCATTTGTCCTTCATATATATACATTCTAAGTAGGTTCCATGCATAAACCTCTTTAAATGACCTTGTTTGAGGAAGAAAAACAGGAATAGCCTTACTTTTGCGAGATAATGCCAAATTGGTATTTTTGCTATAAAATGAATTCCTTCAGTCAAAACAAGTGCAAACTCCTTTGTCCTTCATATATATAAATTCTAAGTAGGTTCCAAGCATAAACCTTTTTAAATGACCTTGTTTGAGGAAGAAAAACAGGAAAAGCCTTACTTTTGCGAGATAAGGCCAAATTGGTATTTTTGCTATAAAATGAAATCCTTCAGTCAAAACAAGTTCAAACTCCTTTGTCCTTCATATATATCAATTCTAAGGTTCCATGCATAAACATCTTTAAATGACCTTGTATGCGAAAGAAACACAGGAATAGCCTTCTTTTGCGGAGTTAAAATGAAATTCGGATTTTTGCTTATAAACACCAATTCCTTCAGTCAAAACAAGTTCAAACTCCTTTGTCCTTCATATATATCCATTCTAAGTAGGTTCCATGCATAAACCTCTTTAAATGACCTTGTTTGAGGAAGAAAAACAGGAATAGCCTTACTTTTGCGAGATAAGGCCAAATTGGTATTTTTGCTATAAAATGAATTCCTTCAGTCAAAACAAGTTCAAACTCCTTTGTCCTTCATATATATCAATTCTAAGTAGGTTCCATGCATAAACCTCTTTAAATTACCTTGTTTGGGGAAGAAAAACAGGAATAGCCTTACTTTTGCGAGATAAGGCCAAATTGGTATTTTTGCTATAAAATGAAATCCTTCAGACAAAACAAGTTCAAACTCCTTTGTCCTTCATATATATCAATACTAAGTAGGTTCCATGCATAAACCTCTTTAAATGACCTTGTATGCGAAAGAAACACAGGAATAGCCTTCTTTTGCGGAGTTAAGACGAAATACGGATTTTTGCTTATAAACACCAATTCCTTCAGTCAAAACAAGTTCAAACTCCTTTGTCCTTCATCTATATCAATTCTAAGTAAGTTCCATGCATAAACCTCTTTAAATTACCTTGTTTGGGGAAGAAAAACAGGAATAGCCTTACTTTTGCGAGATAAGGCCAAATTGGTATTTTTGCTATAAAATGAAATCCTTCAGTCAAAACAAGTTCAAACTCCTTTGTCCTTCATATATATAAATTCTAAGTAGGTTCCATGCATAAACCTCTTTAAATGACCTTGTTTGAGGAAGAAAAACAGGAATAGCCTTACTTTTGCGAGATAAGGCCAAATTGGTATTTTTGCTATAAAATGAATTCCTTCAGTCAAAACAAGTGCAAACTCCTTTGTCCTTTATATATATAAATTCTAAGTAGGTTCCATGCATAAACCTCTTTAAATGACCTTGTTTGAGGAAGAAAAACAGGAAAAGCCTTACTTTTGCGAGATAAGGCCAAATTGGTATTTTTGCTATAAAATGAAATCCTTCAGTCAAAACAAGTTCAAACTCCTTTGTCCTTCATATATATCAATTCTAAGTAGGTTCCATGCATAAACCTCTTTAAATGACCTTGTATGCGAAAGAAACACAGGAATAGCCTTCTTTTGCGGAATTAAGATGAAATTCGGATTTTTGCTTATAAACACCAATTCCTTCAGTCAAAACAAGTTCAAACTCCTTTGTCCTTCATATATATCAATTCTAAGTAGGTTCCATGCATAAACCTCTTTAAATTACCTTGTTTGGGGACGAAATACACGAATAGCCTTACTTTTGCGAGATAAGGCCAAATTGGTATTTTTGCTATAAAATTAAATCCTTCAGTCGAAACAAGTTCAAATTCACTTTGTCCTTCATATATATACATTCTAAGTAGGTTCCATGCATAAACCTCTTTAAATGACCTTGTTTGAGAAAGAAAAACAGGAATAGCCCTTCTTTTGCGAGATAAGGCCAAATTGGTATTTTTGCTATAAAATGAATTCCTTCAGTCAAAACAAGTGCAAACTCCTTTGTCCTTCATATATATAAATTCTAAGTAGGTTCCATGCATAAACCTCTTTAAATGACCTTGTTTGAGGAAGAAAAACAGGAAAAGCCTTACTTTTGCGAGATAAGGCCAAATTGGTATTTTTGCTATAAAATGAAATCCTTCAGTCAAAACAAGTTCAAACTCCTTTGTCCTTCATATATATCAATTCTAAGTAGGTTCCATGCATAAACCTCTTTAAATGACCTTGTATGCGAAAGAAACACAGGAATAGCCTTCTTTTGCGGAATTAAGACGAAATTCGGATTTTTGCTTATAAACACCAATTCCTTCAGTCCAAACAAGTTCAAACTCCTTTGTCCTTCATATATATCAATTCTAAGTAGGTTCCATGCATAAACCTCTTTAAATTACCTTGTTTGGGGAAGAAAAACACGAATAGCCTTACTTTTGCGAGATAAGGCCAAATTGGTATTTTTGCTATAAAATGAATTCCTTCTGTCAAAACAAGTTCAAACTCCTTTGTCCTTCATATATATCAATTCTAAGGTTCCATGCATAAACATCTTTAAATGACCTTGTATGCGAAAGAAACACAGGAATAGCCTTACTTTTGCGGAGTTAAGATGAAATTCGGATTTTTGCTTATAAACACCAATTCCTTCAGTCAAAACAAGTTCAAACTCCTTTGTCCTTCATATATATCCATTCTAAGTAGGTTCCATGCATAAACCTCTTTAAATGACCTTGTTTGAGAAAGAAAAACAGGAATAGCCTTACTTTTGCGAGATAAGGCCAAATTGGTATTTTTGCTATAAAAATTAAATCCTTCAGTCAAAACAAGTTCAAACTCCTTTGTCCTTCATATATATATCAATTCTAAGTAGGTTCCATGCATAAACCTCTTTAAATGACCTTGTATGCGAAAGAAACACAGGAATAGCCTTACTTTTGCGAGATAAGGCCAAATTGGTATTTTTGCTATAAAATGTATTCCTTCAGTCAAAACAAGTGCAAACTCCTTTGTCCTTCATATATATAAATTCTAAGTAGGTTCCATTCATAAACCTTTTTAAATGACCTTGTTTGAGGAAGAAAAACAGGAAAAGCCTTACTTTTGCGAGATAAGGCCAAATTGGTATTTTTGCTATAAAATGAAATCCTTCAGTCAAAACAAGTTCAAACTCCTTTGTCCTTCATATATATCAATTCTAAGTAGGTTCCATGCATAAACCTCTTTAAATGACCTTGTATGCGAAAGAAACACAGGAATAGCCTTCTTTTGCGGAATTAAGACGAAATTCGGATTTTTGCTTATAAACACCAATTCCTTCAGTCAAAACAAGTTCAAACTCCTTTGTCCTTCATATATATCAATTCTAAGTAGGTTCCATGCATAAACCTCTTTAAATTATCTTGTTTGGGGAAGAAAAACACGAATAGCCTTACTTTTGCGAGATAAGGCCAAATTGGTATTTTTGCTATAAAATTAATTCCTTCAGTCAAAACAAGTGCAAACTCCTTTGTCCTTCATATATATAAATTCTAAGTAGGTTCCATGCATAAACCTTTTTAAATGACCTTTTTTGAGGAAGAAAAACAGGAAAAGCCTTACTTTTGCGAGATAAGGCCAAATTGGTATTTTTGCTATAAAATGAAATCCTTCAGTCAAAACAAGTTCAAACTCCTTTGTCCTTCATATATATCAATTCTAAGTAGGTTCCATGCATAAACCTCTTTAAATGACCTTGTATGCGAAAGAAACACAGGAATAGCCTTCTTTTGCGGAGTTAAGACGAAATTTGGATTTTTGCTTATAAACACCAATTCCTTCAGTCAAAACAAGTTCAAACTCATTTGTCCTTCATATATATACATTCTAAGTAGGTTCCATGCATAAACCTCTTTAAATGACCTTGTTTGAGGAAGAAAAACAGGAATAGCCTTACTTTTGCGAGATAATGCCAAATTGGTATTTTTGCTATAAAATGAATTCCTTCAGTCAAAACAAGTGCAAACTCCTTTGTCCTTCATATATATAAATTCTAAGTAGGTTCCAAGCATAAACCTTTTTAAATGACCTTGTTTGAGGAAGAAAAACAGGAAAAGCCTTACTTTTGCGAGATAAGGCCAAATTGGTATTTTTGCTATAAAATGAAATCCTTCAGACAAAACAAGTTCAAACTCCTTTGTCCTTCATATATATCAATACTAAGTAGGTTCCATGCATAAACCTCTTTAAATGACCTTGTATGCGAAAGAAACACAGGAATAGCCTTCTTTTGCGGAGTTAAGACGAAATACGGATTTTTGCTTATAAACACCAATTCCTTCAGTCAAAACAAGTTCAAACTCCTTTGTCCTTCATCTATATCAATTCTAAGTAAGTTCCATGCATAAACCTCTTTAAATTACCTTGTTTGGGGAAGAAAAACAGGAATAGCCTTACTTTTGCGAGATAAGGCCAAATTGGTATTTTTGCTATAAAATGAAATCCTTCAGTCAAAACAAGTTCAAACTCCTTTGTCCTTCATATATATAAATTCTAAGTAGGTTCCATGCATAAACCTCTTTAAATGACCTTGTTTGAGGAAGAAAAACAGGAATAGCCTTACTTTTGCGAGATAAGGCCAAATTGGTATTTTTGCTATAAAATGAATTCCTTCAGTCAAAACAAGTGCAAACTCCTTTGTCCTTTATATATATAAATTCTAAGTAGGTTCCATGCATAAACCTCTTTAAATGACCTTGTTTGAGGAAGAAAAACAGGAAAAGCCTTACTTTTGCGAGATAAGGCCAAATTGGTATTTTTGCTATAAAATGAAATCCTTCAGTCAAAACAAGTTCAAACTCCTTTGTCCTTCATATATATCAATTCTAAGTAGGTTCCATGCATAAACCTCTTTAAATGACCTTGTATGCGAAAGAAACACAGGAATAGCCTTCTTTTGCGGAATTAAGATGAAATTCGGATTTTTGCTTATAAACACCAATTCCTTCAGTCAAAACAAGTTCAAACTCCTTTGTCCTTCATATATATCAATTCTAAGTAGGTTCCATGCATAAACCTCTTTAAATTACCTTGTTTGGGGACGAAATACACGAATAGCCTTACTTTTGCGAGATAAGGCCAAATTGGTATTTTTGCTATAAAATTAAATCCTTCAGTCGAAACAAGTTCAAATTCACTTTGTCCTTCATATATATACATTCTAAGTAGGTTCCATGCATAAACCTCTTTAAATGACCTTGTTTGAGAAAGAAAAACAGGAATAGCCCTTCTTTTGCGAGATAAGGCCAAATTGGTATTTTTGCTATAAAATGAATTCCTTCAGTCAAAACAAGTGCAAACTCCTTTGTCCTTCATATATATAAATTCTAAGTAGGTTCCATGCATAAACCTCTTTAAATGACCTTGTTTGAGGAAGAAAAACAGGAAAAGCCTTACTTTTGCGAGATAAGGCCAAATTGGTATTTTTGCTATAAAATGAAATCCTTCAGTCAAAACAAGTTCAAACTCCTTTGTCCTTCATATATATCAATTCTAAGTAGGTTCCATGCATAAACCTCTTTAAATGACCTTGTATGCGAAAGAAACACAGGAATAGCCTTCTTTTGCGGAATTAAGACGAAATTCGGATTTTTGCTTATAAACACCAATTCCTTCAGTCCAAACAAGTTCAAACTCCTTTGTCCTTCATATATATCAATTCTAAGTAGGTTCCATGCATAAACCTCTTTAAATTACCTTGTTTGGGGAAGAAAAACACGAATAGCCTTACTTTTGCGAGATAAGGCCAAATTGGTATTTTTGCTATAAAATGAATTCCTTCTGTCAAAACAAGTTCAAACTCCTTTGTCCTTCATATATATCAATTCTAAGGTTCCATGCATAAACATCTTTAAATGACCTTGTATGCGAAAGAAACACAGGAATAGCCTTACTTTTGCGGAGTTAAGATGAAATTCGGATTTTTGCTTATAAACACCAATTCCTTCAGTCAAAACAAGTTCAAACTCCTTTGTCCTTCATATATATCCATTCTAAGTAGGTTCCATGCATAAACCTCTTTAAATGACCTTGTTTGAGAAAGAAAAACAGGAATAGCCTTACTTTTGCGAGATAAGGCCAAATTGGTATTTTTGCTATAAAAATTAAATCCTTCAGTCAAAACAAGTTCAAACTCCTTTGTCCTTCATATATATATCAATTCTAAGTAGGTTCCATGCATAAACCTCTTTAAATGACCTTGTATGCGAAAGAAACACAGGAATAGCCTTACTTTTGCGAGATAAGGCCAAATTGGTATTTTTGCTATAAAATGTATTCCTTCAGTCAAAACAAGTGCAAACTCCTTTGTCCTTCATATATATAAATTCTAAGTAGGTTCCATTCATAAACCTTTTTAAATGACCTTGTTTGAGGAAGAAAAACAGGAAAAGCCTTACTTTTGCGAGATAAGGCCAAATTGGTATTTTTGCTATAAAATGAAATCCTTCAGTCAAAACAAGTTCAAACTCCTTTGTCCTTCATATATATCAATTCTAAGTAGGTTCCATGCATAAACCTCTTTAAATGACCTTGTATGCGAAAGAAACACAGGAATAGCCTTCTTTTGCGGAATTAAGACGAAATTCGGATTTTTGCTTATAAACACCAATTCCTTCAGTCAAAACAAGTTCAAACTCCTTTGTCCTTCATATATATCAATTCTAAGTAGGTTCCATGCATAAACCTCTTTAAATTATCTTGTTTGGGGAAGAAAAACACGAATAGCCTTACTTTTGCGAGATAAGGCCAAATTGGTATTTTTGCTATAAAATTAATTCCTTCAGTCAAAACAAGTTCAAACTCCTTTGTCCTTCATATATATCAATTCTAAGGTTCCATGCATAAACATCTTTAAATGACCTTGTATGCGAAAGAAACACAGGAATAGCCTTCTTTTGCGGAGTTAAGACGAAATTCGGATTTTTGCTTATAAACACCGATTCCTTCAGTCAAAACAAGTTCAAACTCCTTTGTCCTTCATCTATATCAATTCTAAGTAGGTTCCATGCATAAACCTCTTTAAATTACCTTGTTTGGGGAAGAAAAACAGGAATAGCCTTACTTTTGCGAGATAAGGCCAAATTGGTATTTTTGCTATAAAATGAAATCCTTCAGTCAAAACAAGTTCAAACTCCTTTGTCCTTCATATATATCAATTCTAAGTAGGTTCCATGCATAAACCTCTTTAAATGACCTTGTTTTAGGAAGAAAAACAGGAATAGCCTTACTTTTGCGAGATAAGGCCAAATTGGTATTTTTGCTATAAAATGAAATCCTTCAGTCAAAACAAGTTCAAACTCCTTTGTCCTTCATATATATCAATTCTAAGTAGGTTCCATGCATAAACCTCTTTAAATGACCTTGTATGCGAAAGAAACACAGGAATAGCCTTCTTTTGCGGAGTTAAGACGAAATTCGGATTTTTGCTTATAAACACCAATTCCTACAGTCAAAACAAGTTCAAACTCATTTGTCCTTCATATATATACATTCTAAGTAGGTTCCATGCATAAACCTCTTTAAATGACCTTGTTTGAGGAAGAAAAACAGGAATAGCCTTACTTTTGCGAGATAAGACCAAAATGGTATTTTTGCTATAAAATGAATTCCTTCAGTCAAAACAAGTTCAAACTCCTTTGTCCTTCATATATATCAATTCTAAGTAGGTTCCATGCATAAACATCTTTAAATGACCTTGTATGCGAAAGAAACACAGGAATAGCCTTCTTTTGCGGAGTTAAGACGAAATTTGGATTTTTGCTTATAAACACCAATTCCTTCAGTCAAAACAAGTTCAAACTCATTTGTCCTTCATATATATCAATTCTAAGTAGGTTCCATGCATAAACCTCTTTAAATTACCTTGTTTGGGGAAGAAAAACAGGAATAGCCTTACTTTTGCGAGATAAGGCCAAATTGGTATTTTTGCTATAAAATGAAATCCTTCAGTCAAAACAAGTTCAAACTCCTTTGTCCTTCATATATATATATTCTAAGTAGGTTCCATGCATAAACCTCTTTAAATGACCTTGTTTGAGGAAGAAAAACAGGAAAAGCCTTACTTTTGCGAGATAAGGCCAAATTGGTATTTTTGCTATAAAATGAAATTCTTCAGTCAAAACAAGTTCAAACTCATTTGTCCTTCATATATATACATTCTAAGTAGGTTCCATGCATAAACCTCTTTAAATGACCTTGTTTGAGGAAGAAAAACAGAATAGCCTTACTTTTGCGAGATAAGGCCAAATTGGTATTTTTGCTTTAAAATGAATTCCTTCAGTCAAAACAAGTTCAAACTCCTTTGTCCTTCATATATATCAATTCTAAGTAGGTTCCATGCATAAACATCTTTAAATTACCTTGTTTGGGGAAGAAAAACAGGAATAGCCTTACTTTTGCGAGATAAGGCCAAATTGGTATTTTTGCTTTAAAATGAATTCCTTCAGTCAAAACAAGTTCAAACTCCTTTGTCTTTCATATATATCAATTCTAAGTAGGTTCCATGCATAAACATCTTTAAATTACCTTGTTTGGGGAAGAAAAACAGAAATAGCCTTACTTTTGCGAGATAAGGCCAAATTGGTATTTTTGCTATAAAATGAATTCCTTCAGTCAAAACAAGTTCAAACTCCTTTGTCCTTCATATATATCAATTCTACGTAGGTTCCATGCATAAACATCTTTAAATGACCTTGTATGCGAAAGAAACACAGGAATAGCCTTCTTTTGCGGAGTTAAGACGAAATTTGGATTTTTGCTTATAAACACCAATTCCTTCAGTCAAAACAAGTTCAAACTCATTTGTCCTTCATATATATACATTCTAAGGAGGTTCCATGCATAAACCTCTTTAAATGACCTTGTTTGAGGAAGAAAAACAGGAATAGCCTTACTTTTGCGAGATAAGGCCAAATTGGTATTTTTGCTATAAAATGAATTCCTTCAGTCAAAACAAGTGCAAACTCCTTTGTCCTTCATATATATAAATTCTAAGTAGGTTCCATGCATAAACCTTTTTAAATGACCTTTTTTGAGGAAGAAAAACAGGAAAAGCCTTACTTTTGCGAGATAAGGCCAAATTGGTATTTTTGCTATAAAATGAAATCCTTCAGTCAAAACAAGTTCAAACTCCTTTGTCCTTCATATATATCAATTCTAAGTAGGTTCCATGCATAAACCTCTTTAAATGACCTTGTATGCGAAAGAAACACAGGAATAGCCTTCTTTTGCGGAATTAAGACGAAATTCGGATTTTTTCTTATAAACACCAATTCCTTCAGTCAAAACAAGTTCAAACTCCTTTGTCCTTCACATATATCAATTCTAAGGTTCCATGCATAAACATCTTTAAATGACCTTGTATGCGAAATAAACACAGGAATAACCTTCTTTTGCGGAGTTAAGATGAAATTCGGATTTTTGCTTATAAACACCAATTCCTTCAGTCAAAACAAGTTCAAACTCCTTTGTCCTTCATATATATCCATTCTAAGTAGGTTCCATGCATAAACCTCTTTAAATGACCTTGTTTGAGAAAGAAAAACAGGAATAGCCTTACTTTTGCGAGATAAGGCCAAATTGGTATTTTTGCTATAAAATTAAATCCTTCAGTCAAAACAAGTTCAAACTCCTTTGTCCTTCATATATATCAATTCTAAGTAGGTTCCATGCATAAACATCTTTAAATGACCTTGTAAGCGAAAGAAACACAGGAATAGCCTTCTTTTGCGGAGTTAAGACGAAATTCGGATTTTTGCTTATAAACACCAATTCCTACAGTCAAAACAAGTTCAAACTCATTTGTCCTTCATATATATACATTCTAAGTAGGTTCAATGCATAAACCTCTTTAAATTACCTTGTTTGGGGAAGAAAAACAGGAATAGCCTTACTTTTGCGAGATAAGGCCAAATTGGTATTTTTGCTATAAAATGAAATCCTTCAGTCAAAACAAGTTCAAACTCCTTTGTCCTTCATATATATATATTCTAAGTAGGTTCCATGCATAAACCTCTTTAAATGACCTTGTTTGAGAAAGAAAAACAGGAATAGCCTTACTTTTGCGAGATAAGGCCAAATTGGTATTTTTGCTATAAAATGAAATCCTTCAGTCAAAACAAGTTCAAACTCCTTTGTCCTTCATATATATAAATTCTAAGTAGGTTCCATGCATAAACATCTTTAAATGACCTTGTATGCGAAAGAAACACAGGAATAGCCTTCTTTTGCGGAGTTAAGACGAAATTCGGATTTTTGTTTATAAACACCAATTCCTTCAGTCAAAACAAGTTCAAACTCCTTTGTCCTTCATCTATATTAATTCTGAGTAGGTTCCATGCATAAACCTCCTTAAATGACCTTGTTGAAGGAAGAAAAACAGGAATAGCCTTACTTTTGCGAGATAAGGCCAAATTGGTATTTTTGCTATAAAATGAAATCCTTCAGTCAAAACAAGTTCAAACCCATTTGTCCTTCATATATATACATTCTAAGTAGGTTCCATGCATAAACCTCTTTAAATGACCTTGTTTGAGGAAGAAAAACAGGAATAGCCTTACTTTTGCGAGATAATTTACAAATACACATCTACAATTGTGAAAACCAATTTACAAGTTACAAATATGTTTTTTTTTATTTGTGGATATCAAAACACGAATGCAAGTCAAGAAATATTTACGTGTGGATTTGTGCGACTTTCATGCGAAGAACGTCTCAAAAACACGTAACTGTGGAAAGCGAAAAATGTGTGTGCTGGTGATTCACAAATGCAGAATCACATTTCACAAATGATTTTTTTGGTTTTACAAATGGCATTTTATTTACAAATGCACATCTATATTTGTAAAAATCAATATACGAGTTACAAATATGATTTTTTTATTTGTAGATATCAAAACACACATGCAAATCAAGACATATTTGTGGATCCCCTTCTGCGTGTATACAAATATTATTGAGACAAATTTAACTCCATAGCGCAGGCAGGTTGCTCAGTGGAGGAGGTGGGCTATGCTGTGGGGGAAGTGGTGGGATTTGACAGCGTAAAGTCCTCGTCCAGAATGAACAGCGCGGTGGTGGTCTTTGTAGCGACCCGACGTGAGTGCTTACCGGATGTGAGTACTCCGGATATCCGGGCGAGTATTTACGTGCTTTTCGAACATCACGAATGCTTTGCGGTACCACTGCCACCCGATGTGAGTAGCGCTGTGAGTCGCGCACGAGCACACCGTTGTTTTTTTTTTTGTTTGTTTTTTTTAACAAACTTTATTAGAGCTCTTCAAAAGTATACAAAACAAGTGAGGGAAGTATTCTTGACAGTGTTACAGTTTACAAAACCGAACGTGAAGTGAAAAAGAAAGGAGGAAAAAAAAAGTACAATAAGAACAAACGTGGCGTGGGCTGAGTATCATATTTAAAACAGCAAGGATTTAGCAATACTTTGATAGATCACATTTGTTTTCTTGTTTGGATTAGAGACATATTTAAGTGATTTAAAATATTGAACAAAGTAGTTTAGAAAGACAGTGAACAGCGGAACAGTATCTTTCCATTTGCATGTATGAATAAAATATTTGCTCAAAATGATCACAAGATTAATGACATCAGAGACATCAGAGTCCAGGTTGTCCATGAAAAAAAGAATGTCCTTAGAAGTGAAAAAAGGTATATTAGAAATTTTAAGCGAGACCCAACTATGAATATCAGACCAGAAAACTTTAACATGTTGACAGCTGTAAAAAAGATGATCTGTAGTTTCTATTTCAGAGGAGCAGAAGACACATGGATCAGAATCAAACTTAAATCTTCTATGTAAAAAATCTCCAACGGGGTATACATCAGATATAATTTTGAAGTGGGTTTCTTTTACCTTAGGAGGAATTGGATATTTCATATAAAGAGAAAATTACTTCTTTTTAAAGGCATTATCTAGGTCTTGTCTTTTATTGTTGACATTAAAATGACAAAATATTTTTTGTTTAAATGCTAGGGAGACCAATCTGTTACTACATCTTTTATCTTGAAGCGATACATTATCAATTGTCAGCGAGATCAAGCTAGTGTTGATTGAAGAATATTGCATGGTATTTTGGATAAGATTAAGTAATGGTATGGGAATTGCTTTACAAACCTTGTTATAACTATTACGTGAACTCTCTTTCTTATATTTCTTTATAAAGTCATCGTATGACAACAGCATTCCATCTGTATATAATAAATCATGAATAAAACATATGCCGTTATCATACCAATCAGATTTAAACAGAGACTTCCTGTTGATAGTTACAACCCTGTTGTTCCATAATAAGGAATTGTGAGGGGAGAAGTTGTGAGTAAAAAGCAACTTCCCAAAATCTAATGCTTGCTTGTAGAAGCTTGACAACTTTAACGGTATCTTAGAAACTTCAAAATCACAATTAAACAAAAACTCTAGCCCTCCAACCTTATTAAAAATTTTATTGGGAATATGAAACCACATCGATTGAGGCTGGGTAGTGCATTCTTTCAACCATTTAATTCTGAAAGCTGCAACAATAGACTCAAAATCTAAAGCATTCAAACCTCCATTTTTATAATCTTTAACTAATTGTGATTTGCGGATATAATGAGTTTTATTTCTCCATGTGAACTTAAAAATGATAGAGTTGGACAACTTTATTGCCTTTGGAGAGATAAACATTGAGTGACAGGGATAAATAAGTCTTGACAGACCCTCAGCTTTGGACAGCAATATGCGACCTAGTATTGAAAGATCACGCGTTAACCAGTGATTAAAAACTGTTTTTAGTCTGGGAGAAATATTGGCATTCTCTCTATCACTGATATTTTTTGTTATTACCAAGCCAAGGCTTGGTAATGAGCACACCGTTGTGCTGAAGTAATCTCAAGGTTGACACGAAACAATAACAATATAAGATTAGTACGACGCCGTTTGGTGCTATTGTCTACCATTAGCCTACCTGTTCTCTGCCGTGAATGATTCTTCATTACCACTACACACGCGCTGTCAAGCAGACTGGACTGAAAGTCTTATAAACACCATTGTTTTAAAACTTTAGGATTACACTAATCTATGTTGGGAGTCAAGCACAAGACCAACCAAGAGCTGAATGCGCATAGTCAATATTGAAATATAGTAGTAAAAAAAAAAAAAAAAAAACATTTTCCATTTCAAAATTAAGGGGACATAAACAGTAGACTAACTGGTTTTATTCGATTAATTTTGCAAAATATATACTAACTGGTTTTATATGATTACTTTTGCATACATTTGTGAATGACAAAAAAAAAAAATAATGATAATAAAAAAAAATATATATACACACACATACACACTCACTCTCTGTTCCAGCCACTCCATCCAAGGGCAGACAGTGGAGCACGTGGAAGTTTTTAGGTACCTGGGCACCGTCTAATGTCTGTGAGAAAGACCGGAGCCACACCAAAGACAATTTTCTGTTGTTGTGCCACCTGACATTTTTGGGGGCAATCTGTCTTTACTTCTGTATGCTACAAAAAAAAATAAAAAATTAACGCTATTTGAAATTCCACTAACCGTTAAGTATCAACAAGTGTCTAATTTATGAAAACCTGGTGCATGTGTAACCAGGGGATGTTACACAGGTCAAAACTTTGACTACGCCAGTCTCATTAAGGGTGAGGCATCACTAGGGCTGCTGTACACAAACAATTTCCCCTGCAGGTTTGAAAGAACTTGAGGACACAGTTGTTGCAAAACATATACTTTCCTTTATTTTCTTCTTCTTGTATAAAACATTCTAAATGTGCAGAGTTGCAGAGAGGGCAGGCGAGTAATAAAAGCACAGTGCTACTCTGATATTAACATGTATAGTACACATTGCGAACTTGAAGCACAGCAAACAAAGAAAACCAACACAGAAGTTAGTACATGATCTTACTGCATAGCAGTGGACTGTGTTCACAATGTAGAGGTATACATTTGAGACAGTCACTAGGGTTAGGGGCAGGGGCATAAAAAGAGAGCACGTCAGAAATGTAACAGGGAGCAAGACCGTGTAATGCTTTAAACACTGTTAGCAGAATCTTAAAGTCAATTCTATAGGAGACAGGCAGCCAATGTAGGCCTGCCAGAACAGGAGATGATGAATTATTTTTTTAAAGCATAAATTCCCTGCACGGTATGTACAAAAAAAAAAAAAAACATTATATTTTTTATTACCTGGCCATTCGTCTGGGGGTGATAGGCACTGGAGACTGAATGCTTAATGTGGAGCATGTCAAAAATTCTCTCATTTAACTGTGGACAAATTATGTAAAAAAGATTATGGTTCCATGAATGATTTCATTCATGGAGAAGTATGATGAGCCACAAGTTTGTAAATGGGCCAGAATGACAACAACTGAACTGGATTGAAGGCAGTTCTACTGATGCAGACACCAACACTGTTACTGATGTAAAAAGCTTCTCACCTCGTTTACAAACTCCTTCCCTTGGTCAGTTATTATTCTTTGGACCATACCGAACGTGTACATGATTTTTACAAGTGCTCGGCATACCACCGCTGTCTTCGAAGGAAGAGGGGCGGCAGCAACCCACTTACTGTACAGGTCGGTCATGGACATAATGTACTTATGTCCTCTTTCCGTTTCCTTCAGTGGACCAACAAGGTCCAGCCCGATGACGGTCCAGGGATCTGTAACCTGACAAAAATGCCTCATATTTATGTCACCTACATTTTGCAGATGGATACATAAAAGTAACACACATTGTGTAGGTTTTTTCTTGAAAGAATGCAAACCGCCTGCTTGAATTGAATAAAAACTCGCTACCTTTATGGGATGCAGGGCTGGGGCATCCGTTTGGATGGGGTCATTGAGCTGACACTTGTGGCAGCATCTCACCTTAGACAAATAATAACAACACATAGGAGAATTCTTTCCACTCACATTTTTACTGCGTGTGACGACAAAATCAGACACAATGAGGAACTAGGCATACAAGATGATATGAATAAAATTCTGAATAAAAGTAGGCTTCTTACTTACCCAGCTCTCAACGTCCTTTGCCTGGCCGTCCCAGAAATAGCCAGCAATAGTTTTATTTCTAGTACCCCTTACACCTCTGTGGTTGCCAGACCCAGGGAGATTGTGGCACTCGTTAAGGACGGCAGTTTTTTCCGCGTCACTGGTCACCACCAGTCGCATGTACTGCCGCTTTGGTCCGACATAAAATATGCGACGATCTATTAAAACAAGAAAAATTATAGGCTCAACGAATTTAGACTTTTTGATAAGGCTACGTGAGGTTAAGTCCTGATCGCGAATCATCTCCTTGGCTCGCTGCCAAGTGCTAGTCAGCACACTGACATTCTGACAAAACAACAGAGTAAAACAACAAAAAAGTCTTGATAGCACATCTCCTTGGCTCGCTGTCGTGAACGCTGCCTTTATAAGTGCTAGTAAGCATCAAGCGACAGTTCTGACAAACATTGACATTCTGAAAAAACAGAGTAAAACAACAAAATGTAATAACATGATTAATGACAGCAATAAATGCGCCTCCGCTTCCGAGTAAGTGGATAGGTAGGCCTATAATTGCTGACATAAATTAAGTTTATTATTTATATCTCGAGTAAGATTGAAAAAAATGTCAAGTCGGGAATGTGATGAAATTGGGCTTACCTTTCAGTACAAAGTTTTTCGATGCGCGGCGAACCTTCCATCTTTCCTCCTTCCCCCAGAGGGGCAAAACTTGCCCCGTCTCTAAAAACGTTTTTACATTCTCATAAAAGCCTTCCATCTTCTGTCAGGAGTCAGACCTGTCAGGAGTCTGACCACAGATTCTCTCCTCCTACTCAACTAGGTCTGTGCTACTCAAATCAAGTAGCTGAGGTAAAACTGTCGTAAATACGCGCCCGGATATCCGGAATACGCGCCCGGATATCCGGAGTACTCACATCCGGTAAGCACTCACGTCGGGTCGCTACAGTCTTTCTGGACGCGGTGCACAAAGTGGAGCGGGTGGTCCTCCGAGACGTGCTCACCCCGGTGTACCCGCTGGTTAACCTGGCGAAAGGGGTCACCATTTCGAACGCTCCTCCCTTCATAAAAAATGAAGAGCTGAGCAAAGCTCTGTCCAGATACGGACAGATAGTGTCCCCCATAAGGATGCTGCTGCTGGGGTGTAAATCCCCGAAGCTGAGGCACGTGGTGTGTCACAGGAGAAAAGTATTTATGATTTTAAAAGAGCCTAACAGTCCTCTGAACCTGTCCCTCAATTTCAGGATTGACGGTTTTAATTACGTCGTGTTTGTCACTTCCGACACTATGAAGTGTTTTGGGTGTGGAGCTGAGGGGCATCTCATCAGGGCGTGCCCCGAGGCCAGGAAAGAGACTGCCGAGGTCCCGAGTGCGGGACGGGGGGCGGATGAGGCTGAGCCCCTGGCCGCTGGGGCGGCGGTGGCTCCGGCTCCGGCTCCGGCTCCGGCTCTTGAAAGGCCGGTGGGGGAGGCGGATGCTGCGGCCGCGGGCCCGGGGCCGGCTGCGGGGTCCGCTGTCCCGGGCCCGGTGCCGGCGGAGGAAGCCGCTGACCCAGGCCCGGTGCCGGCGGAGGAGGCCGGTGTTACGGGTCCCGACACGGTGGGGGCGGGACAAGATAATGTAGCGAGGATGGGTGGTGATAAAAATGTAAATGATGGGGAGTCAATGGAGACGTGTCTCAGTGTGAGAAACAGTAAAAGGAAAAAAACAGCTGATAAGGAGAAGGGGGGAGGCAAAGCTAGGAGAACTCAGCAGAGTCTCTCTGAGGAGGGGGAAGATGTAGACGAAGAAGAAGAGGAGGAGGAGGAAGTTGTGATGACAGCCTCTCAGGAGGAAAAAATGACCGCCTATTCTGGCGAAAAAATCCAGAGGTTTTTAGCAGAAACCAAAGGTCAGAGGGGAGTGAGGCCTGAGGACTTTTTCCCTGATCTGGATGGTTTTATCAGGTCTGTGAATCGGCTGAAGAGGGAAGGGTTTTTTAACGATCCGGAGGTTTTTAGACTTAAAAAACTGAACATAAACATTGGGACTATAAATATTAATGGAGCACGTTCAGCTACAAAGAGAGCTTCTCTCTTCAAGCTGTTTGAGTTAAAGAAGCTGGATGTGCTGTTTGTCCAGGAGACACACAGTGACAGCAAGAATGAGAGTGAGTAGAAGAGGGAGTGGCCGGGGCAGGTTTTCCTCAGCCACAGGCTGTCCAACAGTGCTGGGGTGGGGATCCTGTTCTCTAGGGGTTTTTGTCCTCAGTCTGTGGAGCTGCAGCAGGTGATGGAGGGGCACATCCTCATGGTAAAAGCTTCCTATGAAGATGTAAAAATGGTCTTCCTGTGTGTTTATGCTCCCGTGACAGGCGTGAGTAGGATCAGATTTCTGGATGTGCTGGGTGATGTTTTTAATGTTTTTAATGATGAATATTTGTTTCTGGGGGGGGGATTTTAACTGCACTGCTAACGCAGTGTTGGACAGGAATCACCTGGAACCCCATCCTGCGTCGTCTGCTCGGCCGCTCAGGCGCCTCATTGAAACACACGATCTGATGGATGTGTGGAGAGGTTTTAACAGCAGAGACAAACAATACACCTGGTCTCACTGTAGAGACAACATGTTGTCTCTGGCCAGATTAGACCGCTTTTACTGTTTTAAGCATCATTTTAGCACATTTAAGAGCTGCTGCATCGTCCCGGTGGGTGTGTCAGATCATTCCCTGGTGCAATGTAGTGTTTTTATTAAAAATATGAAGACATCCAGCGCTTATTGGCATTTTAACACCGCCCTTCTGGAAGACCATTCTTTTAGAGAAGCTTTTAGTTTTTTATGGCGTGCACACAGGGCCGAAAAACCCACTTTCTCCTCAGTGCAGGGGTGGTGGGAGTTCGGAAAAACTGTTCTCAAGCAATTTTGTCAACAGTATACTCGCAATGTCACTAAACAGATAACCAGATCCCTTCAGGACCTGGAGACTGAAGTACAGCTCTTACTGAGCGGTACAGGAAATCAAGGGCATACTGAAGCCCTTAAAAGTAAAAAGGAGGCTATAGCCAACCTGTTGGGTATCACAGCACAGGGAGCTCTGGTCAGGTCACGTTTCATGAACGCCTCCATGATGGACGCCCCCTCCAAGTTCTTCTTCAGCCTGGAGAGAAAGAGCGGCCAGAGGAAACTCATCCACAGCCTGCGATCCAGCAGCGGGGTCCCACTCACTGAGACTACTGAGATCAGGAGATATGCCACTTGCTTTTACAGAGACCTTTTTAAATCTGAGCTAGTGGAAGATCCTGAGCTGGAGAAGGTTTTTCTGGCTGATCTGCCTCAGGTTGGGGAATCAGCGGACTCGTTTTTAACAGCAGACCTGACACTAGATGAGCTCCATGTGGCCATCATGAGCCTGGCCAACGGAAAGGCTCCAGGTCTGGATGGGATTCCTGTGGACTTTTATAAGACTTTCTGGCCTGTTGTTGGAGAGGACATGCTGGAGATGTTCCAGGAGAGTTTTAGGAGTGGACTGCTACCCCAGAGCTGCAGGAGAGCTGTGATCACTCTGCTCCCAAAGAAAGGTGACCTCCAGGAGATGAAGAACTGGAGGCCGGTCTCGCTGCTCTGTGGGGACTACAAGGTCCTGTCCAAGGCTCTGGCCCTGAGGCTGAGGGAAGCGATGGCGGAGGTGGTTCATGTTGACCAGACCTACTGTGTGCCTGGCAGGTTAATCAGTGATAACATCACTTTAATTCGGCATGTTTTGGACATCTCTGGCTCATTGGGCACTGGTTTGATTTCCGTAGATCAGGAAAAAGCGTTTGACCGGGTTGAACACCAGTACCTGTGGAAAACACTCGCAGCATTTGGGTTCAGCCCTGGTTTCATTGCTAGGATCCGGCTTCTGTACTGTGATGTTGCTAGTATACTGAAGATTAATGGTGCTCTGGCTGCTCCTTTTCCTGTGGAGAGGGGCGTGCGGCAGGGATGCTCACTGTCAGGCATGTTATATGCACTGGCTATAGAGCCCCTGCTGCACAAGCTCAGGAGGGAGCTGTCAGGGGTGTCATTTCCGGGGTGCCCTGCAGCGGTAAAGCTGACGGCTTACGCCGATGACGTCATGGTGGTTTTAAACACGCAGGCAGACATTCAGGTTTTAGAGGGAAATGTGGAGCTTTTTAACAGACTGTCATCAGCCAAAGTCAACTGGGGTAAGAGTGTAGCTTTTAAAACAAGGAAAGACTCGCTGAACCAACTCATTTTACCTGGAGGCCTGAGCTGGAAGACGGGTGGGTTGAGATACCTCGGGGTGTTTTTGGGCTACTGTAGTAAATTCTGAGAGAGGTCGTCTTCAAAAACCGGTGTAAAAAATGAGTGATGAAGAAAGCTGCTGAAACGGACGTAGTCGAACAAAAGAAATCTTTATTTCTGTCATCAGGTCCGTCTCAGTTACAGAAAATGCATTTCCCGGGAGAGCCTGTGGTCAAATCGAAAAACTCTCTGCTGGGGAGAGAAAGTCCCTTACTTTTAAAGAAGATTCAAGGCCACTGGTCCAGGCGTAAAGCCAAAAGATATGGTCTGACTGTACGGTCCCATATCAAATCTACCTTATTTGGGTAAAACTATTTAAGAGCTTGTTTTTCAGTGTATCTCAGTGTCTTGCACGGAGACGCGCGGAGGCGTCTTGAAATTAACCAGCTGTGGACTCATTAAACTCTGGTTCGTCCATTTTGTCTGTGGACTCAATGAACTCAGTTCAGATTTCCTCATGTGCCTTTAGGCCCCATTTTGCCTGTGGGTCCATACACTTCACTACGACTCGTTTTTAAAAAAGAACTTGGAGGGGGTTTTACAGTCCATTGAGGGCAGGCTGAAGAGGTGGAAGTGGCTGCTGCCTAGCATGTCGTTTAGAGGTAGGACGCTCATCACAAACAATCTGGTGTCCTCCTCTTTGTGGCACAGGCTGGCGGTGGTGGACCCCCCCTCTGACCTGCTTGCAAGGATCCAGGCCACCCTGATTAATTTTTTTTGAGACAAGCTCCACTGGCTCCCACAAGCAATCCTGTACCTCCCTAAAGAGGAGGGAGGACAGGGGCTAGTACACCTGGCCAGCAGGGGGACAGCGTTCAGATTAAAATTTGTCAAGGGACTGCTTTATGGACCACGAGACCTGGTGTGGAGACCGCTGGCACAGCTGATCCTGAAAGACACCGGACGTCTGGGATTACAGGAGTCTGTGTTTTTATTGGATTTTAAGCAGCCTTGAAAGTAAGCCGGTGCGAGGCGGTGCTGCGTTCCTGTAAAAGATTTCGGGGCGGTGCGGCGCACCGGTAAGATTTGATAAGGGTTTATTATGCTGAATTAAAAAAAAAAAAAAAAAAAAAAACACCAAAAAAATACAAAAAATGCAGTAACGCTCGCCTTTTAAGAATAAAACATATCTAGGCTACCCACAATATGTAATTTTTGACCAGCTCCGATGAAGATAACAGCTTGGCTTGCTTAAAATAGTCAAAGGATCTGCGGCGTGCGCCAGCTTCCAATTGCATCGACTGACGCTTTCAAATCCACCCCTATTCAGACCCCAACAAAAAATATTTGGAAATAATGGTACTAAATTTCATTAATGGGAAAGCCATCCAGTGGCCTATGGTAATCAGTTTTCAAAACGTCTGCAAATATCCCATATATTTTGGTCTTTCTGTTTGTGCCTTTCTGGAGCTTGCGTTCCGTTTGTTTCCATCTCCTGCCCGCGCTTGCTCCGCAGTTAGTTCTAGTGAATGAAGTCGTCTCGACTCTCGTCTTTAAAACTGTGTCGGCGAAATGTTATGTCGGCTTTTCAAAAACTGCATGTTTTTGTGATTGGGTGGCATACTGAGACATGTCTTCTACTCGGACAAATAATAAATTACTCTTCTTCAAATAGGCTGTTCACGCTGTTTGTAACGGGGGCACAGCTGAGCATAAAGCGTAGGCCTATGTCCGCTTTAGTGGGCTACAGGACCGTAAGCTTGTGATTTAAATGTGAGCATACTTTGTAAAGTAAGCACGCGTTTTCCTGACACCCTAAAAAGTATTCAAATGAGCTCTCTCACTGCCTGATGGCTCACCAGCACCCTGAAGAAGACAATTAGGCCTACTTTGATTTTTTTAAATATTTTTTTTGTTTTTTCCATCATTTTGCATTTTTCAGTCCAGTTCCAAATGTACTGAAAATAAAGTACTCACAGTAAAATATTTACAAACTGAAATATTTTGTAATGTCATTTTTTTCCACATAGAACACTTAGGTAGGCCCACAAGAATGTGAAGTAGTTAAGAATATTAAAAAGTCATGAAATTGGTGTGAATTCCCCCCGGGTAAAACGGAGTTAAAAAATAATACAGTGAGTGACACACCGGACGGACATTGTAGCACCGGTAAGAAATGAAAACTAATTTCACCCCTGATTTTAAGACTGTGAACTTTTCCTCCCTGCCTGTTTTTTATCATGGAGTTTTTAGCGTTTGGAAGCTGTTGTGGAAGCCGAGGGTGCAACACCAGTTGCTGTTCTGGCTGCTGCAGGAGCCACTGGGGCATGGAGCCCTGCTGGGCACCCCTTCCTGGATCGGTGCGGCAGCCGCAGACGCCTTCAGAGCAGCCGAGATCTCCACTGCAGGAGACGACAGGTTTGGCAGCCGGGCTCAGGTGGAGATCGGAGAGAATCGTTGGCCGGTTGCTGTATCACTGGCGAGGCTGTCTGACGAGTCAGGAGCGTCAGCTGCTGGGATTGTGAGGCCGTGGAACCAGCGCCCCCTGCCCCGATGACCCTTTCCCCTCCCTCAGCATCTGTCCCGGCTCAGACCTGAAGTACAGGCTGAACCTGAAGGAGGCCGGGGGCAAAGCACTGTCACTCCTGATGGTGAGGTGTCTGAACCATCAGAGACTACAACAGCGCTCCCAGCTCCCCTGGAGAGCTCGCCTGGCCCTGGGAGAGGAGGTACAGCCTGAGTGGAGGAGCCTCTACAAGCCTCCTCTCTCCAAGAGGGTGGGGGACCTTCAGTGGAGACTCCTCCATGGCATCGTAGCAGTGAACGCTTTCATATCCATCCTGAACTCCTCTGTCACTAACATCTGCCCTTTCTGTGAGACTGTAGAGACTGTTTTCCACTGTTTTACTGACTGTCCCCGTCTGACTCCCTTCTTTGCCATCCTGGAGTTTTTTTTCAGGAAGGCAGGAGAGGTTTTCTCCCTGAGAACTTTTATTTATGGTTTTAAATACAGAAAAACTCAGAAGGAAAAATGTCAGCTGATGAACTTTATTGTGAGACAAGCTAAGATGGTGATCTACGTGAGCAGAAAAAGGAAGATAGAGAACAATGTGGAATGTGACATAGTGAGGATGTTGAGTGGGATGGTGAGGGCGAGGCTGCTGATTGATTTTAACTATTACAGAGCAATGAAGGACCTGGAGCAGTTAAAAAAAACGTGGACATATGGTGGAGTGCTGTGTTCTGTCCAGGGTGACGAACTGGTGCTCTCTGATCAGCTGGTCTGATCTGTTTCAGCTAGGTTTTTATTTTTTATTTTATATATTTTTTTTGAAAAATGTTGTGCATTGAACTAAACACAAACGAACAATAAAGTTGTGTTTCAAAAATCAAATCTCATCTCTCTCTCTCTCTCTCTCTCTCTCTCTCTCTCTCCTCCTGCCTTGCCATAGCTTCTCTGTCTCTTTGACTCTCCTCCCTCAAAAACTCTAACACCTCGCTTTCCCTGGATCTCTTCCTTCCCTGTTCTCTGCCTGGACTCACAGCCACAGAGGAGCAGCTGGATGATGGGCAAGAGGCCAGGATAGTGACTGTGCCACCTGACGTAGAAGTCAGATTTGAACATGAAAATGACTGAGCCTGTGAAAACAGCTTTAATATACTGGCTGTAAAAAAGAAGATGAAGATTCTGTAGACAGAATAAGATAATTTAATTAACCAGATTACCTTTTATTTATTTTTAAGATTTTTCCTTTTTTTGTTTGCCTTTTTGCAGGTCACTGTGAAGCCGCTGTTAGCAACAAAGTCCCTGAAAGACAAAAAAAATATTAAAACTAACAGCAATTTCAGTAAGCATTCATCATTCGACATGTCAATAGTGCTTCCAAGCCCCCTATTGTATTTCTGAAAACGCTGAAACCGTTTTTAGAAATGGCTTAAACTTCATTGAGCGACCAAAAAATTTAAGTAAAACACCAAATAAAACACATTTTTGTGTAAATAAGAGTAACATTTCCAAACAGAACTTACAGTTATGTGCTTTCTCCTCTGCCATCATCGCTCATGCTGCTCTGCTTTCTGGGACAGCAAGCTGTCTGAAGTCTACACAAGTCACCACAGAAGCAAACTCGATAAAATGGGCGGAGCAAGTACACATCTGGGAATGTGGAGCGTACTTGTCTGGATGCGTACTTTGAATTGGAACAGTACTTGGTCCTTCAGTGATGACGTTTCAGTTGTAGCCTGGCTAAATAGGCTCAGGACACAAAAATCTTATTTCGGGGGCTTTATTCTGAACAGAATAATTGGTGTTCAGTTTACGTGAAAAAGAAAGAATAAAAATACAACTCAAAGTTGTTTACAAGTATCTGTACAAGGTACAATCCTTCCAAAAGAAAACAAAACAAAATAAACCACTTTCAGAGGGCTCTCCTCTATACACTTGCTTTTTGGCAAAGCAAAGGTTTCTCAAAACACATGTTCTGACAACAGAAGTCAGTATACAAGTATAAACTAAATATAATAAGAGTGCAGAATAACTACAATGACTAATCACTGTAAAACGAACAGCGCACAAATTCACAGTTAAACATCTTACATTCACAGACATTAACTAACCTTCATTACCTCCGCCAAGGAGGTTATGTGATCGCCCGAGTTTGTCTGTTGGTTTGTCTGGATGTCTGGATGTTCGTTCGTCTGTTCGTGCTGCAATCTTGCGACCTGCCACAAGGTGGCGCGACCTCCACAAGGTGGCGCGACCTCCACAAGGTGGCGCGACCTCCACAAGGTGGCGCGACCTCAAGGTGCCAAAACCAAACAGAGCCAAAGCCAGACAGAATGCATAGTGCGCGGATTGAATGCATATTGCGCGGATTTGCTGTAATTAGCACAACAAAAGATTGCAACGGCAAGCCAGTGTGCATAACTGCATATAGCGTGCCCAAAGCCAGACAGAATGCATAATGCGCGGATTTACTTGCACGGCAAGCCAGTGTGCATAACTGCATATAGCGTAATAATAACGGCGAACACTGCTTCCCGACAGAACACTGCTTCCCGACAAAACATTATAATAATAATAATAATATTAATAATAATTAATAACGGCGAACACTGCTGTTCAATAATGAATAGTGAGAAGGGAATGCCTCTTCTGCTGACAGCGCCAAAGAACAAGTAGCCCACATCAGGAACGTATGTCCATACATGGCTCGCTATCCACAGGTAGGTTGGCGGTTGGCGGAGGTCTGCGCTCTCTGAGTGCATTTCTAGTTGAATGTGTGAGTATACTGACGTGGTTATCCGTCCACAACACCAGACACGGCAGACACGAGGCTCTACGCCATTATGGAAAACAGACTCGGCCCCATGAATCCGCTATGCATCAGCAAAATACAGAGGCATCAGTACAAATTACCAGTGGCGGTTGGTCAATAGAGGGCGCTAGAGCGCCGCCCCTCCCGTGAATCAACCATAACAAATATGAAATTAATTATACATTTGTACATTGCGTTTTTACTCGTGCAGTGGTGTGATAGACTCTGCTGTAGACTACATGCCACTGCCAGCAACCATTAAATGCTTTCGACTTTAAGCTAGGCTTGCTATTTGCTATTGGATATAAAGCCCTCCTCCAGGTGGTCGCCGGTAACACTGGAGTCTATGAGAGCTAGCAAACTTTTTTACCGCGAACAAGCAGAGGCAGCTTTTCATTGGCGCATGAAAAATTGATTCTAGTTCGCATCTCTGTGCGCCCAGACCAATGGCAGAGTTTTCCATATTTTTAATCTTAACGTGATTGGACAATTCATCGAATCAATCACGTCCATCAAGCAAGCATCCGAGGAAGCGCCGGGCTCTCAGGGAAGAAGACCACAGACAGTAGGATTGCTGCAGAGGTGAGTCTCTGTTGTAGAAATTAGTTGTTGTCCATTTTTCAGTGCAGTCAAGTCAAGTCAGCTTTATTTATATAGCACATTTAAAAACATCAGAATTGATCCAGTCTTCTATATTAGTCCTCAAAACATTAGACACACCTACCTGTTAATGTGGTCTTTGTTTTTCCTGAATATTTGTACATTTTGCAATAAAATAGGAAATTCAGAACCATCATCCCTCCCTACTATTATGTTGTGGTTATGGTATAACATGTGGTCTATTCTAATTACAGTAGCCTATATTTCTTTATCTATTCTGTCCCAAAACTCTTTATTTAAGGTCAACAATATCCAAAGTATCTCTCTAATTGTATTAATACTTGAACAATGGTCTAGTTTAGGTGGTTTTTAGAATTTGTGTGTTGTGTTCTGATTGTGAGGTGCTATTTGACCCGTCACGCGCAACTGCGCCCCCCCAACAAATTGAATCACCAGCCGCCTCTGCAAATTACTTAACAAAAACATGGTCATGAGTTATTTCTAACAGTCTTACAGCTATTATTTCATGCCACTTGTTGCACTTTGAAACACATTTTACCTTAAAGGGATAATCCGGAGTAAAATGCACTTTAGGTCAATTTACGGGATGTTGGGAGTACATGCGTTGAGTTGACATCAAAATCATTTAATTCTGATGTGTTTTGAGAATTTTGATTTGACCGTTTTCAGCCAAAAGTCGTTAGCCTGGAGGAGAGTGGGGCATATGGTATCGCCGCTACAAAACGCTATTTTTACACCTCTTCTACAGCTCCAAACAACATAACACTTACGTGGTAGTGAGTAGAGGGTCCCTAAATCCAAACAGAAGTGTCCCGAGGTCTTCATGTGGTCGGATAGAGAGTCCAGAATGAATTTAATCAAGCCCAGTACCTTTCCGGAAATGTTGCTGCTGCAGCTGGCATCTTCAGCGTAAAGTCCATATAGTAGAGAGCCGAGTGTGGAGTAACACGCTCTGGAAATTCACAATTTCGTTGCCGTTTTTTTTTACAAACATAGTCCAGTATTTCTTTCGAAAGTGAAATGAAGTTGTATGCAACAGCAAAGCCTAGCTTACTAACAGGTTGGAATTTTATAAAATGTCACGTGACCTTACGTCTCGCGTGACCTAGCCTCCTGTTTACGGAAGAGGCTCTGATTGAGCAGCAGAGAAGAGCAGGAAAGAGAAAACGTAGCAGGATGGCAGAGGATCTCTACGAAGAGGAATATTTTGGATTTGATTTTGAATTCGATGGCCTGCCATCCCATTTCGAACCTGAATATACAGACGAGGAATTAAAAGAAATGGAAGAGAAGGAAAGAAGGAGAGCAACAGAAATGCAGCAGGCGGAGATTGCTGGAACCCAGCCGCGAGTTGATGGCAACTGGTGATGTGGCTGTGGGCGATGTGCGCCCATGGCCACCGAAGAGGAGTGCCTCTGTTGTCATGAGTGGGACCTTTTGCACCGCGGCGAAGATAGTCCTAGAGAGGATGGACAATGTTTCACGGAGGAGGAAAACTTCTCAGGGTTTCTAAACCCGATGGTGTTAGAGGCATTTTTTCATGTCCCTAAAGTGAACTGGAAAAGGCAACCCAAACCTGAGGGACCAAATGGGCAGCTGTCTAACAAGTAAGTAGCTTACTTACGAGGTTGATTGTTTTTCTTGTTTGAATTGTGTTTGGCTGTTGTGACCACACGTACTGAGAACTTGACCCAAAACTTACCGACTCTTTTCTTATCCACTCAGTCAATACAGACTAGTGGCCTACCGCGTTGTACTTGAATGGGCATTGAAGGGCGAGCGGCTTGGACGCGGCCAAAGACGTCCATTACCCAGCTGTGTGGTGGCGACCATGAGAACAAAGTACCCCTCTCCCACTGGGGTTTACCAAGGCTTTCAGGAGTCTGAGGAAATGTTTTAAAGTATGTCTTTGATGTGTTTTTCATAAAGTTTTGTAAATTATTAGGAAAATGTAAATAAACAGTTTTTTTTCGCAACTTCCATCATCCTATCTGAATTACTTGCCTTTATACCATCACATAGAACAATTCCACAGTCTGAGTACCAGTATGTAATGGAAAACATTTATTTATATAAATATATATGTATTTAAAAAAAACACTACTGCAAATAATTATTATGAACATTCGACTACAAGAGATAAAACAATGAAAGAAAATAGAAGGAATTTTTTAATATTTACAAGGCATTTTGAACATGTGTTTATTGAAATGTGCTTTATTGACTCAAAGGGTCAAGATTTGCATTATGATTTCTCAAATCTAGACTTGGTCTTTGAAACCAATTCTGTTGTGTCTGGATGTGGGATAGGGGCTATGTTTTGAAGTAATCTTCTTTGATGGGGTTTTGGTCTGGGCCAAGCTTCAATGCTCTCGCTTTCCCTGATGTTGAGAACTCTCTCTATGAGGTCCTGACGGAATGCCTGGGATGTCTTCTCATAGATGGGTTTAGCAACCCATTGATGGCTCTGTTTGGAGTAGGCAAAGTGGTACTTGGGTTCTCCTAATACACACAAACACACACACACACATTTTAGTTGATGATCAGTTTGTCAGAATCAACTATGCAGAGATGGTGTACAAATTATGTATATTCAGAAACAGACTTCACTCTACCTTCTGCTGTTTTTGCCTTTTCTCTGCCCACATTGGCATTGTGGTCCATGATGGCCAGTTGGGCTCTGGCCCTCATTCCATCATACTTGAAATGTAGCCTCTTCTGTGCGTATTTGAGGATCACAAAGTGGTAGACCTCCAGAGATCCTGTATAAGGATTATATTACAACATCTTTTTAACAACAAGTTACACAGAAATGTGTAAGGGTTGGAGGGTACATAGAGAAATGATATTTCAAACTACTGATGACAATTATGACTATAAAAAACAGAACAGAGGAAGTTGCATAGCTAGGAATACTACTTGTTCTTGCACCTCACAATTATGTATGTTTGACATAGTATTGCTTACAAACATCTGTGTGTATGCATGACATACCTGTGTGCTTGAAAAGAGCCATGTGGGTGATGTCACGGAGGAGATTCTTATCCTCCACAAGAGCTGTCAGCGCACGGAAAGACGGTGAATCAGTCTTCAACCATCTCTTCCTTCTTTGTTCCTCTGCTGTCAACGGTGGATGGAAATAACTGCATGCCTTTTCACCATCCTCCCACCGATGTACACCACGAATGTGGTGAAGCAGTGAGGTCCAGCGTCGGACACATTCCTAACAAATACATAATTGACTGAGATGTGCTCCTAGCACCTTTTGACAGCTTCTACTACTGTGGTCTCTGTGTCTTGTTCTTCAGTACTGTGATGCATATCATAACATTGCATATTGCCAGATGTAAAAAGCATAAAGACTGCAGCCATTCATTATTACCTCTTTGTCACCGCCAGACGAACTGCACGACCAGTACAGATGACGGCTAATGGACTTCAACCATGGCTGCTGCTCCTTGTTGTCCTTTTTATTGGCTGCACTTACCAGCCTCGTCATGAAACCTATGTACAACATCAAAAAAGCATTTCATATTTCAAAAGGGCAAAATAGAGATTGTCTGTATGCGTCTTCATCTTGAATTTGTGGCTACTTACTTTTATTTACGTGCCAAGGATCAAATTCATGGCGAATTTGGCTGTACTCCTCTTTCATCAACTTCCGTATGGAAGGAGCCCTGTCTGTTGTGAGTACACCGACATCCACCCCCAGGGAAAGTAGGTAATCAAGGCCTCTTTTAAATCCCAGGGATGGCAACTGAGCTTGTCGTTTCAGAAACCTAATGGATAAAGAAATGACTTATTAGACTCAACATGTGATCCCCAAGCAATCAATTGCTTTTGTCTTGAGAACTTTCACTACATTGAATAATCATATGCGTATTTACCTGTACAAGTTCAAAATGAATTATTTCTTTGGTGCCGTCATCTTCGAACGAGTAAGTCAAATACTTACTACAGAAACCTGTTGAAACAACATATATGAGCAAAAATGTACAAAGCAGTGTCTATCTGTCCAAATTCAAAAGACTATCATGCTTACCCAGACTGTCACACCTTGCATCTCCACATATTTCCACCTTGTTTCCAGATGCAGACTGTTGACGGAGGCGCTCCATAACTTTCATCTCTTGTTCTTTGTATGCACTGTTTACCACTGGTATGAAGTATTGCAACTGCATGGCAAAGAACTGGCTCGAACTGGGGATTTGCAGATTCATGAGATTTGCCCATTCCTTTATCTCTGTATATGTGCTGCCAGTGAACAGAATTGAAGCACAGACAAGAAGATTGTTCCGTGGCATCCCCCTTGTTTCTGGACATGATGTCCACTCCCCTGTATGTCCATTCAGGCATGTCCAGCATATCTTGATTAGACTGCCTTGTGTAACAACCCTCTTGTCCTCAACTGCAGTTGCACATGTACGGCAAGTGTGGAAAAGCTCCATGAGTTTGAACTCGTCAACAAGCCATTTCTTCCCTGCATATCCACTTCCTGTTCCACTGCCAGAACCGGAACCAGAACCTGTTCCAGGGCTGGAGGGAGATGTCTCGCTCAGTGGCACAAAGCTTTCATCTGCTGGGTCCTCCAAGTCAATCTCCCCAAAACTTATGCTCATGTCATGTGCAGCCTCTTCTTGAGCATGTTCCTGTTGTATCTGCATCGTTAGAGGTTTTAGAAATTAAACTAAACATCTGGCATTGACCTCTAATTATAATGTGAACAATAAAAGTGAAAGTTTCATTCAACTCACTGTAGATGGAAGTTCACTAGCTGCGCCGTAAAGAGTCAAATCTGACTTAGATGAAGTACCACTCTCCTTGTCATAAAGAAACAAAACACATTGTTAATTTTGTAATGTGTTGGAGTGACACTGGTGACACAGCAAAATGACAGCAATGGCGTTACAATGCTTACCTCTGACAATCTCCATGTTGGGGGGCGTGCTAGGTATGTCCCGGAGGATGAGGGCTTTGTGCGTGGCCTGACTACTGGCTGTGCTGGACTTGACAGAGACAGACTAACACCAGACAGCAGACCACAACGCCCAGATGCAGAGTGTCCCTCGCCATCTCCAAGCTGATTTTTGTTCGGGGTGGACTGTGGTACAGCAGCTAATTCTGATGCTTCCAAACATATGGGGGCATCAGAACCACTTACCTATAATGAATAAAATAAATTGGGTCAAAACACAAATAGTTGAACATCAGTTTACAAAAAAGATTGTTTTTAAAAAACAGACAGAAATTACTCAAATTATCATACGACCAGAGAAGCAGGTTATGAAACAGGTTGTGAAAGCCTAAAAATGTAATATCAATTCATATGCTCAATCTAAGGGGGAGCATACTGGTTTTTGGAGTCATTGAAAGCATCTGTACTAGTTGTATACTTTACTGGGTAGGAACAGACATGGGCCATATCACAACCCTCCCCCTCCCCCTCTAGTTGTATATGTTACTGGGTAGGAACAGACATGGGCCATATCACAACCTTCCCCCTTCCCCTTTAGTTGTATACGTTACTGGGTAGGAACAGACATGGGCCATATCACAACCCTCCCCCTACCCCTCTAGTTGTATACTTTACTGGGTAGGAACAGACATGGGCCATATCACAACCCTCCCCCTCCCCCTTTAGTTGTATACGTTACTGGGTAGGAACAGACATGGGCCATATCACAACCCTCCCCCTCCCCCTCTAGTTGTATACGTTACTGGGTAGGAACAGACATGGGCCATATCACAACCCTCCCCCTCCCCTCTAGTTGTATACGTTACTGGGTAGGAACAGACATGGGCCATATCACAACCCTCCCCCTCCCCCTTTAGCTGTATACGTTACTGGGTAGGAACAGCATGGGCCATATCACAACCCTCCCCCCTCCCCCTACCCCCTTATTGAGCTGCATGCACAGAGCCCAACTCGCCCATTATTTATTGCTCCCCCAAATAGGCTACCCTTACTCCATATATAGGCAAACATACGAAATGACTTCATTGATTCATAACTATATCACACATTATAACAGACAAATACACGAATTCTAAGACAAAAAAAAATGCAAAGTTACAGGTAACTCAAAGTAGTTTAGCCAACGTTATCTCAGTCCCTCCCCCACCATGTTTACTTTAGGTATCGTGTATTGGGCTACAACTCAACGGACAGGCTAATAAAAGAAACATTTAATTCAAATACATTACCTCTAGAACGCCAACATCTTGAGCGGCTTTTGGAATTGCGTTTTTCCTCAAGCGCATTCGTTGTTTTTGGCCACCATGTCGTCTTTCCTGGGTCAAGTCATCCGGGTCAAAATGTGCACTGCAAACTCGTAAGTCTCTCTGCTTCAATGTGTCGACCGGCGTGTTCATATCAATTTTTAAAATCAGCAGCCATTGTTTCAAAAGTTGTGAGTCGTGAAAAGGCAGCCTGTGGAAACTCACAGGATTATACCATTTCATCCGCATCCCGCAGCCAAGATAGGAACAAACACGCACCATAACTCCAAAAGTTTGCTCCGCTGTTTGTTCAACAATCTGCTCACACACCTCTCCTTCTTCTGTGATGGTCACTCCAGTCACGCAAAAGACGTCTTCCGTAAACAGGAGGCTAGGTCACGCGAGACGTAAGGTCACGTGACATTTTATAAAATTCCAACCTGTTAGTAAGCTAGGCTTTGCTGTTGCATACAACTTAATTTCACTTTCAAAAGAAATACTGGACTATGTTTGTAAAAAAAAAACGGCAACGAAATTGTGAATTTCCAGAGCGTGTTACTCCACACTCGGCTCTCTACTATATGGACTTTACGCTGAAGATGCCAGCTGCAGAAGCAACATTTCCGGAAAGATACTGGCTTGATTAAATTCATTCTGGACTCTCTATCCGACCACATGAAGACCTCGGGACACTTCGGTTTGGCTTTAGGGACCCTCTACTCACTACCACGTAAGTGTTATGTTGTTTGGAGCTGTAGAAGAGGTGTAAAAATAGCGTTTTGTAGCGGCGATACCATATGCCCCACTCTCCTCCAGGCTAACGACTTTTGGCTGAAAACGGTCAAATCAAAATTCTCAAAACACATCAGAATTAAAGGCGGGGTAGGGGATCTTTTTCTGGAACATTTTTTTACATATTGCTTGAAATACTCTTCACACCCCCATTGCAACCAATTAATTAAAAGTTTTGACACAAATATGAAAAGTTTTAGTGGCCTCTAGAACGTACAATCTAGGAAAAACACTATCCAATCATTGTGAACGGACCGTTCACAATGATTGGATACTGATGCGTCTATCAAACTGCAATCTGCTCCTCCCTCCCCCTCCTTCTCCCTGTGCGCGTACCCTGCTCCGTGAACGTCCAGAAGCTTGGCAGGAAGCTAAACTAGAGCCAGCTTGGCTAGCACCTAGCATTATTAAACGTATAGTTAGCATAAACTAAATACTAAATACTAAATAAGGCATTGATCGATGCTTGCTGTCAGAACAGCGCTCGTGCACCTTCGTGCTCGTGCGCGTTCATGTACTCTAGAGGCGTGCCTTCGGGGGAAAAGTGAAGAAAAGGGTTGGGACTTTTTACCTGTGTATTTTTAAAATGCAGCTTCGCTGGACTCAACATCCAGGATCTCCTACCCTACCTTTAAATGATTTTGATGTCAACTCAACGTATGTACTCCCAACATCCCGTAAATTGACCTAAAGTGCATTTTACTCCGGATTATCCCTTTAAACAACAGTCGACTTTATCCTGAGTCGAACCCACATGTCCGTGTGGCAGTAAACAATATGGTGTCTCACATCCAGGTATTCTTGCAGACTGCTAACCAAACACCACACCCAAAGGTGTGACTCCCTAATTGAGACAGCGCCATCCGGTGGCTTAAACGTATAGTCCCCTTTTTCCACCTGACTACATTCTCCCCTGCAAAAAAAGGCACCGTCCTCGGTGACTTAATTCCCACACTTAACTTAATTTACTGCCTCTCTAAAGAACACAGCACCCATACTAGTCAACAACTGCGACAGTGCATCAGGACTCAGCGTGATTGCATTACAAGCTGACCTGGGTAGGTGCTGTGGGTTTGAATGTACCCCCACATTTGTTCTCAGGCTCCGACGAGGAGCTGGGATGGGTGCTGGAACCTGAACATCCATAGCAGATCTGCTGCGAGTCAAAGGGCCAGGCAGCTCTGGCTGTGGCTCTGGTACACTGACAGGCGGCACAGCGTCATCAATACCCACAGGCTCTGAAACCACACTGTCTCTGACAATTACTTCACCTCGCTCACTCCCTTGTCTCTGGTCCAAGCTTGTATATGTGGTCTCTTCCAGTACCACATATTCAGGCTCCTCCTCTGCATGTTCTTTCTCCACTTCAGTAGAAGGGGCTACCACAACCAGGGGAACACTACCCTTCTGTTTCCTGGGTGCAGGAACTGGACCCGTACAAAGCCTAAGGTTAGCTCTGTGAACCCTTTTGGTCGGGCCACCCTCCACTGGTTCTACTGTATGTGTGCTGCCTTGAACCTCAACAACTCTGTAGATGATAGGACTAAAGGCATCTTGAATTTTGTTTCTTCCCTTGGGCCAGTGGCACAAGTAAACTAGCTGACCTACTTCCACAGGAGGACAGTACACTTTGTCCTTCTCAAGTTCAAGTCTCTCCGCAGCTTTTTGTTCAGCATACTGCCTTGTTCTAGCCTAGAAATCTAGACGCCCCTGGCGACCGCAAATTGAATTTGCTCCAGAGCTAGTCTAGTCACTTGTGGTCGTTTTGCGAGGCTGCAAATCGAAACTTAATCGGGCCAATCAAATCGTGAGGAGCGGGGTCGGAGGCCGGGCTACCTAGTGACGACATAGGTGCGACGTTTCAGTGTGTAGTTCCAGAGAGAGGTAAACAATGGCTGCGCCCAGCGAACAGTCTTTCGATTTGGCTTTGGCAGCGACTCTAGAAAATTTAGATTTACAGTTTTCTTTGCGAGACGAACAGATAACTGCACTTAAGTTGTTTTTTTTTAAAGGACGTTTTCGGAGTTTTGCCCACCGGGTACGGTAAAAGTTTAATTTACCAGCTTGCTCCGTTGGTCCGTCGCGCTGACTACGTAATCCTTCTTCATCGCCCTGATTGGTTGTTGCGCCATCCTATTGCGTGGCGTTGAGTGCAGAGGCAACTTGACAGACAACCGTTTATCCCGCCCACACTGCTATCCAGCGTCACTAGACCCCTGTACAGCTTTTTGCTGTACGGGTCTGAATGCTAGGCTAGTCTTGTTCTGCTGTGAGCCTCGTTCAAGCGCTCCTGGTGAACCACAAGTAGCTGTTCCTGACCCAGCAAAGCATCCACAGGAAGGTGTGGATGCACCCCAAACATGAGGTAGTATGGTGAGTGACCTGTGGTGGCATGCGGAGTTACATTATATGCATAAACTAACTCTGGCAAAAACTCAGGCCACCGACGTTTCTTCTCTGCTGGCAGGCTGTGCAAAAGATCATGAAGTGTGCGGTTAAACTGCTCACACTGTGCATTACCCTGGGGATGATGAGGTGTGGTGCGGGGTTTTTTTACTCCGTACAACTTGCACAGCTCCTGAATGACCTCACTCTCAAAATTTCTCCCCTGGTCAGAATGTAATCTCTCTGGCACACCATATTTCATAAACCACTCCCTGAGAAGTACCTTGGCAGTCGTATCAGCTTTTTGGTCACGTGTTGGAAATGCCTGTGTAAATTTAGTGAACACATCTGTAACAACCAACACATTCTCTCTGCCATCAGAGGCGGTCTCTAACACAGTGAAATCAACTGCAACTACTTCAAGAGGCCGTGAGGCTAGAAAGGGTTTCATAGGGGCTCGTATCTTGGGTTATGGCAACTTGGTGAGTACACATCTCTGACACTGTTTTACCCACTGTTCGACATCTTCATGCATCCCAACCCAGAAGCATCTTTGTCTCAACAACTTCTGTGTGCGTTCTATGTCCTGATGCCCCATCTGATCATGAACACTTTCAAGAACATCTTTTAAACATGCCGGCAAAATGAGCTGCTGGCACTCCCCCAGGTGTCTTTCATCAATGACACGATAAAGAAATCCATCAACTTCCTTAACCCTAGGCCACTGTCTGAGAAGGGAGATTACAGGCTTGATCAAACTTTTCCTCTGCTGAAAAGTGGGTTTCTTCCCCTGATCCCAGAAATGCCGAAAGGACTTCAGAATAGGATCAGTATTCTGAAACTGTCTCAACTCATCCTTAGAGTAACCAGGCAGAGTTGGTGTATTACCCTGAGAATCAGTGACCTCCGTATCCTGCTCCACCACAGTAACACACCTAACCTGCCTAACCTGACAACACTTCACACCTGCACTGACCAAATCTGGTTGTAAGGCTGTTCCTTTCCAGATCACATTGCAGATGGATACACACTCGTCAAACTCCTCATCTCCATTACGGTGCGTTCACACCAAACGCGATGCGAATATTCGCACCGCCTTCATCGCGCGATCGTTGCCGCAGGTGTAAATTAAATTCCATCGCCTCAAACGCCTCTTTCACGCGAGTAAAAAACGAGTGAATAGTTCAAGGGGCTATCCATGGCTGATCGCGTCCTTGTGCCTGCTGTGGCAGTCCGAGATTCGTCTGAAACGCACACGCCGTCGTGTCTGGATCAGTGACATCATCCGGTGGTGCATTCAGCTCGGATAATTTCATCGCTTTCTCCAGGAGTTGCTTCTGGATGACGGCCGCCTCGAGCGGCACCCCAGGCCCACCAGGACCCAGCCCGACGACCCGCTCGGGAGGACCGGCGCCTGCAGCCGGCGTCCCGCCGAGAGATCACGGCACCGATCCTCCCGAGCAGGCCACCAAACTGGGTCCCGGCGAGCCCGAAACACCGCTGGAAGCGGCCGCCACGGGAGGATCGGTGCCGTGATCTCTCGGCGGGACGCCGGCTGCAGGCGCTCCGCAGCTGGGCCGCGGCTCCGTTTCAGCTGCGGGGCGCCTGTGGCATGGTGTCCTGCCGAGAGATCGCGGCGCCGGTCCTCCATGAGTTCCGTCTGGATGACGGCCGCCTCCAGCGGCACCCCAGGCCCACCAGGACCCAGCCCGACGACCCGCTCGGGAGGACCGGAGCCGCGATCTCTCGGCAGGACACCATGCCACAGGCACCCCGCAGCTGAAACGGAGCCGCGGCCCAGCTGCGGAGCGCCTGCAGCCGGCGTCCCGCCGAGAGATCACGGCACCGATCCTCCCGTGGCGGCCGCTTCCAGCGGTGTTTCGGGCTCGCCGGGACCCAGTTTGGTGGCCTGCTCGGAGGCGGCCGTCATCCAGACAGAACTCATGGAGAAGGCGGTGATTAAATTTTTTTATTTTATTTAGTCAGGGACCATGTGCAAAGTACATTAATAACAAAGTAAATAGATGACCTGCACCAGATTGTAGCTTAGAAGCTAATTTCCATCTGCAGTCCCATCTGCATGTCACAGACAGCGCCTGTCCATCTGTCTCCACGTCACTGTCGTCCAGAATCTCAACGCTGATAGGCTGTCTGGCGCGAATATTTCGCCAAAGTTGGATTTTTTGAACTCGCGCGAATCGCATATTTTCACTCGCGCGGCGGCCACCGCATCACCGCACCGCCTCACCGCTCCTCACCGCTCCTCACCGCGCCGCCCGACCGCTCCTCATCGCGCCGCCGGCTCGAATCCGCGTCTAATCGCGTCTTTGCATTGACTTTGTATGTAATCGCGTCGCCCGACCGCGTCTGGTGTGAACGCACCGTTAGGCTGGGGCTCCCCTGCTAACGGCTGCCTAGACAGGGTGTCTGCTGCTGTGTTACACCTACCGGGTCTGTACTGGACTTCAAAATCGAAAGGAGCCAATTGGGCTACCCAACGTTGTTTAATAGCTCCTAGCTTTGCTGAGTTCAAATGACACAGAGTGTTGTTATCGGTTATCACAGTGAATTTTGACCCCAACAGGTACCCTCTGAATTTTTCAGACACAGCCCATTTTAGAGCTAGAAGCTCTAGTTTCATGCTGCTGTAGTTTCTGTCATTTGTCTGCATTTCTTAGCCGCCTACTGGCATATGCAATGACACATTACTTCCCTTCTTGCAACTGGGAGAGGACTGCCCCTAAACCTAAGCTGCTGGCATCTGTCTCTACAGTGAATGGACAAGAGAAATCAGCATAACCCAGAAGTGGAGCACTAGTGAGTCTGTTTTTCAGTAACTCAAAGGACTCCTGACATGCCTGTGTCCACCAGCTATTCAGCAGGATTTTGGACCGAGCAGGGCTGCTTTCTTTGATGCACGCATTAACTACATCATGTAACGGTCCTGCCAGTTGGGAAAAACCTTGCATAAACTTCCGGTAATAGCTGCAAAACCCCAAAAATGATCTCAACTCCTTAATCGTGGTGGGAGCTGGCCACTGTTTCACTGCTGCAACTTTGTCTGGGTCCGGGCCTATGCCCTCAGCCGAGATCTGATGACCAAGAAAACGCACACTGGGCTGGAGAAAATTACACTTTTCTACCTTCACCTTCAATTCTGTCTCCCTGAGACTCTGAAGCACAGTCTGAAGACGCACCAAGTGATCCTCAAAAGTCGGCGAGAAGACCAAAATGTCATCTAAGTACACCAAAATGATCTGGAACACTAAGTCACTCATGGTTGCCTGCATGAGTCTCTGGAATGTTGCAGGCCTATTGCAAACACCAAAAGGCAGTCTCGTGTACTCAAACAACCCAAAAGGTGTTGTGAAGGCTGTCTTGTGCCTGTCTCTCTCCTGAACTGCTACCTGATGATAGCCACTGGCAAGATCAATGGTCGAGAAAAACCTTGCGCCGTGCAGGGCATCAAAACACTCGTCAATACGTGGCAAAGGAAATGCATCACGTCTGGTTTTGGCATTGAGACGCCTGTAGTCTACACAAAGCCTCAAGCTGTTATCTGCCTTCCTCACAAGTACAATGGGTGACACGTAGGCACTAGTGCTCTCTTTAATGACACCCTTCTTTAGAAGTTGGGTTATGTGCTCTCTCACCTCTTTGTACTGTGTTGGAGGTACACGGCGGTAAGGCTGGGTGACGGGGACGTCATCAACTAAATGTATTTCATGTTGGACTTTATCAGTGTGGCCTAAATCCTCATCACTGAAGGTGAATACATCAACATATTGAGCCAGAAGCACAGCTAACTTAGCCTGTTCATCTGACGAGCCACCTATTTTCAGGCGTCCTAACATTGACTGCAGTTCTTTGTCTGAAGCCTTGGCTTCTTTGCTGTTCACTGAAACTTCCTCATGGTCAGCAAAGACACGATTAAAATGCACCTCTGTTGCCTCCTCAACACACTGAACCTCACTGAGCACACCAAGCCTGGTCCTGGCTGCCAGCCAGATATCTTCCTGTGAGAAGTTCACCACTTGAACTGGAAAAACATGCTTACTAGACTCCACTAGAGTGGGGACCACAACAAGGCCATTTGGCAGGGGAGAGTTGATAGGCTCTAGCATCAAGGTCTCACCTGGGGAGAGCTGCTTGAGCCCTCTCGCGTACACTGTGGCAACTAAAGCTGATGGCACATGCACAGTGTCCCTGCCTGCTATCCTGGCTGTAGATGTCCTCACCAAAGCTTCACATGTTTGCACTTTCTGAAAGGCTTCCCTCCAGCCTGTGTCTAACTTTTCTCCAAGGGTTGAATGATAACTGGCAATAGCCAACTCCCTGCATCGTTTTATCACATTCATTCCAATGAGTACTGCGAGAGACCCTTCAGTTGTCAGACTGTTATCCTTGCTCTGCTGCCCTATTTCTTTCCCTTCTGTCCTAGATTGATTTGAATCTAGTTCTAGATCTTCAGATCCTCTCTGTTTTCTAACAGGATCCTTGACTACCAAAAACCCACACTCAGGTACAGTTAACCCCATTGATTAAATACCTTGGTGTTCATCTGGACAACAGACTGGACTGGAGACACAACAGTGAAGCCATCTACAAGAAAGGACAGAGCAGACTGTACTTCTTGAGGAAGCTAAGGTCCTTCAAGGTTTGCAACAAGATGTTGCAGATATTCTACAAGTCTGTTGTTGAGAGCGTCATTTCCTCTTGCGTCATCTGTTGGGGCAGCAGCATCAGAACCAGGGACCTAAAAAGACTCAACAACCTGATAAGGAAGGCTGGTTCTGTTCTGGGGACGACTGTGGAACCTCTGGAGACAATAATGCAAAGAAGGATTTTGCATAAAATCAAGAGAATTATGGACAACCCTGAACATCCTCTCCATGAGACTGTTATCGGAAAACAGAGTCTCTTCAGTCAAAGGCTTCTTCAGTTTGGATGCAAAACGGACCGCTACAGGAAATCTTTCCTGCCCACAGCCATCAGCATCTATAATAACTCCTTGATTTAATTGAGTTACATCAACATTTAATTTCCCTCTGGGATAAATAAAGTATTTTTGAATTGAATTTGAATTGAATTGCTTGCACGTCCAACTCAATGTAACCTATGTAAGGTATTGGCAGTGAGTTAGCCGCAGTAAGCTTGAGTCAGTTGGCTGTAGAGGTTATGTCTTCCTTTCTGCCTAGTAAATGCTGTCGGAAAAATGTCTCAGAGATGGTGCTAACCTGACTCCCAGTATCCAAAAGGGACCTGGCCAAAACTCCGCCCACCTCAATATCAACTTCCGGACACCTACCGCTCGCTCAAAAAATCTCTTTGATCTCACCTCGGATTGCAACCGAGGGAGCTAGTTTCCCTGAGAAGGTGAATTACAGGCAGCAGACTCACCCTCCTGTTGGCGTTGTCTGCATTCCCTCGCAATGTGTCCAACTCCTTTGCACTTAAGACAGACAGGCTTTCCATCATCTGTGAACTGGAGCTTCGGTCTAGGTTTCCCACCTTTGTATGACTTTCCCTGGAAAGCCACTCCTTCCTTCATCACACTGACTAGCTCCCCAATAACTTTTCCTTGCTCAGAAACTACTTTGAGGATTTCTTCTAGTGTGGCAGATGACTTCTCTTGTGCACTACCAGAAGACTGACATCTAATATCCCTATCACTTGAAATGTTCCTGCTCTTCACAACTTTAATGTTATTGGGTCCGTCCTCCTGAGACCAAGCAACTGCCTCCTGACGCACATCAAAAAGTGAGGACTCTGCATTTTCCCTAACCATTTTGCGAAGCTCCCTCCCAAGAGTGGGATCTTTCACCCCTCCACAAACTGGTCTCTGACAGCCATTTTCGAGTCTGTTACGGCCAGTGGCCTTGTGGTGTGTGTGTTTCTCTTCTTTCCCCCCTCTTCATCATGCAGTCCCCCTGAGTCGCCAGCAGGCTCCATTGGATGCAGCCCTTCCCGTCTCTCCTTCCTGGGTGTCACCCACGGACTTCGTGACTGGCTGGGCAATTGAGTGCTCCACCTATCCCTGAGGAGGACCGGGATATTTAAACCCTCACTTCCTTTTGCTCGCTGCAGCTGTTCCTCTGGTTTGGAACAGTTTGCCCACTTGTGTGTTGTGACTCTGATTCTAAGCTTTGTTGCTTGTGTGTTGTGACTAATGATGGCAAAACGAGGCTTCATGAACCAATGAGGCTTTCCAGCCCAAAGGTTCGCCAAAAGGTTCATTACCCGAAGCCTCACTGAAACGGTCTCTCTAGTGACACCTGCTGTGCAAAAGGCATATATGACAGACTAAATTAACCCTGAGTTAGAGCATCTTGCAATATAAAATAAACAATTGTTGTCACTGTGTCTCAATGAAAATAAATGTGTGAAAACTGCATATATGGAAGTATTATTGAGTGCTATGGTGTTGATCACTCAAATGAAATATATCAATGATGTACACTGACTACAGTGCTTATGGAACTGGGAGTATGAAAGTGCTTATGGGACTGGGAGTCAGGAATAAACTGCAACCGAGCAGTATGGGCAACAAGACAAATATAAGTTATTGTTTTTTTTAAAAAAAATATGTCAATAACGTTGCGGTTTAATGCCCAGAAGAAAAAAGAGCGACAACAACTACCGATCACTATGTTCTTCTCTCGAAAAAACACACCTGCACCACGGGCTTTAGAAGAAAAAAAACGCTACAGAGTGGAGTCACTATTTGTCCTACTGTCATTTTTTTTTTTTTTTTATATAATAATTTTTCATTTTCTCCCGTTCTAATCCAATGACTCGGGTCGCGGTGGGGCGGTGCTGATCTCCGCAATTTGAAGCCTTCAGTTCGTATTGATGATTAAAATTATTATTTTACAGTACAGTAGTTATTTGTAAAAAAAAATAAAGGTTACTACTTCACGGATTTCGCCTATCACGGGTTCTTTTTGGAACGTAGCCCCGCGAAAAACGAGGGTTCACTGTATATCCTATATAACTATTCTAACACCATTCTAACCTAATTACGATATATTCTAATGCAGTATAATAATAATAATAATAATAATAGATGATATGACTGATATAATAACTGAACTTAACCACTAACTCTGATACAACCAACGCACACTCTACCTCTCACCAATACCAAACGCCAACTCAAAACCCTCGAAGTGCCGCAAGGTTCAAACCCTTTTTATGCGATAGTGACACTCAAAATGAATCAGTGACGTGTACACTGAATCCGAGGCCTCGTTTGTCATCAGTCACGTGATTTTTATGGAAACGATACAAGCCTCGAACCAACGCTTCATCTGGCTCGCCCCTTTTTGCTCGACACATGCTCCGAGGCCTCGCTTCAAACGCCACATCACTAGTTGTGACTGATTTAAGCTGTGTAGCTTTTGCTAGGCTTGTTAGCCTTTGGGTATCCTTGATTTTGTGTTGCACTTAGATTTCCTCAGTATTAGTTTGTTTTGTGTTCCAGAGCCATTTGGCTTCGCTTTAAGTTGAGTCCCAGTTTTGTTTTGTATGGAGTTTGTTTTTCATTAGTTTTTGTTGTTTCTCATGTGCCCCACTCCTGTTTGGAGGACATTATCTTTGTTTTCTGACCAATTTTAATCCAACAAAATAAACCCCATTTTCTTTTTCAACATCAAACTTGTCTGGGATAATTAATGTCACATCTCTCACCCGCTGGCCGAGCCGGGATGTAACATTAAATGGGGGCTCGTCCGGGATTTATAATTAACCTAATCCTGATCCCAGAACAGAAAAGGAGGTTTAATTTATTGTTTGAGGTTTTGAATTGTTTTTTTGTGATACTGTAAGGTTTGTGCTATGTCTCAATTTGATGTTGAGGGCTTTTTGGAGAATCCGTCTCTCGAGCAACTCGCTAGTTGTCACAAAGCTGACCTACTCCAGATTGCTAGTTACTTATCCATTATCCATCCCAAACAGTTACTTAAGAAGGAGTTAAAGGATCTCGTCCTACACACAAACTGGTTGAGTTGGATTTGTTGGCTTTACCTGTAGGGGTTAAAGGCCCATCTATTGTGTCACCCGCTCCTGTCCCTTCTGCAGACTCACCTGCTCCCGGTCCTTCCACAAGAACTGCAGAGAACCTGCGCAAACTAACGCCAGAGGACAACAAGGTAGGTAATGGGATTGGAACTCCTGTTACTCTTCCTAAGTTTGATCCTCACTCAGCCTCAAGTGGAACCGCGGGTTCCCGTTGTAAGGGAAAAATTAATTCCTATATACATTGTATGCAGGGCTCTAAATTAACACCCGCCAACCCGCCAAATGCGGGTGAAAGTTATTTTTGGCGTGTATTAAAAAAAACTCACTAGCCGGCTTGGCCGATGATAAATGAGGAACTTTACCATCTATTTCGCGGGACGCGAAATTATTATATACAGTCTATGCGCGGGACGCACGAGCGCAGTTTCTATGGGAATGCATCTGCTGAGGCTGCCGTTCTAGGGGAGTGGGTCACTCTTGGTTTGGAAATACGATAGACGCCGGTGTTCAGTCGATTTCTCCTGCTTGTCGAGAATTGCTACTTTGCGCATGCGCCGAGCCGATTTTCTAAGTTTCGTTTTCACGCCCATAATGTTTTGCTACCCTGCGTCTGATTATTTTCTCTTTAGGAAGACAAGCAAAGTAATAATAAAACACTTATCGTATTAACAAGCAGTTAGCTTAACATGCACAAATGGGCTGTCATTCACCTTTTGATTTTTGTATTTGGGACACTTCTGTCTTTATTTAGGTGACTCTGCTCCATCATTGTGAATGAATGCATTGAGAAGGGGGAGCATTATTTGACAGCGTGTTATTGGTACAAATACAGACACAAACACTAACAAAATGTGGCGATGGTTGGGACAGCCGGTCGTGAAGAGAAAAGATATGCCTGCCAAGGGAGGGGAGGAGGATGATATTTTGAATATATTGAATCTGGCATGGTGACAGTTTGCGCACACGCCTGCCACACTTTGTGAGAAAACTGATTTAGATGGATCCGAAGACAGTTCAGAGTGCTCGGACGATGTTTAAGCATTTCACAGTATCCATAATTCCATAATTAGTCTCTGCACATAGTTTTGTGTTTAATTTTGTGCATTATCTGCACTAAAACATGGTTAGAAAGTTGTTAAATATTTCCATTTTTGTAGATTCAGGGTTCACATGAATATAAATCAGTTTTAAAGTTATTTTTTTATGTACAAAAAATGTGACCCTGAATAGTATGTGAGGGTTGAGGAGTAATGAAATGTTAGAATAAGTTTTGTATGTACATAAGTTTAATTATTGTAATTATTTTTAATTGGATATACATTCCCAATTTCACTGTAAAATGAATGTAAAGCTTTAGTTAATAAATTGATCAAATTAATTCAGTGGCTCTCATCTGTCTTTTTTGCACGGAAAAATATGTGGCTAGTGGAAATTCTGATTGGCTGGTAACTTCAGAAACTTACTAGCCACATTGGCTGGTGATCAAAAAAGTTAATTTAGAGCCCTGATTGTATGAGTGTTACTCTGTATCACCCGGTAATAACTCATTTAAGACACTTGTTTTTCTCTTTTCTCCCTCTTTCAATGAGGGTATTGTGCTCTTATGATTTAACAACTTTAAGGGGTTTGACAGGGAAGATGGCACGATACTGAGGCGCCTTGGCTGGAGAAAGGGAGGAAAGATAGACAAAGTCTTGAACATATCAAAGGAGTGACTACGTATTAACCTGTATATTAACTGACTTGTTTTCGCCTAAGAGTTAGAGCAACTCTGAACTCTGTTCTGTGTTGTTCTCTCTTGCAAGATATTATTAAAAGCATCTTATCTCCTCAGAAAATAACTGACTCTGTGCCTTACTAAAATTTCCACAACAATCTTGGCGTCACGGACAGGATCCCTCGACTGGTTTACCTGGACCGGACCGCAGTGCAAGGCCAGCCTGGACTGAAGCTCCAGCCTCATACCTCCAAGGCCTTTCGGAGAGAGAGGGCTGACGGGTCCGTTTCCTGGATACCAGCGCTGGGGTCATCTTTTGAAACACAGTAATCTGGGGCGGTAAGATTGCTTTCTGTTATTATTTGGAAAAGAGGGTTTTCCCGGTTGTGTCATTAGCGAGACAGAGATTTCACGGGTAAGTGAATCTTAAGTCAGTCCGAAGAAGTGTGACTGAATCAGTCCGAGGAAGTGTGACTGAAGTAGTACTCCGAAGAAGTGTGAGTACAGATTAAGGTCCTCATTGGAGACGTCCTTTGAGTGAAGGAATATATTCCCCCATTCCAAGTCCGAGAATGGGAAACAGTATGTCTCGGGCTTCTGACCCTCCCGGGGGACCCAAGTATGATGAAATGATAAAAAAATATGGTCCGGAGAGTGTAAAATGGACTACTTTTTGGATAAAAAATTGGGGTTTTCCCCCTGAAGGTTCTTTTAAAATGTCTGAAATAAGAAAATTAGAAGAGAACATTTGCAAATGTGAGAAAGATATGAAGAAAAAAAAAACAGTGAAGGTTAAACAGTGGAAAAAATTAGAAAAATGCAAGAAAGGTATAGAGTGTTGGAAAAAGGAAAGTGAAGTGAGAGAAAGAAAGAAAAATGCTAAACAAATGCCAGGACAGAATGATGATGATAATGCAGTATGTGGACGAAAAGATAATTTATCTCTGACTAAGACTGAATCTCCTTTTAAGCCACCACCATATTCTACTGATAACACTTTTTCTTCTCCCTTTTCATCCGCACCTCTTTACCCTACACTGAGCGCTCTCGCTGTGCCGGATCCGGACCTGGACTCCTGCCCTCCACGACGCCTACAACAACAACAACTACAGCCACAACAACAACTACAACAACAACAACAACTACAGCCACAACAAAAACTACAACAACAACAGCAACTACAGCAACTACAGCCAGACACACCACAAGCATCTGGTTTATGGGAAGAGAATTCTCCAAACTTCACTCCAGGAGAAATCTCTCCTCAGCCACAACATCTGTCACACCAGTCTGAAGATGAAGAAAAGGAAGAAGAAAAGGAAGAAGTTGAATTCTACAGTGTACCAGCCCAAAACCTTTTAATGCAAGTAAAAAAACTCCTCTCCCCACAATCTGGACTTCGGAGATCTCAACGTGATATGCCTGCCATGCTCAGAACCAAGCTGAGACCTGTAAGACTGAAAAGGAGCTGCATTTGGCAGCCATGAGCATGTATTACGCAGTTGGCGATGTGACAGGTCACCCCGGAAACAGAGGACGAGGTCGGGGACGTGGATGTGGACGTGGAAGGGGAGGTCGACGTGTACCACACCTGAACTATGACTCGAATGTTTGTTTTTACTGTGGCCAGACTGGACACTGGAAGCAGGACTGTCCACAGCTGAGAAGAGACGAAACTAAGCAAAAGGCTGACTGAGGGTGGGAGGCGGGTTCCGGACGTCACACGCCAGCGGAGCCTCAACAAATGGGTGATAACACAACACACACACATACTTTTCCTGCTCTGTGCAATGAAGAGACGCTTGCTGACTGTGACTCACGTAGTAAAGTTTTGCATGCTATTTCTGTCCTAGAGCAAAGATGTTCACCTCAGATGATAGGAACTTATGCTCATTTGACATCTGAAGCCTATAAGGCTTTTCCAACTTTTCAGCTTAGTATTTTGGGGAAACAAGTAACATTTATGGTTGACTCTGGGGCTACATCATCAGTAGTGAAGTCAGGGGAATTTGATCATCCTCCAAAGCTAAGTGGGAACTACGTCTATTCCATGTCTGCATCAGGTCAGGTTGTGAAGGAGAAAATGACAACACCCATTGCATGTGTCACTCCCGATGGGCTCTCCTTCAAGCACTCATTTTTGTTATCAGAGCTGTGTCCCATTAACCTGATGGGCCGTGATCTGATGTGTAAACTGGGCATTATTTTAACTTCCACACCAGAGGGTGTTAAGGTTATGTCGCAGCCTGAGAAAGTTTTCACAGCGGTGCAGTTTGACTCATCAGCACTTACATATGCTTATGAGTGGAAACTTCCCAGCTCTTCTTCCTCACAACAGCTCGTGGAGGAAGCAAAAGCTTTAGTTTCACCCCTTTCTGATTTCATGCAACCTGCTGATCTGCACTGTACATCACACATTTCTTTGGGGCCTGACTATGACTATGAGAAGAAGTGGTTTCGCACTCCTTTTGAAAAAATATGTACGTCTACTTTATTTTGGAATTCACAAACTGCTGCACTGGCTGTGTGTCTCACTCCAGAGCAATTAGAGTTTTTTAATGTTTGTGGTACTCGCCCTCACATCTCCTTGGCCAAACCTACACATTGGCACTGGCAGGGTGTGGGAGAGTTTGTTGCAACTTGTAAAAAAGAAACTGATTGGACAGTTTCACCTGCTGATCCAAATTTGATGTTTTCTGAACGATTGTCAGCATACAAGAAAACCTTTTTGAGCACAATGCATTGTCAAAGAACTGTGGAACTAGTTCCCACTACAGAATCACATTTTGAAGCATGTTTTTTATCTGAAACAGATCTGTCTTCATTACCCATGTTGGCTGAAGTGCCCACTGATCTTTGGGCTAAAAGCAAAAATGATGTGGGGTTGATAAAAGGCTGTGAACCGGTAATTGTCACCCCTAAATCGGACTTTCGCCCGTGTAAAAAACAATACCCTTTGAAGCCTGAAGCAATCAAAGGGATTAAGCCTGTTTTTCAATCTTTTCAGAAAACAGGCATCATTGTTCCCTGTGAAAATTCACCTGTGCGCACTCCATTATTTCCTGTTAGAAAGATTAGAGATGCTGGCCAGCCAGATGAATGGCGTTTTGTACAGGACCTCCAAGCCGTGAATGCTGCAGTTCAGCCACATGCTCCCACTGTGCCCAACCCACACACTATTTTGTCTCAAATTCCATCAGATGCACAGTTTTTCTCAGTTGTTGACTTGTCTAACACATTTTTCTCTGTCCCTGTGCATCCTGATAGCCAGTTTTGGTTTGCTTTTGAATTTGAAGGGAAATCTTGGACTTTTACCCGGTTATGCCAGGGATATTGTGAAAGTCCCACTATTTACAATACTGCCCTCAAAGCTAGTCTGGAACCACTCCAACTAACCCAAGGCTCTGCTCTTTTGCAGTACGTCGATGACATCCTTTTATGCAGCCCATCTAAGCAACAGTGTGAAAAAGACACAGTGACTCTGCTGAAGCATCTTCATTCTTGTGGCCACAAAGCCAGCTTTTCTAAATTGCAGTTTGTTCAGGACAAAGTCACCTTTTTGGGCCATGTGATTTCCAAAGAGGGGCGCTCACTTTCTGCTAAACGCGTTGCTGCAGTTCAGAACATTCCTAAACCAGTTACTAAAAAACAGCTCATGTCCTTTTTAGGCATAACATCTTACTGCAGGAACTTCATTCCTAACTACTCTTCTCTCGAAGCTCCTTTAGGTGCTCTTATCCATGGGAAAGGCCTCCAGTCAGCTGATCATGTTCCATGGACTTCTGAGGCTGAATCAGCCTTCACTCAGCTTAAGCTGGCTCTTCAAACAGCTCCTACACTTGGTATCCCAGATCCTCATAAACCTTTCACACAGGCAGTTGATGAGAAGCGTGGTTGTATGACATCTGTTCTTATGCAGGAACACGGGGGAAGACAAAGGCCAGTGGCTTATTTCTCCGCAAAGTTGGACCCTGTGGCTGCAGGTCTGCCTGGTTGTCTTCGTGCTGTTGCAGCTGCAGAGAAAGCTGTCCTGGCCTCCCGAGATATTGTAGGCTACAGTAATTTGACTGTTTTGGTTCCTCATTCTGTTGCCATTATTCTTCTTGAGCAGAAAACCTCACATCTTTCATCTGCTCGCTGGCTCAGATACACCTCTGTGCTCCTTGATATGCCAAATGTCACTGTTAAACGTTGTACTGTTCTGAATCCGGTTACGTTGCTTCCCACTTCTGATGATGGGGAGCCGCATGACTGTGTAGTTGTTCTGGAACAGGTTTGTACACCCAGACCTGATCTTTCTGACACTCCTCTTCCAAACTCTGACATGATTCTTTTTGTAGATGGATCAGCTTTGCGTGATCCAGCCACAGGTACTAACTGGGTTGGGTTTGCAGTATGTTCTTCACATGACACTTTGCTGTCTGGTTCCCTTCCTAAACACTTCTCTGCCCAAACTGCTGAACTCATTGCACTCACTGAAGCATGTAAGCTGGCAACTGGTAAGTCTGTCACCATTTACACAGATTCCAGATATGCTTTTGGTGTTGTTCATGACTTTGGTGCGCTGTGGAAACACAGACATTTCCTTAAATCAGATGGCAAACCCATCTTGAACTCCTCACAGGTTTCTGATCTTCTTGATGCGATCCTTTTGCCTACAGCAATTTCGGTCTGTAAGTGTGCGGCTCACACTATCTCAGATGATCCTGTTGCTCGTGGCAATGCTAGAGCTGATGCTGCAGCTAAGCAGGCAGCTAACTCTTTTCCTACTTTCACTTCCCTCTTTTTGCAAGCGGAAGACACGCCCACAGATTTCCATGCTTTGCAAAGTTTTGCTTCTGCAGATGAAAAACGCATTTGGTCCTCAGCGGGTGCAACTCATACAGATGGTGTTTGGCTGGGACCTGATGGTAAACCTTGTCTTCCTAAACATTTTTTCCCTCACTTTGCTAAATTGACACACGGGTTGGACCATGTGTCAAAAGGGGGGATGCTGAATGCTCTCACTGCTCATTGGTTCACAAAAGGGTTCAGCTCATGTGCACAAAAATACTGTCAGTCGTGTATGGTTTGTGCTACACACAATGCAGGGAAAGCAATATACACTTCACAAGCTGCACATCCTCCACCAGAAAGACCTTTTGAACATTTAATGATGGACTTTGTTGAACTCACACCAGCTGAAGGAAAGAAATATGCACTCGTAGTAGTGGACATGTTTAGTAAATGGGTTGAAGTTTTTCCTGCAAAACATGCAAACAGTCATGCAGTAACTAAAGCACTGCTGATAGAAATCATTCCAAGGTGGGGCATTCCAGAGAAGATCAGTAGTGATAATGGCAGACACTTTGTAAACACAGCATTGACCGAGGTTGGTAAGTTCCTGGGAATAAGCTTGCGTACACATTGTGCCTATCATCCACAGAGCAGAGGTGCTGTGGAGAGAGAAAATGGTACTTTAAAGTCCAAGCTAGCCAAATGTTGTGAAGAAACGGGTCTGCCATGGACAAAAGCATTACCTATTGTGCTCACCTATATGAGGATGAGAATTAGAGCTCGAGTGAACCTCAGCCCATTTGAAGTTTTATTTGGCAGACCTCCTAACCTGGGAGTGGGACCTGTAACCAGACCCCTCCCCTCCACAACTGTTTGTGATGATGCAATGTTGTGTTACTGTCGAAACCTTTCCACTGTCCTCTCTCAAGTTTCACAGACAGTGAAAGCAGCACTTCCAGCCTCAGCGGACACACCCCTGCACCCACTCCAACCAGGTGATTGGATAGTGGTGAAGGAATTTCGCAGAAAACACTGGAAGTCCAAACGCTGGCAAGGTCCGTTCCAGGTGCTACTGGTCACTCACACAGCTGTTAAAGTCGCAGAAAGAGCAACCTGGATTCACGCCAGTCACTGTAAGAAGGTGCCAGAACCAGTAGATGACTTCCACCCTGACATACATCAGCCTAACCAACTCGCCCTGAAGGACAAAGAAAAGAGTCAGCAGTAAAAGCTGTACTCCACCGGTGTGTTAAGTGCTAGTAACCTCTGACACCGAAGATTGAGACATCCTCACCGAGACCTGCGATGAAGCGACGTGATCATCACACGTGTGAACAATGGCAGAAACTGTTTGTTGTTTGTATTTTACTATTTGTAACCAGCATATGTACATTTTATCTTGATTTTACAGGCAGCAATAATGCAGATCATGTTAAAGATGCCTCTCCTGGTGGCAAGTCCAGAAATGTTTTACAAGAACCATGGGTGACACGCAACGTTTGGTATCAATTGGCGAATTATTCTGTTAAATCTGTCACCGATGCTTCTTGTGTGGTTTGTATGAAAGACGCACAGCCTGTTGCTTTTACAGGTGTGCCTGGGGAAGTTGATCCTTTAACTTGTACTTCCAATGCCATCTGCTCTAAAGGCATTCGTAATGTGACGCTGTACCTGCCTGAAGTTGACCCTGAGATGACAACGTCTCCATTCCGTGATATGAATTGTACTTATCACCTGTGTTTGACACATTGTTGGCTGATGAGAGGAAGTTATTTTAAGGGCGTGGATGGCAAATATCATAGTAAGGGAGACCATTATCCTTGGAGTACTGAATGTCCGCCACTCACCGGTGGCATTATTCCACCACCGCCACATTTTAAGTTATCTAGAGCACGAAATACTTATATAGTTTGCTATGAATCCCAACCTGAACCTGCAAATGAATTCAACAGACATGCCCTGGGCAGTGTCCCACCTGACATGTGTAATGTTACTGTCCCTGTCACATGGGGAAGAAGTAATACTCAGAATTCAGTAGCTTTTCATTGTATTTTTACTTATTGCCTATTTGATTCTCCCTCCATGTCTCATTGGATTTTTAATGATACTTTGCATTCCACTCGCCCTGTCCCTGACATGTTTTGGCTGTGTGGCCGTCACAGTAAGCTACATTCTAGTTTGCCTGCCAATTGGACTGGTAGGTGTGCCCATGTGATGTTGGTATATAATGTCCGTATTGCTGTTGATCCTTTTGCTCCTCAACCCACCCGCTCAGTACGCAAACGCTCTATTCCTGGCAGTTTTGATGATCGTGTCTATGTTGATGCAATTGGAGTTCCCAGAGGTGTCCCTGATGAATACAAAGCCAGAAATCAGATAGTTGCTGGTTTTGAGTCCATTTTCTTATGGCCTACCATTAACAAAAATGTGGACTGGATCAATTATCTTTTTTATAACCAACAGCGTTTTATTAATTACACTCATGATGCTATTGAAGAACTAGCTGAACAGCTAGGCCCCACTTCTCTTATGGCTTGGCAAAACAGAATGGCTTTAGATATGTTGCTAGCTGAACGCGGAGGGGTGTGTGCTTTGATGGGTGATTCATGTTGCACTTTTATTCCTAATAATACGGCTCCGGATGGCTCTGTAACCAGAGCTCTGGATGGCCTCCGCTCCCTTAGAGAAGAACTGGCTGAAAACTCTGGCGTTGACACCTCCCTTACTGGTTGGCTTGATTCAATGTTTGGCAAATGGAAGACTCTTATTCTCTCCCTCCGCACAGGGTTGATTATTGGATTGTGTCTATTGGCTTTTTGTGGATGTTGTATTATTCCCTGTGTGCGAGGCCTCATTGTGCGCGCCATTGATAAGTCTGTGTCTTACCAAATGATTCAACTGACTCAGCAAACTCCTTTGCTTTCAGGTTGTCCTTTTAGTGACTCTGATTTTGACATGGATGATGATGTTTCTGTTTAATTGTTAATGTTTTGATTGTTTATCATTGGACCCTTTATCACTATGATGCCTGCGTTTTAAACTCACGTTGTGTGTGAATGCAGACTGATGTTTACTGATAAAGTTATTATTTTTCTTGCTTCTTTTGGGTTGATTAATATAATGGTATTATTATAATCAAAAGGGTGGAGTGTAAGGGAAAAATTAATTCCTATATACATTGTATGAGTGTTACTCTGTATCACCCGGTAATAACTCATTTAAGACACTTGTTTTTCTCTTTTCTCCCTCTTTCAATGAGGGTATTGTGCTCTTATGATTTAACAACTTTAAGGGGTTTGACAGGGAAGATGGCACGATACTGAGGCGCCTTGGCTGGAGAAAGGGAGGAAAGATAGACAAAGTCTTGAACATATCAAAGGAGTGACTACGTATTAACCTGTATTTTAACTGACTTGTTTTCGCCTAAGAGTTAGAGCAACTCTGAACTCTGTTCTGTGTTGTTCTCTCTTGCAAGATATTATTAAAAGCATCTTATCTCCTCAGAAAATAACTGACTCTGTGCCTTACTAAAATTTCCACAACACCGTGCTGATGCTCGCCTGAAGGTTCGTCTAGCTAGACTGCAGTTGGAGGCCGAGGAACGAGCGCAGCTCCGACAGTGTGAGCTTGAGGTCAGGAGAATGGAAATTGAAGCCGATAAGGCTGTGAAACTCCGACGGTTGGAACTGGAATCTCAGGTAAAGGCACAAACCCACAATCCAGTTTTAACTCCTAGTAGTGGTCTTGGTGGAACCTCACACAAAACCTTTGACGTCACAAAACATGTAGTTCTAGTACCTGAGTTCCGAGAATCAGAGATTGATTCTCACTTTTCTGCCTTTGAACGCATAGCGCAAGCGTTACAGTGGCCACCCAATGTTTGGGCTTTACTTTTGCAATGTAAGATTCGGGGTAAAGCACAAGAGGTTGTCGCTGCTTTACCTCTTCAGGACACTTTTAGTTATGAGGCAGTTAAGTCTGCTATTTTGAAGGCTTATGAGTTAGTTCCCGAGGCATACCGACAGAAGTTTAGGATTTCTAAGAAAAGCTCCGCCCAAACCTATGTGGAGTTTGCCCGAGAAAAAAGAATTTTGTTTTGACCGATGGTGCACATCTGGTCAGGTAACAAATTTTGACTCTCTAAAAGAATTGATTCTGTTGATTCTGATACTACCTGTATCGGTGGTAACCCATCGAAATGAATAGAAGGTAGATTTGTTGTCCGCTGCTGCAGTTCTCGCAGATGAGTATGTGTTAACACATAAATCCACCTTTCCGTCTGTTTTTCCGAGAGCTTTGACTGTTAAACCTGTGTCTAAACAACCATTGTCTACTCTGACTGGAGAAGACAGGAAATGTTTTTAATGCCATAAACCAGGTCATATCATTGCAAACTGTTTAACTTTGAAACGGAAAGAACAGAACTCTTCTCTAACCAAACCAAAGGGTGTGGGTTTGATAAAGAAGAAACCTCTAAATTTAGGAAAAACTGAAGTTGACTATCCTTGTTTCAAACCATTTCTACTAGATTGTTTTCAATTCAATTCAATTCATTTTTATTTATATAGCGCCAAATACAACAAATGTCATCTCAAGGCACTTAGATAATAAAGTCCAATTCAAGGCAATTGGAATTCAATTCATTGTAATCATAATTAATCATAGTTTTGTTACCCTCACGGGACTAGCTGCAGATCAGCGTCCTGTTCGCATCCTCCGTAACACAGGAAGTTCACAGTCAGTCATCCTCTCAGATTCCTTACCATTCTCAAGTCAGTCCTCTTGTGGCTACAGTGCGGTACTACGAGGCGTAGAGTTGGGGTATGTTCCCTACCCCATGCATTTAGTTCATTTTCAGTCTGAGTTAATTTCCGGTACATTTCCTGTTGCGGTGAGCCCTGCCTTGCCGATCGAGGGCATTTAATTCCTATTAGGAAATGATATCGCAGGAGGTAAGGTTACACCAGCACTGGAAATATTAGATTCCCCCTCTTTTCCCAAGAAAGAAGAGCCTGTACAACCTGCTGTCACAGCTTCCTGTGTGCTGACACGATCTCAAAGATTAAAGAAAGATGTAGATCTGTCTGACAGTTTGTTTGCGTCTCTTTTTTCAGATGTGGGAAAATCACACCATAACCCACCATTTCCTGCAATCCGTGACACATCCACTCCCGATGTCCTGTTGGCTGGTGATCTGTTTCCCCCCAACACACGCGTACAGTTTGGTGAGGCACAGAAGACTGATCCCACCCTCCACCAGTGTTTTTTGAGTGCGGTAAGTGCTGAAAAAGCTAAGGACGAACCAGTGGCCTTCTACCTCAGTGATGGAGTACTAATGTGTAAATGGTGCCCTGTTGTTCTTCCTGATGCTGACTGGAATGTAGTTCACCAGATAGTTGTTCCATCTGGTTACCATCAGCACATCCTTGCTCTAGCCCATGAAAATAACTGGTCGGGTCATTTAGGTGTCACCAAAACATATCAGCTCATTTTGAAACATTTTTATTGGCCTGGATTAAAACGTGATGTTAGTCAGCATTGTCGCAGTTGTCATGTTTGTCAATTGGCTGGTAAACCCAACCAGACAATCCCTCCTGCTCCTCTCCACCCCATACCTGCGGTCGGAGAACCGTTCGAACGGATCATTATGGATTGTGTTGGTCCGCTCCCGCAAACTAGAGGAGGAAATCAGTTTCTGTTAACTTTAATGTGTGTTTCCACTCGTTACCCTGAAGCCATTCCGTTACGTACGATCACTTCCAGTTCTGTAGTCAAAGCCATGACAAGATTCTTTTCCACCTTTGGTTTCTCAAAAATAATTCAGACAGATCAGGGCACGAACTTTCAGTCAAAACTTTTTCAACAGGTTCTGAAAGAACTAAACATTCAACATAAAGTCTCGAGCGCCTATCATCCTGAGTCTCAAGGTGCTTTAGAACGTTGGCATCAGACGTTAAAATCTATGCTGCGTAAATACTGTACTGAGACTGAAAAGAACTGGGACGAGGGTTTGCCTTTCGTGCTGTTTGCAGCATGAGAAGCCGTTCAGGAATCCTTAGGATTCAGTCCGTCTGAGTTAATTTTTGGTCACACCATTCGCAGTCCTCTCAAGATCTTAAAGGAGAAACTTTTGGAAGTAAACGTTTCTCCTCAGGAGAACGTTTTGGATTATGTTTCCAAGATCAGAGAGAGACTTCATCAAGCTCGCAAAGTAGACAGAGAAACTCTGTGCAATTCCCAAAAATCCATGAAGCGGCGCTACAACCGTTCTGCGGTCCGGCGTTCTTTCACTGTTGGTGATAATGTACTCGCTCTCCTCCCTACACTTAGTTCCTCCCTTTCCGCCAAGTTTTCCGGACCTTACCAGGTTCGCGAAAAGCTAAGCGACACTGATTATGTAATTAGCACTCCGGAAAGGAGAATGAAAACTCGTGTCTGTCACATCAACATGTTAAAACCCTACCATTTGCGTAACTCAGGGGCAGTTCCTGGTCTTCAGTCTGACCAACCTCCACCCACCGTTGGTTCCTCCGCACTCATTGTAACTGATTCTTACCCCATTGAAGAGGAGGGGTTAAGACCACCTCCTGCTTCTTATCAGAGTCCTCGGTTGCCGAATTCAGAGATGTTGAAAGTTTTGCCTACCCATCTTTCACATCTAACGGAGGCACAGAAAATTGATGTTGTGCACTTAGTCCATCAGTTTTCAGAACTATTTCAGGATGTACCCACTCAGACCACCGTCCTGACACACGACATCGATGTTTCCGGTGCCCCACCGAAGAAACAACATCCGTATAGAATCAACCCAGTAAAAAGAGCAATAATGAAAAAGGAAATGGATTACCTATTAGAGCATGGTTTTGCTAAGCAAAGTAGTAGTCCGTGGAGCTCCCCTTGTTTGTTGGACACCAAGTCCGATGGTTCCGCTCGATTCGTCACTGATTTTCGAAAAGTCAATGCTATCACTGTCATGGATTCATATCCACTTCCTCGTATCGAGGACTGTGTTGACACCATTGGTACCGCTAGGTACGTGAGTAAGCTGGACTTATTGAAGGGATACTGGCAGGTCACACTTACTGACCGAGCGTCCGAAATCTCTGCATTCGTAACCCCAGATTGTTTTCTGCAATATACAGTTATGGCGTTTGGCATGTGTAACGCACCAGCCACATTCCAACGTCTAATCAATACTGTTCTGTCCGGATTACCCAATTGCAACGCGTACCTCGACGACCTTGTTGTATAAACCGCTACTTGGGATGAGCACATGAATGTGTTAAAACAGGTGTTCACACGGTTAGCGGAGGCGTCGCTAACATTGAACTTAGCCAAGTGTGATTTTGGGAAGGCTACTGTCACCTACTTGGGTAGAATAGTAGGACAAGGACAAGTACGCCCTCTGGAGGCAAAAATAACAGCCATCACAGAGTTTCCTATCCCCACCACTAGGAAAGCACTTCGACGTTTCCTTGGAATGGCCGGCTACTATAGGAACTTCTGTAGAAACTTTTCTACAGTTGCCCATCCTCTTACCTCTCTGCTGAGCCCAAAGGTAGTTTTCGTCTGGATCCCCGAAAGTCATTATGCATTTGAAAGTGTGAAAACACTGCTGTCTCATGCACCTGTCCTTTCCCCTCCAGACATATCTAAACACTTCAAACTAGAAGTGGACGCTAGTGCTGTTGTAGCTGGAGCCGTGCTGCTTCAGGAAGGTACTGATGGAGCTGATCATCCCATCTGCTATTTTTCCAGGAAGTTCAACAGGGCCCAGCTGAACTACTCCATCATTGAGAAGGAAACCCTAGCCTTGCTTTTGGCCCTTCAGCACTTCGAAGTATACTTGGGATCTAGTCCTGTGCCCATCACTGTATACACTGACCATAATCCCCTCGTTTTTCTGTCCTGTATGTACAATCATAACCAACGCCTTATGCGCTGGGCTTTATTAGTTCAGGATTACAACTTGCATATCGTACATAAACGTGGTTCAGTCAACTTCATCGCTGACGCTTTGTCATGGGTTTAGGTTTTCATTGACACCAATTTAATATTTTTTTTCTTTTTTCTTTAAAAGTGGAAAGGGTGTCTGCTTCCCGGACATTTACTGGCAGCTTATTCCACAAGAGAGGGGCCTGATAACTGAAGGCTCTGCCTCCCATTCTACTTTTAGAAACTCTGGGAACCTCAAGTAAACCTGCAGTTTGGGAACGAAGTGCTCTGTTAGGAAAATATCTTACAAGGAGATCTTTAAGATATGATGGAGCTCGGTCATTAAGAGCTTTATATGTAAGGAGAAGAATCTTAAATTCTATTCTGAATTTAACAGGGAGCCAATGAAGAAAAGCTAAAACTGGAGAAATATGATCTCTCCTACAAGTTCTCATCAGAACTCTGGCTGCAGCATTTTGGATCAACTGAAGGCTTTTCAGAGAATATTCCAACAATTCAAAAATACTTTATTTTATCCCAGAGGGAAATTAAATGTTGATGTAACTCAATTAAATCAAGGAGTTATTATAGATGCTGATGGCTGTGGGCAGGAAAGATTTCCTGTGGCGGTCCGTTTTGCATCCAAACTGAAGAAGCCTTTGACTGAAGAGACTCTGTTTTCCGATAACAGTCTCATGGAGAGGATGTTCAGGGTTGTCCATAATTCTCTTGATTTTATGCAAAATCCTTCTTTGCATTATTGTCTCCAGAGGTTCCACAGTCGTCCCCAGAACAGAACCAGCCTTCCTTATCAGGTTGTTGAGTCTTTTTAGGTCCCTGGTTCTGATGCTGCTGCCCCAACAGATGACGCCAGAGGAAATGACGCTCTCAACAACAGACTTGTAGAAGATCTGCAACATCTTGCTGCAAACCTTGAAGGACCTTAGCTTCCTCAAGAAGTACAGTCTGCTCTGTCCTTTCTTGTAGATGGCTTCACTGTTGTGTCTCCAGTCCAGTCTGTTGTCCAGATGAACACCAAGGTATTTATATTCCTCAACCACCTCCACTTCTTCTCCCTTGATGGAAACAGGGTTTGATCTGACCCTGTTTCTCCTGAAATCTACAATCATCTCCTTTGTTTTGTTAACATTCAAGATGAGATGATTGTTCCCACACCATGCCACAAAGCGGTCCACCAGCTCTCTGTACTCAGCTTCTTGTCCATCTCTGATACACCCGACAACTGCAGAGTCATCTGAATATTTCTGTAGATGACAGGAGTCTGACTTGTACTGGAAGTCTGAAGTGTACAGAGTGAAAAGGAATGGTGAGAGTACAGTCCCCTGTGGTGCTCCTGTGCTGCTGATCACCTGGTTAGACACACAATTCTTCAGTCTGACAAACTGTGGTCTGTTTGTCAGGTAGTCATTAATCCAGGTGATTGTTGAGGCCTCCACCTGAGTCTTCTGGAGTTTCAGACGAAGCAGATCAGGCTGAATTGTGTTAAATGCACTGGAGAAATCAAAGAACATGATCCTCACAGTGCTGCCTGCTTTGTCCAGATGACAGTGGGTTTGTTGAAGCAGGTGTATGATAGCGTCTTCAACTCCAACTCCATGGCAATAAGCAAACTGCAGGGGGTCCTGATATGTGCTGGTTTGCTTACACAGGTGGGTCAACAGGAGTCTCTCCAGGACCTTCATGATGTGGGATGTCAGGGCAACAGGTCTGTAGTAATTGATGACTGAAGGGTGAGTTTTCTTTGGTACCGGAACCAGACAGGATGTCTTCCACAACAGTGGTACCTTCTCTTGGGTCAAGCTAAGGTTGGAAAGGTGTTGCAGAATCCCACAGAGCTGCTCTGCACAGGCCTTCAGGATTCGGGGGCTGACACCATCTGGACCTGCAGCCTTGTTCCGGTTCAGTCTCTCCAACTGCCTCTTCACCTGACTTCTAGAAACAGAAAAGTGGGAGGGGGAGGCAAAGGGGACATCAGCATCTCCTGATTTGGTTGAAGACAAACTAGTGGAAGCAGAAGAATCCATGACTGAGGTAGAGGTGGAGATGTTACAGGAAAGCTGTGGGTCAGAGGAGGGTGGGATGTCTCTTTGGCTGGGAACAGGAGGGGAGGATGGTGAGCTTGTTCCTGAACTGAACCTGTTGAAGAATGTGTTCAGCTCATTTGCTCTCTCCAGAATTCCATCCATCCGATCCTCCCTCTGCTTGAGGCCTGTGATCTTCTTCATTCCTGATCACACATCTCTGATATTGTTCCTCTGCAGTTTACTCTCAAGCTTCTTTCTATACACCTCCTTGCTCTCTCTGATCTTGACTTTGAGCTGCTTCTGTATACTCCTCAGTAACTCCCTGTCTAGCTCCCTAAAGCTCCCTCTGTGGGACAGCCCAATAATAAAGAATTACAGTAGTCCAATCTTGAAGAAACAAATGCATGAACTAGTTTTTCTGCATCACTCTGAGACAAGATGTTCCTGATTTTAACAATATTACGAAGATGAAAGAAGGCAGTCCTAGAAACCTGTTTTATATGCGAGTCAAATGATAAATTCTGGTCAAAAATAACTCCAAGGTTCCTCACTGTAGAACTAGAAGCCAAGGAAATACCATCTAGAGTAACTATATAGCTAGACAATTTCTCCCTGAAGCTCTCAGGTCCAAAGATAACGACTTCAGTTTTGTCTGAATTTAGAAGCAGACAGTTCTGAGTCATCCAGGTCTTTATGTCTTTAAGACCTGGATGACTATCATTATTATTGTTATCCTGCAACATGATGTCTACGCGGTTTTTATTCAATGCCAGGATACATAAAGTCTCTTAGAAGACTCTCGAGTTGGGGTGCGCTGATAGCCTCCTTTCCAGTCTTCCACCCACGGAGCTCTCATTCACTGGTCTGCAGTCCCTGCCTGCACCTCCAGGAAAGCCATGTCGTTGATCTCCTCCAACACCAGGCACCAAACGTCCCTGCCACTATAGTTATTCTGCACTCAGGTACCCTTATTCTGTCTATGTAACAAAAAAACTGCAGTAAAAAAATTCAGAACCACCAATTTTGCAGAACCCCACTCCTGGTACCAAAATATGTAGCCTGGCTAAATAGGCTCAGGACTCAAAAATCTTATTTCGGGGTCTTTATTCTGAACAAAAAAATTGATGTTCAGTTTACAAGAAAAAGAAAGAATAAAAATACAACTCAAAGTTGTTTACAAGTATCCTTGGTACAATCCTTCCAAAAGAAGACAAAATAAAATAAACCACTTTCAGAGGGCTCTCCTCTATACACTTCCTTTTTGGCAAAGCAAAGGTTTCTCAAAACACATGTTCTGACAACAGAAGTCAGTATACAAGTATAAACGAAATATAATAAGAGTGCAGAATAACTACAATGACCAATAACTAACAGCGCACAAATTCACAGTTAAACATCTTACATTCACAGACATTAACTAACCCTCATTGAAAGTGTGAATATACTGACGTGGTTATCCGTCCACAACACCAGACACGGCAGACGCGAGGCTCTATGCCATTACGGGAAACAGACTCGGTCCCATGAATCTGCTATACATCAGCAAAATACAGAGGCATCAGTACAAATTACTTAACAAAAACATGGTCATGAGTTATTTCTAACAGTCTTACAGCCATTATTTCATGCCACTTGTTGCACTTAGAAACACATTTTACCTTAAACAACAGTCGACTTCATCCTGAGTCGAACCTACATGTCTGTGTGGCTGTAAACAATATGGCGTCTCACATCCGGGTATTCTTGCGGACCGCTAACCAAACACCACACCCAAAGGTGTGACTTCCTAATTGAGACAGCGCCATCCGGTAGCTTAAACGTATAGTCCCCTTTTTCCACCTGGCTACATATGCATATTGAGAAACGGCCTCTGTCTTCTCTCTCTGTCTCCCGCTCACTCATCTCTCTGTCTTCTCTCCCTGTCTCCCGCTCACTTGTCTCTCTGTCTTCTCTCTCTGTCTCCGGCTCACTCGTCTCTCCGTATCCTCTCCCTATCTCCCACTCACTCGTCTCTCTGTCTTCTCTCTCTGTCTCCCGCTAACTCATCTCTCTGTGTCCTCTCTCTGTCTCTCGCTCACTTGTCTCTCTGTCTTCTCTCTCTGTCTCCCGCTCACTCGTCTCTCTGTCTTCTTTCTCTGTGATGTAATTTTTGTGGCTGTTTCGAGGTAGGTTTTGGTGTAGTTTGGCGGAGGGTTAGCCGTGTTTCACGGCGGGGATTTCGCTTTCAATCCGTCATGGGGTGCAGGTTCAGCCCGGCCCGTTAGTACCAGTGGAGGAGGTTCTCCTGGCTGTGGGAGACCAGGTGGGACATGCTAACCTGTCCTATGCCTCCAGGATAAAAAGTGGGGTTGTGGTGTTTGTTAAAGAGGAGCGTTGGGTGGCTGATTTGTTGGCGAGCGGAGTGACTTTGAACGGTGTGTACCTGCAGGTTTTCCCACTCGTCGTGCCTTCCACCCGTTTATTCCCAACGAGGCGCTGGAGCGAGAGCTGCAGCACTTGGTGAATGGTTTTAAGACATCAGGTCTGGGTTGTAAGAGCGACAACCTGAGACACGTCCAGTCGTTCAGGAGACAGTGTTTCATGTTCCAGAACTATCCGTCACAAACGGTGGACGTGTCTTTCAGAGTGAGACATGGAGAGGGACTCTACATGGTGTACGCCAGCACGGGGAACATGAAGTGTTTTGAGTGTGGAGATGTGGGGCACAAGCGGGTCTACCGCCGCTGCCCCCACTGCACTCGAGACCGATTCAGGAGAGGGCTCCACCGGGCAGGCACAGAGGCAGGCAGGGAGACAAGGACAAGGACCTAAGACAGCAGCTGGTGACAGTTTGGCTGGTTCAGAGGCAAGAACAGGAGAAACTGAAGGAGCAGGAAACTGGATCTGACCAAAGTCTGGCTGCTGGTGTACAGGAGAGGAGTGGGCAGTCCGATCTGTCACAGAGTGTTGGTGAGGAAGATGAGGAGGGGATGGAGTGAGTCGGACTCTGACTATGTGTCTGTAGCAGATTCACAGTAATTGAGTGGAGATCTTTACACTCTGAAGGACATTAATGCTTTCCTTGATGAAACCTTTGGGCAGTCTGTGAAGGTGACTGATTATTTCTCAGATCCAGAAAAGTTTTTAAAAATTGCACGAACGTTACAGAAAGTTGTTGGAGTCAACAACCTTGATGAAAATAAATGTTTTCATCTAAAGAAACATATGACTTCTATCAGAAAGATGCTAAGACTCAAAACAAGAAAAGGATTAAGAAAGATAAGATAATGACGATGATGAATGTGACGCACAACTTTATACTCTTACTGCTCTCTCTACCGTTTCTTTTTACCTCTCTTCTGCCTCTTATGAACAAGCTGAGGGTAGCATCTTTAAATATCAACGGTGGGAGGGATCAACACAAGAGGGCGGTAGTTTCAGATATGTTTTTTTCTCAAAAGAAACTAGATATAATTTTCTTACAGGAGACACACAGTATATAATATATAATGAGCTAGACTGGGGTCTGGGGTGCAGTGGCCTGTATACTCTGTCTCATGGCACCAACCTGTCTGCAGGTGTGGCCACTCTGTTTTCTCCGGGGCTGGACATCAGAATCACCTCTACCACAGAGATCATTGCAGGCAGGGCTTTAACTGTCAAAGCAGAGATTCATAGTTTCACCTTCTGTCTGATAAATATATATGCTCCCAATCAGGGCTCAGACAGATTGGCCCTGTTTCAGAGGATCTCTGTGTTGGTGAAGCAGTGTGCTCAGGATGAGTGTGTAGTCATGGGGGGAGACTGGAACTGCACCACAGACTTCACACTAGACAGGACAGGACAGGAGCCTCATCTACAGTCTGCTGCAGCATTATCTCGGCTGGGATCAGAGCTGGGTGTGGTGGATGTATGGAGGGTTAAACATCCTCACATAAAACAGTACACATGGGTGAAGGTGGTGGATGGGGCTATGAGTGCAGCCAGGCTGGACAGGGTTTATAGTCACACGTTTTCAGCAATAGATTACTGAACAGTTTTATTTAGCCGGTTGGTTTCACTGATCATCACTTAGTCTCTTTTGACTTTTATATTTCACAAACACCCAAATGCAGCTCTTACTGGCATTTCAATGTAAAGCTCCTTCAGGACACTGATTTTTATCACAGATTTGAGGTTTTCTGGGGAGTCTGGAGAGGGAGGAAGGGGGACTTTGAGTCTCTTAGTCAGTGGTGGGAAGTTGAGAAAGCACACATCAGAGTTTTCTGTCAGCAGTACACCAGCCACTCAACCATACGAGTTAAATGAGCCATACAACACTTAGAAGAAGAAATCAGGGACCTGGAAAACAATTTTTGCACACACTGATAGTCACACACTGAAACAAAAGAGACAGGAACTGAGCACTTATTTACTGGTAAGGGTGAAGGGGGTTTTGGTGAGGTCACGGTTCAATAGTGACCTCAATTCACTAATGAATTGTGTTGGAGCTATACTATTTTTCTTTTTGAGTATGTTGTGGAGAAATTAGAGTCGAATCCCGCGTTGGTCAGCCGTCCATTGGGGAGTTTATTGAACAAACCGTCACAGCAAATGTGCATACAGAATGTACAAAATGTCCACCGTCTTCATACTGTGAACCAACTTTATACTGGTTTAATCATAACATGCATGCGTCATCCGGACTCAATCTCTTTCTGCGACGCCGAGCGTCTGCCCTAAATGTAAACAGCCCATACTACCTTTTACCCATATTCATATGAACCAGTCAACAAGGCCCAGGATGTAACTAGGCCAGAAGTCATGAGCATGTCATGACATCCTTCTCCCACAAGTAATGGTAAATTTAATGGTTAATTTGTTTATTGTTTTCATTATTATTTTGCTCACATTAATTATTGATATTTTGCTAATATTATTGTCTAGTTATTTGTTTAGCTTTGCTTTATAGGTTTAGTCTTTTTCTTTGATTTATTTACTGATATTATTTGAACACTTGGGGGCAGTAGTGGGCATAGGCACACCTGTATATAGGTAGGAAGTAGGTGGTGATCTGTGTAGGCACCTGGGTGATGGGCATATGTTTTTTTACCAGTGCGAGAGAGACCATGTTGTTTGCTCTTCTGGAATAAAAAATAAACCAGCCTCAACTCAAAACTTCTGCCTGGAAATTGGACTATGTCTTGCCTGCGTACATTACCTGCCCATGGTGCCTGAAGTGTTCGTTTGATTTGCTTTAATTTAAGTTTTGTTTAATTTGTTTGACAAACGGAATGAATTGAATTGGATAGTGTCAGTGAGATCGATTCTCCCACCTCCTTCTTTATTTAATCCGGAGAGGTCCGTCTCACGGACAAAACAGATGGTCTGTCTCCGCCTTCCTAATGGCACAGTAACCACTGACCACGGAGAGATGAGGGGGCACGCTGTGGATTTTTACAGCACCCTCTTCCGGGCAGAGGACTGTAGCAGAGAGTGCCGGGACGAGCTGCTGCAGGGACTTCCTCAGCTGAGCTGCAAGGATAGAGCCGCCCTGGATGCTCATATTTCTCCGTCCCATATTTCTCATATATGGAGGAACTCACTGCTGCAGTGGGATAGATGGCCTCTGGTCGGGCTCCAGGACTGGATGGACTCCCCGCAGACTTTTACAAACGTTTCTGGAGGTGTTTAGGTGCTGACCTGTGGAAGGTGCTACAGGAGTGCACTCTGAAAGGCTTGTTGTCAACATCTTGTAGGAACGCAGTACTTTCTTTGATCCCAAAGAAAGGAGACTTGGCTCTTTTAAAGAACTGGAGGCATGTGGCATTGCTATGCACTGACTATAAACTTCTTTCGAAGGTGCTTGCCAACAGGCTAAAAAATTGTCTAGACCTGGTCGTCCACAGAGACCAGTCGTATTGTGTCCCGCACAGATCCATCATGGACAATCTTTTCTTGATGAGGGACTTGTTTGATTTGTGTAAGGTGTACAATGTTGATATCGGGGTGATTTCTTTAGATCAGGAGAAGGCGTTTGATAGGGTTGATCACAGTTTTCTTTTTTCCACCTTAAGAGCTTTTGGTTTTGGGGATGTTTTTTTGTCACTGCTGGGTTTGTTGTGCAGAGATGCTTGTTGTTTAGTGAAGGTCGGGGGTGGTTTGAGCTGTTCAATCAAGGTTCAATGAGGAATCAAACAGGGATGTCCTATTTCTAGACAGTTATATTCCTTAGCCATTGAACCTCTTCTGAACAGGTTGAGATTTAGACTGTCTGGACTTTTATTACCAGGTATACCTCAGCGGCCCCCGCTGGTAGTGTCAGCTTATGCTGATGACATTAGTGTTTTTATTAGAGATCAGGGAGATGTCAACCACCGATAGTTTAAATCTCAATCAAAGAGCATCCATTGCAAAAGTAAACTGGGAGAAGAGTGAAGCTCTCCAGGTTAGTCAGTGGACATAGAAGGAAACACCAAGGCTACCAGGACACCTCAGCTGGGGAAGACAGGGACTAAAGATCCTAGGTGTGTTTCTGGGGACAGAGGAGTTTCAAAGGAAGAACTGGGAGGGTGCTATGGAAAAAGTGTGTGCCAGACTGTCTAAATGGAAATGGCTGCTACCTCAGCTTTCCTACAGGGGCAGGGTCCTGATTGTCAATAACTTGGTCGCCTCGGCCCTTTGGCACAAACTGACAATCCTACTGTCAGGTTCAAATACCTACAAATTCATAAAGAAGAGAGAGAGAGACGTTTAGGATTTTTTATACTCATGAGGAGAGCTGATGAGGAGACAGCTTTCATAGCTTCTTCCTGATCACTCTAACCATTTCCTCATGCCTCCTCCATTTTATTCAGAAGTGGGTGTGTACAAAAAGCAAACAAAAGAAGGGAAGGGGGATCCAGTTTCAGGCCGCATTCCTAACAGTGGAATTTAGGACCTTCACACAAATGAGCAAAGCACAACTTTGCTTAAAACTCTTAATCAATACAAAAACAGAGTATATATGGGATAACTAACATAAAATGTATTTACAACTCAACATTTCCCTCCTGTTTATCACATATTTACACTCAAATTGTCATTTCAACAACGCAACCTCTTCTTGCGAGATTTTCAGCTACAGGAGCATATTTATGAGCGCATACCTGCTTACACACAGAGAGAAAAGTGATTACTCATAGTCATGTGGATCAGAATACAAATCAGGGAGAAGGAATGATTTCTCTTCTCGTTCTTCATCATCATCAGTCTGGTAATCAAGGAGAAGGCACATTTGAGTCAGCTGCTGCTCAGAGGGTGAAATAACAGTGGTTATTAAGACAGGGAATACAACAACATCCACACAAGGTCAGACTTGCTGCAAAAACAGCAATAGATATCAACACAGATGAAATTGATGTTCTATACTTCCCAAATGCATCTATCTATGAGTCCCACATTGTAGTGTCGACTGCAGAGTGCTCTTTCAGTTCAAAATTCGTAGGCCCCAATGTGATGCTGCCATCCTTTGCCGTATTACTGGGAATAAATGTGCAACATTGCTCGTCAAATATCACACACACCTTTTCAGCCAGCACATGTCCAGAGCTCTACGATTTTTTGAAAGCCATAAGGGAAGTTGCAGCCAATTGTTCAGCAATTGCTTGAAACCCATGTTGTGTCATATTACCTAACCTCTGCACGTTGTAATGGATGTAATTGATTCTGTCTACACTTTTATTAATCGTACACCACCAACAGAGATGACTCAAAACCTGCTGCCACCTGATCAACCAGTTTTGTACTCATCTGGGACTCCTCTAGGAACCCCTATAGTGTCTATATAAGTCAGCTCTTAAACAAGCATTTCTTGTTTAGCTCTCCAAAATTCAGGTAAGACAGATTTCAACCTAAGAACTAGGTCTGCAGCTGAAATAGGATAAATCGAAACAGGTAACAGTAAGGTAACAATTCCACACACACCATTCACATTATTTGGAAGTCGGTCAAAAAACTTGTTATCATAGTTTGACACCAATTTGTGGACATTTTACCTAATGGAATCTTTCCTGCTGTCATATTTATACAGGTAAAATTTCCTTGAGTTATCTTTTTAGAAAACAAAGGTTTCTCTTTACCTGGAGAAGCTAATAGAAAAACGGTGTCCCATTTAGTGCAACTGGCGTTGCTAGGCCTAGTTTTATTCATTACTTCTAGTAAACATTCAGGTGAAATTAGATCACAATCTGTTTGTGTTTTATTAGATGCAATCTCAGTCATTAAAAACCAGTCACTACTTTATCCCAAAAACTTCTGAACCACTCTCATCAGAGCCCTCCCCCAGCACCATTGCAACCACACCAGCCCCCACCCGTGCTCTCCTGAAGAGCTGGAGGCCCCCACCGGTGCAGTCAAGCTCACACAGGACAATCTGCCCTCTGTGTATAGCTTGGGGGAAAAAGGGTGCTTTTAGTCAAGTTAAACAATTAAGATAATCTCATCGGTTTTCTGTTGCATTTTTATGATAGATCTGTAATGTTTAGCATAGTCAGTAGTCTTGTAAGCACTCCAATCCTTGCCTGGTGTATCTGCCACCAGGGTGCCCCAAACACGATTATTCATCTCGTTTGTCATGTATCAATCTTCACCTCTCTCCACCTTCCCAACTGGAACTTGTAAGTGGCTGAGTTGAAAAGTTATCACCGAGGTCTTACTAAAGCCCAATTCGCACGGGATAAGTATTACCTATGGATCACTGGTAATTCGCAACTACCCCCGCACCTCTGTAATTTTTTGTGGCGCATTCGGACGGGACAAGCAAAAGTCTGTAATTTACTGAAATCACAGACATCATGAGCGGATATTCCGTAATTGTCGTAACTTCCTGTTTTGCCCCGTTGTACCTGGTTGTACACATAGGTTGAACACACAGGTGTGCGTTCAGACGGGACTTAAATTACCACAGGACGTCTGTGTTTCGCCGAAATACAGTAGGTAATTCGCGGCGGAATTATTACCCCACAAATCACGGACATGCCGCATTCGCACAGGACTAAGTACTCAGACATTCTCCGCAATTATTCCGAATTACGGGGGGTCCATAGGTAATACTTATCCCGTGCGAATTGGGCTTAAGATGTCAACTTCGATTTATTGGTCCAGATAAGATAGGGAATGGATCTGTCTCCCCTTCTCTCCAAAAAGGAGTCTTTGTGTATACAGGCGTTTGCTCTCTCAATCTTATGGCAGTTGTCTCCTCCAGAACCACTCCCAAATGCTTTCACAGGTCTAAGGTTGTAGTAAATTAGGAGATCTCTGTTTCTACTCCTAAGGACTGTCACAGGGCTGTGGTCAATCTTCACCAGCATTGAGACGACGATATAATAATTCATACCGTCCCCTTTGAAGTCTGGACTTTCCCTGTGGGTCATGAGTTCAACAGAGACCTGCTATCTACTTATTTTTACTCTCAATGATCTTTTTACAATGAGACAAGTATCCATGTGTTCCTTTCAGCTATTTTAGCTCTATGTGGGAGTGGTGAGCAAAACCTGGTAATCAGCACCCAGTCTCCCAGTTCAGCCAGCTGTGCTTCCTGCTGAGAGACAGAGAACTGTCATCAGTTTTTTTATTGTCTTAATTCTAGCGTTGCTCTCATATTATCAGCTAGATTACTCTCATCATTTAATTCCCATGTATTTTGAAAATTAAGAATTCTAAAATGGCCTGCCAAACAGAGTTTCACAAGGTATCAGTCCTGAGGAACTAGTTATGTTTATATACATTTTCACTAGGTCCAAACACTGTGTCCATGGTCTTCCTGTTTCCTCCATACATTTCTTAAGTCTGTTTTTAATTGTTCCATTCATCCTTTCTACTAATCCTGCACCTTGTGGATGATACGCCAGTCCAATCCTATTCACAATTTGGTTCACAAAATAAGTTCCATTATCACTATATATTCTTTCAGGAATTCCTGTCTTAGTGCATCTGGATTCTTCGTTGAAAAGAATTCTATCCATTTTGTAATCAACATTTTTTATTTTCCAAAATTTTTCAAAAACAGGGTAAGACAATTACACCAATGGTGTACAATCAAATACACATACTGTACCAAATACCCTTAAACACAACCTTAACTAACATCAAAACCCCACACAGCATTAACCCCTTTCTCCTCCTTCCCCTGGCACACATCATGTACACATTCCCTTAGATCAGTGAGTATTACATCTTACTTCTTATTACTCTCCATCCTTAACATAGGTCAAGAAACTATCCCACATAGCAGAAAACTTTGACACTTTGTCTCTCACTTTGGCAAGCATTAGTTCGTAAGAGGCAGTACTTGTCATGAGCTCCATCCAGTCCTTGTAACAAGGTGCACTTGTACTCTTCCATTTTCTTAGAATAACTTTGGCAGCAGTAAGGAAGCCGGCAAGAGCTAGTCCAAACTGGACCTTTGTAAGTCCAGCTGTTAGAGTTTGATCCCCAAGTAGGCACAGGCGAGGTGAGCTTGGCAATGGCTGCTCCAGCAGCTCTTCCATTGTCCCAATCACTCGAGTCCAGAAGGGTGAGACAAGTGGGCAGTCCCACATGAGATGTAGAAAAGTACCCACAGAGTTCTTACATTTCCAGCACTCATCACTGTTGATTAGACCAACTCTCTTCAGCCTAACAGGTGTCCAGTAGTATTTATGAATTATTTTATAATGTATAAATCTTGTCTTGATGTCTCTCACTGCCCAGCCCATATTATGCACAATTTTTTCCCAAACATCTTGTTCCAACTCCAGACCTAAATCCCTTTGCCATATTAACCTCAGATTTTCAGTTTTACCATACAGTGCATTAGCAGCCATGTTATAGAAAACAGAGGATGACTGCAAAAAACCTTGGAAGCTTAAAGAAACCCTGGAGAACATTTTCATCTTGCCCTATGTCAAAGCCCATAGATAATACACAGCTACGCAACTGAAGATATTTCCAGAATTCACCTTTATCGTTCACATTATATTTATCTTTTAGCCCTTGAAATGAAATGAACACACCACCCTTTTCAAAAAGATCAGCAATGGTGCAAATACCCTTATCATACCATGTCTTCCAATACACCTGTCTCTTCCCTACTTTAATTGCAGGATATTCCCATATAGATGAGTAAGGCTGTTTGTACGGACACCGGCCAAGTAATTTATGAACTTTGATCCAGACATTCCTAGAGTGTATCCATTTTGAACATGCATCTATGATGACTAAACAAAACCTTTTTCTCTCATTTCTATTTAATTCAATAAAATCCATATGAATTACTTGGAAGGGGTATTTAGGTTCTGGAAAGCTCCTTTAGCGTGGCCTTAGATTACCCTGAGACTTATGCTTAGCGCATGTCAAACACACTCTACAAATTTTTTTTTTTTTATAAGTATTAAATCCATAAGTAGTATAATGTTGATGTACCTATTCCACCATCCCTCCTTTTGAGACATGCGTTACGCCATGGCTCAATATTGCAGCCCATCTGTATAGATTTTTTCTCTAGGATAGGTTTTTTGTTTGTTTATTTATTTTTTTATTTTTTTATCGTCATACATAGACGTCATTTTTCAGTGTAGCTTCCTTTTTTATCCAGCCATCTATTTCTGACTGTGGCTTTGCTGTTATATATCTCTCAAAACTTCTACTTGGAGTGATACTCCTGGAGTTACATTTATTATTTCAATGTGCCCTGCTGCTGCTGCTTTAGCCGTTTCATCAATGAATGCATTTTCTTTTGAGACAATATCTGTGCTAGATGTATGCACAGCACATTTGCATACTGCTATTTTTTTGTTTTTTTAGCATTGTTAATAGTTCTGCATGTGTCACGGGTTTTCCTATAGATGTAACCATTCCTCTATTTTTTTTTAAAGTATGTACTGTAGCATATGCATATTGGCTACCAGTATACACAGTTACTTTTTTTTTTATCTATCATTAGTTTACATGCTTCAGTAAAGTTTAGATGAAAAATAAGCTATTGGTTTCAACTTTGCTCCATGCTGCTGTGTTAACACTGAGGTCATAAAATGACCCTTGCAGTCTACCATTTGAATAAAAGGTTTGCTGTAGTTTATTTTACTCGCCTTGTGACCATCTGCAGCTAAGTGTTTCAACAGAGCTAGGGTGTCTATTTTGCATGTTTCCTCATCTGGTGAAACCAGTAAAATGTCATCTACTTATATCTATCAGGACTTGGCTGTCTTATGGAGGAACAAACTTTGCCATACTTGCACTCATAACTTCTCCTCTGAGTGCATTCAGCAAAGCGTGAGGATCTAGAAACACAGGGAGCTCTTTGTACTCTCAGCATGATTTACAGCCTATAGGTCCTGCACATCCCTGTGGATGGGTTTTGTTTTTTTTTCTCTACTGGGAATATTGGTGAATTACACGGTGAATCATTACATGAAACTATAACACCTGCTTTTATTAAATCTTCAATTACTGGTTTTATTCCATTTTGAGCGTCCTGTTTTAATGGGTACTGTCTAAATACAGGGTAGGTACTCTGTTTTAGCTCTCATCTGAACAGGCAGAGTTCCTGTTATCTGTCCAACATCAGTAGGTCCCTGGAACCATGATTTATGAGGGACCCTGCTCAGGAATGCTTCGTCTGAGTCACTAAAGTCCATGTTCTTAACATCCCATGTGGATTGTGAGTCCAAATGGACTCCTGCATGGACCTGAACAGTCCAGAACAAAGCTTTTCTAGTGTGTCCTGTCTCAGCTCTGTACCATAGTTAACTGATGTTTTTTATTTTTATTTTATTTTATTTAGTCTGTAGCTTTTCCTCCCTGTACCCAGATCCTCCCATTTCTGATATTTTTGCTTTGCTTAATGAGACATGCAATGATCTCCACTCTCTTTTTAGTTTATTTATTTTGCCTGAAGCTTGCACTGCTACTGGAGCTGGGGTCCGTTTCACGTAGCAGGTTCAACCAACTCTGAGTCTATTCCTGATCTCTGAGTTGATCTACTCTGAGATAGAAAACCCTGAGTTTTCGGTTCCAGAAACGCTGATTTGAGTGAGGTTAATCAACTCTGAGTAAGTTCACCTTGAGTTTAGCGCGTGCACCACAACTTTAAAAAGCCAGCATCAATGGAGCCCCGATTCGACGAGTCACCTTGACAACGGGGAAGAGGAGGGGCTACGTTTTTCACCAACCTCGAATTGGAAATCTTAATGCGCTCATACGGCGAGTTTCAATACGTTTTTAGAAATAAGTGCAACACCGTTGCAGCAGCAAAAGTGTAAGTTTAAATGTAGTCCTTTGCAATCAAAATAATATTACAGGGAAACTGCTTGAATGGTAGCCCATTCATTTATTTCATTTAGGTGCAATCCCGCAGGAGAGAAGCGCTCTTGGCAGAAGTTTAAGATGAAATATAAAAACATTGTTCAAACAGGTGAGACCTCGGCATGGAGGTACCTCATTTTGATCATGTTTTACACTGTAAAATAAATATTAAGTGGCTATTTGACTGTGCAGTTATTTTATTCTCAACATAATGCTGTTTTCACACATATAAACTATGTCTTCTCATCTATACCATCCATCCATCCATTATCTATACACCGCTGAATCCGTCAGTCGGGTCGCGGGGGGGCTGGAGCCTATCCCAGCGGTCAATGGGCAAGAGGCGGGGTACAGCCTGGACAGGCCGCCAGTCCATCACAGGGCCACATAGAGACAAACGAGACAAACAACCATACACACTCACAGTCACTCCGAAGGACAATTTAGAGTCATCATCTATATCATGTTCTGTTAAATAATTAAGCGTATTTAAACTAACACAGACTTCTACTGAGCCAACAGAAAGAAGGCAGATGCCCGTAAAACGGGTGGTGGCCACCACCTCTAACGGGAGGGAAGTGGCTGAGGGAATCCCCGGAGGGAATCCACCCCCAAGACACGAGTGCCTTTATAAAATATAATAGGCCTATATATGTCTTTTTTAAGCCTATTCATACAAATATTTATTTGTCTTTTATGTCTTTTTTTTCTTTTGTCCCAACACATTCTGATGGTGCCGCTCAAAAAGATAATTGTCTGTAAATGCAAAAATCTATACGTGGTCTGATAACCATCTCCGACGAATATTTATTTCTCTGCGCAATAATGCTGCACCTTCATCCACGGGATCGTTGTCAAAAGGACATGTTCGTGAAAAAAGTTGCCTCCTGTGCCTAATGGACTTATAGAAGTAGAAGAACTCGCTCTGCTGACTGAATGAATGAGGAAATCAAATGGCGTGTGTGGCTGAAAGAGGGCGGAGACAGAAAGAAACTCGAGGTTTCTTGAATAAAACCTGGTCCCGACCAGGTTAGGTTCAGAGAGTCTGTTACTCCGGTAACTGACCGTGAGGTTAAGTTACCTCTCTTTGTGAAACAGGCTAGAGTTACCCCTCTTTCTCGGGGTTGAGTTACCTCCCTTTGTGAAACGGAAAACTCAGGGTTTCCCTCATTTCAGGGTTAACCTACTCAGAGTTTTCACTAAACCTGCTACGTGAAACGGACCTCTGCACTTTCTGCATCTTCATACAGATAAGTCAGAGTTATTTTTACTGGGGTTACTCTTTTTAATTGTTTTCCATAATTTTCATCGGCCCCTGGGGTATTTTTATACCAAAAAGTAACATGCAAGGCTTCTACTAACATATAATCTTGTAATCTGGAAACTACATTCTTTCCTTCAGTTATAAGGGCTGTTGCTATATTAGCTGGATCTTTGTCTAGCAGATCTAATGTGTAATAATAATGAGGTGATCCAGCTCCTTTGAGAACAAATAAATTTCCTGCCTTGATTTCCTTTTTCCTTTTCACAACAATCTGTCCATCATAATCTCTATCATCTATCAGCTGAATTTCTGGTTTTATGCCTCCATTCAGAAACAAATCTTGGTCATTCAACTGAACATCAGGGCTATCTAGTCATGCTATTTCAGCTCTTTCTTTGGACAGTCTCTGGCTAAATGCCCTTCTTTTCCACATCTCCAACAACCAGTGAAGGAATTCCTATAGAACCCCTGTCTTGTCCCCCTGCCCCTGTGACCCCCTCCTTTTCCTCCGCAACCTCTTCTGCCTCTATTATGTCCCTGATCCAAAATGCAAGTTCTACACACCAGCACTATCGGCACATGAGGCTGCCCATATGGAGGCCCATGAGGGTTAGGGACATCAATCATAGGACATGCAGGAAGAGGAAGAGGAGCTGAGGGGCCCTCTACCCTTTCTGCTTGAATCAACCAAAATTGCACATCCTTTATGCCTTCCTTCTCCATTTTCCTTGTTATATCCCTGATAATATATAATTTTAAATCAATAGTTCACTTTGCTAATTTAATTTAATTAATCTCATAAAACCATGGGCATGGACTGTATTTTAATTTATTTTATTAGAGCTCCCACAAAAGTTTACATAACCATTCTCAATGTAAATACTCTCGGAATCACTAAAACAGTCCAAAATCTCCTTCCCAAAGCAGAATTTCTTTAAAGTAATTGTCCGTCGGAGTCTGTCCAGTCTTAAATAGTTATCATTGCCGTCAACGTCAGTCAGATATCATTCAGTGGAGAAGTCAGTTCGAAGTTTCTCTGTCGAGTCTCTAGTCAGTGCAGTATTATTTCTGAATTAATCAGTCAGGAACATGCACCAACCCACTCTGACTTGCCAGTTTTTTGCTTATCATTTGAGCAACCTTTTGTCTTTGTTATAATTTCATCCTGCAGCACAACTAATTTTTGTGTATTTTAAGCTTCCATAAAATCCATATTTTTACTCTTTTTTGGAAGGAATTAAAGTTTATCAGGATCCTGCTTTTCTATGAATTTTCAATCTTTGCATAATATCTGTTCTCTGCACAATTTATCTTCTTTGCTTCTTTATCTTCTTTATAGACACTTTCTTTTTTACTGTTTACTTCCCCCGTTTCCCATTTTGAAAATTTAGTCCAGCTTTTCAACACCTAGGGTGTTCTAATAACTGGTTATTTATTCAGCAGGGCAGAGAAAAATCTCCTCTTGTGGTAACCTTCACTTCGACTCTTTCGATTGTAAGATTCTTGCCTTTGCATCCACAAGAGGCTCTCTGCTTACAATCCTGCTGTATTTTATAAGGGGAAAAAATATCTAAATGATATTTTTCGCTCTCCTTACACACATTCACATTCACACCGTACGGAATTTTTTCGCGCCTGTTTTCGCAGGACTCCGCTGTCCTTACGGGTATTCGCCGGGCCCATTTCCCTTAACAGGAGGTACCTATTAATAATCAATTTTTTTAGTTACCTGCCAGTGCCATAGGATTACAGGGTTTTCTTTACGCGCTGAACCCTCGTTCACGCTTCTCTTTTTAAGTTGAAACAAACTCACCTACAACGCTGTCTCTCCCCTTTCACAGTTCCGTCAATCCTCAGATTCCAGTGGGCAGGCCGATCTCCAGTCCTGGAAAAGGATTTAAAAAACTCACTAGAGTCTTTTAGCCGTGCACGGTCTTTCTGGATTCTACCTCGCCCGCTGGAATCCTCAGATCTCTTGGAATCCGGCTCGAAGGACCAATTAATTGTCAGGTTCAAATACCTACAAATTCATAAAGAAGAGAGAGAGAGACGTTTAGGATTTTTTATCCTCATGAGGAGAGCTGATGAGGAGACAGCTTTCACAGCTTCTTCCTGATCACTCTAACCATTTCCTCATGCCTCCTCCATTTTATTCAGAAGTGGGTGTGTACAAAAAGCAAACAAAAGAAGGGAAGGGGGATCCAGTTTCAGGCCGCATTCCTAACAGTGGAATTTACGACCTTCACACAAATGAGCAAAGCACAACTTTGCTTAAAACTCTTAATCAATACAAAAACAGAGTATATATGGGATAACTAACATAAAATGTATTTACAACTCAACATCTACCATCCCCGAGGGGTCTAATTGAAGAAATTCAGAGAGCGATTGTGGACTTTTTCTGGTCGGGGCAGCACTGGCTACGGTCAGCAGTACTGTACCTACTGGTACAAGAGGGAGGACAGGGACTAGTGGACATTGCATCTCATGTCACAGTTTAACAGCCCCAGTCGGTGGATCTGACTGGTCTTACACCCTTCTACCAATCAATGTTACAGGCATGGCAGGTTTTAACTTCAAGACGTAAAGCTGTGACAACACCAGGGATGTGGCTCTTTGAAGAACAGCTCATTGGGAACAGTTTTATCACCTCCCAAGTCTTGTCTTCTGCCAGCCTGAGGTCCAGACTGAGAGAGGCAGGAATTGTGAAGCTGGGCCATCTGGTGAAGACCTCCATCCCTCATCTTGCTGACTTGCTCAACATCAAATCCAACAGGGTGCTGCTCCGGCTGGTGGAGGAGGTCTATGCTTCCCTGCCAGGAGTTTTCAGAGGTTTTGTTCTAGACCCCTCTTCATCTAATCTATGGGACCAGGAGTGTGAGTATGTATTTCCTTCCTTGGCTATCTCTCCAGCTGTGGGACAGTGGCAGCCTGAGGACGGCCTGCTGTCTCTGAAGACCTCTGAGTCTGCTGACTTTGAGACTGTTGAGTAGAAGGACCTCTATCTCCTCAGCATTAAAGTTGGGAACCTTCACAACTGCAGAGGTGGTTTCGGGGGTTAGGTGAGGGTTTCTCCTTCAGCCTGTTTTTGAGTTAGTGACAGAAGAAAAATGTACACAGAGAACATAGAACATAGAAATAAAGGTTTGTTTTAAATTCAAATTCTCTCTGTCTTCTCTCTCTGTCTCCCGCTCACTCGTCTCTCTCCCTGTCTCCGGCTCACTCGTCTCTCCGTATCCTCTCCCTGTCTCCCGCTTACTCGTCTCTCTGTCTTCTTTCCCTGTCTCCGGCTCACTCGTCTCTCCGTGTCATCTCCCTGTCTCCCGCTCACTCATCTTTCTGTCTTCTCTCCCTGTCTCCCGCTAACTCATCTCTCTGTCTTCTCTCCCTGTCTCCCACTCACTCGTCTCCCTGTCTTCTCTTCCTGTCTCACTTGTCTCTCCGTGTCATCTCCCTCTACCGCTAACCGCCCTTTCCACCTGTCACTCGCCTCTCATCTCTCTCATCTCTGTATTGAGAGTCACGCTGTTGTTTACACAGATTTGATTGGCTGAGCAGCATTGTTGCTTCTGACTCTCCTCTGTAAGAATTTCCTTATGTCCATGACCACGATGACGGCAATCCATCAATGTGCAGTGGTTCATTTAGCCTACTACGCTTCGATTGGCAAAATGTGTGGGCTACTATCCGCTGATAAATATGACGTGCGGGCCGCAGTATCTTGCCTTCCAATAGCTGAGGATAAATGGTCCATATAAGAAAGGAGGGGGTCCCAGGTTTTGTGAAATTTCTTCAGGGTTCCTCTGACAGAATGTTTTTTTCTAGGTGTAAAAAAGACATCACCTCTTCCAACCAAGAATTTGTGCAAGGCGGCTTTGGGACTTGAACTCAAACTTGTCATTATTGTACGGTTCATGCAAAGTGTTAGAAATTTGTTTATGCATTTATATTCACAGTGGGGTGCCATGACCTAACGTTTGAAAAATTATAAATTATCTCTATCCATTTAGCCTTCTTACACTTGCTCTAACTTAAACTGCTACTGTGTCAATGCTAAATTATGAAAAGAAGTTCTAACTCAAAGGTCATATCAATAAGGATCAACGGAAATATGTGTCCCTTTATAGGTCCCTCACTGTGTCAGGAGAAACTCTGAGTCCTATCAGGCACTGGAACCTGTAGGGAATCAAACAAGAAAAGACTTGAGCCTGAAAAGTTGTCCACAAGACAAAATGTATAAAATATTAAGTATACTATAAAATTTAAGATGGCTCTGTCAGAAGTCAGCCATGGTGCCTGAGAACTTTAAGCAATGAACATGGATTTAATTTGGCCAAAGGTCATTTCTATCTGTGCCCTTGTTTTAGCATGTGCATGGTTGAATGCCCTCTCCGCCCTTGGCATGAGGAGGTACGCCCAGCATGCATAGACTCTGTCCCCAACAGTGACGGACTGGGGTAAAAAAATGGCCCTGGCATTTTGCACCCAGCATTTGACCAGCATTTGACCAGCATTTGCCAACAGCCCCCCCCCCCCCGAAATTAAGCCGAAATTAAGCCGAAATTAAGCTTCAAACTAGAAACAACAGGCACCGGGCATCAAACTTGCCTGCACGCTCGCACAGACAGACACACACACAATCGTCCACTTGTTTTTGATGTCCACTTCGCTCCTGCACCCTGTGTTTATATGCAAAAGTCCCTTCTTTAGATCGCTGTCCACTCGAGAGAGACCCAGCTAATACTTCATGACAAGACAGTTATGGTAGTCCAACTTCTATGCTAACCAGTCCAGAGCTAAATACAAAGCAACATGGAGATTAGTGGAAATCCTTCGGCCCCTACCTTGTCTTGTTCGTAGCGTCTGTGCAACACATCTTGTTAATATCCATATTTGTGTAGTTGCTATCCCATTGTGAACGTATTTCTTGGCGATTGCAGAGACAAAACTTCGTCATATTCTTTTTTCAAGCAAGCCAAGAAGGCATATTACAACGTAGATTATAACAAATACGCGACATCTACCATCCCCGTTTATCTCTTACTTTGACCAACAAGCAACAGAATGTTGAATCTTCTACGTTCTATTTTTTTTTGGCAGGAGCCGGGTAAATGAAATTCCCACAAGGCAGTACTTTACTCCAGTTGTCTCAAACACATACAAAATATAGATAGATATACATTTCTTTTATTTTAAACATTTTTACATCGTACAAAGATATATTCAGATAAAATAAAATAATGTAATGTAAATTAACCATAATAAAACACATCATCAAGGTCCCACCGTCAGTGTGTAATGTATAGCGATTTCAGTGGTATAAATAGCGAAAAGGTGCCATTGAAAGGTCAGTAAGAAGGAACTTTTTAAGATGACGAGGGAGCGTGATGGGTATTGTCGGGGCCGCTGCCCTTCGGGCATGTGCCCGAAGGCCAGACCGCTCAGTCCGTGCCTGGTCCCCAAGCAGAACACCATTGAACTCTCCTGCAGAATAAGAAAAATGTTGGTTGGATATACATGTGTTAAGACTTGGTAATTTGATGCAATATGTGCCTTATATGGCTATCTATAATAATATTCCTTAAAATTACCTCTATACCTGACCTCTCATTAGATTAACAAAATTATGCCTATGCTATATTCATATATATATATATATATATATATATATATATACACCCTGTATGCACGGAGAATAGGAGTCAATGATGAGGTACTTGGTTTCACAGGGCATTAATGTAACATTGCTCAGCATTACTCAAAGGGGTTGATGTGGTGTTTTTCAAAATGAGAAATCCAGTACATATCCCCAATACGTACCTGTACATTTAAGCTATGAGTCGCCAGCAGGCTCCATTGTGGGACGCTGGATGCAGCCCTTCCTGATCTAAGCTTTATAGCTTGTTGTGTGACTCTGATTTAAGCTGTGTAGCTTTTTGCTAGGCTTGTTAGCCTTTGAGTATCCTGATTTTGTGTGGCACTTAGATTTCCTCAGTATTAGTTTGTTTTGTGTTCCAGAGCCATTTGGCCTCGCTTTAAGTTGAGTCCCAGTTTTTGTTTTGTATGGAGTTTGTTTTTCATTAGTTTTTGTTGTTTCTCATGTGCCACACTCCTGGTTGGAGGACATTATCTTTGTTTTCTGCCCAATTTTTAATCCAACAAAATAAACCCCTTTTCTTTATCACCATCAAAACTTTCTGGGATTATTAATGTCACATCTCTCACCCGCTGGCCGAGCCGGGATGTAACACTATGGAAAATTTTTCGCATTACGTAGTCAGCCTCCACGGGTCCAGCAGGGGCCTGGATGCGTACATGAGTACAGTCACATGCACCGATAACATTGGGGAAGCCTGAGGGAGATGAAGAACTTAATGCAAATATATCAGCCAGTAGGTTGTTTTACATTATCGGAAATTGTAAATGTGGAGCAGCAGCCTGAAAGGACCTGTAACCCATTTTTCTGAGTCTGGTCCTGGGTGGATGTAGGTAGGGTGTTTGTGAAATGTGGGACGGAGATGTAATAAGGTATTAGTTTTAATAAATATCATGTTCTTTTTCATTTAATTTCATACTTGTATACTTGCGTTTCTTTAGTTGCACTGGCACTGACTGATTGATTTATTGATTACTCAGCGGACATTTAAATAAGTCGCGTTGTTGGAATGGAACTCTCTCTTAAATGAGCCAGAATTATCGAGATAAACCAGGTTTTTACCTTAATCCATCTTTGTGGAACACCCCTCTGTTATTCTTTTAAGGGTCTGGGGGGCTGGTATACTCTGATACACTCTCTGGAAGGAGAGCCTATACATTTACGTTTAATTTTTAAATATATCACCAGATTTAAATTATATTGTTTGGTTGACTCTGAGGATGTATACTTTTACTTTGAAAGCTTCTTTAAACGTTAACTGTAATCTACCAAGTATGCGCGCAAAACAAAAAGAAAGGGAGGCCTGGCGTGACAGTCTTTCAACAGACGAGGGCTGGCTTAACAGCAGTCGTTGTGTCCGATTTGGCTGCAATTGTTTTACACACCACATTTTACATGGCTAAAAGCTCTCGTCTGCTTATAAATTTGGTCATCGCAAAGAACCCCCAACCTATCTAAACGCACCTATTGCCATCGATTATATGATTGGCCATAGAAAATAGTGTAGAGAAGCACGAAATTTTCAAGTGCCGTTAGTGCAACGTCATAATGAAGCTAGGATCATAGACATAATATACGTAGATGCCTCATGGCGTGCTGGAACGTAACAGCGTCGTCGCCATATTGGGTGGGTCACTCTCCTCACTGTAGGCTAGCACCAGAATCAATTGGAGTCGACGGAGAGTGAGCAACTATGCCCGTATTTTGTGCAGTTTACGGATGCAGTATTGATACCAAATCGTGTGGAATTACCTTTCATACAGGGGCGGAGCTATAGGCGGGGCGGGCGGGGCAACTGCCCCTGGGCCCAGGGCCCTCACCCACTCAACCATCGTGTATATAGTTCCCAGTTTGTTTGCATCGCAATGTTCTATGTTTAAACATTCCGAAATGTTTTGTTGCAATCTTTGCAAATAATGTATATAGTTTAGCCTAACCCAGCCACTTGGATGCAGTCAGCTCAAACAGGTGCCGGTCCCAAACCCGGATTAATGGGGAGGGTTGCCGTCAAAAAATAGCCTTCTTGCAGCCATTCCTTGGCTGCCCTCTCTTCTAGATCCCCATACCCCTCTCCCTTCTGGCTCCTGTACACAGCACACATTCACACACATAGGGTTTGAGGGCGGGTGTGTTCTGTGGAGGGCAGCGGATGGGTCCACGTAGGTGGTCCCCTTTGCTGCACTCTGCAGCCCCCCGCCCTTGTTTTAATTACACCTTAGACATTACTAATCATGAGACACACACACATTAGGTTTTGGGGGGCGATAGCACTGAGTGGTATCTGGTGGGCGGGGCTTTTTGGGTATGTAGGCTGCCCGGAGGGCCACGCTCCCAGGTCCACAAGGTTGCTTGCCCCTCAATTTTAAATGCTCACTATTAGAAAATATCAAAGAGCCAGAGGGGAGAGGGGAGGGGTCTTCCCGCACCCCTGTTGCCTGGTTGCTGCCTGGGGCGGGGGGCCAGGAGGAGGAGTTGTCCTGCTGGTTCGGGGTCTGTGGTGGCTGGGGGGCTGGGGGGATGGATGCATGTGCTGTGCAAGTCGTTGTGGATGTGTTTTTTTTTTTTTCTTTCTTTATGTATGTATTTATTTATTTATTTTATTATTATTATTATTTATTTTTTTATTTTTTTTCCTTTTTTTTTTATTTTTCTCTTATATGATTTATGGGGTGACTGGGTCTGGGTCTGGTTCCTGCTGTCCTCTTACCTGCTTGTGCTGTTCCTGATGGGGGGGGGCATTGCTTCTCCCCGCTGCTCGCGGCTTCACCCACCTGTGGGCACGTCTTGACTCCCAGGGCGCTTGCCCAGGGGCACCGGGGCAGGCGCTGGCCCACTGCGGTTGGCTGTCTGGGGCGCCTGGCCCTCTCGGGTGTTGGGCGGGGCCCCTGCCGGGGGGTTTTGGTGGCGCTCGGGCTCGCGGCCCATGTCTGGGTGGCGGGGGCCTGGCGGGGCTGGTAGGCTGCCGCCTCTGGTCGCCGGGGGGGCTCTGCCCGATGCTTGTGGGGGCTCTGTCCGGGAGCTTCCTCTGCTGTCTTCTGGAGGGATGCGTGGTTGTCCCTATGGTGGGCTTCCCGGGTTCTGTGCTCCTTGGGGGCTGTTGGTGGCCTGGGTCTGGGGGCCTTCTCGGCCTGCTTCTGATTGCTGGGGGGGGGATTGTGATACTATACACTGATATTTAAGCATGGTTATTATGTGGGACCATCTATGTGTTTTGCATGCACACTCACACTCACACTCTCTCTCTCACACACACACACACATTCATTAGCTCAGTAGCATGCTCACTATGCTCACTAAGCAGTTGTTGTGCTGTCCTGTGGTTTAAGGTCACCTGTGTATTATATGAGATTGCTGCTGCTTGTGTTTTTTTGTTTGTGTGCTTGTTCTCTGCTTGTCTGCTTACAGGTGCTCCTGGTGCTTCTAAGGTTGGATTCCCCACAAAAGCTGTGAATTGTCTTCAGTTTTGTTTTACAGGTGTAGCAGCTGGTTGTCGGATTTTTCATTGTTTTTTATGTTTGTCTCTTCATGTTTCTTTTCTTTTTTTCTCTTCTTCGCTTTCCCTCTCTCTCTGTCCCCCGGTCCGGTTCGGCACTATTATCACATCATGTTAAAAAATAAATAAAAAATGAAAAATAGCCTTCTTTTCTCGTCACTCGAATGATGAGATGGACATGCTTTAATGAGCGTGCGCGCGTGTGGGTGTACGTGCGCGCGCACCGGAACGAGGGGGCCCGGTCGGGATGTTTTGCCCCTGGGCCCTGTCCGCAATTGTTCCGCCACTGCTTTCACAAGTAAGATTAAACAATAATTTTGGTTATTTTACCATATATAATATTATGTCATCTTAACTAACGTTTCTTACGTGTAACGTTATTACAGCGGGAACTGGTACTCTCTCTCATTGTCTTGCTCTTTTTTTTCTCTTCTTCATATTTTGAAGGTTTCCCAGTGATACAGGCTTGAGGAGGCTGTAGGAGCTATTTCACTATTCTTAGAATTTAGATTTATTTTATATTATGTAACTAGTTTTTGGTTGATAATTAGTATTTTTGTTTCATTTTAGTTGTTTAGGATAAATTGGTTTGTAATTAATTTAATTAATTTTTTGTTTGGGAAATGGGCGTTTCACACATAAATACTTGGGTTTTAGGGAGCTCTGGACACACTTGGGTGGTCACATGGTTTTTTACCAGTTCTCAGTTCTCAGTCGTCAGTCAATCAGTGGGTGAACAGGTGAGGCAAGCAGGCAGAAAGAGCAAGTGTGGGAATCAGAGCAGGAGAGGCAGGAAGGGATCCTGTGAAGCTTGCCATGTTTGGTTTTGCCTGCAAACTTGGAATAAATCCATGATGAACTATATGTTGGACGTTTTGGACCTTTTGTACTGCGTAAACCAGAAACCCACAGTGCGTCAAGTGACTATTTGAGTTACGTTTAATTTTAGTTTGGTCACCTTTAAAGATGAACTGAACGAATGTTCATCTATCATTCAAATGAAATTTTTGTCTTTTTCTAAAACCATCAATCCAACTTGAACTAAATTTTCCGGGCATAACTTGTTAAAACGGCCATTTAAAAGTGTGAATTATGTGGCCTTTGGTGCGAAATTGGCCACATGACCGTGACGTCATAGGGTTGACTCCCTTATTTGCTAGTATGGCTGGCTGTGAAAACAACATACATTTGATGGACTTATATCTCATAAAGGAAACAAAATTCTGATACAAACATCAGCAGGTCGAAAGAACACACCTCTAACATTATGTGGAAAAACTTTCGTTGAATTTAAGCCACACAAATCGATTTAGTATCTATATTGTAGAGGCTCTCTGCACCTCCCGTATGGGTAATGGAAATGAAAGTTACCATTTTTGGTACAGGATCGGTGGGCACAAAACAGCCATCGCTCCTACTACACGCTGATTATTATTAAGATGTTATCAATCAAATGACACAATAGTGTATGTTTGCTGTGGTAAACTGGAAAAGATTTGAACATGCCGGTTTCGCAGATATGGCATTCTGCTGCGCTGTCTTTGACACGTTGAAACCTAACGAAGTGGCACTTTGAAATCCAGCCACTTAAAAAAAACGTATGTGATAATAACATAGTTTTAATGTAAGCTTAATAAACAATGGCGTGGATTAACGGGTCGGAGATCCTCCAGTGCGCGGCCCCATCTGCGGATCCTCACGGGTCGGCGGCAGGGAGATGGGCACCCGGCCTCGGCACGACTGACAGCAGCCATCGGTAGGACTGATCCTCTGAGCCTCGGATGTCGTAGCCGCCGCAATCACCGGAGAGACCAGACAGCAGATGGCGAGCGTTGTTGGTGGAGGGCAAAGCCAGGTGGGCTTTCAGCCGGCATATTACTCCACCTCTCTTTCCACGTCTTCTGCGACGGCTGTTGCGTGGCAACCGACCAGGTAGATGCCATAGGTAAGAGGGTACAGACGCCAAAACAGGTGGCGGAGGCTTTGTCTGATCGTTGACGTGATCGATATTATGTCCACAGAATCTCTGATTTTCAAGAGACTCAGGCGATCATACATCAGTAGTGATGAAAACAATAAAAACATGACAAAACACAAAAAAAGCTAGCAGAGGTAGACGGCCAGCCACTCACAACGTCGCCAAATTCTAGATGGATATGTGTGCAGACCGAAGTGCAGACCGAGCAGTCCCCTGCTTCCGAGCAGCAAACACCGTAACAGGTGCAGCTATCGGCAGGCGGCAGCAGGCAGTGATACGATCCACCGTGCTCTTGTCTTTGCCTTCTCCTTGTCAGCCTCAGTTCCAGTATTTTTTAGTTTGGGAAACATGTGCAGAGAGATGCCTTCAGTGAAGCTGCTATTTTTGCAACTAACACCATTTGGCCCTCCAGCAACACAATATTTTCCACCGTGCTTTGATGTCTTAGCCATAGATGCCGCCATTACAGTTAGACTACTAGAACTTCTGTGTCAACCCTATGACGTCACGCATAAAAAAAATGAATTCGCACAAAAAGACAAAATGTGGCTCCTTTTGAGCCCGTTTTAATATGACTTCCCGGATAAATTATTATCCAGACAATATCTCATTTTAATCGCAAGGCTTGGAACCTTTAGAATCAGCAGCAAAAACTGTGAAATTCCAACAATTAAAATTCGTTTCATAAGTCCTTTAAGTCAAAAGTTTTTTTCTATTATTTTCATAGACAAATAGTCACTACATTCAAGTAAAAAACCCTGGCCTTGGACTTTTCATCGATTTCAAATCTGCAGCATAAAGTTTGGGGATCCACTACCTTTGTTCTAAGGACGCTGACAGCGGGAGGAAAGTGCCGCGCCCACAAGCCACAAACGCTCACATCTTTCTTAAATGACCTCGGTATGTACTATGCTAATGCTAATGCTGTAAAGGAAAACAGCCAAACGATTGTAGTTTGAAGATAGCTATCAGCGTTACAGTACAAGTTTGTCAACATGAAGATGGATAAAAGACTGGATTAATGTGTTGTACGCCTATGCACAGCCAGTGGATTTGAAATAAAAACAAACCAAAGGATAACAATAACAAGAAAAAACTACAAGCAGTTTAAATTGTTTTTGCCAAGATGTCTGATGTATCAAGAGCACAGTTGGCCAAGAGTGACTTGGAAGTTTCATCCAAACGAAGTATTAAATTCACTGAGAAAGGCTTGATGTCCTATATAAAAACGTGTCAAGATAAAAGAAGTGTTAAATTGAAGCAAGCAAGACAAATAATGGATGAATTAAATGTTTTGATGGAGTCAAAGGATAAAGTTGACTCAGTAAACTCTCTTCTTGCTACATTTATTCAGTGTTCTCAAGATGCAGAGGTGTCACATAAAAAATGTACAAGTTTGCCACTCCCCTCTGATGAACTCACAAGGCAAAATTAATATTTTCAAAACAAAATGAGTACTTTACCTTGAGTTTACTGAGCGAGTCAGGGGCTGGTTATGTGAACTGGGTAAGCCGTTTGTGCAACAAGATGATCAAGCCAAAGACAATGTGGAAGATGAAATAAATCCTGAAGACAGTGTTTCCAATGTGTGCTCTGCAAAGTCAAAAAGATGCTCTCAGGTGTCCCATGTCTCCTCCACTACTTCCGCACGCATAAGAGCAGAGGCTGAGAAGGCAGCGCTGCAGCACTCAAAAGGAAACATCAACTTGAAGCGCTGGAGGAGAAACTAAAACAAGAAAAGGAGCAACTTGAACTTGAGACAGAGTTAGCGGCTGCTAATGCAAAACTTTGTGTGTCAGAAATAAATTCACAGTGTGGCTCAAAATGTTCTGATCGCATGAACTCATACATTGAAAAGGGTAATTCTAAGTCTGCTCCAAAATTTAATCCATGTGCCGATATATTTGTGCCAGAGAAAATTATGGACAATGTTAAAATGTCTTCTGCCATCTTTGACCAAGTTGTTCGGCCAAAACAAAAGCTAGTAATTCAAAGCACTGATTAGCCACAAAGTGTCTGTGCTCAATCAACTCTGCATCAAAGTCCGAACACAAGTATGCAACTGCAACCAGAAGAACAAATGGAGCACCAAACCAGTATTATTGACGTCATGCAGAGGCAAAATGACATCACTGCCATGTTGGTTCAGCAAAATCAAAGTTCTGTCTTGCCACCAAGACATATTCCTGTTTTTGATGGAGACCCTCTTGAATAAAAATCTTTTATGAGAGCATTTGAGAATGGCGTGGAGGCCAAAACATCCAATTTGAGTGACTGCTTGCACTTTCTAGAACAATACAGTAGGGGGCAGCCTAGAGAACTTGTTCATAGTTGCCATCATTTACCATCTGAGTTGGCCTATCTTAAAGCTAAAAGTCTTCTTTCTGAACATTTTGGAAACAAATACAAAATTGCACAAATTAACAAATGGCCAGCTATTAAAACTTAGGATATTAATTCACTGCAAGCATTTTCTTTATTTCTTAAGGGATGTTCAAACTTAACAGAACACGTAACACACATGAAACAGCTGGACTTACTATCAAATATGAGGAGCATAATCCTAAAGCTTCCCTATAAAATGAGAGAGATGGAGAAATGTAGCCTGTGAAAATAGGGGTCAGAGAGCATTGTTTATTGATCTTGTTGCTTTCATTGAAAAACAAGTTAAGGTTGCATCTGATCCATTATTTGGCAATATCATGGACCTTCACCAGCTCAACTCCAAAACCCCCAATAACAGTTTTTGAAAAGCGGGAGCAGCTTTGCTACAAATGTCCTTGCAGCGAACAACAAATTTACACCTGGAAATAAGATCAAGTCTTCCAAAAGCTGCAGTTGTTTGTATTGTCTCCTAAGCAATCATACAGTTGACAAATGTTTTAAGTTTAAAGACAAGCCACATAAAGAAAAAGTAAACTTTATTAAGGAAAAAGGCTTGTGCTTTGGCTGTTTAAAGTTGGGACACATAAGTAGAGAATGCAGAGGTCGCTTGGTCTGTTCTGTATGTCATCAACAGCATCCCAGTGTCCTGCATATTGACAAGGAAAGTACAGAAGCTCTCTCCAGATATCTACAGAATCCTCTGAGTACTACCTCCACAATGACTCAAACTTGTAGTCATATCAGGGTCTGTGATGAAGATAACTCAATTCTTTCTATCGTTGCAGTCCAAGTCCGGAGTCCAAAAACCAACACAACTGTGCAGACCTATGCATTTTTGGACCCAGGCAGCACAGGCACATTCTGTACAGAAAGTTTGGCCAGAAAGCTGCAACTGAAAGGCAAAAGAACAAGCATTCAGCTGTGAACAATGGGACATATAAAGACAATGGGCCTCATGCAAGAACATTTTCGTATTTTTATTCTAAATTTCTCTTACTTTTTTCGTAAGAAGGTCTCGTACGAACACGCCACGTCAGATTCAACAAACGTTCTTAACTTCAGAAAAAGTCAGATCAGAATCAGAATCAGTTTTATTGCCATTGTTAGTGAACAGTGTTCACTGACTAGGAATTTGCTGCGGCGTAAAGGTGCAAACATGTAACATGTAACATAGGAATATAATGATAAGAATGAAAATATAATGATAAAAATAAAGAATAAAAATCTATGAATATAAAATGTACAAGGTGTGTACAACAATACACAGTATACAGAAGTGTGTAAACGACCTGCATAAATGATGAATCCCACCCGTGCGTAATTAAGGGCATGTGCACAAGGATAGTAGATTTGCATACTCCACGCCCAAAATGATACCATATAAGGTTGTGCTTCCTCGCTTCTGTGCCAGGAAATGTTGAGTCTTGAGTCATGAGAATGGCATCAAGGCGCAAAAAGAACAACTTTACGGGCTCTGAGATTGCAGTTCTGCTTTCAGAGATCCAAAAAGGAAAATCTGTCTTTTTTAGCTGTGTCAGCAGTAGAATTACGGGACCTGCTAAAGCGAAGAAATGGGAAGCAATTAGGAGTGCTGTTAATTCAGTGTCATCGAAATAATTAAGAAATCGTTTGATATGAAAATACCTTCAAAAAAAACAACAACAAAAAAAAAACGTCTCGCCATGGCCAGGCGCTCTCCTGTAAAGCTCTTTACAACAGGCGGTTGTTGCCTCATCATGATGTCTCTTTGATGGGGGGGTTAATGAGGGGGGTCATCTGGCAACACACCTTCTGGTCTGCCTGGGCTGGTTCAGGTTGTAGGAGACCCTCGTTCATGGCAATATTGTGCAAATTAATCATGCCTTCTCTGGGCTATTTGCCCCCAGCTGTATCGAGACATACCCACCTGGCCTTCAGCTCAGTGCGCTCCACGACAGGGGCACGGGTGCTTTGATTCATATATGTGTCTCATGCTCCAATTATGATTGGCAGTCCAGCCACGGCATGAAAGTCCCTATTAATTTGTACTTGTTGGACAGCGGTATATGGGAATTTGATGTACCATGGGTCATAAACTGATGAGAGTTTTGATGTCCAAGGGGAGCGCACGACTCAAAGAGGACTGGTACACATCCGACCTGTCTCCAATCTCCCTCTGAAAGGTTCCAATGGCCAAAAATAAGGGTGGTGAGGACCTGGACATGTGGTGGAATTAGGTTTGATCGGCGTGTTTCTCTCTGGAGTTGTGGCTCTAGCAAGCTGCATATTTGCAGCAGCACAGTCCTTGGCAATCTAAATCGCGATGTCAGCCATTCGTCTGTCTCCACATGGGTATCTACACGATCTCTTCCAAGAGCCTGATGCGCTAAGGCATCCAAAAGTAGCAAGTCAGCCGCTGGTTACGCTTCCCATTGACCTTGTTATTTACAGAGTCAAATTAACCTTCAATTAGTGCATAATTTAAGTCAAACAGAATAATGTCAGCATAATTATGGAGTATAATTTATAAATTTATTTATGTTTGCATCAAAGTAATTAAATGTACAATCCATTAGTCAAGCAAACTTGATTGGAATAACAGCGGACTATTTTACGAAACTCCTATGACAGGTCTGGATCATTCTGTTCGTACCTGAAAGAAAACGTAAAAAATTTAAAAGATTGGTGAATGCGCAAATTCTCTTAAATCACTCGTACGCACGATTTAAGAACAAATCTGTGCGTACGAACGGTTCTTGCATGAGGCCCATTGTGAGTACAAACATCATCTCTGGACTGCAAGTAGCAGCACTTAATGAAAATGATTTCATTGAACTTCCAGATGTTATGACACAAAAACTAATCCCTGTTTCAAAGCAAAATGTTCCACAACAGGAGGACATTGACAAGTGGCCATACCTGCAAAGTAGCAAGCTCCACAATATTGATGCCGATGTAGATTGGAAACAATGTTTATTGAACAATATAATCATGATTTGAATGAAAAAATATCCCAAGAGCAGATTGAAATGTCCAGAGAAGATATCAAGTTTATGAATATCATGAACAATACAACACAATTGATCAATGGACATTATTGTATTGACTTGTCCTTTAAAGATGAAAATTCCATTTTGCCAGTCAATCGTTGTATTGCAGAGCAACGTTGATTAAAGTTTGAAAAGAAAGTTTGACAAGAGCACCACCTTCAAGAAAGATTACATTGCATTTATGGATGACATGATATATAATGGATATGCTGAAATTGTACCCGATGATCACTTAGTGGGCAGCAATATTCCCTCTAGCTCTCTGAGCACACTGAGGACCACTGTGAGCAACATCAGATGTGCATGCTGTGGCCACACACCAGTATCACACCTGTTCAAAACCTTGGATCATAGCAAGTTACATGGCTTATTAAAATAATCAAATCACAGCAGCAATTTTCATTAGTTTACTTTCAATATAAGCGATTTGGCCCACTTAAAATGAAAAAGACAAAAATCTTGTTGTTCATGAGATGTGTTATATGTGAGAGTCATGCTTTGGCCATGGAAAGAGTCATGCTTGCAGCCTGCATGTTTTGCAGAGTAGATCTTTCTCACTCGAAAAAGGAAAAATTTGACCCAGTTTCACCGCTTGTTCTTATATTCGCACATACTCAGACAGCCATTCCATCCTAAAAGAACCGCATTTCTTTTTTACTTTGGCTTGGTGAGTGGATGTGTCGTTGGCACTGCCTGTTCGTTTAGCCATGATAAGGGGTTGCGTCTCTTAACTCCGCCACACTGTTGTTAGCTACCTAACCTGCATGGCGCGTATGGGCAGGGCCAGTGGTGTAGTGGTCCCTGGAGAAGTGGGTATACTCTCAATTTTGCCCCTTTTTTTAAGAAGTCCAAAAATGCACCGTTTTAGATTCAGTGACATGTAAAACTACTCTATTTAGTTTACCCAAAAATCTGTCAGTAGTATTTACTCACTATTACAAAATGATCATGACTTGATCAGGTGCAGTTTGTAGGTGTTACTGGTTACACAAGCAGCCTGCATGAATGTAAAATATATTCAACATGAGGCAAACATGGTGTTTCAGGTCATTTTTCCGCATTTATTTAAATAAAATACTTAAAATCTGAAGTTGACAATGCATCCTTGTTCATATTTCACCAAAAATCATTCCCTTCCAAACGTCAATACCAATCAGATAAACTCAAAAGTGCACTGTCGTAACATTGAAACAAACTATTTACTTTTCAATAGCTGAACACTATTCCAGCATACTTTGTTAGATATACAGAATATAAATATCACTGAAAATATTGAATATCATTTTTTTGGATGAATGTTATTTTAAATCATTCTACAAAATTTGGATTTAAATTCTTCTTTTTATTTGGCAGTCCACAGGTCTGGCCAGTCACTATTGCTGTCTACAGAAAAACAACTAAAATGATGCCTGCATATCTCTCTATCTCACCCACTCATGATCACAATATTCATCAGCAGGACATACGCGTCCCCCTCTTTACATTAACAATCTGGGCAAAGTGAGGCTACACTTCTATAAACTGGAGATGCATTTAACTGCCTTTGAATACTCTGACCTGGTGGTGGTAACCTGGCTCCTTGTGTCTGCCCACACTGACTTGCCTGGTTGGGAGCTGCCAGGGCTGCTGGTTTCATGGCTGGGGTCTGTCTGGGCCTGATCTGGGTCGGACTTGTGCTTCTTTACAAAGAAGTCTGCAATATTTCCCGTTCTTTTCCTTTTTATCTGTCCCTACACAAAATAAGACAGCCTGGTTAAACCTCAATATTATGTTAATCTTAAACCATTTGTCTCCATTCTTGTGCTTTAACTTATTTTAAAACCAACTCCAAGCCGAACTGCTATAAAATTAAACCAGATCATGTAGGTTAGTCAGTTTAAGTACCTTGGCTAAAGTTATACTTTTAGACCTTTATAATAACAAACAAGCTTCATGGACATTGTAACAAATGCCCAAAGATTATATCAGTTTCATCTAACGTTACAGTCTAGCATGAAATCCTTACAGACTGTGTTGATTACACTTACTAAAAACCAACAATGATATGGTTTCCCCCCACATTACCCCAACACAGTGGTACGTTGAGTTACGAGTTTAATTCGTTCCGTGACAGAGCTCATAAGTCAAATCAACATTCACCGTTGAAATTAATGGAAATGTCATTACCTCAAGGTACCACTTCATAGTGCTACATAACTTCATGCTAACGTGACGTTAGCCTTTCATAACTTTAGCCGACTCATACAGTGTAACAATTGGCAACAAAATCTCTTCTCTAAATGTGCAGTATCTTTAAAAAACAATGACTCATTTGGAAATCACATTAAAACTTAACTGAAAATGATGTATTCCACGAAAGTAGGTTCACTCCGACAGTACGCCGTATACCCGCGTATACCCTGGACTACACCACTGGGCAGGGCACATATGAAAGCACTATCAATGCTATGATTGGCTGCATAGCGTAAGTAAACCGCATCGTATCATTGGCTGAACACCTGTCACTCACTGCGTTATATTGAACAATGGTACAGAAAAACACATTATTGGTCTAATCAATTAGATTAAGTCTAGTATTAGATATTAATTAATACGTTTATGGTGAATTTTATTTTATGCGCTGCATAGATTTTCTTGTGCGCTGAGAATGTGCGCTGAGAATGTGCGAGCAGTGCGCGATTGCGCAGGTGCGCAGCTTAGAGGGAACATTGGTGGGCAATGAGGGAAAAGTGTGGTATCTACCCCACCATGGTGTTTATCAGAATCAGAATCAGAATCAGAATTACTTTATTAATCCCTTGCGGGAAATTCCTTTGTTGCAGTGCTCTCATTACAGAAAAAAAGAAAAGATGAATAAGAATAAGATAGGGAAAAATAAAAAATAAATAAAAATAAATTAATTAATTTAAAAAAAAATCTCAATATGTACAAAAATACAGTAAACAGTAAACAGACTTTACAATGCTACTCAGTAGCTAATTATTATTGTTATTGCACATGACCGGGTTATTGCACATGGTGAAGTAATGTCAGACACTGGAATTGTACAGTTTGATGGCCACAGGCAGGAATGACTTCATCCCAGAAAAGGCAAACTGAGAGTTGTTTTTGACTGTGCTGTAACATTCAAGGGGACCTCACTGAACTCCCTGCTGTTACAAGGACCTGACCTAACCAACTCAGTTATGGAAGTTCTTGTGCGCTTCAGACAAGAGCCAATTGCTGTTATGGCAGATATTCAGGCTATGTTTCACCAGGTCTATGTTCCAGAGAAACATAGAGACTTTCTTCGTTTCCTCTGGTGGCCGAATGGTGACACATCACAAGTTCCACAAGAATATCGGATGACAGTACATCTGTTTGGAGCAGTCTCCTCATCGAGCTGTGCAAATTATGCATTAAGAAGAACAGCGGAAGACAATGCTCAGCAGTTTCCAGCTGAAGTGGTCAGTACAATCAAGTATAATTTTTATGTGGATGATTGTTAAAAATCTTTGCCTACAGAAGAGGAAGCAATAAAATTTGTCAGCTCTTTGTAATAAAGGAGGATTTAAGCTCTCCAAGTGGCTCAGCAATAGTCATGCAGTGCTGCAAACTTCAGGTAACATCAAAGTAAAGGAAATACTGGAAATGGATTTGGATTTGGAGTTTCCAATGGAGTTTCCACTTGGCTTACAGTGGTGCATTCAAAGTGATGCCTTTAAATTCAAAGCTTCACTTCCAGAGCGGCCCCACACAAGAAGGGGAATACTGTCAGTAGTGAGCTCATTGTATGATCCCTTGGGATTTCTCGCTCCCTTCATCATCACTGCCAAACTTCTTCTACAAGAGTTTTACAGGAGAAAAATAGGCTGGGATGATGTTGTTCACCATCATTTCTCTAAACAATGGACTGACTGGCTGGATGATCTGAAGAGGATCTCTGAGTTTGAAGTGGATCGCTGCATTAAATCTAAAGAATTTTGTCCTGTTACAGCACAGCTTCACCACTTCTCTGATGCCAGCCAAGTTGGATACGGTACAGTATCATATTTAAGATTACAAAGTGAGCATCATGTGCATCTAGATTCCTCCTTGGAAAGGCCAGAGTCGCTACCCTCAAGCAGACAACCATCCCTCGTCTTGAGCTCACTGCAGCTGTCCTTGCTGTTCGAATGGACCAACTGCTTCACAGAGAGTTGCATCTTGAATTTGAGACCTCTGTATTTTGGACTGACAGCACCACCGTCCTAAAATACATCTGCAGTGAAGCAAAGAGGTTTCATACCTTTGTTGCAAACAGAGTATCCATCATCAGAGAAGCTACACAAGTTGACCAGTGGAGATATGTGAGTTTTAAAGATAATCCAGCAGATGAAGCATCAAGAGGGATGAAAGCAGATGACTTTTTAGAGCACAGCAGGTTAATGGTCCTGAGTTCCTGTTTGAGTCTGAAGATAAATGGCCTAGGCTGGAGGTAAATTATGACTCACTTGCTCATGATTCTGAAATAAAAAAGGATGTGACTGTCAGTGTTGTTGTTAAGGAGGCGAAAAGCTCTACCAGTTTTTTCATCTCCTACTTCTCATCTTGAATGAAGTTAAAAACATCCGTAGCTTGGATTTTAAAGCTAAAAGAACTCCTAATTCTGCTGTCTCAGAAAAGAAAATAGTTTTCTGACATGTTACATCAGTCTACAGAAGATGCAAACATAAAAGAGCAAAAGGTGGCTCATAAGATGCAGCAGTATAAAACTATGTTGAAAGAACAGTGTGTGACATCTGAAGATCTGGCTAAAGCAGAGCATTTCATTATTTAGTTTGAACAACATCAAAGGTTTGGTCCTGAGATCAGCTCACTCAGAGCCAACAAGACCGTCTTTAAAGCCAGTCAGCTGTACAGACTTGATCCAGTGGTTGACAATGGAGTCCTCAGAGTGGGCGGACGTCTCAATAGAGCTGTTATGCCATCTGAAACTAAACATCCTCTCATTCTGCGGAAAGACATGCATGTGGCAACACTAATTCTGCGCTACATTCACCATCTGCTTGGTAATGCAGGAAAGACAAAAGTGGATGAGACAGAGAAGAAACGTCTCTCCTGGAGATATTGTCCTGATTGCAGATGTGACTGCACCCAGAGGATGTTGGCAGATGGGGAGAATCCTGACAGTCAAAGCTGATGCACGAGGCCTGGTTCGTTCAGTGCAACTTCAGACCAAAACCAGTGTGTTGGAGAGGCCAGGGACGAAACTCTGTCTGCTTCTGGAGGAATCTGCAGACTAAAGACATTTCTATTTTTCTATTATCTTCTTTATCTCTCATTTATTTGCAGGTTCATCATTAAGAACAATGAAGAACAAAGAAGAATTATTTAATATCTTCGCATTTATATTAGATATCATTGAGGTTGTTAGAATACGAATAATTTAGTTATAGATGCAATTGTGATTTAATGCACAATTAGGGGCTGGAGTGTAGGAGCTGTTTCACTATTTTTAGTTAAGTCTTAGAATTTAGATTTATTTTATATTATTTACTTAGTTGGTTGATAATTAGTATTTTTGTTTAATTTCAGTTGTTTAGGATAAATTGGTTTGTAATTAATTTAATTAATTTTTTGTTTGGGAAATGGGCGTTTCACACATAAATACTTGGGTTTTAGAGAGCTCTGGACGCACTTGGGTGGTCACATGGTTTTTTACCAGTTCTCAGTTCTCAGTCGTCAGTCAATCAGTGGGTGAACAGGTGAGGCAAGCAGGCAGAAAGAGCAAGTGTGGGAATCAGAGCAGGAGAGGCAGGAAGGGATCCTGTGAAGCTTGCCATGTTTGGTTTTGCCTGCAAACTTGGAATAAATCCATGATGAACTATATGTTGGACGTTTTGGACCTTTTGTACTGCGTAAACCAGAAACCCACAGTGCGTCAAGTGACTATTTGAGTTACGTTTAATTTTAGTTTGGTCACCTTTAAGTCAAAAGTTTTTTCTATTATTTTCATAGACAAATAGTCACTACAGAGGCAATAAGTAGTTGCTATAAGACGGGAGGGTTTTGTTGCGACTGAGTCGTCAAAGCTCTGTAGTGAGCACTTCAAGCCTGATGATTTTGACAGGGCGGGTGAGATTGTCAGGCTTAGAGATGATGCTTGTGTCATTTGTGGTGTCTGTATTTCACAAAGTAAGGCTGCACCAAATCGCAAAATTAACTACCCTGGAGTTACAGAGTGCCAGCATGCGCGAGAAGCTGCGCTTCTTAGCTCCCCAGCCCCAGTTGCAAGCCTAACAGGGTAGTGTAGGACGCTGTAATGACCTGGAATTATAACGCTTATTTTTTTAGGCCTTTAAAAATTTTTTTACTGAGCTGGTACAGCAAATATGTGCAATATTATATTACATATCCTACTGCGTCAATGTTTACTTACACCATATTTATAATTCCACCATTTTTAGAACTGTATATATCTTTTTCTAATATATTTAAAACTGTTTTTACTACTCAACACTTTTATTTTTTTATTCACAACATTTTATTTTATACATTGTTGCTGTTTTGTCTGTTTTTCTTGAGTGCCAATAAAATTTTGTTGTAGGAATACAATGACAAATAAAAAAATCCTTGTATGTATATGTGTTACAGAAGGGTCGTGTGTGTGTGTGTGTGTGAGAGAGAGAGAGAAATAAATTCAAATGAGCAATCAAACTTGTTTCTTTATTAAAATATAAAATTTATCGATATGCCATAGACTACCATATGTTTTTGTTAAAGAGCATAATACAGTCTTTTAGAATGAAAGCACGTATTTTTAATGTGAGACAGCGTCCTGTATCATAACTAAATCTCTCTCGTTTGTAACAAACCAAACCGTGGGAGTTAATAATAATTGTAGTTGATGATTTACACCTTCCTCAATCGAAATGAATGCAATGTGGGTGCATTAGAGACCCATCCAAGATGGCGGCCGCGCTGATACGTGAGCCCCAATGTCAATCTATGAGGAGTCTACGTATATTATGTTTATGTCTCCAATGCCCCCACATTGCATTTATTTCCCACGCGATTTGGTATCAATACTGCGCCGGTTATTGCAACCGTAAACTGCACAAAATACGGTCATAGTTGCTCACTCTCCGTCGACTGCAATTGATTCTGGTGCTAGCCTAGAGTGAGGAGACCCACCCAATATGGCGGCGACGCTGTTACGTTCCATCACGCCATGAGGCGTGTACGTATGGCTGGGATGGCGTGACCGCGGTATCTATGTGGGCGGATCATAAGCTGCAGATAAAGCCGGTCCTGCAAAAGTTTAGGCAGCAAAATTAACCACTTGGTCTTCAGACGGTTGTTGGGTTGTTTTTAAGACTTTAGTTGACCTGATGTCTCCGACTAACGCCTGTCATCAATACTCTCCAGGGACAGGTAAAAAAACTTTACATTGAGAGCATCTACAGTTAGCTTTAAGCAAAATTTAGTAAAGATGTTTTTTGTGTAGTTGACTAGTAAGTGCGCACGGAACATGTGCTTATGGAGTACTACGTACTACGTAGTTCGATATGCGTTCTGATGCCTCCGGTTGATTTAATGTGTCGACGAGAATTTTTTTTGCAAAGTATAATGTAGGGTGAGATGGTGCTGATGGTTTACAAATCCCAGAACGGTTTAGGCCCAAAATACATCTGTGATATGTTCAGAGAATATAAACCTAGCAGAGCTCTTAGATCCAAGGACTCAGGTCAGCTGGTCCAGTCCAGAGTCCAGACTAAACACGGAGAAGCAGCATTTAGCTGTTATGCTGCAAATAAGTGGAACAAACTGCCAGTGGAGATTAAACTTTCACCAAATGTAGACATTTTTAAATCCAGGTTAAAGACATTTCTTTTCTCATGTGTCTATGCATGAAATATCTTTTAACTTATCTAGACTGTTGCCCGTTTTTAAATTCATTTAAATGATTTTATTTGTTTCTCTTTGTATTCTTTTATGTATTTTTAATGCTTCTTGCACTCCCTGCTGCAATGCTTTTATTTTATGTAAAGCACTTTGAACTGTTTGTACATGAAATGTGCTATACAAATAAATTTGATTTGATTTGATTAAAGAACAGTATAACACCCCCGCCTTTCCGCTTACCGCCGCTCGTACTCAGGTCTCGATCCGCTCGTACGGCTGTGAAGCCGGGTGTGTCCACACATGAGTCTGGTGTGTTGTTGTTCAGCCAGGACTCAGACAGACAGATCAAACTGATTTCCTTATACAGCCGTTGGTTCCGCACAAGCGCCTCTAACTCATCACACTTATTTGGTAGCAAGTTAGCGTTTCCCATGAATACAGAGGGCAGAAAAGGTTTGTACCTCCACCTCCTGTTGTGCCTCTTTGCCTTTAGGCTATGTACACACATAGCCGGGTATTTTTAAAACCGAATGTTTCCCCCCCTCCGTTTATAAAATAATCTGTATCGACATTACCTCGTTTTCGAAAAAAACTCCTTCCACACATAACCGAACATCTGCGTTTTCACCTGTCTTGACAACCCAAAGGCTGTTTTGCGCAATCTGCCCTGGTCAGCTAAATAATAAAGTGTGCACACAACTTTTTTGAGCACACTGACAGGTGATCGCATGACAGTGGACTGCCCCTCGATATGAGGACGTAATAATTCCGACAGCGAGAGGACTGAAGACCGGGACATGCGAAATTGTCACGCCATTCCTCTGGGAGTACGACTTGGGCGTGTAAAATCAAGGCAGTAAACAGCGCCTGCACAATAATAACCACCACAGTTCTCAAGGCATCCATGCTTCTTCAGTAAACAAAGGTCGCACTTTAGACTTTAAAGCAGATTTGTTGTTGTTTTGGCGCATATTGTGACGTTCGAAAACGCAAAACTCCGGTTATCTCTGTCTACACGCAGCTGCATAAACGGAGTTTTCAAAAATCTTCACTTTGCCCGGAGTTTTTAAAAACATTCGTTTACGATGCGTTTTTATGCGTTTTCATGTGGATGACAGGTCCAAACGTAGAAAAATATATTCGTTTTAGCAGATACCCGGCTACGTGTGGATGGGGCCTTAGGCGCCGTTTACACATACCCGGGTATTTTGAAAAACGCATATTTTCTAACCTTCGTTTGCAAAAAAAACTAGGTGCACACAGCCCCGTTTTTTAAAAAAACCACGTCTACATTGATCCGGAGAAATACGCTATCAGGAGCTGTTAAATTACGCCAAGCCTGACGGTGGCAGTGTTAGAACAATGAGAATTCCACACAAGCCAATCAGAAGCCTAATAGAGAACCGCTGACAGGAAGAACTTCCGGATCCTTTTCAAGAAGAAAATATTGCGCTAGGCTCATGTGTGTGGACTGATAGCGAGACTGAGCTACTTTTACACGTTGCGCTGGACTATAAAACTGCTAAAGCCGTGAAAAATGTCTTTGTTGTTCAATACATTGTATGACTGTAATTTTCAAAATCACACAAGCGAGTATAGCTCTCAACAACAGAAATGCTGCTAGTACCTCCATGCTTGCTAGATAAACAATGGACGGAGAGAAAGGCGTTCTCACGCTAGCATCCTGCCAACATGATGGATAGGGGCGGGGCTCTGTACTATGACGACAACTCCGCATTCCATTCTGAAAACTCCGTTTTCGTCTCTTTCAACCAGTTTACACACAAACGCTAAACGGAGTTTTTAAAAAATCTCCACTTTTGCCGGAGTTTTTTTTTAGCTTCGTTTTCGGAGGAAAAAACTCCGTTTGTGTATAAACGAAAGGCACAAACGAAGGGAAAGGTCTTCGTTTTTCAAAATACCCGGGTATGTGTAAACGGCACCTTAGTTTCGCTCCAGCTCTGCATCCACGCAACAGCTTTTTAAGCTCGGTCGGAATTGGATGTTTAATTCCGCGTCCAATCCTTGACAGTGCCAATTGGCACTGTCAAGGATTGTTAACAGTTCTTGTGTACACTGCTTTAGTAGTAGTGCACATTGTCAAAAAAATTTAAAACAAAAAAGCAGATCAATAAAAACTAACTAAAAATGTTTAGATAGAAACAAATAATCATATAAACGATGAGAAAAATTGAGAGCTACACAGGCTACATAGTACATTTTTTAATGTACTATACAGTACATTAAAAAAATGAAGAATGGCGAAGAAACAGATCCAGGATGTCCCTGATTTTTTTTTTTTTTTTTTTAATTTTAATTTTTTATTTTTATTCACTTATTTTATCATTTAACTAATTGAATTAGTTTTATCGTTTGAAGTGTTTATTAGTTTTATTAATTTAATCTTTTAATTAATCAAGTAATAAACAAATTCTTCACATTGTAGTTCAGTGCAACAATGTCTAATATAAAAAGAGCAGCAGCTCAACTTGAAATACCAGGCAGGCGTGAACAAATAAGCAAATAAATGTGCCACAGTGTTATAAAGTAAGGCCAGTAATGTGCTTTTTGGAACTGCACTCCTAATTCTTACTCTCCTCCTCTGGCTTCACAGAAGGAAATGTGTTTTTCTTGATGAAAACCAACATCTCTACCATGTCAGGTTTGAGCCTGTTTCTGTTCTCATCAAGGATGTGAGCGATGTCCTTGCCACCTCTTGAAATCCCAAGTTTGCATATCTCACAGTTTGTAATCGAAACATTTTTGTCATCCACTTTAAAATACCTCCACACTGCAGACATTCGCGCCCCCAGTTCAAGCTGCTGCCGTGTTCTGCTTCGCTTTACAGCACGCAGCAAAGTGACGTCATGCCGCATGCGTTGTTTCTGTGTGTAGTTGAGACCATAGACATAAAAATTTGGGGAGTTATGATTATTGTAGGTGGGGGTATACACCTTCCTCAGTCGAAATAAATGCAATGTAGAGGCATTGGAGACCCATCCAAGATGGCGGCCGCGCTGATACGTCAGCTCCAATAGACAGCGTCAGTCTATGAGGCGTCTACGTATGTTATGTCCGTGGTTGAGCCAGTCTGACGGTACCACCACATAACAGTAAATACTAAGCTGTTATTTTTTTCCCCATTTGTTTTGAAATATTATGGTTCTGATTTAAAATAATAATAATTTCAGGTGGATTTGTCAACCATTACAAAAAATGAGCATGCATTGTTATTTTTCTTGGTAATAATATCAGAAAACAAGGACTGTCTTGCATTTCTCAATTCTATATAAATGTGAAGTCTTTTTTTTATTGTTTGTAGATCTCCTAGTGAACCTGGAGATAAGTTTTTCACCACCAACGTTCAGTTTTATGTCATTTTCTTTTTTTTTCCATTCTGACCTACGTAGTGTTTCGCCATGGACATCTTTTCTTACCGGTAATTACCTTCTTCTTAACCACTTAACAGTCGGACAATTTTTGCCTGCAACTCCTATAAAAAAAAAAAGAAAAAAAAAAAAAAAAAAGCGTACCCAAAGTAAATTGAAAGCTGTTCTTGAACCACTTGGAGTAGAGGGCTGGTTTTGGTCTCTTTTGAAAGAGAACACTTGAATGTTCACCCGCAACAGTCAGAATTTCGGTAAGTGCTACTGTCACAGAGTAATATGAGCTTGAATACAGTGAAATAGATGGATTTTTATGTCTGCCAAATTTTTCTTCCCAAATATGTATCTTAAAAGTGACTTTAGCATAGGGCTGCTAACTGAAAAACACAATGGGACTACAGCCTGAAGTCTTATCTAGTCCCACTTCAAATTTAACTGTAATACAACAAAAAATTTGTATTTTGTACAGGTTTTTATAAGGATAGGACCAGGCGTGCCAAAGCTGTGTCAAAACTGCCATTTGGAGAGCCTTGGGGAAAAAAAGTCTGCCATTCCTAAACGCTTCAACATACAGTCATGATCTTGGGCTCTAATGAAAGGTTACACTTGGGACTGTCTTCTCCCACAGACAGATCCTCTGTCAGTATTACTGACAAAGAGTAACAGAAGCACAAACACGTTTTGTCTATAACCAGAGTGCATACACCTAGTGCATACAATAAAAGTCCAAACAAATAGTATGGTCTAAATGCAATTAGTTTATATTCATAAATAATGACATAGCAAACAACACTGAACAGTTTCACAATTTGTATTGACATTATTTGCTGTTGGTAACATGCCAATCATTGTAGCAGTCTCTGCCTGGCACAAAGCATAGGGGCACATCACATGTGGCACACTTCACTGGAGTCTTGGTCTGGCAGTGTCTGCACCTCAAGCATCCTGCTGTGCTGTGTCCTGATATGTGCACAGGTTTGTAATGACTGGCAAGAAATGGCCCAGGCTCAAATGAGGTGGTAGAACCCGTCTCTGCCAACTCAAAGGCTAAGGTCTCCCTGAATGCCTTCTGGTGCAGAGGAACCTCACCTCTGCTTCTGCCATGTTCTTTGTGCAAGATGCATGCACAAAAGCAACGTCGTAAATAGGTAGTAAAACAAGTTTGAGGTGAAGAGTTATGTTCCCTACTCTTTCAGGCAAATTCCATCTGCCTTAAAATGGTTTCTGCAAAGGAACCGAGTTTTTTAAAGATCTCCTTTTAACTGTTGACTCAAAAAAAACTTGTACGCAGCTGTTTTGACAGATTCCACTCTCAAAACTTAAATGCTCTCAAAACAGAGCATTGCTGTCAAAGGTTCAGTTATGACTTTGTTGAAATCATACCTGACTGGAGTTTTTTGGTTAATTTAGACAGGCCCGCCGCTCCGCATACGCGAGTACGCAGAGCGCGTAGGGCCCCAAGTACCTGGTGGGGGCCCCCAAAATTAAGGTTGTTAAAAAAATTTCATGATAGTTATTATATTACTACATTAAAGAAATTATATAAATTAGTTATGAACAGGCCCAGCGTTGTTTTTCTTAATTGTGTGCCCTATTACTCGATTCGGGCAAATTAGATGTGTTTACCTTATCTATCCCCCCCCCCTTCCTGAAATGGAACAGTCTTCAAAGTTACCGCATCGGAGGTGGTGGAGCATCCTCCTACCTGACGTTTTCCGAGTTATGCCCGTTAACAGTGAAAGTGAAGAAGATTTAGAATGTCAAGTAAAAGTAAAAAGCGAGAAAAGTTAACAAGACAAACGCAGTAATGGAATAAAAAAGAAAAAAAACGGAGGAAGAAACAGCCCGAGGATAAAGATAAGGCATGTGTTGGGTGATGTGGGCTGGATAGCTGGAGGTGGGACGTTTTTTGTGTTTATTTGTCCTGCTAGCTAGCCTCGGATAAATGTTATGTAGCTGGCTGGGATTTGTTCGTTATAAACTCGGCTTCAGTGTTTGCCTCGTGAAAGTTTGCTTATATAAGATGAATATGTCACACGTGAATGAACAGTCAGTCCTGCCACGGGAATGACTGACTGACTCCAGACCCGTTTATTCAAATTCTAGCAGGGAGGGAGGCATGTTGTTATCCTGCTCTGTCATTGTTCAGTGGAAGTTGTCTCTCAGGTATTTGACACGATTTTGGCATTACTTAGGATTCATTTACTAAGTTTGGTGTGTTATTTATAGGCCTCTAATTAGTGTTCTACTGTTAGTTTTTTAAGTGATATACAAATATTAGGCATTCTGTTGATTGTTTTAGAATATTGTAGCAGTGGATCATTTTTCTTAGTTTTATTAATTTAACTAGTACAATGTGTAGATAAATGCAGAAACTTCTTAAAAGTGACAACTTCAAAAACTCTTTTGTTCCTCTGGCCATCAGGATGTACAACAGCTTTAAGTGATGGCACTTCTGTATTTCACTGGTCACTTTATATTTCACTTTGGTCTTATTTCATTGGTCACTTTATATTTTTAAACAGTTTTTTAAATTCTTAGATCTCAGAAGGTTTTTAAAGTGTTTATAATTGTATAAACATTTTTTATTGCTTTATGTCTTGCTGCTGGATGCTTGAATTTCCTTCGGGATCAATAAAGTATCTATCTATCTACTTTGTAATTGGGTACAATCTTTAAAGGGACGCTGTACATTACAGTGTTTAATATTTTTAAAAAACACTCAAAATCTGTTTTATTTATTAATTGTTGTTTTCTTTGTATTACATATTCTTATTAGTTTAACTTGCCTGAGTGATTCAACTTAAGATACTTAATTTTAACTGTAGCCTGTTTTGCTCATAAAGTGTAATAGATCTTAGTGTTCCATTTAAAGGGTTAGGAATCTCTTCATTGTAGTTTGACAAACTAGGGGCCCCCAAACAGCATCTTGGCACAAAGCTAGAAACGGCCCTGAATTTAGATGATCGTTCATCTTCTACTGCCCCAGTCACTTTTGGAGTATACCAATGATCCATCTTGAGTCCAATGCCTGACACTCTCTATATGTACTGTATTTAATAATAATAACTTGGACTTATATAGCGCCTTTCAGGGTACCCAAGGTCGCTTAACAAGAGAAAAGAAGGGGGGGTAGGTTTAAGAAGAGTAGGACATGGAGAAGAGATGTTTTTAGATTCTTTTTGAACTGTAGTAGAGAGGGGGCAGAACGAATGTGTAATTCAAGCAGTGTTGTATCATAGTAGAGGTGGTTCTCAGGCGCTTGCAGCCTTGGAGAGCAGCTGCAGTACTTTACCTGTTCCTTACCTGCAGCTGCCATGGTCTGTTGTGGCTTTAATATCAGATGACAAAGGGATGCTCTCTTGGACTGATGAAAGTTGGACAAGATTTTTAACTAGCATGCATTGCTTCAAGGCCATCATCCATCATGTCAAGTCAGTGTTGCACAGTGTTACATCAAGTTGAATTAACCTATCAAACTTGTACTGAAAGTGTATCTTGTGTACAGACGCTCATCATAGAACATGTACTAATACGAGTGATTAACATGACACCGTAAGATATTGCAAATTTGTGATGTGAACTGTTTTGTTGAAAAAAAGACCTGCCAATGATTTTCATCATGTATTTTGTTGTCTGCATATATTTTACATGAGCTTCTTAGATCTTTTCTTGGTTTTCCAAACATGTTAAGTATCTCCCATCTTAAAAAATTCCTCTCATCATTTAGTTAATTAGTTTAAATGTAGTGGAAATCACTAAAAACATTAAAATTTTTGTTTTGGTCATTAATGGTACAATAAAGGATCAAATTAGTCATACAAAGGCAAAGAATGAAGCATAAAATATTTTACACTGTGATGTTTGTTTTTCCGAAACATAAATAACAATATTATACAGAATTCAGCATAAATACAAAACAGAATTGCGCATACTGCTGCTGCATCGTAAAAGCCTCATGCTTTTCTTAAATCAGTATTACAATTTCTATAAAAGCATTCTAGTTGTAGCTATTCTACCATAATTATCACTCTGGTGTGAATATTGCATTGTGTCCTGGATGAGTGGTGGGCTTTGCAAATCCATCAGCTGATATGTTTAGTTGTTTTGAAACATTTTTTTCCATTACATTTGTCCAACAGAGAGCTCTGACATTCTTGCTATCTGTAGTGTTTTGAACACGTTTTAATTTATTAATATTCAGCCTTTCTTGAAAGTGGAATTTATCTATATTTTTGCACAAAGATAACCCTAAAACCCTCAGTTTTCAAGGATGCATTGAAGTAGATGAGACCAAAATCTAATGGATTATTTATTTAATGATGAAACTGATAGATTGACAGTTTTACATATGTGCACTTTAATATTTTAGAAATTGTCCATTGAGAGTCTGTTGTTTTCAGTCTATGGGATTACGCTTTGTGTCTAATTTTATTTGTGTGTCTGATTCCATTTTGTTTCTTAACCTTTGAAGAAACCGTAAATATGAATTTAAAATAATTTAGGAGGTTAAACCTTTCAGCCCTTAAGCTTTTGTTGTTTTGTTGTTAATCAATCTTTAAAAAAAAAAAAATGTGGCTGGGAGGGTTTTGCATTAGGTCTAAATTGGTTAAAGGAGAGCATCTAGGCAAGTCTAAGTGTGAGAACATGTTTATAGTGGTATGTCATAGACCATGGCATGGACAAAGCAGTACAATTTTATTATTATTATTTTTTTAATTATAATTTCCTATTAACAGCTAGTTTTAGCTGCATTTGCTTGTACTGTAATCTTATTTGTGAGCAACCTATCATATTCTCCCAGGATGCAGCTGTCCATTGGAATCGGAGCTTCGAGCATTGCTGCAGCAAAAGATAATGATCTTGGATGGTGGAATGGGGACTATGATCCAACAACACACTCTCAAGGAAGAAGATTTTAGGGGAGATGAGTTTGTAGAGCACATGCTGCCATTGAAGGGCAACAATGACCTTCTCAGTCTCACACAGCCAGATATCATTTATAAAATACACAAGGTAGTTCATCCAAAGAAGAAGTATTGTTTCTCTCCTTCTCTGATGCTAATCACTAGTTCTCAGTTTATCCATAATTTCATAATTCATGACATTTAGCAGAAGTTGTGTGTGTTTTAAATTGTGTTTTCCTGTTATTCAAAGGAGTATCTGCAAGCTGGTGCGGACATCATTGAGACCAATACATTCAGCAGCACATCTATTGCCCAGGCAGACTATGGACTGGAATACATGGTATGCTGTGCCTGCTTGGCCACTGCACACAGGTTATGCTGTAGAAACAGCGGTTAGGCACAAATAGTAACTGATATAACTCGCAATGATGAGCCTTTTTTCTTTTTTTTTTTTTTTTAATTACATACAGCTAGATTTCTATATACATCTATACACTCTATCTAGTTCTATGACCTTGCTGCTATCGGCACCTAAAACTGCGTTGTCAGATTATGTTTCTTTTCTTTTGTTCTTTTATTAGTTCAGATATCAAAGAGATATAATATGCTGATGCATATAGTATAATACTTTTTACGCCGGTCAAAAAAACTCCACAACCATCCACCAAATCTGTTATTTAGCTCAATTTGAAAATATTTCATCAACATTCAGTTGCCAAATGACTCTTAAAAATGTTTTTTTATCGGCTTCCGGCTTGACTTGGCACTGAAGGGAATGCAACATCCAGGTTCACATGCTAAGATGCTGCTGTCAGGACCATGACATGGGTACAGCTCTCTTTTTCTCTACATATTTACTGAGCATGTCATCTCACATGGAGGCTTTGAAACTGACGGCAACAATCTGTGGACAAAGAGGAATTGTTAAAATGTATCTGTTGGGCTGATGTCTGCATGCCAAATTATTATTATTATTTTTTTTTTTTTTTAAGAAAAATAAAATTGTTGTCCAACAAACCCTGTAGGCAGAAATGTTGCAAAGTGTGGGCAAACTGTGTAACTGCAGAAAGCCTCAGGTTGCCCAGATCTATAATTGAATCTCAGGATAAGAGCAGTGGACGTTTTTCATGATTTGAGAATAGTTATAGGGATTACTCCAAAAGGAGCAAGTAAAGATTCAGACGCTTTCCATCAATGCCCCAGGAGCATTAGCCGCATTCGGACTGTAGGAACCTTTGGCTGTTGCTATAACCTTTTCAGGAACGGGACCGTTTTCTCCCGCATTTGCACATACAGGAACTCGGGACCATCGCCCTCAGTTCCTATAACCATTTTAACTCCTTCTCCGAGGCTGGGTCTTTTCTGGGTTCTATAGGAACACATCTGACGTAGGTGTTTGGTGGTCGGTAGCTACGCCCAATGTCATGCTGTCATGGCTGAAATGTTTACTCATACGACACAGACGCAACCGGCGCATGTTTAAGTTAAACTTACACGTCGTTTCCTTTGTCTGCGGCGCTCTGCTCTCCTTTCTTCCTTCATGAAACGAAGAAGTATGGCCTGCGCTCGATCCTTTGTCTCCTGACTCTCTGTGTGCTCTTCCAGCCTCGATGTTAGACGCTCGATGTGATCGTCCATGATTGTGTTTTAAGATGCACAAGTTGGCTATTCACATGGCTATAGTTTGGGCTATTTCAATAAATTTTTCTGCATTTTCTGATGCAACACACTGTGTGTGTGTGTGTGTGTGTGTGTGTGTATATATATATGCCGCTCAGGAAATTAATCTTTGTCTCGAACTGGGGCCAGCTGCAGTGAGGACTGTAGCCTCTGTACATGGGGCGCCTGCACAACCCACTACGCCACAAACAACCCAACTTTGAATATATTAAATAAAACTTTGAATACATGGAATGAAACTTTTGAATATATGGAAAGAACCTTTGAATATATTGAATTAAACTTTGAATATATGGAATGAACCTCTGAATATATTGAATGGCATGCCATAATATATGGGAAAATGGAGAAAGTTAACGCTAGCCTGACTGGTGGTAATGCACCGGGAAAGATTTTTAACACTTTGGGGAAACAAAAATCCAAACTGGACCATTTTTGTTTTTTATAAGAAGGAAGGGAAGCTCAACAGAAGCCATGCTATTTGTAAACTGTGTAGAGCATCTTTGACGTACAGTGGCAGCACTACAAATGCAAGGAGCATGCAAGGAGAAAACACGGTCAAGAGTACGGTGAGTTCAAGACCCGTACCAACGAGCAGGAGCGCAATGCAAGCAGGAGCACACAGCCAAGAACGGGGAACGTTATTTCTAACATTTTCGGTCAACTTGGTCACAATTCAGCACGTGCTAAGGAAATCACGGCATCAATAACGCGTTTTATCGCTAAGGGATTATGACCTTACAATATAGTTGAGTGGGAAGGATTTCAGGATTTGATTCATACGTTAGAGCCCAGGTATAAGAAAAATCATATCACCAACATGTGCATGCCAGCGTTGTATGCCCAAGTTAAGAGCCAAGTTGAAAAAGAACTGGCAAATGCAGAGCGAGTGGCAATAACAACTGATGCTTGGACATCATGTGCAACAGAGTCTTATGTGACCATCACAGCCCACCACATCGCAATCTTTCACCTTGATTGCTTCCCTCACTGCTGGTGTCCACCAGTGTGTCCTCTGATTGCGAAAGGTAATGATGACTTTTTGACCACAGCACTTGGTGAAATCCACAATGGAGGCTCTAAACATTCAAATTCCACGTCTCAACCTCTCCTGTACATATGAAAAAACTCTTCCTGAGGTATGAGTTGAAGATATTCTGGACAGGGGGCCTTGACTTCTCGTTTGAGTTTTCTAGGTCAGTCTTCCACACCACCGAATAAACTCACCACCAGTTGAGTATCAGTTGACAGCTCTGCCACGCTCTTTACGGAGTGTGCAAGACAAGTTCAGGCTCCTTCCCTGTCAGCAAGGTGATGTTCCATGTCCCAAGAGCCAGTTTGTGACACCAAGGATTCTCATGGCCAGGCCTCCGGCTTCGTCTACCATTCAGCTCACATTGCACCCGACTTAGGCTGTTCATCCTGCAGGTGGTGAGCCCACGGGGAGATGTCATCCCATGGCTTTTCTGAGCTGAGCTTGGTTGAGCCCCAGCAGCCACGACTCAGCCACTGGCTGTGTATTTAACAGAAATCGGCTCTATCACATCATTGGCACATATCACTTTACTAACTTTCACATGTTAAATTAGTAGTATTATTACACCTGTCCATTGTGTACACAGTTTTCAGTTTTCTTTTTCTTTTATAGACTTCTTTACAGACAAGGCCATTTCTACTTTGGAATATTAAAACAGTAACATTGTAACCAGCTCATGTTTCATGCCATATTTTGTAGACTAATGTTTTTGTGTTTTGTGTGTAGGCATATCGCCTTAACAGGACATCAGCAGAGCTTGCAAGGAAGGCAGCAGATGATTTCACCAAACAATCTGGTTAGCAATATCACCACATATTGTTTTGAGATACATATATTCTGGTATGGTTCATAATTTTTCAGGATTTCCTCATGTGTGTAACATTGGCTGTAATGTGTATGTCTTGTTACCAGGTTGCAAACGCTATGTGGCAGGGGCATTGGGTCCCACTAATAAAACCCTCTCTGTGTCGCCATCTGTGGAGAGACCAGATTTCAGGAATATCTGTAAGATTAGATTTAATTTCAATCAATCAATCAATCAATCAATCAATCAATCTTTATTTATATAGCGCATTTCATACCACAGGCAACTCAATGTGCTTTACATAAAGACATTAAAAAAAAAAAATACAACACAGAAAAAATACAACAGAAATACAGAGCAGGTAATTTGAGTAAACTAACAAAAGCTAATAAACATGGATAAACTTTCCTCTAAGAGGAAGCATTTAAAAATATAGCTAATAACAGAACGGTTGGTATAATAAATGATAACAGATCTTCATTATATGACTAAGTTTGCCTCCTAGTGAAGCATTAAGCATTAATAAGATCAGAAACATGGATAAGCTTTCCTCTAAGAGGGAGCATTTAAGAAGCCGTTCAATGGTCCATAATTTAAATTAAAGGGGACTTGGGTAGGGGCTGCACGGTGGTGTGGTGGTTAGCACCGTCGCCTCACAGCAAGAAGGTTCCAGGTTCAACACCCAGCTGGGGCCTTTCTGTGTGGAGTTTGCATGTTCTCCCCGTGTACTCCGGCTTCCTCCCACTGTCCAAAAAATCATGCATGTTAGGTTGATTGGCATCTCTAAATTGTCCTTAGGAGTGAGTGTGAGCGTGCATGGTTGTTTGTCTCGTTTGTCTCTATGTGGCCCTGCGATGGACTGGCGGCCTGTCCAGGGTGTACCCCGCCTCTCGCCCATTGACCGCTGGGATAGGCTCCAGCCCACCCGCGACCCGATCGACGGATTCAGCGGTATAGATAATGGATGGATGGATGGATGGGACTTGGGTAAAAAACTTTCATCTGAGAGGAAATATTAAGGTTTATACAGTGATAATGGGTCTTAATAAACCATTTGAATATGACTAAGTTTTCATTAATAAGATAAACCATTTCAACATAACTAAGTTTTCCTCTTAGTGAAGCATTAATGAGATAGGGGTAGAATGAGAGAGGAAATAACACATTGGGGAGAGGAGGAGAGAGATCAGCACAAAGAAGGAATTGGGAAACAGTGAAGGAGGTGTGGTGTAGGAGTTGCGTGTGTTATTCAGTGAGCGTGTGTGTGTGTGTGTGTGTGTGTGTGGGTGTGGGTGTGTGCACGTAAGTCTGTGCTAAACTCTTTTCAGGCATTTGTCCTTGACAGTGGTGGAAGCTTGTCAGCCAGTCCAAAACAGTTTCCGCAGGAGTCTCGGGGGGGGGGGGGGGGAGGAGCACATGTTAACATAACAAACTTGGAGAACGATTTTGTCAGGCCAGTCCAAGGCCAGTCCTGGGGCGCCAGATTGAAATAACAATTTTTGTTTTTGGTTCAGACAGACTACTGATAGTGCCGTCTGTCTTTAAGTTTCTGCTGGTGCGTCTCATGGCGAAATCCGATCAGCCGAATTGTGGAATGTTGACCATTTCCGCCCGGTCCAAGTAATCAATCAACTTTACTCCCAGTTTTAATCCATTTCTCTTCTAAGTCCAGGAATCTCAGCCGGCCTGCGCGCCCGCATCCAGCTTCCGATTCTGCTCACATAGCATCTCAGTCTGAGCGTTGATTGCTCTTGTGACCCCCTCGAACGTTTTCCACGTTCTCTTAATTTTGTGAAATACCAGGTATCCTCCAACTCCAAATAGCAGGAACCCGAGTATCATAAATCCAAATATATAGACATCGTCGACGTCCTCGGCGTACAGTATCGCTAGACACAGAATTCTCCATTTCTCCCAGGAGTCCATTGAATATCCAGCGACGAATGTGCCGTCGGGGCATGAGGGTTCTCCTTTCCCCAACTTTGCATTAGAGAAAATTTGATCAATAGCGTTGAGAGACCAGCTGACCAGATCCATCATACTTGAATTCGTCTGATATGTAAAGAGATGCTCCAAAAAGACAAAAAGAAGCAGGGAAAAAAAAGGGAGGGTTGGGAGCAGAGAGAAAAAGCGTCCTCCTTCACCGAGAGCAGGAAGTAAGTCACTCACTTCTTGCTTTGTTAGGCTGAAAATATTGACTTTTTAAAAGCCCCCCAAATTAAATGTTTTTACAGGCCTCAGGATTTGTAGCATATATGCTTGAAAATGGAAAAAAATTACAGACAACATTTACTCCTCTGCCAAGATTACCTTTACTCACTATATGACCACAGCAGTGATGCCGGTGGTAACTGTGCTCATGATTGTAATATGTTTTTTGTTGCATGATAGATTTAATTTAATAAAATTTAGAAATTCATATTTAATTATATATATATATATATATATATATATATATATATCCAATTAATCTCTTTTTTAATCTCACATAAAATTGCTGTGAAAAGCCCTCAATTTGAGGTATTTTCATTTAAATTCATTACATTATTGTAGCAGATCAAAAGATTGATAAATAACAAAAGTGGCTTCATGAAGTAATTTATTGTTTTTAACAGATTTGAACAGATGCAGTCCTAGCCATTTACATTCTGCTTTATTTGAAACTAGTCCCAAGTGCTGCCTGCAACCTTTAGTTTGGACCTTTTGTCAATCTCCAAATAATTAGAAAATAAAATAAAACACCAGGTCTATATAAAGTGCTGTAAATTAACACATCAAAAAACAGTAAGAACACTTTTCTGAGCAATACAAGCATTGAACACTGAACTTGTTGCTTTTCCTCTGCTTCAAATAATATAAAATAAATATAACAGACCTAGCAATCACAGTGCTGTTAGCACATCACGCAGGGTGTTGTCCTGGAGTTTAGTTTGGCGAAGAGCTTTGCTGACGTTTTCGCTGCTAACGTTAGCTGTGGCTGCACTCACGACTGGGTGATTTGCGTTGATGTTTTAGGCTAAATTTGCTGCTTCGGTGGTAAGCAAACTCATTACAAAGAACACAGATCACTTTACATTTATCAATGGTGCCGTTGGGGCGTTTGTGAAATGTAAATTTTCCATTCATTGGACCAACAACTCTCACATGCTCCTCCATTTTCAAGTATCCTTACCGCTCCTCACCTTGCCCTCCCAACTACAATGAGAGCCTATCAGCTTATGCTAAACCATCCCAAACACAATGACAGCCAATCAATGTCCACTTAAGGGTGTGACTGACCATTGTTTCCCACCCCCAACAACTCAAGCACAAGAAGTTTGTTTGTTTGTTTGTTTATTAAATCACACAGTATACAACAAATGTGTTCAGTACAATCATAGCATTTTTAAGTGACTGAAAAGGCACAGGGTGAAGCGTAAAGCTTATATTTAAGCCTGTCCTGTTGAACAAAATTAAGCTACCCATCAACCTATATTTTTACAAATACTAAAGTAGAAGAAGAAAAAAACAATAGTAAAAAGAGAAAAGACAAAAAACAGAATTGCATCCAATAAAGTGACACTCAAAATAGAAGAATAATGAATCAAAATCATAAATAAACACAAAATCCTTCACAAATTATAAATACTTGTAGCTTTCAAAAATTGCTTTAGAAACTGGAGTGGAAACAAAGTGGAGATCTGATCTGGGGCTTCATGGAGCTTTGGTAACAGAGCAGTAGCCTATCTACCAAGTCTACCCAGAATAAAAAAAATTATTTTTTTTTTTTTTTTGTATTTTGAAACTTTTTTTTTGGAAAAGACAACGGTTAAGCAACTAGGACAGGAATTGGAAGAAATCAAGAAACAACTCACCATTAGGACTGAGAACATTAACAAAGTATTGACCCAACAAGCCACTCTTGTGGGTCTAGGGAATGAGATATCAGAGCTGAAAACCTCAATTAATAATCGAAACAAGAAGATTGTCGAGAAAATTGAACTGCTGTAACAAAGGATTGACGACTTGGAGCAGTACTCCCATGTTGATGACCTCATCATCGGTGGCCTGGCTACTACCCATCGCAGCTTTGCCTGGGTTGTAGCTACAGCTAGTGAACATCTCGGGGAGGAAGGACCTCTTGAGGAGCAGCGCACTTTAGAACAAGTGCTTCAATTCATGAATAATAAGAACATTCACTTAGAGAGTCAGCAAATCTCAGCTTGTCACGTTCTCCCTCGTAAGGACAGAACGTACCCACCTGCTATTGTTGTCCAGTTTGCCAATCAAAAACATACAGTTGAAATGTCCAAAAAGTTTAGGGGGCGTGTATATTAATGAGCACTTGACAAAGAAAACTGCTGAAATGAAATGGCCAGAAATTGCCGTATCCTTAGGAAGCAGGACAAAATCCAATCAACATGGACAAGAAATGGAAAAGTGTTTGTACGGCTAAATGGTACACCAGAGCGGGCCAAGGTGGTTGTGATAAGACATCTGAAAGAACTGGATGAATATAAGTGATGAAAATGCTTGAGTTGTTTTTTTTCTTTTCTCTTCTTTAGATGACAAGTATAAATTCTCAAAATGTTTTGGAAGGTGAGAATGACCTTTCAGAGAATGAAAACTTCCTAGTTAAAAATTACATGGAGGAGCTATGTTTTTCCAGTTTGCCTGAACATAATCTGTTTAGTTTTGAATATAGTATTGATCCTGAGGAAAATCTTTATTATCTTAAAAATGTAAGAATATAATCCTGAGTTGTATATACAGAGCGCCTGGCTCTTGCATGGAACAATTTCTAAAAACTACAACCGTCATAAAAAATCTTATATTGTTTGTGGAGACTTTAATATCTACTTGATGAAATGGCATGATCATAAACCGACAAATGATTTTTGTAATGCAATGTTTAGTTTTGGACTAAGGCTGCTCATAAATAAGCCTTCTGGGATAACCAAGTATATTGCTACACTCATTGACAATATTTTTACCAACGTATATGGCCCAACAACAAGTGGTTTATTCTTAAGTGATATTACTGATCATCTTCCCATTTTTGGAGTCTTTCATATTTTAAAAGATAAATCTCCAGTTGAAAAAAGTGAGCCTACTCATAGACTGTACTTGGGATGAAGTGTATGTTGAGGATTTGAACTTGGCTTATGATGCATTTTTGTTTACATTTGCAGAGCTTTATAATAAGCATTGCCCTATTAGGAATTGCCAGGTAAAGGGAAAAAAAATCAGGGAAAACCATGGATGACTAAGAGCTTGCAAACGGCATATTAAAAAAAAATGTATTATACAAGAAATACTTACTAATGAGAACCAGCGAAAGTGAAAAAAGTACAAGCAGTATAAGAATACATTGACTTCTATTATGAGAAGACAGAAGAAGGAGCACTATAATAAATTATTAGAAGATAGTAAAAAGAATATTCAAAAGACTTGGAAAGTAATCAATCATATTATCCGGAACAAACATAAAAAAAAAAACAGAATTCCCATGTTTTTTCCTAAACAGCTCTGGTGACACAGTGGACAGTCTACAAAATAGTGTTGAAGAGTTCAACAATTATTTTGTGGGTGTTGGTAGTAATCTGGCCAAAAAAATCCCAATGTGTGACAATAAATTAAATATGTTTGATAATCTCATTAAGGATAATCAAAATTCTATTTTCCTTTGTGGGATTGATGAAAGTGATGTAATTGAAATTGTTAGAAAACTCAAAAACAAGACATCAACTGATATTAATTCCATTTATATGGTTATAATCAAGGAAGTCTTCGATTTTATTGTAAAACCTATATTTGCAATCTGTCCTTTCAAAAAGGTATTTTTCTGAATAACATGAAAACAGCAAAGAAAATACCAATATTCAAAAATGGAAACAAACATTGCATTGAAAACTATAGACCAGTGTCCGTTCTTCCTCAATTCTCAAAAGTACTAGAGAAATGATTTGCTAAACAATTGGATCTTTTTATTGACAAATATGAACTGCTCAGTGAGCACCAGTATGGGTTCAGGGGAAACATAACAACTATATATGCAGTTATGGAGATAGTAGAAGAAATAACAACGGCAATTGAAAATGAGTATTCTGTTGGAATTTATACTGATTTGCAGAAGGTGTTCGATACCATCGATCACAGTATATTATTGAGAAAAATGGATTATGAAAGTATGGATTAAGAGGTGTATCTTGTTCTTGGCTGAGGAGTTACTTGGAAAATAGAGAGCAATGTGTAGAAATTGTTTCACAATTTAGGAAGGTCACCTGTGGTGTACGCCAGGGATCTGTGATCGGTCCGAAACTTTTTTTGCTTTATATTAATGATATTTGTAATGTTACAGATCTGTTGAATTTCATTATTTTTGCAGGTGATACAAACCTTTTCTGTTCTGGCAACAATTTACAGGAACTTTTGTCTTCTATTGAAAGAGAGCTAGAAATCCTCAAATCTGGTTCGATATTAATAGATTGTCACTCAATATAAAAAAATTAAAAATTTATGGTCTTTGGACACCGAAAAGAATTTGACAAGGACATGAAATTAAAAATGTGTGAAACAGAAATTGAGAGAGTGACAGAGATTTAAAAAAAATTAAAATAAATTTAGGAGTGGTTATTGACCATAAATTAACATGGAAACCACATGTTAATTATATCAAAGGACATATATCTAAGACAATAGCAATTCTGTACAAATCAAGAAACATATTAAATTATAAGACCTTACATATTATTTACTGCCCACTTATACTTCCTTACACATCATATTGTGTGGAAGTCTGGGGCTCGACATATAAAACAACTGTTAACGCAATAGTTCTCCTACAGAAACGAGCCATACGGATTATTAATAAGGTTGATTACTATCCACATACTATGCACTGTTTATGAAATCACATGTTATGAAATTCAATGATCTGGTATATTACAAAATAATGCAAATAATGTATTGAGCTAAATCAAAGTTACTCCCAGTCAGCATACAAAGGTTTTTCTCATCTCATGAAACAAAGTATAATTTAAGAGACATATGCAAATTTACTGTACCAAAGGCCAAAAGGAGATGCATATCTGTTGTTGGGGTTTCATTATGGAATGATGCTAATATAAATGTAAGAAATTGTAGTACATTTTTGGTTTTCAAAAGGGAGCCCAACGCATAAATACAGATTTTATAAAAGTGCAACTTGCTTACAGAAACAGTAAAGTTAGATTAAAAATTTGATTAACGTAATTAAAAACACAACGCTCTAAATATGACTGTAATTAATTAATTCTCACTATCTCAATAAACCTTATTTAACCTCGGATGTTGGGGCACCACCTTAAAGAAGGAAAAACACAGAATCTTATGATTCTGGTATGTTAAATTAATATTTCAATTAATAATAAAACTGCGAGCAGTGATATCGGCCCTCGCAGCCAAGCGCCGCTCCGGCCTTGCAACCGCGTGAGTGCCAGCACCGCCGCCCCGACGTGGTCATCAACGCTGTCATGCGTCTCTTGCACCCGTCCACCAGGTGGAGCATGCGTCGAATTTCCCAAATCGCCTTCAGTGCACGACAGTACGACACCAGTGGCACGTGTTCAAAGTTGGAGCGATATCTCACCTTCCAGACAGGAGTTACCGTCACTTCCTGTTTTGTGGGGGCGGGGTTTAGTGACGTCAGAAATGTACCACACCAATGTGTCAAGCGCTGCTCCGTAATAATGCACAACAAATATGGTGCAGATCGGATGATGTCTCAGGGAGATATAGCTGTTTAAATGATCTAGGGGGCGCAGTGGAGTCACACTTCAATATAATCCTATTGGGCTCTTTAGAGGTTAACAAATGTCATTCTTATCTAGTTTGGTGCAAATCGGATGATGCATGTGAGATTTAAAGCTGAACGTATGCAAACGGCGAGGGATTGGAATTTGCCATTCTGCCACGCCCACACTATTTTGTAGGTCCTGACAAGACGCACAGGTGTGCTGAGTTTCATGATTGTCGGTGAAAGCATGGCTTGGGCTTGATGGCCTGATTTTTTTTTTTTTTTTTTTTTTTTTTTTTTTTTTTTAGTTTCTAGGGGGCGCTGTGGAGGCATTAGGCCACGCCCATCAAATATTGGACTGCACACCTGTTGGGGGGTGGATCAGGATCGATCCCAGTGAGTTTGGTGCATCTCGGCTCAAAACTGTAGAATTAAGAGCCAAACGTATGGTAACGGCGCAATGTCTGACTTCGCCACGCCGCCACAGCCACGCCTTCAACTGAAAACTGTTGGTGCTTTAAAGCAAGTGAGACCAACTTGTTATCTGTATTTTGACTCAAGATAATGTTGATTAGGTGAAGGGGGCCAGAGATGGAGCTTTCCAAGTAAAAAAAGCAACTTCCTATTCTGAGGGGGCGGAGCTTAGATGACGTGTCAGAGTTGGTTGGTTGCTGACCAACTTCTTATGAGGTGAGCTTGACGCTGGTTTTCTTGGTAGGAAAACTATGTGATGGCGTGCAGCGGAGGTTAAAAACGTGCGACGTAAAAGACATGGATGATGATGGTCGAACAAAAACACAGAAAGTGTGTATCTTTAGACTACTTCATTCTGTTTCTATCTTTGTTCGGATTTTCTTCTTCTTCCTCATCTTTCTATCCTGTGTTAGTCTTTTTATCTTCTTCTGCATCGTTCATCCTCTCCGCATCGTTCTATTGTCTTCTGTCTCGTTTCTCTGGCTCATGGGTGTATGGGTTTACTCCATGTTTACTCTTTCTGCTCTCTCATGTTTCAAAGGGAAGAATCCAAAGATAAGACAAGAACTGATTTTGGATCGTGGGTTCCGTGGTTTGACTCGTGGAGGTGGGGCATGAAGTAGGCTTACGCTACACTTTCAGACAACGATATGCCTGAAACTGTTGTGACGTCTGCCTTGGTGTATTTGTAAGGCGATCCGTACTAACGTTTACAGAGATTTTTGGATAAAACAAAGAAACTCTATTTCTCCATTTCTTCCGTCTCATAAAACATTTGTTTCGATGATTCTGAAAACACCACAACTTGTTAAGATATGCAGATTTAAGATATAACATAGACTTATGATATAAAGACATCAAATAACACATAACATAGACACAGACAATGATTATGAGTCTCAGAATTCAGATGAATATCTGTAAAGTTGTGACATGAATAGCGAACCTGACAAGGTTATTTTCCTGTGTTAACAATGGAGTACAAAAAGATACAGAAGGGACATCGTTTAACTGTTGCATTACTGCATATAACTTGTCCAGTTTACTGACTCCGTGTGGATTTAACTATTCAACACTACACACCACTAGGGGGCAATGTGGTTCCAGTCACTTTTCCAACAAGATAATTTCTTCTCCACGCTTTCAGTCACAATAGTGAAAATCGTCTTTAAATGCATCTCGTGACTTCGCTGAGAACCTGAAAGAACTTGTACAAAGATATCAAACACATTTAATACAGTTTTAAGATTCGGCTGAAAGTGAATCTAAGTAAAAGTCATTTCCAGTTCTATTTAGGCATCTGGTTTTCTTATCTGGGGGGGAATGAGGGTAAAATGTCAACTTCGATTTATTGGTCCAGATAAGGTAGGGAATGGGTTAGTCTCCCATTTCTCCAAAAACGGTTCTTTGTTTGTTCAGTTGAAGTTGTCAATACATCCCTCAAGTGTATGGCAAATGTCTGTTGCTAAATCCACTCCCAAAAGCTTTCATAGGCCGAAGGTGGTTGTAAATTAGGCGATTTCAGTCCCTTTCCTTTGTGTAGACTTCCCACATCTGGTCTTTACCCAGAAAATAATCCCCCACAGGAATGCTTGTATCTTCCAAAGCTTTAAGGTATATAAATTCCACACTGGAGCTTGCTACAATTTGAACCAGGAATCCTCTTGCTGTGAAGCGATGGTGTTAACCACCACATCACCATGCATCCCTTTATTGGGAAATAAGGGCAATGAATAATCCTGACAAGATGGTAATTCTGTTATGACATGCAACACAGCGTGCAACTTTTTTGTCTTTGGAGAAATGCAAGAAATATGCATGATGCCATTGTCAATTTTGCTTGTACCATTTTCTTGAAGGAGGAGAAAATATATATTTATATTACTAGTGTTACATTGCCAGGCTTCTTATTCTTTTTCTCAATGAAAACCTTGTCCCTTTGTCTAAGCATCTCTAAAGGTTAGACAAGTTTCTGTGTTCCTGGTTTAGATTAGTAAAACCCCATGGGACTATGTCCATGGAGACCAGCTTTGTGCAGTGTTTGTTGATATTTGAGATATCTGTACCAGTACTGGTCAGATTCAATGTCGATGTTTGCAAAAGATGACACTGCTAAGATTCTGAAGGAAAACATTAAGACATTTTACAGTCAAAGTGTGTATATCTCTCTATCAAAGACACTGACACAATGAATATAAAATAAAAAAAATTGGCCATAAATGGAGCGATGCCTGCGAGCTAGGCAATTCCAGCTGCACTGCTGCCTCCCATGTGATCTATCTCACACTCTGTATACAGAGTCTGATACACTATTGTATAAACGCACCCCTCCAATCTGGACGGTTTAAAAAATATATATATATATTTCTTCGCTTTAGCAGGTCCTGTAATTCCACTGCTGACACTGCGAAGACCTTCTTACGAAAAAAGTGAGAGAAATTTAGAATTTAAAAATACGAAAATGTTCTTGCATGAGGCCCATTGTCTTCAGCCTCCCTCTGAGCATTTGTAGTGGTTTGGGCGCTCAACTCTCACACACTGCATGGTGTTTACTTCTCGATGTACAGCTTTCTCCTGGAGATCCATATCCCAACATCCATTTTGCATGGGAAGTAATATAGTAATTTATCTTCAACTCAAGTAACATTATCTTTTCTCCTCCTGTCCACTGTCTGTAATGCTGTGTCATGCACAAAAACCCAATACAATAATGGCGAGTAAAGACTGTGAATGACACCAAAACCCAGCAGAAATTCTAAAAGAGAGCAAAAATTAAACAAATGCACATAAAGTACTGTAACTAAACCACATAAAAGGACGATAGTTTAGTTTTAGTTTTTTTTTCTTTTCTAATTTCAGAACAGTGAAGTACGAATTGTCTGCAAACACAGTTGATTCGGTTATAGAATTCCCATTCTGGTATATAAAAGAGTATTTATTAATTTATATTATTTGATTTATTTATGACTTGTTCGTAGGTTCTTGTTGATGATGATATCCTCAGGCTTTGCATTTTGAAATGTGTCAGTAACACAGTTAAAACTTATTGCTGCACATCTTATGATGAAAAAAGGTCCACCAACCGAAACGGTCAAATAAAATTTGTTCTTACCATTAATATGCCTAATAGCAACACCCTGTAAATTACCACCCTAACAAGTAGCAAAATGAAAATTCGACTCATGACTGCTTCCACATCATAGCAGACCTAATTCTCAATCTTTACTTTTAGAAACTACAAAGTTCTTATGAGGAGAAAGGAGTGGTAGTTGGATGTATCAGCTAATGCCCCTTTTCCACCGAACATTTTTGTACCAGTACAGCTCTACACGGTCCCACTCTACCCTGATTGGGAGCTTTTCCACCGCGGGTTGAAGGTGGGACCCATTACAATTTTTAGCCCCGGCTAGTACCTGCTTCAGAGGTGGGTCTAGTCGGTACTAGTCGGTGCTAAAACGTCCCGTGATCAGTGCTGTCCACTGATTGGTCAGGTGAAATGACGTCATACGCGCAACGAAGCTCAGGGAGTTTTAAATAATCACCCGCCGTATGAAAACACACCTGCGAGAGCAACAGAGAATAAACAGAATTGCGAAGATGGAAGACCAGAGAAGGAAAGCCAGCCCATGGACGATGAGCGAGGTGCAGACCTTTCTGTGTGTGGTGGCCGAGGACCGCATACAGAAGGAACTGGATGGAGCAACACGAAATGAGAAGGTGTTCCAGCCAAGCTGATGGCTAACCATGGCTATCACCGGAATTGTCAGCAGTACCGAGACAAGCTGAAGAGTGATTACCGGCAGGTAAAGGACCACAACAGCCGGAGTGGGTCAAACAGAAAGACATGAAGTGGTTCGACCAAATGGACGGCATTTACGGTCACCGCCCGGCAAACGGCGTGGATTCGGCGACGTCTTTGTTGGAGGCGATGGAAAATGGTAAGTGTTGTTCGTATCCCCTTGGTGCAACGCTTATATCTTAACAAATGCATGTTTTATATCGTAACAAATACATGTTCAGTCTTTAACTTGTGTAAAAAGTTACACAGGTGTCTCATGTAAGTTGTTCTGAGTGAGCTAGCAAACAACGCTGTTTTGGAAGGCTAGCACATCCTCTCTCACCTATGCGGTTACGTGTATGCGTTTCGTATGTTCACACTTTTTATTTTTTTTCCCCTCAAGACTCGGTTTGTGCAACCGATGAGTGTTCGGTTGCTGAGGTCAGCGAAGATCCTCCAATCCCGCAGGCTTCAGAACCGACACTGGCATCGCAATCTGCAGCTGAGGCAACAGCTGCTATCTGCATTCCACCGGCACCAACACTGGCGTCACCGCCTGTATCTGAGACAACTCCTGCTGTTTACTTTTGTACTGTCTTTTTTAATAAAGAGCTTGGTTTAAATAAACAATATGGATTGTCAACTGCATTACACTCCATCGTTGTGTTAGTTTTGACTAACCGCGGCGTGACACTTTGTAGTCACCTGAAACCGACGTCACGTTAGTGGTGAACGGGCCGACTCCGCCCACTTCCAGGCCACAGTTTGGGTGGAAAAGGAAATGTTACTGGTGCCGTGTCGTGTGGTGTAGTGTCGGGCTATATCGAACCGAGTAGAGTAGGGCTAGCTTGGCGGTGGAAAAGGGGCATAAGTACTATGCATTGAACCATGAGCCTTTTGGTGATGTTTGATGAAGTCCAACACATTTAAGCAATAACATTACTTGGTCAGAGTTAGAAAAGATTAATTTTTTGCTGGTGGTCAGGTGAAAATGACACAAGTTTTACAACGGGTCACCAATCACGAACACAATTTTGCTGGTTGCCTTGGTTACATGTAAATGGCATGTTGTGATGAAATATCACTTTTTGGTTGACAAAAGAAAATAAAATCACTTGGTTAGTGTTCGAAATCAAAACTACTTTGGTTGGGTTAGAAAATAATATTCATGGTTCAAGATTAAAAAACATTTTTTACAATGCATTGCAATGCAAACCTTCAGGACATGGATTTCAATTCTTCACATTTAGTTGCTTTCATGACCATTTGAGATTATATATTCTTTAGATATAAGTATTTACTGCATCTGCCTGAATGAACAAATGCCACACAGGCATATTTTGAGGAGCACAGTCTTGTTTTTCCAGACCAGTTGAGAGGATGCAAGAAATATCAATTAGTCTGATATGTATTAATTTATTCCCAGGTTTTCCACCTTTCACTGTGTTGCCTGAGAGACAACCAAATTCCTTGAGTGTGTGTGTTATATACCTTACCATTAAACATGATTCTAATTCTAATTCTGATGTTTCAGGGGAGTGAAGCACAGTTGCAGAGTGACTATAGAGAGGGAGTAGAGTTCATGAGAATAAAGCAGGGAATCAGAGAAAAGAAAATATTGTTTTCTGACTGTTTCACTATATAAGTATATAATATATAATATACATATAAGTCAGTGTAGTTTAAAAAGTTCCATATTCTACATAAAGCTACACAGGGATTGGGTGCGTATCCATGTCTTTTCTGTGTTCCAATAATGTCTGCAAAAGTAGCTGCTGCTTAACATTTATTAGCTCCAAATACGCGTGATCTCCTCAAGTTGCAGTCACCAATGCTTAAAATAAACATAGAAACATCACCACCTAACTAGCAAGTCCTTTAGAGCTTAGCGGCTGCTGACTTTATCCATAGTTTAAGGCTGACAAACATCTGAATTACAAATGTATACAATTCCCATTATTTACATTTTGTTAATGTGTCTGCATGTGCATGCCTGTTTTTCACAGCTTTTGATGAGCTTGTAGAAGCCTACTCAGAGCAGGTCAGAGGTTTATTGGATGGAGGAGCTGATATCCTTCTTGTTGAAACCATCTTTGATACTGCCAACGCTAAGGTATCCCTCTTGTGGCTCAAGTATTGGTGATACATTTTTTTTTAAAGCCGATAATGATAATTAGAAAGGGAAATTACAAATGATTTTTTAGCTTTAGTAGTTAGTAGCCCCACCTTTCAAAATTACACTGAAACTTTTTTGGTACATATAGCATCATAGATGAACTGCAGGATCTATCTGAACTTATACAATCAGTGAAATAAAGTATATTAATTGTACTATATACTACATGCATGCTTAATTACACTTGCTTTCTTTTGCTATCTTTAAGTTCATGTGTCATATTACTACTTCATTACTTTGTCTACAGGCTGCCTTGTTTGCCATTGAGCTGCTTTTTGAAAAGAGCTACGAAAGGAAACCTATATTTGTATGTTTGTACCTTTTTTATTTATTATATTTCTACATTTGTTGTAATTTTAAAATTCAAATTTTTGATATAGAACATAGTTAAGCATATAGTAGGAACCATGTCCATCTACTTTTTATTTTATAATATATTTTTTAAATTGTGTTTTTATTAAGGTTCAAAGCTATATATAATGTTTAAGGCAACATTAAAGCTTTAATCTCATAGGTCCTCCCACTCCTATGCAGGATAAGTAAAATAAGACATCTTAACATCTGAAATGTTGAGCAGTTATCTTGATTAGGCTTTCTTGTCTAACTCACTATACAGATCTCAGGGACCATTGTTGACAAGAGTGGTCGAACACTCTCTGGTCAGACAGGAGAAGCCTTTGTAGTGAGCTTATCCCATGCTAAGCCACTATGGTGAGTTACTGTACATAACACACTGCACTGACACCTGTAAGAAAAAAAACAAATCAATCATGCTAAACAAATGCCCTCACAGTAATACAGTTCTTTTTCCCTCACAATGCAGTATTGGTCTAAACTGTGCCTTGGGGGCAAAAGAAATTAGGCCCTTCATTGAGGCCATGGGAAAGAGCACCACAGCTTTCATTATTTGCTATCCCAATGCAGGTAACTCACACTGCATCCATCCATCCATTTTCTATACCCACTTAATCCAACTGTAGGGTCGCAGGGCTGGAGCCTATCCCAGCCGTCTTTGGGCGAGAGGCAGGGTACACCCTGGACAGGTCACCAGTCCATCACAGGATCACAGAGACAAACGAGACAAACAACCACACACTCACACTCATTTGAAACAAATCCATATAGTTGACAGCTTAAGTAAACACTCCAACTACACTAATAATCTGCAATGGTACTCAAGTGCACATTTGGGCACCTTTACAAACATCAATGTAAATTATTGACAAATCATTACAAGCACCTTTTGTCATAATGTTGTTTTTCAGACCTCCAAGCACAAACTCTTTATTTTGCTAAAAATTACCCTGTTGCTTTGACCCAGGTCTTCTGGGAGGGTAATAGAGAGTTGTTGAGGACTGTTCAAGAACTGCTTGGGGAAAAAAAGCTAAAAACAAGCTACAACAGAGCAATGTGAGGAATGTTTGGTCAAGGGTGAAAAGTTCACAGGTTTTAAGGTGAAAGAGGATCATCCATCTATCCATTCATTTTCTATACCTAATCCAGTTCAGGGTTGGGGGGGCTGGAGCTTATCCCTGCTGTCATTGGGCGAGAGGCAGGGTACACCCTGGACAGGTGGCCAGTCCATCACAGGGCTGCATCGAGACAAACAACCACGCACACTCACTCCTCACTCCTCAATTTAGAGTCACCGATTAACCTGACATGCATGTAACAAAGTACCTGGTGAGAACCCATGCATACACAGGAAAAACATGCAAACTCCACACAGAAATTTGAACCAGGAACCCTCTTGCTGTGAGGTGCCAGGGCTAACCACCACACCACAGTGCAGACCTCTCACACCATCCACAATGATGTAATTATAGAATAGAATATAATGAAATAGAATAGAGAAATATTTTATTCATCCTCCATGGGGGAAATTCAAATAAATTATTTGAATTAGCAATTAAATTATAATTCTATATAATCCATCCATCCATTTTCTATACTCACTTAATCCAACTGTTGGCTCGCGGGGGGGGGGGGGGGGTCATCGGACGAGAGACAGAGATAATTCTATTTAATTCAATATATATGATTATAATATTGAATGATGAATTATTGCCTCATTCCTGTGTGTTTATATTTATTTTTTTTATTTTTTATCTTATCTTAATTTTTAGGCCTTCCCAACGCATTTGGAGGTTATGATGAAACTCCTCAAGTTACAGCCTCAAGTTTAAAGGTTTTATTTTTTTCTATTATTTTTTCCTCTGACTTATGTTTAAATGGACTGCATTTACATTGTAATTTTCTAGTTTTGTTGACTGCTCATAAGGCTCTATACTACAAGTTACTCTCACTCATTTGTTTACAAAGATTTGTGACCTGCTACATTTAGTATGATAAATTAGTTTTAACCTTAACAAATCAAAAAGTCTCAAAATACTTGCTTCAGACATGAAATTACATTAAATGAAAATTAATTTTTTTTTTATGTTCATGTCTTTTTGGGTCTTAAAAGAAAATCCTGACAAAGTTATCACTGAAATCTAAAAATTGAAATAATCTTTGCCTTGTTGCTGAAACCTGTCTGGTCAGCATCAGAAAACTGTATTGTGCCTTGTATTTTCAGGAATTTGCCATGGATGGACTTGTGAATATTGTGGGAGGATGTTGTGGAACAACCCCACTGCATATTAGGTCAAGATCATGTACCTTTTAACCATATTTTTGTTACAAGTATTGCTCAGGTTTGATTTGATTTGCTTTTTTTGCTCTTACAGAGCCATATCTGAGGCAATGAAACAATGCCAGCCAAGAATTCTTGCTGCTGATATTTATCAAGACTGCTTGCTGCTCTCAGGTATTAAAACCACCTATTAAAACTTTTTAAGTGCTAAATATTTAATCCCTAATATCTTAATAAGTGCGACTTTTTTTTCAAAACTTGTCAGATGCTAGCTGTTCGGATTGATCACAAATGTCAGTTGATTAAGTGAGGATGTCAATCAGATTATAAAATCACTTCACATTTCTTTAGTGGACAGAATACCTCAAGACTCTGACTCATAGTCTCCCTGACAATTTTACTTAGTGATAGATAAGTAAAATTCTAAAACAATTTTTTTTTTTGCATTACTGGTAATTAGGAAGTGCAAAATCAAACTCCATCTGATAATGAGGAAATTAATAAACATACCTTGCATAGTAACAATATTCACCATTTTACTTCTATAAATTGTTTTTGTGCCAGTTTTCTAAAAAAAAAAAAATTAATGTCAAGCTACTGTGGCTAAAACTTGACAGCCCCTGTCCTGTTGTTTCATATTATATTCATGTTTGTAAACTTCTTGATAGTCTTCATTTGAAAAAGTGTCTGCAAGATAAGAATTGCATGCTAGCAGAGCAGCGATTATACAGATTTAGAGGTGAATGATTCCGAAAGGATTAGTAAAAAAGACTTTAAACATACCTTTTGTTTTTCCAATACCAGTTCCACAGTACAGGGAGTATTTATTATTATTATTATTATTATTATCATTATTTTTTTTTTATTTTTTTGAAAGGTTACTATTCAGCCCATCAACCAATGTCAAGGAAAAACATTTCTAAAGATCTTTCAACAATTAAAAGCAATTAAACTATACATCCACACCCTTCTTTATTTTTGAATACCTAAATGGTTAGTAAAAATCCTTTGTCCTGTAATGTGTGAGCTAATTTCTTTAGCTCATGCTTAACTGTCCAAGGTGAGCTAAAAATTGAAAAATAATTAGAAAAATTGCTGTCATTTCTAGGTTTGGAGCCATTTAGAATTGGTCCGTACACCAATTTTGTAAACATTGGAGAACGCTGCAATGTGGCTGGATCACGCAAGTTTGCTAAGCTGATCATGGCTGGACACTATGAGGTTATTATCATTATTGTTGTTATTATTATTATTATTATTATTATAGCTAATATTGCTCTTTTTTTAACTTATTGTTATACAATACGTGCATAATGTTTGATTATGATTTTTTTTAAAAATACAGATTTAACATAAGTCCTCACCTAGCAATGGCTAACATGCACATAATTAACTGAACCACTCGTACCATTATAGGAGGTTATGCTGTGGTCTTCTACTAGAAGCCTCAGACCTAGGGGGTTCCAAAGCTGTTTCTAGGACTGCTCTCTTCTGTATAGAAATCTCTGATGTTGTTCCTGGAATCTTTTTGCGTCACTCTCCCAGTTTGGGGGTTACGGTCTTCAGTACTTCAGTTATGACTGTTGCTCTCACTTCCAACATCTTTTCAACTACCTCTTTCAGCCCTTTGTTTTTTTCCAAGCTTCTTGTGTTCCTTCTTGATATTGTCCTCACTCTGGATCTACATCTCCAGAGGCTGCAGGACTGAATTTCCATCATGGGGATGAATAAAGTATCTAGGGATGTCCCGATCAGGTTTTTTTGCCCCCGAGTCCAAGTCATTTAATTTTGAGTATCTGCCGATACCGAGTCCCTATCCGATACTTCTACAGTACATTAAAAAAATGAAGAACGGCGAAGAAACAGATCCAGGATGTCCCTGTTTTTTTATTTTCTTCACTTATTTTATCATTTAACACTTATAAACAGAGCACTTCTGGTAGCTTGAACAAAAAAAGTAATCAACTAATAAACAAATTCTTCACATTGTAGTTTAGTGCAACAATGGGCCTCATGCAAGAACATTTTCGTATTTTTATTCTAAATTTCTCTTACTTTTTTCGTACGAAGGTCTCGTACGAACACACCACGTCAGATTCAACAAACGCTCTTAACTTCGGAAAAAGTGTGTAAACAACCTGCGTAAATGATGAATCCCACCCGTGCGTATTTAAGGGGCACGTGCATGAGGATAGTAAATTTGCATACTCCACGCCAAAAATTATACCATATAAGGCTGTGCTTCCTCGCTCCTGTTTCAGGCAATGTTGAGTGTTGAGTCATGAGAATGGCATCAAGGCGCAAAAAGAACATCTTTCGGGGCTCTGAGATTGCAGTTCTGCTTTCAGAGATCCAAAAAGGAAAATCTGTCATTTTTAGCAGCGTCAGCAGTGGAATTACGGGACCTGCTAAAGTGAAGAAATGGGAAGCAATTAGGAGTGCTGTTAATTCAATGTCACCTGTGGTTCGTAATGTCACCAAAAAAAAAAAAGAAATGGTTTAATATGAAAATAGCTTAAAAAAAAAAAGTCTCGCCATGGCCAGGCGCTCGATGACTGCAACTAAAGCCGTGCAATCAGTTGTTGCCTCATCATGATGGCCCTTTGATGGGACGGTCCATGAGGGTGGTCTTCTGGCACCACACCTTCTGGTCTGCCTGGGCTGGTTCATGTAGTAGGAGACCCTCGTTCATGGCAATATTTTGCAAATCTGGCATGCCTTCTCTGGGCTATCGAGCAGTTTGCCCCCAGCTGTATCGAAAACACACCCACCTGGCCTTCAGCTCAATGCGCTCCACGACAGCACGGGTGCTTTGATGCGTATAAGTGTCTCGTGCTTCAATTATGATTGGCAGTCCAGCCACGGCATGAAAGTCCCTCTTAATTTGCACTTGTTGGACAGCGGTGTGTGGGAATTTGATGTACCATGAGTGATAAACTGATGAGAGCTTTGATGACCAAGGGGAGCGCATGACTCGCAGAGGACTGGGACACCCCCGATCTGTCTCCAATCTCCCTCTGAAAGGTTCCATCCAAGGGTGGTGAGGACCTGGACGTGTTGTGGAATTGGGTTTGATCGGCGTGTTTCTCTGGAGTTGTGGCTCTACCAAGCTGCATATTTGCAGCAGCACAGTCCTTGGCAATCTTAATCGCGATGTCAGCCATTCGTCTGTCTCGACATGGATATCTACACAATCTCTTCAAAAGCCTGATGTGCTAAGGCATCCAAAAAGTAGCAAGTCAGCCACTGCTACGCTTCCCATTGACCTTGTTATATACAGATTCAAATTAACCTTCAATTAGTGCATAATTTAAGTCAAACAGAATAATGTCAGCATCATTATGGGGTATAATGTATATATTTTTTTTATGTTTGCTTCAAAGTAATTAAAGGTGGGGTCTGAGATCTTGGAATAACGGTTCCTGCAAGCTATATTTTTGAAAATACACAACCTTGCCTCTCCCTTCAGCCCACCCCTCGAAACCACACCTTCAAAACACATGAACGAGTCACGAGTCTGTGAACGCGCAGGGGGGAGGGGGGGCTGACGGTTGATTGGCGTGTCAGAATCCAATAGAAGTAACTCTCATCATTACTTCTATTGGTCAGACATTTCCTCTTGCTACACCCTCTACAATGGACTAAAAGATTTCGTTTTTTTTCCAAACATTCTATTTTAGTGGGTGCAATGGGGTCGTTAGGAGGTTTTCAGACAATATGATAAAAAATGCTCCAGTAAACATCACAGACCCCACCTTTAAATATGCAATCCATTAGTCAAGCAAACTTGATTGGAATAACAGCGGAGTATTTTACGAAACTCCTACGACAGGTCTGGATCACTCGTAAATTCTGTTCGTACTTGAAAGAAAACGTAAAATACGAAAAGATTGGTGAATGCGCAAATTCTCTTAAATCACTCGTATGCACGATTTAAGAACAAATCTGTGCGTACGAACGGTTCTTGCATGAGGCCCATTGTCTAAAATAAAAAAGAGCAGCAGCTCAACTTGAAATACCGGGCAGGCATGTGAACAAATAAGCAAACAAAAGTGCCACAGTGTTATAAAGTAAGGCCAGTAATGTTCTTTTTGGAACTGCACTCCTAATTCTTACTCTCCTCTGGCTTCACAGAAGGAAATGTACGTTTTTCTTGATGAAAACCAACATCTCTACCTTGTCAGGTTTGAGCCTGTTCCTGTTCTCATCAAGGATGTTAGCGATATCCTTGCCACCTCTTGAAACCCCAAGTTTGCATATCTCACAGTTTGCAATCGTAACGTTTTTGTCATCCACTTTAAAATACCTCCACACCGCAGACATTCGCGCCCCCAGCTTCAAGCTGCTGCCGTGTTCTGCTTCACTTTATGGCACGCAGCAAAGTGACGTCATGCCGCATGTATTGTTTCTGTGTGTAGTTGAGACCATAGACAGAAATTCGGGTAGTTGAGGATATATGATATACACCTTCCTCAGTCAAAATAAATGCAATGTGGAGGAATTGGAGACCCATCCAAGATGGCGGCCGCGCTTATACGTCAGCTCCAACAGGCAGCGTCAGTCTATCAGGCGTCTACGTATATTATGTCTATGGTTGAGACGGTCTGACTCTGTACCACCACATAACAGTAAATACTTATCTGTTATTTTTTCCTATTTGTTTTGAAATGTTATAGTTCTGATAAAAATAATGAGAATAAATATACATATATAGATAGGCTACATATCCGATCCCTGATCGGGATGTAACGTCCGATTTCGATCAAGTCTGAAACCACGTGATCGGCCCCGATTTCCGCTGGGGCGGAAATTTTTAGCTGGGGCCCCAACAGGGGGAGCACTTGGGGTAAACAGACTCTTGGGAGAAGCAAGGAAGAAATCCAGGATGTATTTAAGTGGAGGGTGTGGCCCGTGTGACCCCTTTTGAAACCAGGCGGCCATTTCAGGTGAGTTGGCCTTTATGGCCTTGTATTTGCTGGCATTCTTAGTGACTGTAGAACTGTTTAGGTGAGTTTGTCTGCTGAATCTGCTAGTGTGTCTTTTCCTGCCTCCACCTAAGGCACCCTCTATTCTTTCATTACCCACTACCCGAACCAGGGTTTGAATCCCATTCCTAATTGTCTTTACCTCTTCTATGTCTACCCCCTACCCAAACCAGGGTTTGCATCCCCATCCCGCTATGACTGGTGTGCAGTTCATGAGAGGCTGGGGTAACTGATAAGAATGCTGCTTGTGGAAGAAAAGATGGTTATTGTGATGTGAAGAGCAGTGATCGCTGGCATTAGGGGAGTAACTCTGGGACGCCAGTGATCACTGTCTAGCCTCCTGGAGGTGTCGTGAGGTTCCCACCTAATGACCCCAATGACATGTTGGTCAGCACTGCTCACTGGTCTATATAGGGATTATAGGGATCAGGAGGTTCTTCATTAGGTACCGAGGCAGTATTAGAAGGTTAATTGATTAATTTAGGGATTTGTGCACTGACTGTGGTCCATTTTTTTATGTAGCACAAGTTTCTTGTGTTTACTTTGAATTCCCTAGCCTTGCTGTATATCCGGGCGAGATGTATTGGTGAGTAGATGTCTCGCTCAGTCATGGCATACAGCTTGATGCTGTCCATGTAGAGGATGTGGCTGATGGTTCCTCCACTTCCAGAGCCACTGTTTGGGATAATGTGGTTCAGGGGTTTCAGGCCTTTGCAGAACAGCTGTGGAGACAGAGCATCTCCTTGGTAGATACCACACTTGATGCTAACTTGGGCAATTGGCTTTAAATTTGCCTCTATGGTTGTCTTTCACAGTCCCATTGAGTTCTCGATAAAGGCTCTTAGTGTCCTGTTGATGTTGTATGAGTTCCAATCATTCCAGTATGAATGTGTTGAGTTGTATGCTTTCTTGTAGTCAATCCAGGTGGTGCACGGATTTGTATGTCTGATCTTACAGTCTTAAGTGACAGTTCTGTCGATCAGTAACTGTGTCCTCTGATGTTACTTCCAAATCCCCTCTTGGCCCCGCTCATGCATTGAGCCATGTGTCTTATTCGCTGTGATGCCTGACAGGAACTTTCATGTTGTACAGAGGCAGGTTATTGACTTGTAGTTGGATGGAACCGACCCCTTCTGGGGATTTTTTTTTTTTTATGATCAATACTCTCTGTCCTCAGGTTAACCAGTTTGGGTGGGTCCCATCTGTTAGTAAATGGTTCATCATATCACGGCCTGGTGCATTTCAGCTTTTCATGCTTGAGATTTTTTCTTGGATCTCTGCCACTGTTGGTCACTGGTTCCTGTTCTGGAAGATTACTGTGGTCAGCTCTCTTCAGCAGATAACACCCTATTTATTCTCCTGGCTTCAGTTTCTCCCTTGTAGCCAGACCTGTGAGTCGTTGTTTAGCAGTCTGCAGTGCCTCAGGTATTGAGAGTTTGTGGTATTTCTTAAGGAGTTCTCTCTTCATTGCACTTTTCTGAAGCTTTTATAACTAGCTAACCTCCCGCTGTGTTGCCTTGATCTTGGCCTCCAGCCGCTGTCTCCATAGGGAGTACTGCCTCTTACCAGTCCTTGTATTATTCATATTTTGTGTGAATATTGAAATTATTGAAAAAGAAATAGCTTTCAAATTCAGAGGAGTACAGGGCAGAGTTTAAGTCTGTATATTTTACTTTGATTGATATGTCCCTTTGTGTTTGTTATCCAGGAGGCTCTGAGCATTGCAAAGGTTCAGGTGGAGATGGGAGCCCAGGTCTTGGACATAAACATGGATGAAGGCATGCTGGATGGACCAACTGCCATGGCCCGATTTTGTAACTTCATTACCTCTGAACCAGATATTGCACGGGTGGGATATTCAAATACAAAGGAAATAGACAATTGAAATTCCCCAATGATATTAATACAACATTGCAGTTTTAATATGAAATAATTAATCTGATAGTTTTAAATTTAGCCCAGCATATTGGATTTTACTTGTATTTTGGAAAGAAAGAATTATCTAAGACTGATCGTTTATCAATGCCTGGCACAGCCTTTATATGATCACAATTATTTCAGCTGATCTCAGTTATTGTGCATAGATGTCATCATCTCCATTTGTCTATAGAATTGGAAGGGGAAAGTAACAAAAATGTCCTATTTCCTTGCTGTTTTTCCACTGTTTGATAGAGTTGATTGGTACCTTTTTTCGATGAATAATTTAATTGTCTCCATGTTCTGCACAAGTGGCACATGAGAGAATATTTAATATTTTGTTATAATTTTGCTCTTTGTCATCAACTTTCAAGTTTCTGTTGAGCATCTGCTTGGGTTTTAATAAGAAATGATATTTAAGTATTAAGACGATACTGAAAATTAGTGTCTGACTCTTAGTATCCATTATTGTCAATACTACAACACAAACTGGAGCGAGTTAGGATTAGTGTATGTGTGCCTGGGTTTTATGTGACTGAGAAAGACCAAAGAGTTAACTGCTGTAGTTATAGATAGATAGATAGATAGATAGATAGATAGATAGATAGATAAGATGATTTTATTCATCCCCGAAGGGAAATTTAGTCGCCATAGCAGTCTGGTATACAATAAAGTACAATAGAATAAAAAAAAAACGAGGTAGAAAAAATAAGAAATAAAAACTCAGAATGGGACAAATAATATACTATGAATATGTAACTAGAATGTGCAAAAAATTAGAATATTGTATAAATATGATATATAATGTCAATGTGGTTATATTGACACATATCACATATGATCACAAGTAAATGTTTCCAGAGTGCTAAAGGTGGCAGATAGATTTAGTCCAGTTCTGTAATAGTGGGTCTGACAGAGGTAGATGAGTTATGGGTGGGGGGGAGAGGGATTGTCCATGGTGCCAGCAGTTTTACCAGTATCCTATCCCGTCCACCTCCTCCTCTAAGGTGACAAGCTTTGAGCCAACAACAGACTCTGCTTTCCTGATGAGTTTGTTCAGTGTGTTGGCGTCCTTTGCCTTGATGCCCGCACCCCAGGACACCGCAGCAAAGAAGATGGTGCTCGCCACAACAGACTGATAAAACATCTGCAGCATCTTGTTGCAGTCGTTAAAGGACCTGAAGCCGGAGTTATAGTTGACGCGTCTGTCACGGCGGTGGCGGGCGGTGGCGGACCGTGACGTCAAAATGACGTTTCAGGCATGGCGCTTCCCTTGAAAAGACGGCGCAGCGCGTTGTCGTGCACCAGTCGATTTTTGTAACTTGGCTGCGCCGAGAACAACGAACCGGATGGACCGATGTGAGACCAGGCTCAGTCAGGAGGTGCGTTTGAACAGGCACCTGTACGAAACTGCAGTGAAACAGCACAGGGAGCACGTAAACTCCCAAAACTGGTGCACAGAGATTGGCAGAACTTTGTGGAAAGAGGGATAGTTCTGTAAGAATGTGTGGAAGAAGCTACGGGACAGATACGTGAAGGCAAAGAAGAGGGCAGAGACTCTGTTGATGCCGGGGGCTTCAAACCTTCACCTCTATTAACTGAATTAAAAAATTAAAATGATCCGAATACTGCAGCAGTATCATTAATTACAGTATTCTTGCTCTTGACAGTGGCATTGTTTTCTTCTCCACTTTCTTCGCTGTAGAGTAGCGTTAACCTTCACGTAGCAGCGCCACCTCTGTGACGGAGAAAATTGCAACTACTGGTGCATCGACTTGCGCCACTATATATTGCGGGCACGAAATCGTGACGTCATCAACACCACTCGCGCTAGCAGACGCGGCAACCATGCTAGAGCCTTGAGTCTCCTCAGGAAGTAAAGCCTCCGTGTTAGTGGACCAGTCCAGTTTATTGTTTAGTGTGACACCCGGGTACCTGTATGCTGATACCATCTTCACATCCATCCCACCGATGCAGACAGGAGACGGCAGTGGCTTGTTCCTCCTGAAATCCACCACCATCTCCTTCGTCTTCGCCACTGTCGGCTCCAGGTGGTTCTCCCTACACCACTTCACAAAGCGGTCAACCAAGTCCCTACTCAGCCTCCCTCCCGCCCTCAATACACCCCACAATGGCCGTGTCATCAGCCATTTCTGCAGATGATACGACGGGGGACAGCACAGTTCCCTGGGGGGGGCGCAGATGTTACTAATCAGGCGATCAGACACACAGTTCCGCGATCTCGCAAACTGCGGTCTGCCTGTCAGATAGTCATCGACCCAAGTGATGAGGGGAGCACCCACCTGCATGTGGCTCAAAACTGAGTCGGCCTTTTTTAATGAGCATATCCAATAAGAATGTTAAAACAAAAATGCTACTGTAAAACAATAGCAGAGAAATAAACATTATGATTATCTTTGTATATGCACGAGTGTACAAAAAAAGTATACACAGTATGCATGATTATGTATGATGGTTATGTTGGTGTTATTAGTCAGAGGTTGGAGTTGTGCAGTTTGATTGCAACAGGCAGGCATGATTTCCTGTGTCGCTGTGTTGTGCATTGTGGCAGTCTGAGTCTATTACTGAACGAGCTCCTGTAGCTGGTCAGCAAATGATGGAGAGGATGAGAAGGAGAGTCAGGCATTCTCCAAATATTGGACTGCGGTCTCCTCTCCAACATCTTGTCCAGAGTTTGTTGGTGTCCATGACCCTCAGGCTGCTTCCCCACTCTGGCCCTTTGTGTAGACTGTAATCACATTTTTTAAATGATTGTCCAAGTACACCCCCAGGTGTCCACCATGTCCTCACTAGAATATTAACAGGGGTTACAGGCCCCTTGTTCCCTCTCAAGTCCACTACCAGTTCTTTGGTCTTTGCCACATTGAGCTGTAGGTGATTTATCTCACTCCAAGTGACAGAATTGTCCACCACAGTCCTGTATTCCCTCTCATCACCACCAGTGATGAGTTCAACTACTGCGGAGTAATCAGAAAACTTCTGAAGGTGGCAGGTCTGTGTAGTGGCTGAAGCCAGTGGTGTAGAGGGTGAAGAGGAAAGGAGAGAGAACAGTCCCCTGTGGAGCCCCGGTGTCGCTGATCACCTTGTCCAACATACAGCACTGTTAGTGCACATACTGCAGTCTGCCAGTTAGATAATCAGTGGGGCATCCACCTGCATCGCTGTTAGTTTCTCGCCCAACAGAGCCGGCTTGATGGTGTCAAATGCACTGGAGAAGTAAAAAAAACATGACCCTCACAGTACTCCCTGGCTTATCCAGATGGGCGTGGACATGGGTGAGAAGGTAGATGACGGCGTCATCCACTCCTAGGCTGGGTTGGTAGGCAAACTGAAGGGGATTCAGAAGTAGTTGGATCATGGGTCACAGCTGCTCCAGGATGAGTCTCTCCAAAGTCTTTATGTGTGACATCAACGCCACGGGCCGGCAATCCCTGGGGTCGCTGGGACACCGCGATATGGGATACTTCAGAAGCTTCCTATAGTAATTATTGCTTCCCTCGACTCTGTGAATTATTGAGTTATTTTTCGAAAGAAACAAGTATTCAGACCTTTCTACTGTGACAGACTATGTTTTGAATTTTTGATGTTGATAAAATATGTTGAATCAGCAGGTGCTCTCGGTTTAAGACTCAAAGAGCTACTCCTGACATAAAGTCTTTCTCCAATTTATATTGCTAAGAAAGAAAAGTTGTGTACTGTCTTCTGGACTTCTATGAAAGGTTCCCTCATCTGGTGGAGTGACCGTATCAAATTGACCAACAATGTAATGCATTATTTTTGCACAATATATACTTTTTTTTTCTTTTACAGTGTATACCTTTTTTTTGTCCTTTTTAGAGAAATTTGTCCTAGAGTTATATGCTGCACACATAGCTATATGAATTTACAGTAACAGCAAAAGATGATCACGATAAGAAATTGCAAAAAGGTATGTCCTATTCATACAGTCTCACATTGCCATTACAAGTAAGACATACTGCACGCACGCATGGAAATATTGCACAATCCTTTCAGCCTCTCCTCAGTTTGTTTTCAAGTTCAATAGAGGCAGGAATAGAATAGTTTTCAAAATGATTGAGTTTAGAATGAGGAACTTGGTGCCCTCTGTCAAAGGGCAAACTCTTTTAATCTCTGCAGAGAAAATATGATATGTCAATCAAAATCTTTCGATCTTGTCCGAGAACAGACTGCTCAGAAGCCATCCTTTCTCCTCATCTAGGTTCCTCTATGCATTGACTCCTCTAACTTCTTAGTGATTGAAGCTGGCCTGAAATGTTGTCAAGGCAAGTGTATAGTCAACAGCATCAGTCTAAAGGAGGGAGAGCAGGAGTTTCTACTAAGAGCTGCCACTGTAAAGCGCTATGGAGCTGCCGTGGTGGTCATGGCCTTTGATGAGGAGGGACAGGTAAGAAGGCAGTTATACATATACATATACGGTCACCCACAAACTGACACATATTTCATTACAAATTTGCTGTCATCTCCAGGCCACAGATACAGACCGCAAGGTGGAGATATGCACTCGAGCCTACAAACTGCTGGTTGGCAAAGTGGGATTTGATCCCAATGACATTGTCTTTGACCCCAACATCCTAACCATTGGTACAGGCTTGGAAGAGCACAACAACTATGCTGTCAACTTCATCAGGGCCACTAAGCTTATCAAGGTAACAGAACAGCTCCTCACACTAGCCGTTAAAACAAATGGTCTGCACTTGCTGTATGTACTGGGCTGAAGGGGAGCATTTTATCCAAAGCAGACTTCTATAAAAGTAATTTCAATAGGTCTCTCCTTCACAAACTGTGTTCATTTTAAGTTGGTCTTATCTAGCAAGAAACAGTTAACATATTAATTTACGATAGAAATTTAGATCACTAATGGACCAAGTTGTGTCTGTGTTTAGGAGACTTTACCTAGAGCCAGGGTGAGTGGAGGTCTGTCCAACCTGTCCTTCTCCTTCAGAGGTATTGAGGCCATCAGAGAAGCTATGCATGGTGTATTTCTCTATCATGCTATTAAGGTAAATTTGGCCACACGCTGGTTCTCCCTCACCCTTTTCTTTCATTTCTGTTCATGCCTCTGAAATTCACTTTAGAAACATACAACCTATTAATGCTCTTTTTCCATTTGTTACTGACTGTTGATGTTATGTAGTAAACAAGAGAGAAACAGAAGCTCATTTTAAGAGAATAACAAATGTTGGTAGTATTGTTTTGGTCAATTCCGAATCAGAATTGAGTTTATTGCCAAGTAGGTTTGCACTTACAAGGAATTTTAGTTGGTGCAGACAATATATATATATATATACAGAATCTCTCTCTCTCTATCTCTATTTTTATATATATATAAAATAGAGACTTTGCAGAAAGTCTGAAGATGCTACATTAATGTAGCTTGTAGGTCTGGAAGGGGACAGGGAGAGAGAGTGTCATGGGGGGCTCTGGGTCTTGTTGATAAGGCTAGTAGCGGATGGGAAGAAACTGTTCTTGTGGCGTGAGGTGTGAGTCCTGATGGACCGCAGCCTCCTGCCAGAGGGGAGTGTCTGAAAGAGTTTGTGACTGGGGTGCGAGGGATCAGCCACAATCTTCCCTGTCCTGGAGGTGTACAGGTCCTGGAGAGATGTAAGATTGCAGCCAATCACCTTCTCTGCATACCGATAACGCGCTGCAGTCTGCCCTTGTCCTTGGCAGTGGCAACAGCGTACCAGATGGTGATGGAAGAGGTGAGGATGGACTCAATGATGGAGGAGTAGAAGTGCACCATCATTGTCCTTGGCAGGTTGAATTTTTTTCAGCTGCTGCAGAAAGTACATCCTACTGGGCTTTCTTAGAAAGCCCAGTAGGATGGTGTTCAGCTCCCACTTGAGGTCCTGGGAGATGATAGTTCCCAGGAAGCGGAAAGACTCCACAGTGTCAATTGTGGAGTCACAGAGGGCGATGGGGGTAGGTGAGCCTGAGTTCCTCCTGAAGTCCACAACCATCTCCACTGTCTTTATAGCGTTGAGCTCCAGGTTCTTCTCCGTGCACCAGGTCGCCAGATGGTCAGCCTCCCACCTGTAGGCGGACTCGTCACCATCAGAGATAAGTCCGATGAGAGTGGTGTCGTCCGCAAACTTCAGAAGCTTGACGGACTGGTCACTGGAGGTGCAGCTGTTGGTGTACAGGGAGAAGAGCAGAGGAGAAAGAACACAGAACAAACAGGATCCTGACGTAGGTACCTGTGAATCCAGGTGTTGGAGGGCCAAGTTGACAGCATCGTCTACAGACCTGTTGGTTCTGTAGGCAAACTGTAAGGGGTCCAGGAGGGGGTCGGTGATCTCTTTCAGGTGTGAAAGCACAACGCGCTCAAAGGACTTCATAACCACAGAGGTCAGGGCGATGGGTCTGAAGTCATTAAGTCCTGTGGACCTTGGCTTCTTGGGAACAGGAATGATAGTGGAGGTCTTGAAGCAGGCATAACCTGTCTCCAGCGAGGTGTTGAAAATGTCTGTGAACACTGGAGACAGCTGATCAGTGCAGTGCTTCAAGGTGGATGGAGAGACAGAATCTGGTCCAGCAGCTTTCCGGGGGTTCTGTCTCCTAAAGAGTTTGACATCTCTCTCATGGATGGAAAGAGTCGTCGAGGTGGGTGGAGGGGTGGGCTTTAAAGGTGGGAATTGGTAGAGGTGCCCAGGCCCCTACTAAGGTGAGGGAGGTGGAGGTAATACACTGAAGCTGGAGCTGTTGAGAGGTGTTGTGGGGGATGGTTACAGGACTGTCCCTTTGTCTGTCAAAGCGACAGTAGAACTCGTTCAGGTCGTTGGCTAAGCGTTGGTCGTTTATGGAGTGGGGGGCTTTAGGCTTGAAGTTGGTGATCTGCCTGTGCCCTTTCCAGACAGACGCAGAGTCGTTGGCTGAGAACTGGTGTTGGAGCTTCTCAGAGTACAGTCGTTTAGCCTCCTTCACTGCCTTGCTAAACTTGTACTTCACCTCTTTGAATCTGTCTTTGTCCCCACTCCTGAAGGCCTATTCCTTATCCAACCTTAACCTTCTGAGTTTGGCTGTGAACCATGGTTTGTCGTTGTTGTATCTCATCCTGGTGCGTGATGGAACACAGCAGTCCTCACAGAAGCTGATGTATGATGTCACAGCCTCTGTGTACTCATCCAGACTGTTGGTAGTGTTACAGGTCCCAAACGTCAGGATTGCTGTAACAGTGATGTGCACAATCTGATGAGTAATAAGAGAAGGATTCAGTGATGACAAACGAAACACAGCCGTTAGCGTCCAGATTGCGTCTCATTTATTTAACCACAAACCTTTTACCGTGTACAATGTTTATGCTTTACTTTACCTTTATTTATTAAACCTCATTTGCTTTTACTTTTCTTAATAATTGACCATTTATATCACACATCACCTTTCTCACATCATTATGTCTTCACCTAGATGGAGATAACCATGGCAGTGTGCTACACAGCACAAATCAACCGTTTCTGCTTTACTGTTTTCAGTTGCACATCACCCGGTTCAAGCATAACAATGTATTCTGGTTTTAACTCAATAGAATAATAATACTTCCAAATAAACCAAGAAACTTACTCTAAATATTATTCTAACAGGAATAATATAACCACGTAACATTCAGATTCTTTAACATTAACATTCATTAACAAGGTCACACCGCCTCTTCCGCCCCTTCTCGCGGGACTTTCCCGGCGCGAGCTAGCTCCCTGCTAATCCAACCCCATGGCTGATAAAACATATATGTACCGTCAAAAATGATAAAAGAAGCTGCAACATAGCGGTATCTTGAGAGAAAGTAAGAGCTAAACATCTTAGAGAAGTTTTGGTGTATTTTCACCGTGTACTGACCTGATGAGTAATAAGAGAAGGATTCAGTGATGACAAACGAAACACAGCCGTTAGCGTCCAGATTGCGTCTGAGGCAAACCGGAAGTCAGCCCCAAAACCAACCCAGAAGCAACGGTCTCCAAACAAAGGTTCCGCTTCGCCACCACCGCTCCCATGGCAACCCCAGGACAGCACCATAAATGCTTTGTTCGCAAATGAACATGGCGAAATGTAAACAAAATACTGTTTGCTCAGTCTTGTAAAAAAATAGAATAAATTACATATAAAAAATACTTCAAAATTATAAAACAACCAAAAATACTGTGGTGGCATTTTTAGGTGCACCACAGTAGCAGTCCTGAACACATCTCAGTCAGTAGAGTCCAAACACTCCTGGAGATGTTAAAGTCACAAGGACAATAACTAAAGAGTCCGGGTTGGTCCGCTCCACGTACAGTATCTGGTCGGCGAGAATGCGCTGTGCGCCCTGCACGTCGGCATGCGGCGGGATGTAAACACCGACCAGAATGAATGAAGCAAACTCAGGGGGTGAATAAAAAGGCTTACAGTTTATGATGAAGGATTCCAAGTCAGGAGAACAGTGCTGCAGTGCAGAGTCTGGTATTAATCCACACAGCCACGTCTCCATGAAGCACAAAACAGCAGATGAAGAAAAGTCCCTGTTTTTTCCCAACAGCAGTTGTAATTATAATAGAAAATATAATAATAAATATAATTCATCCAGTTTGTTGGACAGTGAATTTGGCTCTCTGTCATAAACACATACAGAAAAAAGTTTGTATAATCATCATGGCTTACATAAAGACAATGGTATTAGCCAGTGAATAGCACTATCATCTGGCTCGACAAAAGTGGATATAGCTTATTGACAGAGTTTGTGCTGTCATGAGAGATAACATTAGGAACACAAAGGGTTGTTATATTCCTGTGCAGCCACAGAGCATCTTAACAAGCTCAAACTGAGTATTCAGTATGATATAAAATTCAGCTCTGTCCATAGTGCCATATACTTTTAAGATAAGAAGTAACTGTGAAAATATAGTATTTAGCATTGTAACTATCAAGCTGAAAACTATTTATCCACATTATCTAAATTATCTAAAACTGTGTGCCCTCAAATTAAGCATAATTTTAGTTCAGGCAGACCACATAGTCGAGCCTTGTCCACAAATCAGTTGATCTGTTGATTAGCTCAAGACGGGCCAACATCAGCTGTTTCCTCTCAATGAAATCAACTGTCCAGTCTTGTCCATACATACTCTACTACTGCATACTACTGTCATGGTCTGTGTGTTTTGTAGGTCTGTATTTTTGTTCTGATTTCTGTATGTATTTAGATAATATTCTAATTAGTCTTGCTTCTATTTTATGTTTCTGAGCTCTTTTGAGCTGTCTACCTTCCTGTGTTATTGTGAAATCGATATTCCCTGTGCACTTCAGTTAATTTATCTTCTTCTGTCAGTTTGCACCACACTGTATTTAGGCTCCTATTTTCCATTAGTTCTCTGCCAGTTTGTTTGTCATCATTGTTTTGCTAAATGTAACGTCTGTTATTACCCTGTTCTTTTGAGTATTCAGAATTTTCTGTTTGATGGACTGTCGGCCTCAGGAACACCCTTTTGTTTCCAGTAAAGAATAACGTTTTGTTTTCTCCTCACCCTCCTGCCTCCTCCTGTGAGCTGCATTTGAGTACCTTTCACAAAACTGTTGCCACATCTTCTTCAAGCTATTTTCCAATCCACTTCCACTTGACTTCTCCTTTTCAAACTGTGTCTGATTTAATTGATTTTATATCTGTCATTGATGCTGCTCCTTTCTGTACTCTGGTTTGGTCTTTACTGCTATTCTCTCTACCTTAAGTATTCCACGTCTGCATGTGGAATTGTAGGTAGTTCACAGAACACTGCCAAATTAAACTAACATAATGCAGTGGGTTATGTTTTTGACAAAACCGACTGAACTACACTAAATGTACTGTACGTGCTAACACAGTATTGGCTAAAGCTATGAAACCATTTCCCTCATTGAGATGGTATTAGAAATGGGGCTGTGTATTCCTGTTTGTTTTGTCAGGACGGCCTGGACATGGGGATTGTTAATGCTGGGAACCTGCCTGTGTATGACGACATTGATAAGGAGCTGTTGTTACTGTGTGAAAATCTCATCTGGAACAGTGACACGGATGCTACTGAGAAACTTTTGGCCTATGCACAGGTACACACAGTCACAGCGACAGAGGGGTACACTAAGCAGTTGTTGCTTTTGTTTGGTTAACAGAAAATTGACTCTTGTTGACAGAACAATGTGGAAGGAGAGAAGAAGGTGGTTCAGACAGACAAGTGGAGAGAAGCAAGTGTAGAGGAGAGGTTGGAATACGCTCTCATCAAGGTAAATTACACTGAGTTAGTGGCAAACAAATGAAAATGTTTGCTTTAAGTATCTGTTTTTACACCCTTGAAAATCAACAATTGCCAATAAATAGAATAAAAAATTGCATGTTACAGAGCTCTGTGATGAAGGAATATAAACAAGATAAATAAACAAATGCAAAACGGTATGTACGAGATGTAAAATGGCATAAACAAGATGTAAAATAGATTGTACAACATATGAACATGGTATGGTGAAACAATAAGTAACAGTGATGAGTGAGTGCGCTTGTGGTGTTATGGAGTCTGATAGCTGCCGGTAAGAATGTTCTGGGGTAGCGTTCCTTCCTGCACTGTGGGAATAAAAGTCTGTTGCTGAACGAGCTGTTCAGAGCCCACACTGTCACATGCAGGGGGTAGGAGGTGTTATTCCTGATGGAAGTTAGCTTAGATAACATCCTCTCCTCCCTGTGGGGTCCCTGTTCTGCAGGTTACCACTTCAGACATACAGTCTCTGCGCTTCATGTGCTGTGTCAACCATAGCCCATGGTCCATGTAGACAAGTGATGGTCCACTCCCGTTCTCTCTAGTGTCCCCCTGAGCAGTGAAGGCTGGACGGTATTGAAGGCACTGGAAAAGTAAAAAAAAAACAAAAAAAACCAAACATGACTCTTACTGTGCTCTCGGCGCTCTCTATGTGAGAAAGGGCTCGCTGTAACAGGTAGATGATGGCGTCATCCACACCGATATGCGGCTGGTAGGCAAACTGCAGTGGGTCCAGATCCCTTCTGACTAGCGGGTGAAGGTGGTCGAGTATGATCCTCTCCATGGCCTTCATCATGTGTGAAGTCAGTGCAACGGGTCTGAAGTGGTTCAGCTCCTTGGGGTGCGCTGTCTTTGGAACAGAAACCACACAGGAGGTCTTCTACAGGATAGGGACCCTCTCCAGGCTGAGATTGAAGATGTATGTGATCGCCTCACAGAGCTGGGATGCACAGTCCTTCAACAGTCTGGAGCTGATGCTGTCCGGACCCGTTGCTTTTCTGGCTTTCATCTTCATCAGTTGGCTCCTCACTTGGTCGGCTGTGATGGAGACACTCCCGAGGGGAGTAGAGTTGGGGAAACTCCAAATGATCAGGGTGAGGGAAGGGGGCAGTAGAGCTGAGCTGGGACAAGGGGGGCAGAGATTCATATTCAGAATTTTCATATTCAGAATTTATTGTCATTGTCAAAGCTTAACTAACTTAAGATACATTAAACAATCAACAATTGGTGCCATTCTTTCAGCGTTCAACGATTATTGCCTGAGCTGAGTATGTAAAGTGCGAATGCATAACCAGATAAATACATAAATATATCTGTATGGCAGTTAGTGTAAGTTTATGTTCAGCAGAGTAATGGCTCTGGGATAAAAGCTTTTTCCTGGTCTTGATGCACTTGTAGCGCCTCCCAGAGGGCACTAGGTTGAACAAGTGATGGTCTGGGTGCAAACTGTCCTGAGCTATGTTTCTAGCTCTGTTTGAGCAGCGGGAGTTGTAGATGAAGTCCAGCTCATGTTGCTCCGTCCAGCGATAGAGTTCAATCCTCTCCACAAATCTCTGGCATTCTTCTGCTGGAGCTGCTCCTCCAGCTTTCTCCCATAGCTGTAATTTCCCCTCCGAATCTCTCTTCTCAGCTCCCTCTGGACTCTCCTCAACTCCCCTTTGTTGCTCGATCTGAAGACCCTTCTTTTCTCCTTCAGTAGAGTCTTCAGGTCAGGGGTCAACCATGGCTTATTTTGTGAATAACACCGTACTTTCCTGGTAAGTACAGTGTTATCCATGCAGAAATTTATATAGTCTATTATGCATGTTGTCAGGCTGTCCATGTCCTCTCCATGTGGGCTGCATAGCAACTTCCAGTCTGTAGTTTGGAAATAGTCCTTCAGTGCCATGCATGTCTCTTCAGAACATCTTCTCACATACTACACTAGAGGTATGTATGAAGGCACAAGACAGACCAGGTTATGGTCTGAACGACCCAATGGGGGGAGGGGTGATGCTTTGTATGCAAGTCCAAAGTTTTATTTTCCCTGGTGCAGCAGTCCACATACTGGGTAAAAGTTGGTAGAGTTGAGGACAGGGTGGCATGATTAAAGTCACTGGAGATGAGGAGAGAGGCTTGGGCGTGTGATGTCTGCAGCTCGGACACAACCGTGTGAATTGTCTCATCTGCTGCTGCCACATTGGCCAGCGGTGGGATGTAAACAGTTATCCCAATGACATGCAAAAATTCCCACAGCAGGTAATACGGTTGAATGCTAAAAACTTGTAGCTCCAAATCCCATTTACAGCGCCGCTCCTTGACACTGATATGCCCCGGTTTACACCATTGCTCATTCACGTACATCACAATCCCCCCACCTTTCCTCCTGCCGGTCTCCTCCGCTTTCCGATCATCACTCCCATTGCCTTCCAGCCATATCTATCAGACCAGTCCTACCCCAAACATGAATTTTTAGTGCAAATATCTGCTCAGTTATGGGCAGCACTGTCGCTTCATAGTTTGAAAGTTCATAGTTTGACACCGCTCAGGCTTTTTTGTGTGCACTTTGCATGTCCCCCCCCGTATAGGTTTTCTTCTAAGCCAAATACACAATTTACAAATATATATTTTTTAATAAACATAAAGTTTATTATATTTTTAAGCACCCTCATTTGAATTTTGTTATAAATAAACTGAATTCATTGATTAATTTCTTCCAATTGTACACAATATCTGTAAGAGTGGATTGGTGGAGCCCAAACTTGTAGAAGGTATTACTCTTTTTTTCAAACCTTTAAAGGATAAGACCGGTTTTTTGACATTGGGCCCTTGATTTCACATTATACCATGATGTTCTACTCACCCCTGCTTGTTGTTGAACATTTGGAGCTGTTCCGAAGATATTCGCGAGGCGTCTGGCTGCTCTCTTGAGATATTCGGCCATGAAACGGTTTCCTATGGGCAAGCTTATACAGGCACAAACAATGCTGTTTATAATTTATTAATTACTCTACACTAGCACTGATAACGTGGAGGTGCGTCGCTTACTTAAAAAAATCCGGGTTACTAATTTTGAATTTTAGCCGAATGAATAAATAGGCAGCAGGTCTGTGGGCTGTCTGTGGTAGTAGCACGACAAGGACGTCAGTAACACCCACTTTACGACAAAAAAATCAAAATTACAATAACCCGGATTTTTTTAAGTAAGCGACGCACCTCCACGTTATCAGTGCTAGTGTAGAGTAATTAATAAATTATAAACAGCATAGTTTGTGCCTGTATAAGCTTGCCCATAGGAAACCGTTTCATGGCCGAATATCTCAAGAGAGCAGCCAGACGCCTCGCGAATATCTTCGGAACAGCTCCAAATCTTCAACAACAAGCAGGGGTGAGTAGAACATCATGTTATAATGTGAAATCAAGGGCCCAATGTCAAAAAACCGGTCTTATCCTTTAATTTTGATCTGAAACAATGCATCCAAATATATTGGATATTCAGTGCCTAGATGACAAAATCAAGTATAAGGGATTTGATTCCCCCATCCCTATCATGCACAAGGCGACAGGAAAGAAGGAGAACTCTCTTTCAACAGGAAGTAATCTCCAGCTCAGCTACCGATATGCTTGGGTGTCATCTGCCTCAACCAGTTGAGGGGTAGGAGTATAGGACGGAGACATTAACTAATACTTTGAAACTAGACCAGGAGTACCTGCTATAGAAAGGAAAAATTAAAAACACTAGAAAGAGCTGTTCCGGCGAAACAGCTGTGAGAATGCTTATGAGCTGAATGGGGTTGGCTGACCATGCTAAAAAAGCTGAAAATAGTGAAAATTTAGCAGAAGTAAAGTGAGTTCTAGTTAAAATGGCTGCAGTGTAGTATCAAGCAGAGGAGAGGAAGAGAGATGTTCTCACAGTGATAGGAATGTTTGTAAACAGGTGCGGCTTAACGAGCTCACACCCAGCAGAACTGCAGGAGAAGGAGCAGAAAATGGCTGAATGGGATACTATGACCTCCTGTGAGAAAAGTTGATGTAGTTTTTTTTTTATTTCTGTTAGATTCGGTTCTTTAATTGGAAGCTCAAGAACGGACTGGAGTAATTCAAGTGAAAATGAAGTGTTTATTTGTAGTCACACGTCAAAGCATATCAGCGCTTGGCTCAGTGGAACAGAGCTCCCGCAGGAAGCCCATCAGACTGAACCTCGACTTCCAGTTATCATTTGTATTTATAGCCTCATAGGTTGGACTCACACTCCGACCAAGTATGATTGGACATGAGTAGGTTCAACATGCTTCGTCATATTCTCTGGATCAGCCCAAAACAATGTGTGTGTGTGAATCTGCCCTTGCTTTCCCAGGCTTTCCCAATTGTTTTGTCTTCCTATTCCTGGATCACTTTAGGTCATTATGGAAAAGTACTGAGACTTATTTCATTTATAATGTCTAAGAACAAAGCTGATTTTTACAATTCCCCCTTTTGAAGTGATTTTATCATTTCAACTAATTCAGTCAAATAAATAAATGAGGTAGGAATGTAATCTTCTGTATTGTGCCAGATCTGTTTTAGGATAGGAGATTTCTACTTTCTCCATTTTGAAGTGACTTCATGTGTTATTATGTAAGCTTATGTGTAAGCTGTTCTTCTTTGCAATTACAGCAGCAAGCAAGTCTTCATTGCACAGGCATGTGGAAATAATAAAAATAATTCTAATGCTTTAGCTAAACTTTCTATATCAGGACTATTCCATCATTTTACTCGGAACAGAAACTCTTTCCGAGAGGGTTAAAACCTTCATAAGTCACTGATTATAACTCTGCAAATGAGCACATTTAGAAAACAATTCTAATGCGTTAGCAAAAAACCTTCTATATCAGGAGTATTGATCAAGATTCTAGAAATAAAGACTCTTTTCTAGTAAGTTTAAAACCTTCCTCACTCAACTGATAATAACTCTGCAAATGAGCACATTTCTTAATAGATTATATGTAGAAAATAATATTTTGCTATATGTATTGTGTGTATGTGGCCCCGAACCCATCCTCTGTGTGGACTCTTTGTTCATAATGGCCTAAAACTCTATGTGGTTTGCAAGGCCTTGCTCCTCCATAAGTACCATCACAACACACAACACTGATTAATTAAAAATGATCACATAATTTCTAAACTAATGACACTCAACCATTGCTTAAGGCGATTAACATTACCAGCAGGCTCGTCCACCGTTTGCAGCGAATAGGAGCGAAAACCCGATGGCTGAACCGGGAAAAATTCTCCTATGGCCCCATTTCCACTTGGCGACCGACCAATTCATTATCGTTCAAAGTCTAAGGTCCCGCTCCAAACAGCCGAGTCACCCCACTGGCAATGGTCATACTAATGATTGGTTGATTTATACCCACAAAATGATTAATCAGCTTAATGATTACATGAAATACAACAGATGAACAAATATAATTTTTTATGATGTCCACGTGACGAGTCGTGTAGTCTCTTCTGGTCCAATCCTGTCACTGCTTGGTGCTTGGTTCTCCTCTTGGCTGAACGTCTGTTCAGCATTCTGATCCGGAACTAATCTTGGAAGGAGAGGTCACCAGTACGTCGCTTCCCTGAGGGATCTTTACCATCCCTCTCCCTAACTAATTTTCTTTTGGGATAATTTTGTTGTGTAGTTTTCCACCATCATCTTGGCATGATGGGCAAGGCCTCCCAGAACTCAAGCTTAAGAGTCCTCCGGCCGTACGTCCTGTAGTGGTTCTGAATCTGTGGACTAATATTAGCAAATCGCGCAGCGCAGTAGTGCAAAATGTCATATGCACTGTATTTTTATACTTAGGGCATGTCTCTTTGAAAGGTTCAATCCTAATGCCCAATTCATAATTTATTTATTTATTTTTTTCATATGGACCCCAAACCAAAAGAAAATTAAATTAAATCAAAGAAATCATAAAATAAACATAAACCAAAACAAAACAACTGGCCAGTTGGTATAACCCTTGTTTTTAGGACAATACGAGAATTCTCACCAAGTTGCTGTCCAGCATTCATGAGAACTTCTGTATTATCCACTTAAAAATCGTCAGACAGTTTTGGGATCATGACAACACACAAACAACACTCAACACCAGACACCACAGGTTAGAACAACAGGTGACAACAGGTGACAACAGATGACAAACATATATCGCATTTCTGGGTTTGCTCAAGCAAACCTCATGTTTTCATTGGGGCCTAAGTATACAAACAGTGGTCGTCATATTCTGAGTTTGATTCCATGTCTTCCTCTTCCAGGTCAGGGAAGTCTTAATGCAAAAGAAGACAAAAACACACACAGAATTTTTTGGAAAATTTGAGAAGTTTTAGTAAACCATGATTAATTGTTAATTAATTGCCGAACTGCTCCACTGCAGTTTCTCCTCCTGTGTTGTTCTTTGCTGCAGGATAGAAATGTTTGTGGTTAGATCTCATTTTGGGAGCAGCACAGCATCAAGAAAGCAGACATTTATTTTCAATGACTAACTGATTAACTTGTTTAGGATAACTATTGTCTGTCCTCTCTTAATTCAGGTCAGAGCATTAAAAATAAAATTTCAGCATAATCTGCTTTATTCTCACTTGTTAGTTAGTAATAATGTTGTTTAATTCTTACCAGTGGCTGTGTTTCGTGATGCTGAGCCGTCCACAGACAGTTCAGGATCAGCATTAAGTTTTTTCTGGTTCTAATTGAATTAGAAACACCTCATGTGGTATCAACGGTGTGACATCAGAGCTGTTTCTAACATCACATGATACCATAACATGTTTTCATACAGTATTAAAAACATAGGTTCATTTTATTTCTTTATTTATCCTAATTCATCCTTTATTTTTTCTTTGAGGTGCACGTTGTGGCCCTCTGCTCCTTTCCTTCCAGTGTGTGTGTGTGTGTGTGTGTGTGTGTGTGTGTGTGTGTGTGTGTGTGTGTGTGTGTGTGTGTGTGTGTGTGTGCGCGTGGCTGTATATGTGAGTGTGCATGTGTCTGTATGTGGCCTTGGGTTTCACTGCTTTGTTTTATTTGAACGCTCTTTGTTCTACATTTTCTTGGGTGAGAAGTGCTATATAAATAACGTCTGATTGATTGATCAATTTAGTGCAATAGATTAAAACTTTGTGGTCATCTCCAATGGAACGTCTCCTGATGAACCAAAACACCTGATTAACACTGTTCTCAAAGAACATTTCATTCATCCCATTCATATCCTTTTTCTTTCAACCACATGTTATGACTGAGCACAGTTCGAATTTCCATCACGCCACCTATTGGCGTCCTCCTCCTCCCCCCTCAGGTAGCCCTTGTCTTCCAAGCCGTTAGTGCCCCCTTTGGGATCTCCCCAGCCCCCACTCACCATGGCCATCGCTTGGTAACCGAACCACCGCGGAGGAAAATGGGACAGACAGCCAAGGCTTCCGGTTGCTGTCAAGGTAACATAAAAAGCTGTAGTCTGGAATGCGTGCGCGTGTGCCCTCACCTGAGATTCAGTATATTCTGTTTGCCGTAGCTGCTCTGTGGGCCGGTCTGTGAGCTGCTCTGTCCACTGAATCACAGCTCGTGATGAGTCAAGAGAAGCCTGCACGCGCGCTCTCCAGTCCAACGGTTCCACACTTTGAATTCATTCAGTTATTTCACACATTCACACAAGTCCTCATACTGTCGTAAAAAAGGGTGTGGACAGGGTATTTTCTCCCCGTCCAGGCCTCATGTGGGACAACCTGAAAACATTCATATATAGGTCATATATTATATATCATATAAAATATTAGGTTAAATAATGCATAATATAATGCATAATAGGGATATCTTCAGCCAAAGCTAAATCTGTGTGTCTGCACAGATTTTTGTTTTGGCTTTCACCAAGCTGCACTCTGCTCACTGTTTTTAAATGCGCCATAAAAACAAACCTTGACTTGTCTTGTTATGGCTCAGTCTTGCTGCAGCTGTCTTTCTGTTATTCTCCTAATGGCCTAATTTATTTAAACCTCTTTGCTTCTTTGTTAAGAGAGCATATTAATTGTTTTTTAGATCTGCTGCAGTTAAATAGTTAAATGATTTAGTTAAATAGTAAAATGGTTTAGTTTGAATCTAAATATTCGTGATAACTATTGACTCAGAATTGGTGAAAAGAGGCAGAGGAAAATTATTTCGGAGTGTCTATTTGCACCCCTGGTACAAATAGCCTTGGCCACACAGCTGAGCTATTCACACCCCGTGACGTAACACCAAAATAAAAGCTGCTGGCTTGCACAAAAAAACATGGCGGACATCCGTTTTTTCGTCATCAGAAAGTGAAGAATACTGCTAGGTTTCGGCACTAAAATCTGTTCCAATTAAAAACTAGATGGAAACATTGTGTTTTATTTTCATAATCGATGTTCAGTGAACACATTACAACTGTCAGTTTGTTAGTTTTTAGAAATTTCGCGATCATGACGTTCAGCCATATTAACTATAAAGTTACCTGCACACCACAGATTTGTTATAGGATCAACTAGCGTAGTGGTAAGCGATTTGGTCCCGGGTTCGATTCTTGCCCGATGCGTTTTGGCAGTGAGAAGTGATAGTGCGCATACCAACGTCTCTGCAGAGAAGGCGCGCAATTTGAAAAACAATTCAGTTCTCAAACAGAAGTTTTGATTGCAACAATTAGCTAGTGCACCAGGGTGTAAATAGCACACTTTGCTATAAATAGCATACATTATTCTGAATGTCTATTAGCACCCCTGGTACAATAGCCTTACACCATTCACACCACTGATCTATAAAGAAGGTTCTTTATAGATCTGTGATTCTTCACACCCCGTGAATTACCACCAAAAACACCTTGCTCGTGAGCACAAAGGCCATTGCGGACATTAGTTTTTTCTTCATCAGAAAGCGAAGAATTCTGATGGCACTAATATCTTTTTAAATTGAAATATAGATGTCTTTCTTAACTCTTAGCTGAGGACATCTCTGGCCTAATGGATAGCGACGTAATCCTCCATACGGGAGACAGTGGTTCAACTAGCTATCATTTCATGCTTAATCACCTCTCACATTTTTCGTTAAGCTTAAAGTTATGATTATTGGCTATATAACCAAAGCAACCATGAAACAAAACTTTAGCTGCCATTTCAGTTTATTTTTTCATAATCATCCTTGGGTTCAATTTGAATGCGAGTAGTAGATCGAGATATCTGAGGGGTGGAGGACATGGCGCCTCTGTTTGGCTTGGCCACTGTTGCTCCTGCCCGTTTTTCGCTGTTTTTATCTGTCATGTTTGTCGTCATAACCTCACCTCTAAATGGATGTATCTCTGCTGCAATGGTTTATGACCGATGGTCCTTGTTCCGGATTAAAACGTCCATGGAAAGACCCTTTGATTCCCGGGAGGGCTACCGACAAACTTTTCCGCCACCGTTTGTGTGTTCTTCCTCCTCACCTGAGTACCGGCTTCTCTTCGCAAACTGGCGTCCCGGTAAGCCAGGGAAGAAATCCAGGAGAAGGGGTTGCCGAGGTGGCGTACAGGTATCGAGGAGGCGAGCTCTTCGGACTGATGGTCCGGGGTCCAGTCGCCATGAACATGCTCGCTGGTTGCGACCGATCTCCCTCCAGGACAACGCCTCGGACGCTCCACTGTTCTCCCAGTCATGGATTTATTCACCCGTCACACACGTTTCTCTGCCCCGGTCGCTCGTGGATGGGATTATGGACCTGTCTTTGGGGTTTCGCCGGACCGTTCTGCCCGACCAGAGAAGGACTGCCCAGCATCGCTTGATTTCCTGTCATCGCAACAGGTGCCTGCTGTCAGTCCCTCTGCAGTCAGCTGCGGCCACAGCTGATCTGTCAGTTCCGACCCGGATGGCATTACTGAATGCTCGTTCCATCTCCAACAAATCCCTGACTCTTAATGATCTCTTTTTGAGTGAGAACATGGATTTTTTGTTCCTTGTTGAAACGTGGCAGAGGGACAAGGAGTATTTTCATTTAAAGGAGCTCTGTCCTCCCGGCTGCTCTGTGATCGGGACGCCTCGCACGGAACGCCGTGGTGGAGGACTCGCTGTTGTGCATCGCGACAGCAAACTGTGCAGACTGGTAAATTCTGAGCCTTTCTCTTCCTTTGAGTCTCAGATTATCAGAGTTGGGACTTTTAACACATTCTATTGTGTCTTAATTTACCGTCCTCCTGGCGCAGTGAGTACCTTCCTAAATGATTTTACAGACTTATTATCTTCCATTATTAAGCTGGAGAGGGTCCTAATCATTGGAGATTTTAATATTCATGTTGATAATGTCTCTTGTAACACAGCTACTGACTTTTTATCCATCACTGACTCTTTTAACTTCACCCAACATGTCACTGGACCAACACATACAAAGGGCCATACTCTGGACCTTGTTTTCTCACTTGGCCTAGATGTTGGGGATGTGCAGGTGGAGGACTTTCATGTCAGTGATCATAGCTGTGTGCTTTTTAATGTAAACTTTGCTGTAAACCCTCCTCCTTTTAAAAGAAAAGCCCGAAGGAGGATTTTAAACCAGGAGGTTGCGGATGATTTCTCTGCTTTGTTTGAGCCACTCTTAGGCCTACTGATGGGAATAAATCATCCTGATGATTTTATCCAGACTTTTAATAGTCACTGTTTGGCTATTTTAGATAAAGTTTCAGTGATGAAATCCAGCTGTGTAACAGTAAATCTGCCTCACCCCTGGATAAATGACTCCATCCGCTCCTTTAGGACAATCTGTCGGAAAGCAGAACGTCTCTGGAAGTCGACACAATTAGAAGTCCACAGACTTCACCTAAGGGAACTTAGAGCCTCTTTTAATGATATGCTGAGGAATGCTAGGACCCAGTACTTCACCCAAATAATATCATCAAATAAGAAAAATCCCAGAGTCTTATTTGACATAATTAACTCTCTTGTCTCGCCTGCTGTCCCCCAAATCCCTGTGTACTGTAAAACAGACAGCAACGAATTTCTCATGTTCTTTGTAAATAAAATCAGAGACATCAGGGTGAACATTTCACCACAGTCTTCTTTAAACTCTGTTGAGGTAATACCCTCACCCTGTACTTGGTCCTCTTTTAACCCAGTGACCCTCCAGGATATCACTGCTCTGCTGCAAAAAATGAAACCCTCCTCAGCTCCTACCGACATCATTCCTACTAAGCTGCTTTTAACAGCCTTCAATTCGATCAGCCCCTCTGTCGTATATCTGATGAATCTTTCTCTTTCAACTGGTGTGGTTCCAACCTTTTTTAAACATGCAGTTGTCGAACCTGTACTTAAAAAGCCAAATCTGGACCCATCGCATCCTAAAAACTATAGGCCAATTTCTAAGCTTCCTTTTCTGTCCAAACTCTTAGAAAAAATAGTGTCAGAGGAACTGGCAGTGTTCCTTAAGGGAAAAAACGTCCTGGATAAATTTCAGTCCGGTTTTCGCAGTAACCATTCCACGGAAACTGCCCTTATTCGAGTTTCCAGTGACATCATGATGGCAGCCGACTCTGGTGAAAACACTGTTTTGGTTTTATTGGACCTTTCGTCTGCTTTCGATACTGTTGATCATGGCATTATGAGAAACAGACTCAAAGAGTTAGGATTATCTGGTTTGGTTTTAAAATGGTTTGATTCTTACCTTACCGAAAGAACTTTTAATGTGTTTGCAAACGAGTTCTTCTCCGAAACAGCAGACCTGACATGTGGGGTACCACAGGGCTCGGTTTTGGGGCCGATTCTGTTTTTATTGTATATTCTTCCTCTGGGACAGTTAATTAGCCAGTTCCAAAGTGTCTCCTACCATCTTTATGCGGATGATATCCAGCTGTACTGTTCCTTCAAGAACTCTGAGCTACACAAACTGTCCTCCTTAACCAGCTGCTTGACGAGCATCAAACAGTGGTTAAGTGAAAACTTTCTCCAGCTAAACTCGGACAAGACAGAGACTCTAATCATTGCTCCAGAAAACCGGATCCCACTTATTAGCCGCCACATGGGAAGCCTTGGCTCATCCATCCAGTCGAGTCTCCGGAATTTAGGTGTTGCCTTTGATTCAGCCATGTCATTTCAACAACACACAAAAACATTGATCAGGAGCTGCTTTTTCCAGCTGAGGAACATCTCAAAGCTGAGAACCTTAGTGTCAAAGGTGGAACTGGAGATGATCATCCATGCTTTTATTTCATCCCGCCTAGACTACTGTAATAGTCTTTTTACTTGCCTGAGCCAGAAGGATCTTCATCGTCTCCAGGCTGTTCAAAACTCTGCTGCTAGGCTTTTAACCCACACTAAGAAAAGAGCGCACATCACACCGGTTTTAGCTGAACTACACTGGCTCCCAGTCCGTGTCAGGATTCATTTTAAAATTCTAGTGCTCACTTTTAGAGCTCTGAATAATCAGGCCCCTGCCTATATTTCTGAGCTGCTGACACTTTATAATCCTGCACGTTCTTTAAGATCCTCTGACAAATGCCTGCTGGTCATTCCGCACACGCACTTTAAAACCAGAGGGGATCGAGCCTTTCAATCAGTGGCCCCGAGACTGTGGAACGCACTGCCACTTTCTTTGCGCACTTTAAACTCTGTGGAGCCTTTTAAAAAGCAGCTGAAGACCTTGCTGTTTAGACAGACTTTTAGTTAAGGTGAAGGTTTTTTTTTTTTTATGACATTTTGTTTTATGTTTGATGTTGTGTTTTGATGTGTATGTGTAGCTGTGTGTTCAGTGTTTTTTTTTTTTGTTTTGTTTTTTCCCTTGTTTTTTATTCTGATCTCACTGTGAAGCACTTTGTGAATCCTTTTCTGCGAAAAGTGCTATATAAATAAATTTTACTTACTTACTTACTGTTGCTTGAAGCATATACCTTTGACCTGACAAATAGCATACACTTCTAATTGCACCGGGGTACAAATAGCATACACTTCTAATTGCACCAGACGGGGTATCAATAGAACACATTGCTGAGTGCACCGGGGTACGAATAGCATTCACTGCTATTTGCACCAGACGGGGTATCAATAGAACACATTGCTGAGTGCACCGGGGTACGAATAGCATTCACTTCTATTTGCACCAGGGTACAATCAGCATACAGTGCTGATTGTACCAGGGGTGCAAATAGCCTTACCCAAATTATTTAGAGCAGCTAAAATTTTAAATTCAAGTTAATATCTCCTAATAACAATAAAGGCTAACCTTTAATAACTTTAAGATGATATCAAATTGTTTGACATCTGAAAGTCTGGCCGTGATATTAAATCCTAAATTTTGATAGTTTAACCTCATGTCATATGGTCAGACTGTCTAAACTCAGTCCTGCATCAGGTGGAAATCATAAAGTTTCAATTTGTAGAACATTTTTTCGGATGGTTTTTCAATTAAAGGAGCAAATATCCTAAACACTCTGCTTGTGTATTTGCTCTTTAAGAGAGCTGTTAAATCTTGTTTCAGCCAAACACTGTGTTGTTCCTGGATTTATTTTGGACATTTTATTGTTTCTTATCTCATCACTGCGATTTTTGCATTGTAAAGCTGTTTCCAGTTTATCTACATACTTTGGTGTCTCTCCCAATCATATGCATGTTAAAATAGATGGATGAATTAATACTAATTGCTCTAGTACAAAACTAAACCCCCATTATAATCATTATATCATTATAAATTCAGGCCAATGATCACTCAGTGAGTCTGTTTGGACTTTTTTTCTCACTCTCAAATTCAATTGAGAGAAAAAAGGAAGCAGGGTTGAGAAGACAATCTTAGGGTGTGCGCATTTATGACAAAGAGAACAACTATAATGAAAAGCTTCAAACGCTCAAAAAGCGTTTGAAGCTTTTCATTATTCATTATTCATTATTTCCTGTAATGCTGCTGCACAGCTGATCTTCAGTTAGAAGCCTCAGGCCAAGCCTCCAACTGTTGATTTTTTTCTTTTTCTCTTATAGGTCTCTTATTAGTGCATTGATGCTGAAAAAAATTATTAATTATTGTCAATGAGCTTTGGGATCAAATATATCATAAACTTTTTCCTTCTGTATTATGCATGTGCTTGATTCTTAGTCTCTCGTTTGTTTTCAAAACATTTTGAACACACACACTCAGCCTCAGTGGAGCAAACTCGCACACTTTTTTTTCTGCATTTCTCGAGTCCAATTTACAAATGTATCTGTCCCTCGTTTGTCTTCTCACCTCGGGACCATTTTCTCCATCTTTCCAAAGTGTCAACAAGCATCGACCCCACCGAGCTGGGTCTAAATCCAGTCGTCAATCAATTTTTGTGACATATTCAAAAGTTATACACGTGTTATTCAAAGTAGATGGAAGACGTATTTGCCCAAATGCTGAAAGCAGGTGAAGAAGCATCTACGCAGAACCTATGCGTTCTATGTGCTTCACCTCTCGGCAAAGCATTCGTTTTATTCCATCACTTTGCGGCACACCATAAAAATATTGTTTTCTCCCCCATTTTTGTCTATACCAAACCCCAATATTTTGAAACAGAACTACTTGAGATCTGCTTGATATCAGCAGTAAAATATCAATCAAGCAGGAACCCCACCCCACAGTTGCATGAAAATTAAACAAAATCTGACCCTGTATCCTACAGTTTAAATTTGTCCAGTCACACAGACCGCTTCGTAGCCCGGAAGGCCTCAATCCTTCGTCCCAACTACCGTCAGGGGAGCAGCCCTTCTGTCCCGGAATTCCACTAATTTTATATATCTAGTCGACCCGACTCAATTTCGGGAATTATAAACTACTTCGTCACACGGAGCTCTTCGTGCACGGACCTCTCAATTTTGAAGACAAGTTCCCCAAATGGGATATTCATTTATAAAATTAATTTATCTTGTCTTTTATTTGTTCAAATTCACTTGTCAGGACACTTATTCACTTTCCCTGTGTGAGGCTATGTGTTTATACTTGACGTGTTACCATTCAATGCAAATATCAGACAGTACATTCACACTTGGATTTAACATGATCAGAGGACATCTTAATTCAGACAATTTCATTTAGGTTACCCAATATGCAGAAATTTCACATTTAGACGTATAAGAGGTTTTCTGCTCACCTTTAGTTTTGGCGTCTCAAATTGTCTGAAAAAAAGCTGTCCTTTCGATCACCTCCAGTGGTCCTCCCTCGCACGGGGGTTTATGAGCGAACCAACCTCGTGTCACGGAACCATTTTTTTAGATTCGGTTTTTTAATTGGAAGCTCAAGAACAGACCGGAGTAATTCAAGTGAAAATGAAGTGTTTATTTGTAGTCACACATCAAAGCATATCAGCACTGGGCTCAGTGGAACAGAGCTCCCGCAGGAAGCCCGTCAGACTGAACCTCAACTTCCGGTTATCATTTGTATTTATAGCCTCATAGGTTGGACTCACACTCAACCGAGTATGATTGGACATGAGTAGGTTCAACATGCTTCGTCATATTCTCTGGATCAGCCCAAAACAATGTGTGTGTGTGAATCTGCCCTTGCTTTCCCAGGCTTTCCCAATTGTTTTGTCTTCCTATTCCTGGATCACTTTAGGTATTCGTCAGAATTTGAGAGATTGCTCTCGCTTAAAGGCTCATAGCTGAAATTCCGTAAATGTGAGCTCTTTAGTAGTTACATTGGCCTAAAGAGGACAAATTTTCCTACATTTTAAAGTATAATTTGTTTCTGTCAGTTAAACTGTAAGAAAGTTAAAGGAATTTTTTTTGAATATCAGAAAAAGCTGAAAATGACCAGTGCGCCATTTTGCTGGCTCCAAGAAAAACCAAGAAAGAGCAAATGTTCATATTTTTAAAACTTTCATATTTCAAAATTGGCTGAAGATTTTAAAAAGCTGAAACAATTGGTAATAGCTGAATGTCTTGTGAACATTTTAAAGTTTGAATGGTGTCTCTAGCTGAAAGTATGCTGAAGTAGAAAATGGCAAAAATCGTACGGAAGAACTAAGAATAAAGAAAAACAGAAAAACAATAATGAGAGTGCCTTGCATTCACCTTGCACTCACAACTAGAAAGAGCTGTTCCTGCGAAACAGCTGTGAGAATGCTTATGGGAATGGCTGAAGTTGAAAAAGAAATTAGTGAAATGATTTGAAGCTGATTGGGGAAAAAAGGCAGAATTGTTTAAATGGCTGAAAAAATGGCAGAAGTGTCAGGAAAAAAAAAGCTGAAGGGTTTAAAAAAAAAACAAAAGCAGATTTCAAGCAGAATGAAAATAAGTGAAAAGTCTTGATATTTTTCTAAATCATTGTAAAAGGGTGAAATGGAATGGATGTACCAGCTTAATTAGAACCTTAAATTGAATTTTAAAAGTGCAGAAGTGACACCTGAAGAGCATTTCACCACAGAGATGAACAGTTCTCATGAAAAAGATCAAAGGTTAAATGGATCACCACAACACTGATCTTAAATGGGAAACAGAAACACAGAGAAGAAAGAAAGAAATGGTTTGATTCAAAGCAGCTAATGTGACACTGTATCCCTCAGTGTTTCATAGCTTAAGTGATAGGAAACAGTTCAAAGCAGTGTCCATCAGTGTGAAAAGGTAGAATCACATTTATGTACAAGTAAAATGGAGATTTAACATAAAAATCAAGGTCAAGTGAATAATACTTAAAATGGCTGCAGTGTAATATCAACCAAGAAATGCAGAGCATGCCCTCCTCCTCCTCTTACATCATCTGTCCTGGTAGAGCAGGGCACAAGGGGATGTGCAGGATGTTCAAGGAACAGCAGAACATACAGAATTCAGAACAAAGATAGCAGAGTTCAAAACAAAGATACCATGCCATGATGCGTTCAGGGTCCCTGCTATAGTAGTCCTACTACTGACAGCTGTTCTGAGAACAAGCTGGGACCCAATAGGATTCCCGTATTAGTTAGTAAAAGAAGGAATCGAAAACAGTCAACTTGCTGGGTGAATCCATCTAATCTGTTAACGGTACCACGTACAACTCAGAATACAACAGAGACCAGTGTAAACTCCACAAAGCTAGCCTTACTTAATATTAGATCTCTGTCCAATAAGTCACTGTTAGTTAATGACTTCATAATTTCACACAATTTAGATTTTTTTTTTTCTGACAGAAACATGGTTAACAGAGAGCACAAGTGCTACTGTTCTTAATGAAACAGCCCCCCCAAATTTTTGTTTTATGGATAAATGCTGTAATGGGAGGAAAGGTGTGTGTGTGTGTGGGGGGGGGTTGCCTTATTTAAAGATACATTCCAGTATAAAGAGATCTCATTTGGTGAATTCACTTCTTTTGAATATCTTAGGTTTATTTTAAAGGGTGTTCCTAAAATCCTGTTCTTAATCATTTACAGATCTCCAGGATACTGTGCAAGTTTTATTGATGAATTTTCTGAATTATTGTCTGTTATTTTGACAGATTTTAACCATTTTATCTTGACCGGGGATTTTAACATTCACATAGACAACATGACGGATGGTAATGCCAAAGAATTTTCTTCTGTGCTGGACATGTTTGGTTTGTGGCAACATGTAACAGAACCTACCCACCTTCGAGCTCACATTCTGGACCTGGTCATTTCTAAAGGCGTTGATATTTCTTCTGTTGTGGTTATTGATTTGGCCTTGTCTGACCATTTTTGTATTTTATTTTATTTATTGATCCCTCAGAATGTTCAAACAACCAGCTTCTCAGTTAACAAGAGGTACATTAATGAGAAAACAAGTGCTCAGTTTAGGGAGGCCATAGCTATGTTACCAACAATGAGCGCAGAGTCGGTTGAAGGACTGCTGGATCATTTCAACTTAAAAAATTTGAATGTAATGGAAGCTGTTGCACCGATACGAATCAAGAGCACCTTGAGCAAACGGAAAACACCATGGAGAAACACCACTACGGTAAAAAAACTGAAAAGAGAATGCAGGAAAGCTGAACGTAAATGGAGGAAAACAAAGCCTCAGATTCACTATGAGCTGTACAAACAAAGCCTGCGTAGTTATAACAATGAGCTGTGCAAGGCTAGACAGTTGCATTTATCTGAAATGATTAATAAGAATGTCAACAATTCTTGAACTCTGTTTTCTATGGTTGAAAAACTCAACGAATTTGCCAACTTTTTTTAGCCAAAAAATCAAAACAATTAGACAAAACATTCACGCAACACAGACAAACAAGAAAACTAATCTGTGTCTAAAACCTAGAAATAACAATTTAATATTGTTGATTTAAAAATCCTAGAGGAAACAGTTCGGCATCTGAAATCAACCACTTGCACTCTGGACATAATACCATCTGACTTTTTAAAAACTGTTTTTACCTCAGTAGAGGTATCAGGCATTTTTCCCAAGTCACTAAAGACAGCTGCCATTAAGCCATTCCTAAAGAAGAGAACTCTAGATGCCTGTATGATGAACAACTACAGACCTGTCTCTAACCTCTCTTTTATATCTAAGATTATTGAGAAAGTTGTATTTAACCAGCTCAACGACTTTCTGAATGAAAGTGGAAGTCTTGATAACTTTCAATCAGGCTTCAGACGTCATCACAGCACTGAAACAGCTCTGGTCAAAGTGTTAAACGACATCGAGTTGAATACTGATTCTGGTAATGTTTCAGTCCTGGTTCTGTTGGACCTCAGCGCTGCGTTTGATACTGTAGATCACAGAATCCTGTTGCACAGGCTGGAAAACTGGGTTGGACTTTCTGGAGCGGTCCTTAACTGGTTCAGGTCCTACTTAGAAGGCCGGAGTTATTTTGTGACAATTGGCAGCTATGAATCTGAGCGAGTGGCCATGACTTGTGGAGTCCCCCAGGGGTCAATTCTTGGACGACTGCACAGTACGACTGTAGCCCAACAGACGTACTGTGTCAGTGTCTGGAGGAAATAAACACCTCGATGAGAGAGAATTTTCTACAATTAAATTAAGACAAAACTGAGATCATTCTGTTTGGTAGCAAAGAGAAAAGGGTCAGCGTTGGTAAATATCTTGAGACTCGGGACCTTACAATCACTGACCAAGTTCGTAACCTCGGAGTGTTGATAGACTCAGATCTGACTTTCAGCAGCCACATCAAAGCTGTCACCAAGGCAGCTTTTTACCATCTCAGAAACATCAACAGAATTAAAGGTTTCCTCTCCCAGAAAGACCAGGAGAAACTCATCCATGCATTCATCTCCAGTAGACTCGATTACTGTAATGCTCTTTTAACTGGACTTCCCAAAAAGAGCATTACACATCTGCAGCTCATCCAGAACGCTGCTGCTAGAGATCTGAACACATCACACCAGTTTTAAAATCTTTACACTGGCTTCCAGGCAGTCACAGAATAGATTTTAAAAGCCTGCTGATGGTTTACAAATTCCAAAACGGTTTAGGCCCAAAATACATCTGTGATATGTTCAGAGAATATAAACCTAGCAGAGCTCTTAGATCCAAGGACTCAGGTCAGCTGGTCCAGTCCAGAGTCCAGACTAAACACGGAGAAGCAGCATTTAGCTGTTATGCTGCAAACAAGTGGAACAAACTGCCAGTGGAGATTAAACTTTCACCAAATGTAGACATTTTTAAATCCAGGTTAAAAACATTTATTTTCTCATGTGTCGATGCATGAAATCTGCACGGTATCTTTTAATTTATCTGGATTGTTTTTAAATTCATTTAAATTATTTTTTTTTTTTTCACTTTATATTCTTTTATGTATTTTTAATCCTTCTTCCACTCCCTGCTGCAATGCTTTTGTTTTATGTAAAGCACTTTGAATTGTTTTGTACATGAAATGCGCTATACAAATAAATTTGATTTGATTTGATTAATACATGAGTTGAAGAGAGATGTCCTCAGTGAGAGCAATGTTTGTAAACAGGTGCGGCTTAACGAGCTGACACCCAGCAGAACTGCAGGAGAAGAAGCAGAAATGGCTGAAGCACAATACTCTATACTATGACCTCCTGTGAGAAAAGTTCAAGAGCCAGGAAAATAATTTGAAGACCGTCAGAAGCAGAAGGCTTAGGAAAGCGGCAATGTAGTTTTTATTTCAATTGAGTGAAAGATTTTTAAATAGCAGCGGGTTGAACACACTTGAAGCTGATTTTTGAGTACTACCAAGCTTTACATTGGAGTTAGTGAGAGAATTTGAGAGGAATTGAGAGATCGCTTTCGGTGCAAGGCTCATAGCTGAAATTCTGTAATTGTGAGCTCTTTAGTAGTTACATTGGCTGAAAGAGGACAATTTTTCCTACATTTTAAGGTATAATTTGTTTCTGTCAGTTAAACTGTATGAAAGGAAGAGAAACAGAAAAACAATAAAAATAAAGAGAAACAGAAAAACAATATTCCTAATACAATTAGGAAAGACAGCAATAATGGCTGTTAAGATAAAGACAGTAAAGAGAGCAAATTGAGGAGAAGTGCTCATTCTCACTTATTTAAATTTCACTGAATAATTTAAGAAAATCAAGAAAAGAAGTAATATCTAAACTAATATCACTCCAAAAAAGCAGTGTCCCTTATTATGCATTTGTTTAACTCGTTCTCTCTAGGTCATGCCCTAACTGTTGGGTAAAGATGTAAGATTATACTTCCACCCATTATCTAAACCCACATTATCTAATTATGTGTTGCTGGGGGTCTGTGGTCTTGTTCACCTACCATCAGACAAGAAGCAGGCTTAACCTTGGACAAATTGCCAGTCCATCACAAGACTAACAGAGGGACAGAAATATCAGAATCCTCAATTAACCCACGTAGGCCTGGGGAAAAGTTGCAAACTTCCCTTAGAAAGACTTAACCAGTTAGTACAAGAATCCCACTTGCTTGAAAATTTATATCTAGTGAGCTAATCTGCTTTATGTCTTGGACATCCTAAACTGCTGACACACTTATTTACTTAAATTTAGTTTAAGCATTGTTCATAATGACAAAGTTGTTTCTATCATATGAATAATGACTTTAAACTTTTCTGTTTGAAAACAAGCAAATGATTCTAAACAGATTTATTTTTATTTATTTTTTAAGCTGCATGTAATATTTGTGTCTTGCAGAAACACGTGTGTTTTCATTCCTCTTATTTTGAACTTTCCTGCTCCATCTTGTGTTGTTACTGTTAGGGAATAGGAACATATGTGGTGGAGGATGTAGAGGAATGTCTGGCTCAGGTTGACCTCTACAAGCAACCCCTTCAAATCATTGAGGGCCCCCTGATGAATGGCATGAAGGTGGTGGGAGATTTCTTTGGAGCTGGGAAGATGTTCCTGCCACAGGTACCGCTTTTTGTTCATTTTTCTCCTGTGTTTCAGTCAAAATTGTATGAACTTTGATCTATATGTTACACCTTTATGTAGATGTTTAAACCTATGTAGATGTTTAAACCGTGGGAGACAGCCTCAGCATTATTTGTGTGCAATGAATTGAATAGAAGCCTTGGTTTCAAGCATTTTTAAGTGATATGCATCACTTCAATTTGGTTCCTCAAGAAATTATGATACAATGTGCAGTATACTTCTCACTAGTTTTCAGTCCACTTGAAGAAGTCATTGAAGTCACTGTGTCAATGCAACATAGTTTCCAAAAGATCTTTTTCAGCTTTTTAAATTTTTTTTAAGGGTTTGCTTGTACAAGAGTTCAAAGTCAGACTTACGATTCTTTAAAATGAACAGACTTGACTTATTGTTTGTTGCAGACTGATGAATACATGTGTTTACTTGAAGTTTGTAGGATTCCATCATTAGCATAAACAGCCTCCAAACACGGCACTAAAACACTGCACGTTCTTTTTATTTCCCTTTTTTTTTTTTTTAATGGAATGTAATAGCATGATGCTTTTCTTGTCCAGATGACCACTCAGAGATTTTACACAACAAGCCACATTTACCCATTCAGACACACTTTCTTATGGCATCTCTTCGTCTATACAATGTTTCAAGCCACATTGTGAAATCTGTATGACAGAAAAAAAAGCACTTGGCATTCTTCGACAATTCGACTCCAGGGAGGCCATGAGTCAAAATACAGATCTTCCGACTGGCAGATGACCACTCTTAATCCTGAGCTACAGCTACCATCAGAACTTGACTGCAACTTAAGAAGGGAGGAGACTGACATAAAAGCAGTGGCTAAATAACATTAAAAGCAAAGCAGTCTGTGATAAGACGTATAACAGTAATGAAGAAATTTTAAAATAATAAAATTTTTGGAACCTGTAGTATGTGATGTTGCACTGTCCAGAGAAGTTGTTTCAATGAAATGCCAATACACATGAGTTTAAAATTAGATTGTAGTTGCAGTAAATTTTCATCTATGATGATGATATTATCAGTTGTGAACAGTTTTGTAGTTTTTCATGTATTCAAAGTATCTTATTTTTTCATTTATCCACATATAGAAATGTCACTTTTGACCAAATGTATTTTATTGTGTGTCACGCATTTACATGTAAGTCGTATATCAGGTTTAGACCACTCTTAATATTTTTGGTAATACATGCGAAAAAATTGTATACAAAAATAAGTTAATTAACATGTATTTTCTTACCTCACAATACTTGTCACAATTTTTTTTTTTTTACAGTTTGTCAACTGTTTGTCAACAGAAAAAATGAAAAGTTGAATTTACTCTATACAAATGTAAGAGATGCATACAGATCCTCTTCCTATCCTCTATTTAGAAAATCAGACCAGAGTAAGAGTTACCCTTCAACTATACACTTATTGTTCACTGACCTGTAACAATTCAGATTGTGGTTTTAGGAAGCTTTGTGGCCATAATCCAAGCCGGAATGCTCTCTGAGCTACTTGGAGATGACATCGGTGCCAAGATTGAGTTTGTAACAGATCAAATGAACCACTTTGTGCAGAGTATTATTCTTACAACGGAAGGTAGGTGCTTTTCCAGTCAAAAGCCCATGATCACCAATAATCAGAGAAAGCTGCTGAACATGAAAAAGGTCTTCAGGGAGGGTAATAGAGAGTTGTTGAGGACTGCTGGGAAAAAAAAGCTAAAAAGCAAGCTACAGCAGAGCAATGTGAGGGACGTTTGGTCAAGGATGAAAAAAATTACAGGCTTTAAGGTGAAAGAGGATCATCCATCTAACTCATTATCTATACCTCCCTAATCCAGTTCAGGGTCATTCGGTTGTTGGGTTGGAGCCAATCCCAACTGTCATCGGGTGAGATACAGTTTAACACCCTGAACAGATCACCAGTCCATCACAGGACCACACTGAGGCCCCATCCACACGTAGCCGGTATCTGCTAAAACGAATATATTTTTCTATGTTTGGACCTGTCATCCACATGAAAACGCATAAAAACGCATCGTAAACGAATGTTTTTAAAAACTCCGGGCAAAGTGAAGATTTTTGAAAACTCCGTTTATGCAGCTGCGTGTAGACAGAGATAACCGGAGTTTAGCGTTTTCGAACGTCACAATATGCGCCAAAACAACAACAAATCTGCTTTAAAGTCTAAAGTGCGACCTTTGTTTACTGAAGAAGCATGGATGTCTTGAGAACTGTGGTGGTTATTATTGTGCAGGCGCTGTTTACTGCCTTGATTTTACACGCCCAAGTCGTACTCCCAGAGGAATGGCGTGACAATTTCGCATGTCCCGGTCCTCACTCCTCTCGCTGTCGGAATTATTACGTCCTCATATCGAGGGGCAGTCCACTGTCATGCGATCACCTGTCAGTGTGCTCAAAAAAGTTGCGTGCACACTTTATTATTTAGCTGACGAGGGCAGATTGCGCAAAACAGCAAATGCATTTGGGTTGTCAAGACAGGTGAAAACGCAGATGTTCGGTTATGTGTGGAAGGAGTTTTTTTCGAAAACGAGGTAATGTGGGTACAAATTATTTTATAAATGGAGGGGGGGAAACATTCGGTTTTAAAAATACCCGGTTACGTGTGTACATAGCCTGAGACAAACAAGACAAACAGCAGTGAATGCCCACACTCACTCCTTGGGACAATTTAGGATCATGACTATTAACCTGATATGCAAGGTTTTGGATGGTGGGAGAAAACTGGAGTACCCAGAGAGAACCCACACATAACACGGGGCAACATGCAAAATCCACACAAAAAGGCCCCAGCCGGAATTCAAAGTAGAACCTTCTTGCTTTGAGCAACGGTACGAACCATCATACCACCGTGCAGCCCTGAAAAAGTACACATTAATGGAAGTCTAGGCAGAGCCAGCAAGCTGAGCAAGTTTTTCAAAGAATTTTGTTCTGAACAACGATCAGCATGCTCCTCATCTGCCTCCACCTAAAAGGACCCCATGCACTCCCTGTTCCCACAGATTCCCTGTCACATGGATCTCAACACAGACTACAGCCCTTCAGCAAGAGACAGTGAGATCTCCTGTGCTCTCCCATCCACCCTGTCTCTGTCTTCAGCAGTCAGTTGAAGAGACTCAACTGGAATAAGTCTGCACATCCAGATGGTGTCAGTCCTGGAGTCCTGAAGACCCAGGGCTCCAGACTAACTTTTGTCACTAGGAGCGCTGTAGCCCCCAACTGAACATTTTAGGGGGCTTTACTCATACCTTTGAAGATCAAGCTGGCTTTTGAATTCGGTGAAGGGTAGTTCCTCCTTAGCAACGAAGTAGGCCGTGTTAAATTTCAGTATCATTTCTGCCTCATCTGCACTATGATTTACAGCCTTTTGTCTTCTAAAAGCAACCGGCAGTGGCGTTGCTTATTCATTTGTTAAAGGGATAGTTCGCCTCTTTTGACATGAAGCTGTACGACATCCCATACTAGTAATATTATTTATGAACATTTTCCTACCCCCCGCTGCGTCCTGTGAGCCGAGTTACAGTCTCCTTTTGGGGGTGAAGTAAGTAGTCCGGCTAGTTGGCTGGGGCTTCACAAATAAAGCGTTTTGCTTCTGAAAAGAATATGCATTCAAAAGAGTAATACATTTGCATCACAAAATCGTATCTTCCGAAAAAGTTACACCTCACAATCGCTTGGCACTAGGTTGCAGTATCAATGCGCGCTGCCGCCTGCCGACAGCTGCGCCTGTTTCACGGTGTTTACTGCTCGGAAAGTTAACGTAATCATGTCTGACTACGACACCGATGATGAAGACATCCCTTTTACCACAGAGCTAAAGGGATATCTTTATGAACCAGAATATACAGATGCCGAACTTCACCAGATGGAGTTAGAACGGGCAGAGAGAGAGAGGAGGGACAGAGAAGTGGTCCCAGCTGAAGTTGGAGCCGCAGCTGTGAGACACAGGGTGACCGACAAATGGTGGTGCACTTGTTCGAAGCGCCCAGTAATGCCAACGGAGGTGGAGAGCTGGCCTGGGTCGCTTCTTCCAGTTAATTTTGGGAACGTGGAAAAAGGTCCAGCATTCAGGATTGCGGGGAAGTCTTTATGATTTGTGATGCAGACAGAAGCTGGTACACTGGCCTCTTCCTCAATTGAAAGGTCTTGCATCTGTGGCATGATGAGTTCCCATTCGTGGCAGCAGTAGCTCTCCACCTCCGTTGGCATTACTGGGCGCTTCGAACAAGTGCACCACCTTTTGTCGGTCACCCTGTGTCTCACAGCTGCAGCTGTGGCTCCAACTTCAGCTGGGACCACTTCTCTGTCCCTCCTCTCTCTCTCTGCTCGTTCTAACTCCATCTGGTGAAGTTCGGCATCTGTATATTCTGGTTCATAAAGATATCCCTTTAGCTCTGTGGTAAAAGGGATGTCTTCATCATCGGTGTCGTAGTCAGACATGATTACGTTAACTTTCCGAGCAGTAAACACCGAGAAACAGGCGCAGCTGTCGGAAGGCGGCTACTTACTTCACCCCCAAAAGGAGACTGTAACTCGGCTCACAGGACGCAGCGGGGGGTAGGAAAATGTTCATAAATAATATTACTAGTATGGGATGTCGTACAGCTTCATGTCAAAAGAGGCGAACTATCCCTTTAAGATGTCTCGGCATACTCTATGCTTGAGGCTAACATTGTGTTTCACCTAAGCATGGGCCGATATGAGATTCTGACGGTATGATAACCGTAGGCAAAAATATCACGGTTTCACGGTATTGTGATTACAGCTCTAAAATGTGTATTTTGAATGTCTGTATTTAAAAACAAGGAAAAAACTTTTCCATTCGTTATGAAATAGTGTGCTTCAGTGGACACACTTGTGAATTATCTAATTACTTTCAGGATGCAATAATAATAATAGGTGCCTGTACCGCACTTCTTCGCTGAGTGGAGGTGCGTGGGGGGAGTGGCACTAACCATTTTCAGGGCATCTTTTTTGTCCGGACACACCTCCTCTGCGACAGCATTCAAACACTTCTTAATTAACTCCCCATCACTGAACGACTTTCCACAGCTTGCTATAAGTTTAGCTACCTTGAAGCTGGCCTGAACGGATGACAGGTTCGTCTGTGTTTGGTGTAGCATTGTACTCTGCTGGGCAGCTAATCCACTTTTTAGCTTAGCCACCTTGTCTCTCCTCACTTGACCCTGCAAGCTAGCATACTGCCCTCTGTGGCAATTTCATAGTGCCAGCGAATGTTGAATTCTTTGAACACCGCCACTCTCTCCTTGCAGATTAAGCAAACTGACTTTTCCTTGCACTGGAGAAATAAATAGTCATCCGTCCACTGCTGTTAAAAAACTCTACACTCCGAATCCATTTTCTGTTTCGACATTTTGTTTTCTGCCTTTCTTTCGTTAGCTCGCCTCACTTGACCGTTGATCACAAGCAAAGTCAAGTTGGAATATACGATTGTGTGGGGGGGTGAAAATTAGCTACAACTGTAAATAGTTCGTAAATAAGGTAAATTTTAATTGGAGTGCCAACCTTAATCATTTAGTAGATATGTAGATATCCTTCATATTCAAGATGATGTGGAATAGTTGATTGGTACCGATACCTTCAAATTGCTTGAGCCCTGGGAGGTTATCAACAGTCATGGAAACTGGCCTTATGCCAGTAGGGCCCTACAGGGATGTTTATTAATGGTCCCCTCAAAAAATTTAGTGTATGGTGTTAAAGGAGGCCGCCCCATTGCTACAGTTAACAGGATCTCCATAGAAAGGCTGGAAGAGTTGCTTAATAGTCAGTACAATAATGATTCTAATTAAAAAAAACATCACAATACAAAGAGGAGTTGTAAACAAATAATTTAAAGTTCATGGAAACCATAAAAGACTTGGAAAGGCTGCAAAATGCACATTACAGATTTACACTTCCCTTTAAGAAAGCTAAAGTGTCCTTGCCAGACAATAAATGCGTTTCTAACAAACGACTCTTGTACTAAAAAAGAGGTTTCAGAAAAATTTAAAGTTCCATCAGGAATACACAAGCTGGAGTGCATCATCCTCAAAAGGGAACCATTTGTGTCGTAAACCCAATCTCTATCTGATGCCACTCTGTCTTAGATTTCCACAGACATCTTCTGTTGTTGACCTTACCAGAGAACACCCTGACCATAAACAATATGTGGTGTGAGCAGTGAGAAGATTTTCTGAGATTCTTATGGTGGCCTGGAGGTGATTTAAAGCAATAGCATGTGGAATACAGGATGGCTGTGCATCTCTTGAGAGCAGTGGTACAGCCTTGGTATCCTACTCCGTAGCTATCGGCCAATTCGGTCACACAGAGGCTATTAATCCTTTCGAAGTTCTCCGTCGTGATGTCGGATATGCAAGGCAATTCACCTCCCGATCAGTAGGCGTCGCTACGCTAGACGGCCTAATCTCGCGACGTCTATCTGGAAAGTCGTTGATTGATTGTTTACCTTCCGGCTCTGTTCCACTCCTCACAGTGAACGATGGCGACCAAGAGAGAAATACTGTTGTTGGAGTTGGAGATTATTGATATTGAAATGCAAATAATTTTGACCAAATGTTGACCGACACACAGTAAACTCTTTCAAATATGGCGGTGTTGTTGTTGTGAGAGGAAGGAGCTAAACCGGAAAAGTGATTCTGGAAATGATGTTGTTAGCCGACCAATCACAACCCTTGTGGTCTCCGCGAGTCTCCGTCTCCTCGACGGATAGTTAGGAATTTTGGCCGACGCACGCAAGCAACGGAGAGAGTCTCCGGGAGGGTTTCCGATGCGGAGACGGCTCTTCGTGGCCTTTCCCGGACGACTGTAAATCAGGCTTTATGCTCTTCAAAATACTGTGGAAGATAACCAGAACTGTCATTGATACAGTGAATAAAAACGTTTACATCGGCTGTCTTAAGAGCAGGGCTTCTGGTTGCTGTTCAGTTAGAGATTTGACAGCTGTTTGTCAAATAGTAGGCTTTGTTTTGATTAAATCGATATGCAACAATCGTAGCGCTCAATCAACCCAAGAGTACAGATCAAAGATTCTGTATGAGTTGGATCTGGACAGAGACCAACTGCCAGTGGAGAGAGCACTTAGGCTCCATTAGTGTGTCAAGATCAGATGCGCTAAAGCTCAAGATAGCACTCAAGGAACATACCAGATTGGTGCCATGACCCGGATTCAAACCGGGGTTGCTGCGGTCACAACGCAGGGTACTAACACTATATAGTATATTATACAATACCAAGACAGCGCCACAAAGTCCACAACCATCAATATCTCAGAGTAAATCTCCAATGAACCAAATCATGCTTTGTGTTTGTAATGGCCAAAACATGACTTGCACAGAGGTCCAAAAACAATAACCGCTCAGGTTCAGATCAGGGAGGCCATCTTTCCTAATCACATCCCTCCAGGTTACTCTGTCATGCTCGACATGGGCTTTGAAGTAACCCAGGAGAACGATCGAATCCGCAGGTGGCACTCTCTCTAGGACTCCATCCAGAGATTCCAAGAAGGCTAGGTAATCTGAGCGACTTGCAGCCGCAGCAAGGCGACCCTCTCACTCACGGGGGAAAACTCCTGCACACTCTGACAGGGTATTGTGAATATCCCCTCACTTGCCCGACACAACACAACTCCTGAATATAAGAATCTAGCCCTTCTCAAGGAGTTTGGTTCCAAACCCATGCTGATTTTGATGGTGAGTATATCTAGTTGGGACACCTCCACCTCACATACTTTCTCAGGCTCTTTACCCTTCAGTGAGGTGACGCTCCATATCCCCAGGCCGCCACCTTCACCTGCTGACCAGTTCACACAGCACCTGGTCTCAAAATTCCTTTCCACTGCTAATGAGTCAATGTGAAGGTGGCATCCAAAAATGGAAAAAGAGAAAAATATACATCATCCCTATTTATTTTCATTAAAATGTTTTATACATTGGTCAGTATTTATTTTTTAGTTAGTAGGCAATATAAATGTTCTCTTTATGTGTGTAGAAACTGAATCACAACTCGTATTTGCAGGTTATCAAGTCGGCTCGTGTTATGAAGAAAGCGGTTGGTTATCTGATTCCTTTCATGGAGAAGCACAGGGAGGAGATGATGGTCTCATCAGGGTCAACTGAGGAGATGGTTAGTCTCAGAGGAATATGACTGTGTTTGGTGAAAAGATGTTAAGCATTTTTACTTGCATTTTAAAAAATATTATTGCCTATTTTTATTTTTAGGAGTTTTATTTGTGGAAAGAGTTTACAACACTTTCATAATATATGGTATAACAATTGTACTATAAACGGTAAAACTATAAGAAAAATGCATTAATTGTGCATGACAGCAAACAGTTGGCCTTATCAATAACAAAGGTGGCCTTAACTATTGTTGAGCTTTTAGTGCTCTCCTAAATGAAGGAAAAATTACTTTTTATTTTTTTTATTTTTATAGGTACTTAATTTACCATGAGCAGTTGCATGTGATATTAATAGTTTCTGCTTCATGCTCCCTTTTGCTGATGTGTACATTGATTTTCACTCACTCAACAGTATTGTGCAAGCTTTTAAAGATGATATGTGGAATTGGTATCAACAAAACATATCAATGAGGCTCACCCTCCATTCTCCACATGCTATAATACAACAGTTATTTCAACAGCATACTTTCACATCCTTACCCATGTGCCACTTTACCCATTCCTTACCCATTCCAGCTGTGAGACTGCATTTCCAGCAGAGAAGCTCCTGCTTTGAAGTGCATGATTGAGAAGAAAATGTGGAGAAAATCTGGACTGAAGTGACTCTGATGTCTCCAGAATATCCAATTTTTTTTGTGTGGAAAGGACTTACTAAAGTTTGTATCTTGTATAGCAGCCCTGATGTTTTCTCCATTGTTTGCAGGATCCCTATCAGGGCACCATACTTCTGGCTACAGTAAAGGGAGATGTTCATGATATTGGCAAGAACATCGTAGGAGTGGTGCTAGGTTGTAACAACTACAGGTAAAATTGGTGTAATGTTTTGTTGCTGAATTTTAATAACCAACCATCTGAAATGATCTCGCTCTTCTGCAGAACTATGCTAAATTCAGTGGACTCAGAAAGTGTCAGCAGCACTTTGTCTCACAATGCAAAGTGTCTCCAAGAGACTTAAGAACTCATCCAGTAAAAGACATTTACAGTTCAATAATGTACCACATGCAGTCAAACACATGTAAACGTTTGACTGAAAGTACATAGGACAACATGCAAAAAGTACACCCCTGCCAGGTGACATTAGAAACAAAAACTTATTACTATAGAAAAACCAGGGTAAAGAAGTGTGATTCAGCAAGTCAAAGCTGAATGTGAGTTTTAAATGAATGGGCTTATGATTCTGAAATAAATGCTCAGAAAAAACAATAGTATTAGCTTTGACGTCAGACATCAAGATCTTTTTCATTCAGTCCGTCACCAAAGGCGTGGAGTGGAGCAGAGCAGATGTTGGTTCCAGCCAACCACCCTCCATCACTCTCCACTCTCTTGGTGCTTCAGTCAAGGGTCTACCAGTGTATTCTTGGAACTGTCCCCTGTCTTCTACAGTAGAGCTTGGCCTACAATCGGACAGGATGTGATGGCTTATGTTGCGAAATGTAATCAAATCACCCTCCTAGTAATATTAGGTAGGTTAGGAGGAAATGCAAGCGATAGGCTTAGAGAAGATGGGAGATATAATTTACTCTTATGGTGTAGAAAGATTTGGGGTGCAAGATGGAATGAGAGCTGAAGGAGTACATTTAGTTAAGTCTTGACGGCAAAAAGAGATGGAGAAATTGGTTAAGGAAAGAAGAAATTTAAGAAAGCAGTGGAAAAGAGCTACAGAAGAAGAGAGGGAGGGAATTAATGTTTTGCAGGAAGAATTGAGAAGCAGGCTAGGAATACTCAGAAGGGCTGAATATCTTAGGAAAAAGAGAAAGAAGAAAGAATATGTAAGGACTGCGTTTTACAGGGACCCGTTCCACCATGCCACCATTAGGAGAGATAGCTCATATGATGGATGTTAGACCACCTAAGTGGAAAGAGGTCGAGGAGGTAGTCAGGCGTGCAAAGGCTTCATCTGCCCCAGGGCCAAATGGAGTCCCCTACCGGGTTTATTTTAGTGCACCTGATATCATAAAGTTTTTGTGGAGGCAATTAAGAATAGTTTGGGAGAAAACAGTTTATTCCTAGAGCATGGCGTAGGGCAGGAGGCGTTCTTATTCCAAAGGAGACAGAGTCCTCGGACCTGAGTCGGTTACGGATGATCTCTCTCCTAAATGTAGAGGGGAAGATTTTCTTTAGTGTGGTTGCACAGAGATTAGCTAGTTATTTAGAAAACAATAGCTTAATAGATACTACTGTGCAGAAGGCAGGAATACCAGATTTTCCAGGGTGTTTAGAGCACATGATTTGGCATCAGATTCAGACAGCCAAGATTGAGAAAAAAGACTTGCATGTTGTATTTCTGGATCTAGCAAATGCATTTGGTTCAGTGACACATAGCCTTATTTGGAAAGCGTTTGAGTATTTTAGAGTGCCTGTAGTAGTTGTTAACTTAGTAAAAGCATATTTTCAGGATATTAGACTGTGCCTAAGTACAGCAGGTTTCACAACAGGTTGGCAGAGGCTACAAATAGGCATTATGGCAGGGTGTACGATTTCTCCATTAGCATTTACAATGGCAATGGAGATCATTATTAGAGCTTCCAAGTGGGTTGTAGGTGGAGAGAGACGTAAGGATGGCATGCGCCTTACACCAATTTGGGCCTACATGGATGATATGACGTTGGTGACTACAACAGTGCCATGTATGAAGAGAATACTTGAGAAACTTAATAAAAATCTAAAGTGGGCTGGTATGAAAATCAAACCGACTAAGTCTAGAAGTATCTCAATAAGTAGAGGGAAATTAAGTGATAGAAAGTTTGTAATAGATGAAGAAAACATTCCAATAATTAGGGTAAAGGCAGTTAAGAGATTAGGTAGGTGGTACCAGGCAGACATGAATGATAGAGAGCAGGCAGTGCAATTTTGGAAAGATGTTGCTGAGGGACTGGATAGAATAGATAAATCAGGGCTTCCAGGAAAGTTGAAGTTGTGGTGTCTGCAGTTTGGATTTTTTCTTAGGTTGATGTGGCCACTGTCTGTGTATGAGATTCCATTATCTGTTGCAGAAAAAAATGGAAAGATTAGTTAGTTTTTAATTAGGAAGTGGCTAGGTGTTCCTAGATGTTTAAGTACTGTGGCACTGTATGGGAAAGGCATACTCCAGCTCCCAGTATCTAGTCAAGTAGAGGAGTTTAAATGTACTAAAGTTAGGACAGAGCTCCTGTTAGCTGGGAGTAAAGATTTGGTAGTTAGTAAGGTGGTTCCAAACCCAACCAAGGGGAGGAAGTGGAATCCAAGAATGGCAGCTCAGGAGGCAGAAGCAACTCTTAGACATGCAGAGATATTGGGTAATGTGCAAATAGGCCGGGGAGGCTTGGGGCTTGGCACAGTCAAACCGGTGTGGAGTAGAGCAGGTCCCAAGGAGAAGAGAAAGCTAGTTGTTGAGCAGGTTTGTAGACAGGAGGAAATGTTAAGGGGCACAAAGGCAGTGGCTCAGGCTAAGCAGGGAAGGTGGTTGAATTTGGAAGGTGCAGACAAGAAAAAGATGAGTTGGAAAGAGCTGTGGAGTATGGAGGAAAGGAGTATTAGATTTTTGATGGGGGCAACATTTGATGTATTGCCAACTCCCCAGAACCTAAAACTCTAAATGGAGACCTGTTATGTTCAGGTACTGCAACTCTAAGGCATATTTTGTCAGGTTATAAGGTTAGTCTGTCTACAAGGCCGGTATACATGGCGACATGACCAAATATTAAGAAGCTTAGCTGCAGGTATTGAAGATAAACGAAGGCAGGTAAACTTAGGAGGGTCTAAGCTGAAGAGAGTGGCAATTCAGTTTGTTCAAGAGGGGGAGAAAGTTAATAAGACGATAAGGAGGAAAGGCAGCTTGGAGGATGCTTGTGATTGGGAGATGCAGGTAGATTTAGGAAATAAGCTTGTTGTTCCCCAGGAAATAGCCTCTACAAATCTATGGCCTGATATAGTCTTGTGGTCTAGGAGTAGAATGAGAGTCTATTTCATAGAGCTGACTGTTCCTTGGGAGGAATTAGTAGCAGAAGCATATGAAAGGAAAAAGCTTAGGTATGTCGAGTTGGGGGCAGAAGCAGAGCAACGAGGATGGAAAGTTAGGATATGTTCAGTGGAAGTAGGATGTAGAGGATTTGTTGCAAAGTCTGTTGTCTCATTGTTGAGGGAGCTGGGTGTAAGTGGACAAAGTGTGAGGAAAATAGTGAGGAAGTGTCAGATGAGGCAGTAAAGGCCAGTCAGTGGATTTGGTTTAGAAGAAGCAATAGTAGCTGGGGTCCCAGCAGGGGGAGCACTTAGGGTAAACAGACTCTTGGAAGAAGCAAAGAAGAAATTCAAGATTTTTAAGCGTGTGGCCCATGTGAGCCTTTTGAAACCAGGCGGCCATTTTAGGTGAGTTGGCTTGTATGGCTTTGTTTTTGCTGGCATTGTTAGTGATTGTAGGACTGTTTAGGTGAGTTTGTCTGCTGAATCTGCTAGTGTGTCTTGTCATGCCTCCACCTCTGGCACCCTCTGTACTTTCATTACCCCCTACCCGAACCAGGGGGTGCTATGACTGGTTTGCAGTAGGGGAGTGACTCTGGGATGCCAGTGATCATTGTCTAGCCTCCTGGAGGTGTCGTGGGCCCAACCTGACGAAACACTGATGAAAGGAGGTTTCCACCTGATGACCCCAATGACATGTTGGTCAGCACTGCTCACTGATCTCTGTAGGGATTATAGGGAATTATTCACTGAGTCTGGTCCATTTTTTTTTCTTTAGCACAAGTTTCTTGTGTTTATCTTAAATCTAGGCTTCACTACAAACTGGTCAATCACACTCTCAGTGGCCTGATCTGAGGGCTCAACAGACTTGACCTTTGTGTTCATGGAAGCTGGGTGCAGTGTCCCCGTCCTGTGATTAGATTACATTAGATTACATTACATTACATTACGGTCATTTTGCAGACACTTTTAACCAAAGCGACTTACAATAAGTGCGTTCAACATCGGTAGGCAAAAGAACTTCAGGTCACAAGAAATCATAAGTGCATTTCCTTCCAAAACCAAACAGCTAAGAGCAAAACTAGTGCTAGAGTAAGTGTGATAAGTCAGGTACCTAGACAGATGGGAAGACAATTTAGAAAACAAAGACAATTTAGGAAACAATAAGTGCGTAAGGAACTAGGACGGAGCAGGTGATGTCCTAAGAGGGCGGATCAGGGTAGTGTTTCCTGAAGAGGTGGGTTTTCAGCCCTCGGCGAAAGATGGGCAGCGACTCAGCTGTCCTGATATCAGTCGGGAGATCGTTCCACCATCGGGGTGCCAGAACAGAGAAAAGCCGTGACCGTGTTGATCGTGCGCAGGGACCCCTGAGTGACGGGGCAGCCAGGCGCCTGGTGGCCGCAGAGCGAAGTGGTCGGGCGGGGGTGTAGGGCTTGACCATAGCCTGGAGGTATGAAGGAGCTGTTCCTTCCACTGCCCTGTAGGCCAGCACCAGAGTCTTAAACTGGATGCGAGCAGCTACAGGGAGCCAGTGTAGAGAGCGGAGAAGGGGAGTGGTGTGGGAGAACTTGGGGAGGTCGAACACCAGACGAGCAGCAGCTTTCTGAACCAGCTCCAAAGGTCTGATTGCAGAAGCCGGGGCGCCAGCAAGGAGGGAGTTGCAGTAGTCCAGGCGGGAGATGACAAGAGCCTGGATGAGCACCTGTGCTGCCTTGTCGGTGAGGAAGGGGGCGAATCCTCCGGATGTTGTAGAGGAGGAATCGGCAGGAACGGGTCACTGATGCGATGTTTGGCGAGAACCACAGTTGGTCGTCCAGGGTCACACCCAGATTCCTCGCGGTCCGGGTTGATGTCACCACGGAGTCATCCATGGTGATGGCCAGATCTCGGAACGGGCAGCCCTTCCCCGGGAGAAACACCAGCTCAGTCTTGTCCAGGTTGAGCTTAAGGTGGTGCATCGACATCCACCCCGAGATGTCTGCCAGGCACGCAGCAATGCGTGCTTCCACTTGGGTGTCAGAAGGGGGAAAAGACAGAATCAGCTGGGTGTCGTCTGCATAGCAGTGGTAGGAAAAGTTATGGGAGTGGATGACAGAACCAAGAGATGATGTGTAGAGGGAGAAAAGAAGAGGACCCAAGACCGAACCTTGGGGAACCCCAGTGGTGAGCCTACTTGGCTTCGACACAGACCCTCTCAGTGTGACCTGGTAGGAGCGATCTGTCAGGTAGGATGAGAACATGGAGAGTGCAGAGCCAGAAACCCCCATTCCCTCCAGGGTAGAGAGAAGGATGTCGTGGTTCACTGTGTCAAATGCTGCAGACAGGTCCAGGAGAACCAGGACAGAGAAGAGAGAGTTTGCTCTAGCAGTTTGGAGGGACTCAGTTACTGCTAGGAGGGCCGTCTCAGTTGAGTGGCCCACCTTGAACCCGGACTGGTAGGGATCCAAGAGGTTGTTCTGGTGGAGGTAAGAGGACAGTTGTTTAAAGACAGCACATTCCAGAGTTTTGGACAGAAAGGGTGGAAGGGATACCGGTCTGTAATTCTTGATCTCTGAAGGGTCAAGAGCTGGTTTCTTTAGAAGAGGAGTGACTCTGGCAGTCCTGAAAGCAGAAGGAAAAGAGCCTGATGTCAAAGATGTGTTAATGAGGTGGGTCAGGTAAGGAAGAAGATCAGGGGCAGCAGAATGAAGGAGAGGGGAAGGGACTGGGTCAAGGGAACATGTGGTGGGGCGGCTGGATGTTACAAGGTGAAGGACCTCATTTGCAGAGAGGGGAGAGAAGTGGGACAGAGAAGGAGGTGAGGGAGAAGGTGGTAGAGAGGGAGGAGTGGGAGAGCGACAGGTGTGGGTGGTGTGGACAGCTGGGAGGTGAGGGAAGGAAGATCGGTGGGGGTTGGAGGAGGGATGAGAAAGTTTGAAAGAGTTTTTTGGGGTTGGAAGCAGAAGTTTGAATTTTGTTACAGAAGAAGGCAGTTTTTGCAGCAGAGAGAGAGGAGGAAAAAGTGGAAAGCAAAGACTGGAAGGCAAGAAGGTCTTCAGGAAGTTTACTTTTCCTCCATTTGCGCTCAGCCGCCCTCACGCTCCGCCTCTCATTACGCACTGAGTCCGACAGCCAAGGGGCAGGTGGAGCTGAGCGTGCAGGCCTGGAGGTGAGGGGACAGAGTTTTTCCAGAGAGAAGGACAGGGTGGAGAGAAAAAGATCAGTAGAGGTGTCAGGGGAAAGAAGAGAAAAAGATTCAGGGGCAGGCAGAGCAGAGATAACAGAAGAGGAGAAGTCAGGGGGAGAGAGAGCGGAGATTGGGACGAGAAGATACCAAGTGGGTGGGGGGAGGTCGGGAGAGAGGAGAGGAGAGGGAGAGGGTGTAGGACATGAAGTAGTGGTCAGAGAGATGAAGGGGAGTGACAGAGAGGTTGGCGCTAGAACAGTGCCTGGTGAAGATAAGGTCCAGTATGTTGCCAGCCTTGTGGGTAGGAGGAGATGGGGAGAGAGCTAGGTCGAAGGAGGAGAGAAAAGAAACAAGAGGGTGAAGCTTCTCTGTCTGGATGTTGAAATCACCGAGAAGGATGAGGCCGGAGCCATCATCAGGGAAGTGAGAGACAAGAGTGTCCAGCTCCTCCAGGAAGTCCCCAATAGGGCCTGGTGGGCGATAAACTACAGCGATGGTGAGCTTGACTGGGTGAGAGACAGTGACAGCATGAAATTCAAAGGAGGAGGGAGAGAATTGCAAGAGGGAACAAAGAGAGTATTTCCAGTCCTTGGAAATCAGCAGGCCAGTACCACCGCCCCGCCTCGCAGCTCTGGGAGTGTGAGAGAAAGAGTACACATCAGACAGAGCTGCTGTAGCTTACGAATTCTGGATGAATCAAGAAGTCCACAGCTCCTCCAGAAGGTCAAACACACTCAAAAAGTCACAATACGATCTGAGCTGACTAAATAGGGGCTAGGGTCATGCAAACCCCTCTCACAGATTAAAAGACAAGTGGCCACTCCCACTCCCACTGATTACCCATCCCAGCCCTCAGAACATTATTCTCATGAGGTGCAGCTTTTTTTCTTTTCTTTTTTTTTTCTTCTCCTGGCTCTAGGCTTCTGGTTTGGAATCAGTGGCCCTCTTGTGTTCCATTTGAAGACTTAAAAATAATTCAAGGGTAACAGCTTTAACAATTCAAACAGTTCAATTAAAGAAATATGAAATAACTAACTGTACATGGTTAATTGAAAAAGGGTTGCAAGTTTGCTCAAACATTTCTCTAATTAATCTCTTTAACCTTACTTTTCATAATAAACTTATTAAGACTTATCTTAATTATTGTCACAAAAACAACGCAATCACATTCCAGTTCAAATAAGATATCTTCTCTGTTTCTAAGATGACATGTTAGCCTAATAAATACTGGTTTAGTTTTTGGACAAAATTATTCTGTCATCCACTGTCATTAAAAATTGTGTTCCTCTCTCTGTCAAAGAACATGCCAAGAGAGTAGGAGACAGAAGGAAAGGCGCAATTAATTTATTTTAAAAAGAAGACAACTGTAAATGTATATCACGATTTTTATATCAGGTAACTGACTATAAAGACTCCAAGACTAATGTAACACTATCGTAATTATCATCAATGATCCCAACAGGAAAATGTCAATGCAAGGAAAAAAGGAAGGACGAGAGACAGGTGTGTCAGAGGAGGGTGAGGTGTGAGAGAACAAGGAAAAAATGCATTGTTTGTTTTAAAATGCTGTCATATTTCTCTAAAGGCTAAAATTACTATCACCAGATAGGGGCCATTAGTAAATTAAGATATGTGTTTTAACACCTCAGTTGTTGAGGGTGTCTCTACAATAAAGTTAAATTTCTTGCCATATGAAGGTTATTTTTTTTCTATTGAAATTATTGAGGAATATTGACCCATATCACAATTGGCTTGATTGGAAATGAGATAATCAAGTTTAGTTTTGTCTAGGGCTGGGCAATGATTCAAATTTTTTATCTAATTAATCACATTATTTCCCTGATTAATCACAATTAATCGCATTTGTACGCAAAATCCAAAAATTAATTCAAAAGTAGTGTATAGCTTTTAGCATTTAGTTTAATTTTAAATGTACTGCCACATGAATGAAAGTGCCATAACATTTGTTGTGCAAACACACTTTTAACATCAGCATTTTTATTTAGTTTTTATGTAGAGGCCTCCCTCCACTGTCTGTTTCGTTGAATGACTTGCTTGTATCAATTGTGTGTTTGGCCTTTAAGTGATATTTTAGACTGGAACAACTGCGGTGATAAGACCATTCAACTTGGCAGTGTTTACAGATGACTTTGGTTCTGTCGACTCCGCCAATCTGGAAGAACTTTGAAATGAAAATGGCCAAGTAAAGGTTCTGTACCCTTCTCCATGTTTGGTGGGTCCGCCAATTACTTTCTTTTCCAGTTCCACAGCAGACGGCAACAGACTTTTACAAAATAAAAGCCTGTGAGCAACAGACTTTTACAATAATAAAATAAATAATAAAACAGGGGTGGTCCGTAGTGGGCGCCCCATGTACAAGAGGCTAAAGTCCTCGCTGCAGCTGGCTCGGTTCGAGTCCTGCATCGGACGGCCCTGTGCTGAGTGTTGTTCCCCCTCTCTCTGCCCCCTGCTTCCTGTCTCTCTGAACTTTCCTATCCATTAAAGGCACAAAAGCCCCCCCCCCCCCCCCCCCCCACCCGGATAAAATATCTATCGCGCATTAACGCAGGTATTTTTTATTATTTATAATAATATTTATCAAATAATTAACGAGTTAACTCGCCCAGCCCTAGTTTTGTCAGACACGAGCCACATGCCTGCTGCTGGCCTGTTAAATGTTCTGTCAGTGGCACTTACTGTGGGGTATATTGAACATTTCTGAGAACTAACCAATTTAAGATTGTGTTGAAAGTCGTTGATTGTATTTCTGTTAGATGTTGCAACGTTTGGTCTCTTGCAGAGTGATCGACTTGGGTGTGATGGTTCCCTGTGATCAGATTCTCAGCAAAGCTGTCGCACTGAAAGCTGGTATGAGATAAGTTTGGGTTTGTATATTGTTGTAGGATGAGGCAATTGGAATTCTAAACAGGAACCTACTGGGATATTTTGGGTATGACAGTCACCAGTAGCAGCTCCTGGTTCACTTGCTCATAGCCCTTCATTGATCTGATTGGTTGAAGTTTGCTTGTGTTGACACAAAGATTACTACATTCAGTCATCTATGTATTTTTTTCAGAAGAAACTGTATAACCAACTATAGGAAAATAGATTGATTGAATATTGCACACTGAGAACACTCATTGGAGTGGGAGAAAAAAAAACTGATCTCATTGTTTTTCAGAAATTAATGATTTGTTTTCTTTCTTGATATATCCCCTTTAGAAGATGTCCAATTTTTTTTTCTTGATCTTGAAAAAACCCTACTTACAGAAGCTGAGAGAGGCCTTGACTGCAGTTGTTTATTTTCTATGCCATTCTCTCAAAATCACGAGTTGATTGTGAATTTCCCCATTGTGGGACAATAAAGGGAAATATAATTTAATTATCATGTTATCTTCAGGTAATAAAGCTTGTATTTAGATGAGATGATCATTTATCTTGGTTTCTCAAGAAATTTTCTTTGTCTTTGCTTAGTCTTTTCAAGTAAACTTGAAAATGTGTAATTGTGTTTGCTGCCGTTTTGTAATTCAAAGTGGTTTACATAAAGCATTGAAGCATTAAAACTAAATGTATAGTTTAAAATGCAGTGAGAGGTACAATGTAGTGAAAAGCCAGTAGCTGCTCTTGAGGCAGTCCGACTGTTTACGAAGACAGTAAATCAAGGTCTTTACTGGGCCAAACTGACAAAAATATACTACCCTGTTATCTCAAGAAAACAAGCCATATAATTCTGAGATAATGACCAAAATGTCACCATTATCATAACTAACCTTTTATCACTGCAAAACAAGCTTTGTTATATCAACATAATGAGATAATCAACCCATGATCTCGAGATAATGATACTGAAAAAATAATTTTGTGCATGGCTTCTCTTGGCTTCCATACCAATCTGCTGGCTGTTGTTCATGTGTTGTTGTAGATATCATTGGTTTGTCAGGCCTCATCACTCCCTCTTTGGATGAGATGATTTATGTGGCCAAAGAAATGGAGAGACTTAAAATGACAACACCACTGCTGATTGGAGGAGCCACTACTTCAAAGTAAGACAAGCATACACACAAACACAGGCACACACAAACCTATGTCAGATAAAAGTAAAAGCAGTATGTAATTATTTACTGTTAGGGTCATATCCTTGTTCAACCCAAAGCTTGGTATTGTAGTGCTTGCTTTGATAATTAGTGTGTTTTGTGTTTCATAGGACACACACTGCAGTGAAGATTGCACCATGTTACAGTTCTCCTGCTATCCATGTTCTTGATGCCTCCAGGGCTGCTGTATTGGTAAGAGTTCAGTGCAACTTTTCTCTGACCTACATTACAACAGCTGAATTCAAATAGTGGTCTGTGAGACATAATCCAGCCTAAACAAAAAGATGTTCAGCTACATGGAATTTAACCTGTTATGACTAGAGACAATAAAAGAGTGATATCATCAGACATATGACTGCTCAGGTTATGCCTAGTTTGCTCAATGGCTGCAGACCATTTTACTGGCTGGAAAACTCAAAGAATTATTAGCGAAGAGCTGTTTTGCAATTGACTGTACCTACAGATTCATGAACAAGATAACTGTTGACCAGGCTTGGAAAGAAAAATATGATGGGAATTTTTAAAGATTTTTGGGCACTAGTGGCCTTTTTATTTGAAAGTAGGTAGACAGGAAAGGGGGCAGAGAGAATGGGGGAAGACATGCAGCAAAAACCAGGGCCAGCTGTATCAAGTAACAACAGCCTCTGTATATGAGGCACCAGCTTAAGCAGTTCAGCTATACGGCACCCCTGGTATGTTCGATTTCTAAGTGTTCCATTTCAAATCCTTGCTGGGTCCATTCTGTGTGGAGTTTGCATGTTCTCCCCTTGCATGTGTGGGTTGTCCCCAGCTACTCCACCCTATGGCGGGTGACTAGGGTGCACGTTTGGTCAATTGGTGTTCGAAATTGACACTAGGAGTGACTGAGTGTGTGCGTTCCTGGTTTTTGGCATCTGTTTTTGCCCTGGCACTCTGTCCAGGTTGTACCCTGCCTCTCGCTTTGCTACACCTGGGATAGGCTTCAGGCCCTCCCCCCACAACCTTTAACAGGCTAAAATGGATATGGAAAAAAGACTGAAGACAAACCATAGACATGTGAAGCTATTTAGCAACTTCTGTTTATAGTCTGTTGACCTGCATCAAAGTTTTTGTATTTTATGGGGGGAAAAAAACATGTAACGAAGGTTCTTTTGGTTTGTATTTTGGATGAGTCATGTTTTGGCTAGTAGAAGAGCAATAACAGGTACATTTTTTTTTAACCTGTTACCTCGTACATTTCTTCAACAGTACTTTCTTTCACATATTCTTTTTTTTAAGACTGCAACAATATTCAGTCCTTTACAATACACACAGCCCACTGACAACAGGAATCATAGTTTTTAGGTAATGGCTTAAAACGGAAAAGGGTGGAATGCCCTCTCCGGGTCGGGAATGAGATCCTTCCCCAAGTGGAGGAGTTCAAGTATCTCGGGGTCTTGTTCACGAGTGAGGGACGAATGGAGCAGGAGATTGACAGGCGGATCGGTGCGGCGTCTGCAGTGATGCGGGCTCTGCACCGGCCCATCGTGGTGAAAAAGGAGCTGAGCCGGAAGGCGAAGCTCTCGATTTACCGGTCAATCTATGTTCCTACCCTCACCTATGGTCACGAGCTGTGGGTAGTGACCGAAAGAACGAGATCGCGAATACAAGTGGCCGAAATGAGTTTCCTCCGCAGGGTGTCGGGCTCTCCCTTAGAGATAGGGTGAGAAGCTCGGTCATCCGGGAGGGTCTCGGAGTAGAACCGCTGCTCCTCCGCATCGAGAGGAGTCAGATGAGGTGGCTCGGGCATCTGGTTAGGATGCCTCCTGGACGCCTCCCTGGTGAGGTGTTCCGGGCCCGTCCCACTGGGAGGAGGCCCCGGGGAAGACCCAGGACACGTTGGAGAGACTATGTTTCTCGGCTGGCCTGGGAACACCTCGGGGTCCCCCCAGAAGAGCTGGAGGAAGTGGCAGGGGACAGGGACGTCTGGGTTTCTCTGCTCAAGCTGCTGCCCCCGCGACCCGACCCCCGGACAAGCGGAAGATAATGGATGGATGGCTTAAAACTTCTCAATGATTTACCCCTCACACTTAAAAGTGTGTGAGACAAGGTTTAAGCCTTTCATGATGTAATCTTATTAAAACAATAAAACAAAATGTTCATAAAACATATTCAAGCAAATTTTGATGCATCACTATGAAACAGGAAGTCCTTTTATCTCAAGCTTCCAAGCTTCACCAAACTTGCGTATTTTATGAAGATTATGTCCTGAATATATCCCTTTGCAAATATTTTGGGAATGTACCAAAATGGCTCGAGAGCGCCCTCTACAACATTACAAAAATTCAGCCCCTACTTTAACAAACAGGTATGAAATTAGACACATATGTAACATGCCAAAATCTACAAAAAGGCCTCTTGGACCCCTTGACCAAATCAAATAGGAAGTTGGACATTTTGGTTTGAAGTCTGATTTTAGGTGCAATTTTGGTCTTTTTTTTTTTTTTTTACTCATGTTCAGTTGACCCTTTGACCCATTACTTTTTTACCACTTCTGTTTCAAATGTGGTAAGACAACAGATAAAACACTGATTAGAATTATCTTTATTTGTTAGAGACGGACAATGTACATAAATAAACATTTTAAAAATAAAATGTAAATGCACCCAATTAAAGCCAAAAGGCTAGTTGGAGCATGGCAATGTAACCTAGTAGTAAAAGCAATTAAGAAATTTAAGAACACACAGATATAGGTATAATATTACCCCCAGCACGACAAAAATGTATACATCCCCCATCCAGACAAGTCAATATTCATATCAACACCATCAACAAATTTAATACCAAAATAACAATTAAACCATGTACTACAGAGGATCCAGGGACGAGTGTTGACAAATTTGGTTTTCGATTAGCCATTTCTTTAGATTTATTTATTTTTTTATTTTTTTTTTAAATGAGCTGTATGAAATGGACTCTCATGTTTTGTGGGATTGTATTCCACTCATAGCCTGTCCTACAGGAAAAAACGTATTGACCAAAAAAGGTTTTCCTGAATGGAATCTCTCAAATCAATCGATAGAAAAATTGGTCATTCTGGTTGGTCCATCATTTATTTGTGTTAAATTAAAATCGAAAGTTACTTGTTTAAGTTGCTTTCGTAAAGTCTTATCTTCCCAATTCACATCTCCAATTACCATCACCTTTCTATTAAAAAATATATATATAAAAAAATCACACTGTTGCAATAGTTCTCTAAACTTTTCATAAAAGCTGACATTTGATGAAGGTGGACGATAGATCACAATTAGAGTAAAGGACATTTCTGGAGAGATACAATATTTAGACCCAGATGTTTCAGTTCAGTTTCTGAATTTGATTACATTGCATCTAATTGTGTCCTTTACATAACCCATTACACCCCCACCTTTTCCATGTTTACAATCATTCCTAAAAGTGTTAAATCCTTGCATATTTATAGCCGTGAGCTGTGAATTTTCATTCAGCCATGGTTCAGATATAGCCAAGAAATTCAGATTTGATTCTTGTAAGAGATGTTGTCCTTGTTTATGTGGCAGCGAGGAGGTTGGAGGAAGGCACAAAGGTGCCAAATGTTACTCAGACAAAAGCCCCTCTGGGACTTTCACCCAGAGAGTCACTAGTGTAGACACAAGGCACACGGATCCGTTTGATCAGGAAGGCATAAGACATGGTTCCAAGTTTTAAAATATAAATTTTATTATAACATTACACCATTAAAAATTCCTGTAAAAACTCACTCACACCAAAAAAACTAAACAAAGCTAATAGTTGGGGCCTAGTGGATAAACGAAAGCTAGTGCAGGAGTGGGATCCCCCAGGAAAAAGAAATTTACTTAAATCACCCAACGCATGTGTCAAACACACTCTGTGAAATAGCCCTACTTCCCAAGGACACAGCAAGACAAGACAATAGGACGCCACCACCAGTCATCAGCACCGCCACCACCGGCCTCCAGCAACTATAAAGAGAAAAAAAAAAAAAAAAGGAAAGGAAAGGAAAACAATAACCTAACCTACACTTCCACACACTCATTCACCCACAGCAAAATAATGTCCCTGCTGCGGCCAAACAATTGTCCTACACCAAAGCGCTGTGACCGAGCAGCTCAGCATATACTGGGAAGGTACACTTTACAGCAGATCGCAATATGACGTTGTGAAGATGGCCCGCCAAAACATGCGTCAGAAGCCGCAGAACAACCAGCATATGCCGTGGAGACAAAGCAGCAGAAGCCCAAGTAAGGTGGACACGGTAACGCCTAAGCACAAAAACAGCATTACCTACATACAGCGCCGCGTTAACCTTTGCCTAGGCCCGGTGCAGACACACCCCCGAGGCCCCTCCCCCACAATTAACACTAGCAGATAACATTCGCACCATGACCAAAAATAATGTTCAAATGTAAAAACTAACGATAAAATTAAATAATGACACTGGCACAGATATTTGAAATATAGAACTTTTTATAAGTTTATAGCCTAAAAAAAATAAAAATGGACAGGCTGGCCGCCTATTTGAACAAGAACATTCCCAACGTCAGCCATGGTAATAACAGGTTTTTTTGTCCTATACCTTTTAAACTCGTTAACAAAAGTGGTATAGTTAGAACAAAATAATCTCAGCCCAAGCTTTGAGAAAGATCTCTCGCCACTCGCGTTTGACACGGAGAGCGTCAAATACATTCGGAGGGCAATGTCCACATTTGGGAACACGCTTGGTAGGTCCTGCTCCTTCAAGAGTGTCATCATATTTTTGGGGGAGAGCTCAATAGTAATGCTATTAAATGAAACAAACTGGATGAGCTCATCCTCGAGTTCCACCTGAAGATCTGCGCTAAACTTATTAACAGTTTACAGCAAGCAGCGCGGATGTCACTTGAGGACATTTTTTTGAGAGATGATAAAAATCCAAAATAGCTGGAGATCTCCTTGTATGCATCACATCTCTTTCTCAACATGCTGACTAATTTATGAATGATTACATAAAAAACTTCCACGCGAAACTTTGCGCTGCCAGTAAGAATGTGATCGGGATTGTCTGACTCGTCCGCTCTCCTTGTCCTTGTCACCTGCCGAGTCACATCAGATTTGTACAGTGGGGTCGTCGATATGCGTTTGGCTGCCGTCTCAATCTCCTCAAAATGCTCCCGCAAATCCTGCACGAAATCTGTCAGTGACTGGATCAGTGACACCGCCTTCACTAGATCCAAGTCAACTGACTGGAGCGCAACACTGGTTGTATGGAATCTCTGCAGGATTTTGTTCCACAGCACACTGAAAAATGCAGTTTCAAGTTTAGCCATTTTCTTGGCAAGGGATTTGGCTTCATCTCGAGTGTTAGAGGTCTGAGTTGCATCAGTTGACAGACTGCGCAAGACGCGATGTATGTTGTCATAGTTGATGGAGAGCGCTTTAGTGGCCTGCGCATGGGAAGCCCACCTTGTGCCAGACAGTGACTTCAATGTTTCTAAATGTCTATTTTCGTTTGGTTCAAGCACATCCATTAAAATTTTCCATCGTCGAGGAGATCCTGAAAAAAAAGTGTAGCAGGATTGCAAAAATCTGAAAAATGCAGCCTCGCTGCAACAGTCAACACTGCTCATTCCAACAAGATTAAGCGAGTGCGCCGCGCAAGGTATCCAGCTGGCCAAGGGGTTTATCTCTTGGATGCGCGCTCTCAAACCCTTGTACACTCCTGACATATTTGACGCGTTGTCGTAACACTGGCCCCTGCAATTTTGGATGTCTAGGTTTGTTTCTTTAAGAATCTGTGACACGGATTCAAACAGAGATTCGCCAGTGTGACTGAAGATGGGCAGAAATTTCAGAAATCTTTCAAACACTTGGCCTTGTTCCGACACATAGCGAACCACAAATGTCAACTGGTCAATGTGAGCCAAATCAGGGGTGGAGTCAACAATCATGGCAAAATACTTGGACCGCTGTACTTCATTAATTATCTCTGCCTGAACGCGTTGCCCCATCAATGCGATGAACTCCTCGCATATTGTATTGGAGAGATAAGATGTGCTACCCCTGCCTCTGTTGCCATATTTCTTCATGTGCTCTGCTAGAAAGGGGTCAAACTGGCTGAGAAGCTCTAGTATCCCTAGGTAGTTGCCGTTGTGTGGTGACCCAAAAGTCTCATCACTTCCTCGAAATGATCGGACAAAAACCTGATCACCTCAACCACTCGTTTGAGAACTTCTCGCCAATAGCTCTCCTCCTCTTTGCATCGCTCCAATAGCTCACAGTCAATTCCACGAGCTTATGTGCGTGTTAGCCAAAGCATGACGGCCTTTCTGTGTGGTTGACTGACTTCATGTTCCTCTACACGGGCAGCGCTGTGTCTCCAGTCGGAAAAACCGGTAGTAGAAAATGAAGACAGGCTTTCACCGAAAAGCAGACAGTGAAAGCAAAAAACATTGCCTGTGGATGGAGAGTAAACTAGCCAGTCCCTCGGGACATGCTCTCCATTGCGCATGGAGCGAGTGAACAGGGCTTTACTTAAGCGTCGCTTATTTGACTTAAAGATGCGCTCAGATGCGGCAAAGGAGACATCTTTATTTTGACACTGAAGTGATGCTTTCACACCCTTGTCAACCCAGTAGCATTGCAAGTCCCCCTTAACTGAACCCCAGCATGCAACATCAGTAGATGGAGAAGTAGATGATAATGATACTGACTCTGGCTCATTTGTGTCACTGTCACTGATGGCATCATCGTGAACAGATGTGGAGTCGTGTTCGCATGCTTCTTCCACCGACACTGTGTTGGTGGCAGCAGTCAAGGTTGCATCGGTCTCGGAGTTAGCATTAGTAGGCAAGCTCGTATCAGTAGATGTATCAGGTTCAGGTTGATGGTCATCATCCTTGCAGGAGACACTTTTGAAAAAACTTGATAGTTTCGGAATTTTGTTGATTATTTCTTCCTGTCGCTCTCTTTTATGCTGTGCTTGCTTTCTTTTTTTGCGCCACTATCATGTTTTCTAATTGCCTAATTGCCAAACAAAACTACTGAGGGGGATGCAGCATGCAGCCATACCTGTCAGGACAAACAACCTCTGACCAGGAAGTAACGACAGAAACACAGAGGAGTAACTAGCAAAAGGATGGGCGCTTTTATACGAGTCCACCTCAATGATTAACCACTAGCAGTGTTCACTACAAGCAGCAGTAATTTGCATAGACGGCAGATCTATGCTGCTACATTTCAATTCAATTTTTCATTTTTATTTATATAGCGCCAAATACAACAAATGTCATCTCAAGGCACTTAGATAATAAGTCCAATTCAAGCCAATTGGAATTCAATTAATTGTAATCATAATTATTCATAAAACAATCCAATTCGTTCATATAGAGCCAATTCAAAAACAATTTCCTAGCTAAGGAAACCAACAGATTGCACTGAAAACTTTTTCTTTTTCGGTCCAATCTCCCGGCCTGAGCGTGCCTGAGGCGACTGTGGAGAGAAACGACTCCCTTTTAACAGGAAGAAACCTCTGGCAGAACCAGACTCAGGAAGGGTGGCCATCTGCCTCGACCAGCTGGGGTTTGAGAAGACAGAAAGGGGGGGAGGGGGCCACGGCGGCACTGTAACACCATTCAAAGGATATCTGTTGGAACAGGGAAACACGAGTTAATGACCACAATAATGTCACATATACATAAAGAGAGTAAAGTGAGGAAAGGTGTGACAGATGAGGCCCCCCAGCAGTCTAGGCCTATAGCAGCTTAACTATGGGATGTTTCAGGATCACCTGAGCCATCCCTAACTATATAAGCTTTATCAAAAAGGAAAGTTTTAAGCCTGGTCTTAAAAGTGGAAAGGGTGTCTGCTTCCCGGACATTTACTGGCAGCTTATTCCACAAGAGAGGGGCCTGATAACTGAAGGCTCTGCCTCCCATTCTACTTTTAGAAACTCTGGGAACCTCAAGTAAACCTGCAGTTTGGGAACAAAGTGCTCTGTTAGGAAAATATCTTACAATGAGATCTTTAAGATATGATGGAGCTCGGTCATTAAGAGCTTTATATGTAAGGAGAAGAATCTTAAATTCTATTCTGAATTTAACAGGGAGCCAATGAAGAGAAGCTAAAACTGGAGAAATATGATCTCTCCTGTTAGTTCTCATCAGAACTCTGGCTGCAGCATTTTGGATCAACTGAAGGCTTTTCAGAGAATATGTGGGACAGCCCAATAATAAAGAATTACAGTAGTCCAATCTTGAAGTAACAAATGCATGGACTAGTTTTTCTGCATCACTCTGAGACAAGATGTTCCTGATTTTAACAATATTATGAAGATGAAAGAAGGCAGTCCTAGAAACCTGTTTTATATGCGAGTCAAATGATAAGTTCTGGTCAAAAATAACTCCAAGGTTCCTCACTGTAGAACTAGAAGCCAAGGAAATACCATCTAGAATAACTATATAGCTAGACAATTTCTCCCTAGAGCGCTCAGGTCCAAAGATAACGACTTCAGTTTTGTCTGAATTTAGAAGCAGACAGTTCTGAGTCATCCAGGTCTTTATGTCTTTAAGACATGCTTGTAGTCTGACCAACCTATTGGGTTCATCTGGTTTTATAGATAAGTACAACTGGGTATCATCAGCATAGCAATGGAAATTTATGCATTTACGGAGAGAATACTTCTAATGTTTATGTGACCACCAAACAGTCCTTTGGGTTTGCTGCGGGAGTCCCAGATGAGCTTAAACTTACATTTTTAAAAACTTTCCATTTCCGATGTTTGATTATTGCATTGTCACCTCTATGGGACCACTCTCCGAGCACCCTGCCTTCACACCCGGTAGCCAGCCTCCAGCAGCACGCCCACTCCCATTTCCTCTCCCGGTACCAACCACAGTCAGTATCGTCGCGTCTCCCATAGTCTGAGGAATCACAGCAGTGCACCTGTTGATGTTTTCGGATACATGTTTGCGTTGAAGTCCACCGTACTCGTCACTCGTTTCACATGTGGGAAACGGGCCAGGACATTGGTGTATATCCCCGGACATCAGAAGGCAGAGGGTAATTATAGTTGCCTTGAAACTTTGACATTTGATATTTATCTTGCCATGACGTTTTGAGGCTACGTGCCAGCTTGGGTAAGTGGACAGCAGTGCAAAACTGCCATACCCAAAATGTTTGAGGCTGATTTTACTCCATTCATGAGAGAAACACATATCAAAATAGGGTCAACAAATTTAGGCCCTGTATCTAAAAACTTTAAAAGAAGTTAAAAATGTCAGGCATACACCTGAGCCTCCTGCACCTGAGCCCCCTGCTGCTGCCATTTTCAAGTGTCAGATGAAGCTTCATCTAGATGACTTTAATTTTACCATGGCAGTGTCTCTAATTTCGATATCACATCACGCCAAAACAAAATTACTATAAATCACTCCTATATCCGCCAAAAGCCATACATTTACAGGATTTAATCACTGTTGATTCCCTAAAAAGATCTATATGAATAAAAGCTTTCATTGACATAGCTCTGCCCACTTGTGACAGGAATTCGCCATTAAAGGGGAACTTGCTGTAACTCTGTTGTGCATTGTCCTACTACACTCATATTTTTGCATGATTATCAGTCGTCTTAGCCTGACCATGTCTACTCATCTGTGTCCACTCATGATCACAACACCATCTCATGTATACATGGAGGAGAATATCTGCTCTCTGTGTCGTTCCCAATAAAATCCTGATTGTGGTGCTTTCCAAGGCCTAAATATCTTGATGCTGCGGTCCTCCCAGCAATCTAGGCATAGTGTAACAAAACTAAAAAAGAGGCGACTCACGGTTACTCATACCATGGATAACTATAAGCTTTCAGATTAAACATAAAACTTTACTTTTTGATAATGCAAGTGATGATTTCTCCCTCTGTAACCTATAGTGGAAATTGGTTTTACATGAGAAGATAGCTGGGGAAAAAAAACAATAGCTGAAGACTCTGCCTCCTATTCACAATCGAGTCTGCAGTCTGAACACTTTGCATAACTGATCGTGGTTTGCAAGTGCTTTACATGTGAAGAGCACTCTTTTAAATTTTCCTCTGGATTATACATTTTGGACTCGGGAACTATTGCTTATATAGCCAATATTTTTTTAATAGCCGTTACTTGATGCTGTTATGAAGCAATCAACAACAAATGAGAAGTAGAAATTTCTGACTTAAAACTGAATTAAAAATTAACGCTAATAAGAAGACAGATTTCCTTGTTGAGACAACAATAAAGGTAGAGCAATATTAACTAATTTTCTTTAGTAAGATTATATAATTGTTGATGAGATTTGATGTTAATGGCACATTGAAAAAAAAACAGAGCAAAAGAGTTTCAACATCTCACTTCGAAGGTACAGCGAATTAAGCATGGTCTTAAGTTGAAGCTAGACGGAGATGATGAGAAAATGGGCTGGATAATTTTGTAAAAAGATGTAGGAAGGTCGAGAGCTGAATCCGGGAGGACGTGGAATTCTGAGGGCGGAGGGAGAAAGTTAGAGGGATTTCCAGGATGATGAATAGTCCAAAAGTGGTTGGTTTGTCCATACTTAGTTCCAGAGGGAATCCAAGGTGGAGGGGAGGGGGCTGGTTGTGGTGCAAAGGATCTTATTCAGCGGCGGGGCGAACAGCCAGGTAAGTGGAACAGGCTGGTGAGAGAAACCATGGACATCAATACTGGCATCAGAAAACCAGAATACGGAGAGTAGACAAGGGAAACCATGCACTAAGGAGACAAAAAGCAAGGTAGGTACTTGGAATAACTCACAATGGAAACACTGGAATCAGCCTAATTACCACTAAGGTAGTGGTTGCTCCTGCAGCTCCTAAAAAGGTGTCCTGATGAGGGCAGATGAGGTGTGGCAGCAGGAGCAATCCAGACTCCACCTCGGGCTACCAGGAAACCTGCCCAGCCCCACCTAGGACAGAGATGTTTTCCTCATGATTGAGAATTTCTTTATTTGATCTGAAAGAATTGAAATGATTCAGCATCTAATTACAACAATTATATTTAATTTGTTCAGATGTTTTACGATATAGAATGGTCAGTGTTTGTTATACAGTGTCATACAATAATGATAGTAAGGATATGAAAACTAATTATAACTAACTATTAAAACTCTTTATCAGCAATCTTGGCTATGTCTGCAAAACTTTTTTTTCTTTTTTAACCTTTATTTAACCAGTTGAGATTAAAAATTTCTTTTTCAAGAGTGTCCTGGCCAAGACAGCAGCCACACAATTTGCAACAACCAAAATTTATTTATAAATGATAACATGCCAATGTTTCAGCCATCGAAACATACAATAGGCAATGGTGAGTGAACAATTTCAAATTGGTAATAAATCTTAGAACACCATGAAAAATAATCCAGAGCTGACATAAAAGTTGGCACAACCAGCCTCTTCTTAGCCTCAAAGGAGAGGCAGGCCTTGATTCTGAATTAAAAACTTGCGTTCAATTTTAGTTTTTTGACCAGTTGCTGAATGTGCAGGGTATAAGAGAGAGAGTCATCAATTAAAATACCCAGGTATTTGTATTGGAATACAGACACAATCTGCAAGCCCTGGTGGTGATTATTGGAAGGTTTAGATTTAGAGATTTAAATTGTTTTATTTGAAAACAGCTTAAGTTTAGTTTTGTCAGAGTTTAAAACCAGTTTTAAACTTTAAGTTATTCTGAACTTTGTTAAAAGCGAGTTGAAGCTTAGAGAAAGCCTGGTGTGGTGTGGGTGCTGTGCAATACAGGACTGTGTTGTCTGCATAAAAGTGAAAATTGGCAACAGGTACATTTTTATGAATGTTATTCATATAAATAATGAAGATAAGTGGACAGAGGACTGAACCCTTAGGTACGCCTTTAATTACTGTAATGGTTTAGGAAGTTCAAACGTCTGCCTTTATGCATTGAGCTCTGTTGGTGAGATAGTTACTGAACCAGTCGACAGCCTGCTCCGCAAATCCAAATCTCTGTTTTAGTAATATGTGGTCCACAGTATCAAAAGCTTTGGACAAGTCAATAAAGAGAGCTGCACTGTGTTGTTTATTGTCCAGAGATTCAAGTGTGGAGAGGAAGTCCTTTAGCTGCCTGCTGATGAAAGTATCCAGTACTTTAGCCAGGACATACAGTTTGTAGATTGAAAGATAGTTGTTTAGTTGTGCAGGATCTCCCCCTTTGAGTAGCGGGACAACAAAAGCAGATTTCCATAAATTGGAGATTTCATTAGTGGCCAATGAAAGGTTAAGAAGATGAGTGAGAGGTGCAGCAATAAAATCAGCTGCCAGCTTACAGAAAGTATGGTTCCAGGTTGTCTGGGCCTGCAGGTTTTGTAAAGTCAAATTTATTTGTATAGCACATTTCATGTACAAAACAATCCAAAGTGCTTTACATGAAATAAAAGCATTGCCGCAGGGAGTGTAAGAATCCTTAAAAATCCATAAAAGAATATAAAGAGAAACAAATAAAATAATTAAAATGAATTTAAATACAAGCAACAGTCTAGATGAGTTCAAAGATACCGTGCAGATGAGAAAATAAATGTTCTTAACCTGGATTTAAAAATGTCTACATTTGGTGAAAGTTAATCTCCACTGGCAGTTTGTTCCACTTGTTTGCAGCATAACAGCTAAATGCCGCTTCTCCATGTTTAGTCTGGACTCTGGACTGGACTAGCTGAACTGAGTCCTTGGATCTAAGAGCTCTTCTAGGTTTATATTCTCTGAACATATCACAGATGTATTTTGGGCCTAAACCGTTCTGGGATTTGTAAACCATCAGCAGGCTTTTAAAATCTATTCAGTGACTGCCTGGAAGCCAGTGTAAAGATTGGTGTGATGTGTTCAGATCTCTTAGTCCGGGTTAAAACTCTAGCAGCAGCGCTGCAGATGTTTAATGCTCTTTTTGGTCCAGCTAAAAGACCATTACGGTAATCAAGCCTATTGGGGATGAATACATGGATGAGTTTCTCCTGGTCTTTTTGGGAGAGGAAACCTTTAATTCTGTTGATGAGATGGTAAAAAGCTGCCCTGGTGACAGCTTTGATGTGGCTGCTGAAAGTCAGATCTGAGTCTATCAGATCACTCCAAGGTTACAAACTTGGTCAGTGATTGTAAGGGCCCGGGTCTCAAGATATTTACCAATGCTGCCTTTGCTCTTTGCTGCCAAACAGAATGATCTCAGTTTTGTCTTCATTTAATTGTAGAAAATTCTCTCATCAAGGTGTTTATTTCCTCCAGACACTGACATAGTACGTCTGCTGGGCTGAAGTCGTCTGGTGACAGAGACACATAAAGTTTGTATCATCTGCATATATGTGATAATTGATGTTCTACAATATCTGACCCAAAGGGAGCATATACAAGTTAAACAGAAGAGGTCCAAGAATTGACCCCTGGGAGACTCCACAAGTCATGGCCACTCGCTCAGATTTATAGCTGCTCCTGAAAGTCCAACCCAGTTTTCCAGCCTGTGCAACAGGAGTCTGTGATCTACAGTATCAAACGCAACACTGAGGTCCAACAGTGTCCAGGACCTTGAGGGCTCTATGCACCTCAGAGATAGTGAAAGGGGTGAAACTGAAACATAGAGATCTAAAAGCATGCATGTCAGAACCAACATCTGCAAGGCACCCCTGCGTAGAGGCAATGAAATGCTCGCTAAAAATATCAAGTAATTCAGATTTGTCTTCAGTTGGTCTGAAGGCCTTCATTATGCATGACAGAAGCGCCACAGCCTTGCTGTCATCAGAAAAAGATCTGATGGTCTTATAAATTAAATTTAAATTAAATTTTCAGAGGTTTTTGTAATGAAATGTTCTGCTTTAGCTTTCCTGATTGCGCAATGCATGTACTGTTGCAGTCTTCTGCAGAACAACCAATCAGTGTTGTTTTTGGTTCTCCGGGCTATTGTCCATGCTAGGTTCCGCTCGTGAAGGAAGCAGTTCTGACTGGTACGGAGTGTACCATTCATTATTGCGTTATTTACTCTGTATCTCTTGACGGGGGCATCCTTATTAACTAAATCAATAAAACCATCATAAAAGGACTTCCAGGCAGATTCAATGTCGGGTATATGACGGTCTCTGTCCCACCCAAATAAGAACAAGTCGTGAAAGAAACCTTGTTTTGAGAATTGCTTCCTTTTACGCTTGATTAAAACGCAAGGTTGACATTTAGGAATTTTTGTGTTCCTGACTGTCGCTACAACACAGTGGTCACTGATGTCGTTGGCGAATACAGAAGCAGATTAATATTTGTGGGGAGTATTTGTTATAATTAGATCTATAATGGAGGATTTTTCAGGATTTTTTCATGTTGGCTCTAGGAATTGTCAAACTCATCAGATACTGGTTGCAACCAGTTCCAGTCTGACAGGTCTGACAGGAGCTGTACTAAAGAGGGCAGAGTACCACTATCAGCTGATGGAGTCCTATAACAGCCAACCAGTTATACTTTACCAGTATAGTACTGTACTATACCAGGGATCTGGATACTCCAGCTCCAGGGCCAAGAACTCGAACTGCTTATTCACAGATTTAGAAAGCAGATTACCGATATTAAATGTACTTTTTATCAAATTTGTCATTCCCCTACCCCTTTTTTGGACGATCAGTCCTGTATACCTTATAACCATCAATAATTATCGCCTTATCAGAAACAGATTTGCTGAGGTTACTTGTTATTCTGGTATTTATTCATCTAAACCATAAAACGATCAAGGTTTTTTCTTCTATTGACATGTTACTGAAACTATTTTAAGAAAAAAATTATTTGTAGTATGTTTCATCTGCTTGCTTTTCTATATGTTAGTGCTCACAGCTACTGGATGATGCAGTGAGGGGGGAGTACCTTGAAGACCTGAAAGAGGAGTATGACGAGATCAGGCAGGATCACTATGACTCTCTGAAGGTGAGAAGTTTTTTGAAAAATTCATTACATTTGGCACTACAGCAGACACATCCACATCTTGAACCATTATTTAATGTAATTATAGACTGTAATATTTGGCAATATCTAATCTGATTTAAACTCACCAGAGCCCTTACACACAGATTCAAAAGCTGGAATAAATATCTGAAAATTTCTCTCCTGTGATTTTGAAATCACTGATTATAGAATGCTGCTGCACTAGTGGCATTCTGCTTCATTAGCTCCAGACATATTGTGAGAATTTCTACTGAGCTTTTCTGTGAAAATACTTAATTTTTTTTCAAAACTGGTTTGAACTAGGGATGTCCCGATCAGGTTTTTTTGCCTCCGAGTCATTTGATTTTGAGTATCTGCCGATACCGAGTCCCGATCCGATACTTCTGCAGCAGTGGCGTCATTAGGCCTATTTTGGGGGGCTTCAGCCCCCTAAATAATTTTATGTTCATTTATTAAATTATTTTTTATTTTATTTTATTTTTTTACAAAAAAATGCAGACAAATTCAATATAATGTGGCCAGAATATTAGTTTAAATAAATAATCATACAACCAGTCATTATTAACTTAAAAATGATCATAAATCTTAGTTTCCCTATAGTGAAAGGTAGAGAGTCAGGGTCAGTGCGTCGTTACCCAATCCATTCCACTTGTTCATAGAGCACGCCCACATCACTGAAATCCAGTCCACGTTTTCCCTGCAACCTAGGTTGCACTCGTCTCGGCACCTGGGTACCTGCAGCATGTGTACCGGGAGCGGAGCACACAGAACCAAAAAATGGATATACGAAATTTTTTCAAGAGAGTAAGTATTCATCACTGCTGTTGGTGACAATAAGTTAGCTCTAGCCCCCCAGCTAACAACAGAAAGTCCCATGTAATTAATGAACGAAATGCTCCCTGTTTGACAAATAAAAACCGGGCTTGCAGAGAGCCCCCTGTACAGGAGACAGCGTGTGTTGTGTGCTGAAGAAGATCTCTGTGCACGTCTTACCTTAGTTGTTTTGCAGTCAAAAGTTACATTTCAGCTCTAAAAGAACGCTGCTACAGAAAAGACTTCACAGTCTTGCAGTCATGTCGATTGAAAAAGAGGCACTTCAGCACCTAAATCACAATAGTGATAGACGCCTTTGCCACCCTTAAAAACAGACGACATTCTTTGATGCTTCCACCCACCAAGTAACTGCCAATTGTAGCCATGTTATTTTAAAATGGTGTACTTAGTGAGAACACAGTGCTTTTTTTTTTGCATAGTTTTGTATAATACATGAATAAGAAGCATTGGTTAAATACGGCACTGTAACTATGTGGATTTTTTCTTTTTGTTGTTGTTGTTAATGCTGTAAACATACAGTACTTCCTGTGTTTGTTGTTGTAATGTACTAAAGATGTTGTTAGCTGTTTGTGAAATTAAACGTTCGCTCACATCCTGTGCATCTCCTGGGGGCTTAGCCCCCCCTGTCCTTAAAACCTAGTGACTCCCCTGTTGTGCAGTACATTACAAAATGAAGAACGGCAAAGAAACAGATCCAGGATGTCCCTGATTTTTTTTTTTTTTTTTTTTTTTTTTCACTTATTTTATCATTTAGCACTTATAAACAGAGCACTTCTGGTAGCTTGAACAAAAAAGTAATCAACTAATAAACAAATTCTTCACATTGTAGTTTAGTGCAACAATGTCTAATATAAAAATGAGCAGCAGCTCAACTTGAAATACCTGGCAGACAAACAACAAATAAGCAAATAAAAGTGCCCCAGTTTTATAAAGTAAGGCCAGTAATGTGCTTTTCGGAACTGCACTCCTAATTCTTACTCTCCTCCTCTGGCCTCACAGAAGGAAATGTATGTTTTTCTTGATAAAAACCAACATTTGTACCTTGTTTGAGCCTGTTCCTGTTCTCATCAAGGATGTTAGCAATGTCCTTGCCACCTCTTGAAATCCCAAGTTTGCATATTTCACAGTTTGCAATCGCAACGTTTTTGTCATCAACTTTAAAATACCTCCACACTGCAGACATTCGCGCCCCCAGCTTCAAGCTGCTGCCGTGTTTTGCTTCACTTTACGGCACGCAGTAAAGTGACGTCATGCCGCATGCGTTGTTTCTGTGTGTAGTTGAGACCATAGATATAAAAATTCGGGGAGTTGTGATTATTGTAGTTGGGGATATACACCGTCCTCAGTCGAAGTAAATGCAATATGGAGGCATTGGAGACCCATCCAAGATGGCGGCCACGCTGATACGTCAGTTCCGCTCATCTGCGTTGATGCTGCGTCAGTCTATGAGCGTCTACCTATATTATGTCTATGGTTGAGACGGTCTGATGGTACCACCACATAACAGTAAATACTAAGATGTTATTTTTTCCCATTTGTTTTGAAATATTATAGTTCTGATAAAAAATAAATAATGAGAATAAATATACATAGGCTACATATCCGATCCCTGATCGGGATGTAACGTCCGATTTCGATCAAGTCTGAAACCACGTGATCGGCCCCGATTTCCGATCACGTGATCGGATCGGGACATCCCAAGTTTGAACTACTAGTTTTAATGCTGTGCTGCTCCAATGTTTCTGTTGATAACTTTGGCACTTGTTCATACATCTGTTATGATACATATATGTGGCAATATGAAAACTCAGTAGTGTCTGGAACAAGACCCTTAATATCACAAGGTTGAGTTACTGGACCCAAGGAGCACTCTGAACAGGGAATGAAATCCAAAAAGGTGAAGACAAAGCTATGATTTAATATTAATTGGTGCGATTGCTCTGTTTTCTTTTTTTTTATTTGCTTGGGAAAATGTAGCAGGCAGAACAGAACTAATGTTTGGATACTGGACAACTCTGGCTTATTTTCGGGTTACAAACAAACCATGCCTCCATGGTAAACAGTGGTTGAAGGAGACCATGACAGAGAGCAATTGATCATTATATAACAGGAATGGGGGAAAAAAACGGGATGTTTAGAAAACAGGAGATGGTCAAAAAAACTATTCAACCACCAAAATGCAAGACAAGGGAATATGACAATGAATATCTTGCTCATGAATTTACAGTTTACAAACTTGAAGATTACCGCAGGCAGGAAAATCGCATAAAAAACAGTATCAATGAACAATAAAGCATAACAGGCTTCATATAAAGTTGCATACAGAATTGCTCAGTGCAAGAAACCACACATTTGAAGAGGAGCTCACACTCCCTGCAGCCTTAGATATAGTGTTAACAATGATTAACGTGACAAGCGCTGCAACTTGAAAGCTGACATAAATACTACCTACTTATTGCTTATGTTCACTGTGTGACATTAGAGGCAGTAACTGAGAATGTGCTGTTGTGCAAGCATGTGGCAAACGGGGCAACAGCTGTGGAGGTATATTAAATTTATCATGAATGCAATTAGAATTAAATAAAATTGTCCTATTATGAAAACTTACCCATGTTCTTGTTGGGTCAGGGGAGTAGGAATTTTTTCTGCTCTATAGCCCAGAGAAGGCATGCCAGATTATTCTGGCATGCTGCGTTTTGCACAATATTGCCATGAACGAGGGTCTCCCACTACCTGAATCAGCTCAGGTAGACAAAAGACACTCAATACTTCTTGGCACAGGAGAGAGGAAGCGTTGCCTTATTTGGTATTATTATTTGGGGCGAGGAGTATGCAAATTAAAATTTGCACTTAAATACGCACAGGTGGCATTCATCATTTACGCAGGTCATTAACACACTTTTTCTGAAATTAAGAGCGTTTGTTGAATCTGACGTGGCGTGTTCGTACGAGACCTTACGAAAAAAGTGAGATAAATTTAGAATTAAAAATATGAAAATGTTCTTGCATAAGGCCCATTGTGTTTTCCTAAGTTCTTACGAATTTCTCCTATTATATTGTGTGTTAAATCCGCTGCCCAGATGAACGGCACAGTGGTTATTTTAGTAGAAAGTGTGGAGAAAACAAACGTGCTGGTGGAAAATGGAAAATCATCACTACTGATAGTTAAAGGAATACATGGCTCAACAGAGCTCGGACTCTTCGTCAGTCTGACTATAGTGTTGAAAAGAAACCTGGGATTATTTTTATTCTCTTATATCAATGATGAATAGTAAGCAGTTCTAACTTTACGAAGGTTTTTTTATAGCGGGTGTCTATAAGAGAATGCTATGACCAAATTTAAAGAATTAATTCCATTATCATTTTCTTCACTGCCATGTGCAACAATAGAGAGCAGCTACCTAAACTTTACTCCTGTAGAACTTGCTGGTCTTGTTGACAACACTACAATTTCAATGTGTACAATATTGAACCCCTCTGAAAAAGAGGGCAATCAGTCAGAAGAAGCTGGGTCCCTGGTATAATTCACAGCTAAGAAGTAAGAAAGTGGAAAGAAAATGGCATTCCTCTAATTTACAAGAGTCTTAATTAGTCAGGAAAGATAGTCTAATAACATATAAGAAAGCCCTAGTAGATAATGCTTCCCTTACAAAACTGTGAGTCTTCACTGGAGGACATGTCTGTGGCAGCGGGGTGAATTTCAATATCACGTCATGAAAAAAGTCATTATAAATCGCTCACATCTCATCCATGTAGCACCAAATTTACAGGGTGTAATCTCTTTGACACCCTGAACAGATCTGTTTGCATATACCCTGCCAACACCATGGCCCCGCTCACTGACAACAGGAAGTCATAGTTTTTTGTTTGTCAATGATTTACCCCTCACACTCAAAAGTGTGAGACAAGGATTAAGCCTTTCATGATGTAACCGTATTAAAATTGAGAATTTTGACAAAATGTATCCATGGCAAATTAGATACATCGCCACGAAACAGGAAGTCCTTTTATCCAAGCTTCACCAAACTTTGCATGTTTTATGAAGATTATGCCCTGACTCAAAGCCAATGCAAATATTTTGGGAATGTACCAAAATGATTCAAGAGCACCCTCTACAATATTAGAGAAATGTAGCCCCGTCTCCTACTTTACAGTTTTTCTCAATTGCTAAGACACATTTCTTGAAAGCTGCTCTACTTTTCTCTAAACTGTGAACACAAAACCCAATTTTCAAGCTACATTCACAAAACCTCAGACTCTTCTTGCAAAACTAAACTTTCACCTCAAAACAGTTCAATCTGTGCCCAAAACCGAACTTTCACCTCAAAACAGTTCAATCTGTGCCCAAAACGGAACTTTCACCTCAAAACAGTTCAATCTGTGCTCAAAACTGAACTATGTTGTCAAATTGTGCCCCGAGTCAATCAAAATGAAAAACACTACTGAGCAGTCACTAAACACAACATAGAAAAATAGAAAACACAATGCTCAGGACATGAAGCTGGAGAAATAAATGTTTATTGTTGATTCTTAATGCATGTTGCAAAACGAAAAAACAGTGCATTTAGCACTTGTACAAAAAGAAAAAAAAAACTGAAATCTTGTGTGCAATAAGCCCATGTAAAAAAAAAAAAGTACACAAATATACAAGTAAGGGGATCACTCTGCCACAGCATCATGTCTCCGTACTGGGTCAGGCCACAGAACTTCATCAACATCACAGGCCACATTTTGTCTGGCCAGGCAACGGGGGAAAAAACCCCTGGCATGCCGTATCCAGGCTTGGCATGCCTCCACACCCATGTCACGACAGGCAAGTTCCATGGCCTCCAGTAGATTTACCCTGGTGTACGGTTGGCGTTCATACACCTTCCACCGCCATGAGGAGAAGAATTCCTCTATGGGGTTTAGGAAAGGGGAGTACGGTGGAAGGCAAAGATTGAGAAAACCTGGGTTCATATTGAACCACTCTCTAACCTGGAGAGCTCTATGAAAACTAACATTGTCCCAAACAACAACATAGATGGGATGCTCATCCTGTCCCGCATGTTATTTAGGACAATGAGGAGCTGGTGAGTGTTGTAAGGCCCCAGGTTGGCATGATGGTAGACAACCCCATTATTGCTGATTGCAGCACATAATGTTACATTGCCACCACGCTGCCCAGGGACACCAACAATGGCCCGATGGCCAATAACATTACGACCTCTCCTTCTCCGCTTTGTGAGATTAAACCCAGCTTCATCCATGTAAATGTATTCATGGGCTCTTTCCATCCCATCCAGTTGAAAAACCCTCTGTAGAAATAGATATAGTTTTGTAAGTGATACAGAAAAAGTGACTTAGGCCACTACAGTAAATCACTACTAAGAGTAATCAACATTGAATGTGTCTGGATATATACCAACCTGTACATACTGGAATCTCTGCTCTTTGACTCTGTCTGAGTTGCGATCAAAGGGCACTCTGTATAGCTGTTTCATGTGCAGTCTGTTGCGCTTGAGGACACGATCAACAGTGGAGAGGCTGACACTGTTGATACCCTCAAAATTGACATGGTCCTCAATTATCTTCTGCTGAATTTCCCTAAGTTTAATGGCATTGTTCTCTCGGACCATGTCGACAATTAGGGTCTCTTGTTGTGGGGAGAACATACCTGTCCTCCCACCCCCATGTGGCAGTCTTTCAATTCTACAAAAAGAGAACATACAGTTACAAACAATATACATGGAATACTAGGCCTACAAACAGTTAGACCAACCCTCCATTACAATACTACAGTACATTGGTACAGTGATTGTACTGAAACATATTTACAGTATACTGTGGTACAGTACAGTATGTCATACAGTAATTGCTGTCAACATTTACATACTGTACTATAATGTCAAAAAAGGTAATTACCTGTTCTCTTCTCTATATATCTTCTGATTATGGTGGACACAGTGAATCAGCTGATGTTGGGTTGTACCCTTTGTCTGGCCTCCCTCATGGTCATACCATGGATAAGAACATGGTCGATCACTGTAGCTCTGATTTCATCAGATATTACTGTTCTTCGCTGACCACCTCGACCACCACGACCTCCTCGACCTCCTCTCATACGAACTCTTCCTTCCATTGTAGGGCCTCACAAACCAGTGCTCTCTGAACTGGCTTATATGTTACCTCACATCATTAGCCACAAGTGTGATCAATTTTAAGTTGTTGTGTTCAAGTGGTGAAACTTGTGCTTTAATTGTGTTTCACTTTTGTCACCTGTGCTCACCATTATGCAGCACAGGTGCATCACAATGAAAATGTGTTGGTAAGTTGTGTCTAAACAGGCGAAAAGAGCTTATGGTTTTGCCAAAAGAGTGATTGATTCAATCAGTGGGTTCAGGCAACTGAGCATTTGGTTCAGACAATAGGGTTTAGTGTTTTAGCAATTGAGAAAAACTGTAAGCCACAGGTGAGAAAATTTACACATACATGCAACATGCCAAGATGTACAAAAAAGCCTCCTGGACCCATAAGCTAAATCAATCTGGAAGTCGGCCATTTCTATTTGAACCCTGCAATTTGGCCTTTTTTTTTCCAAACTGTGCCTCTGACAATTGTATTAAACTTTAAAGGAACATTCCACCAGTGGAGACATGAATATGTATTGAAAGTGGGCCATATATGTAGTAGAATAGTAGCATAAATTTCTAATTTGGTGCCTTCTTTATCGAGAAAAGGCAGAAAATGACTTTTTTGTGCTTGTGGATTAAAGACCACAATCCCCATAGTGCATTGCAATGCTCAAGATCCGCAGGCCACTCCCCCGAGAGTAGCTCCACCCGACTACGCTACCTGGAAATCATGTCACACAATTTCTAGTGAAGAGTTTGCGAAATCATTAGTGAATTACTCCTCGTTTGTGTTTCGAAATGGTGTGCACTTGCATGGTACCGGGATGTTCAGCCAGCACAAGGAAAATACACGGAGTAAGTTTTCATAGATTACCCAAAGAGTTGGACTTGTGCAAAAAGCCAGGAACTTCTGGAACTGCTAGCAATGCTAAACGCATTTGCCTGGAGGTAAGGCTTTTTTTCTAACTCGACTCTAGCGGCTACTGAGAACACACACTGATATAGTCGTCTGCTGTAAAGCAGCATATCTCATATGATTTGGCTGTTTACAAAGTAAATATCTTGTATGTTTTGGTCGCTTGCTGTTCTAGTGTGTCTGCCTCGCTAACTCCACTCGTCAGCAAAGTTAGCAATGTAACGTTAGACACTTTGCTATGTAGATCTAAATAAGTTCGTTATTTGCGATGTAAATCCACCATGTTTTACTGTGTTAGTCTGACGTTATTCAAATGTTTTTAACGTTATTGAACGTATGACATTTCAGACTAAAACGACGTCGACGTCTGCTGCAGAGTTGTCCTCATCATCAGAAAACATTGAATCCCAGACAGCGCCAGACGTCAGCTGTACCTTAACCCATTCCTCGTGATACATTTTGTAATATTACCATGTCTTATATGTCCTAAATGTCTTTATGTCTTATATGGTCTTTTGACCTTATCCTTGCACTCCCTTACCTGTTTGCACTTCCATCGAGCACCTTACTGTATACTCAATCACAGGGTCAATACCTCTTTTTTTTTAATAGTGTGGATAATGTTGTTTATGTGTCTTTATGTTCATGACAATTCTTATTTTGTGAATTAAAAAACAAAATGTCACTCCTTCTCTCCTGTCTGCCTTCAACAAAGTTTAGAATAGCATCATAAACTTGGAAGGAGGTAACTGATTTGCAACAAACTTATAATGCAATGTATACTTGTAATGCTTCATAATTTATAGTAATTATAGGTAGGCTATGATCACAATTCTGTCGTTTTGTCATCTGAGGTAACAGTAGCTATATTGTTCCAGTTCTGAAATGTTAGTCGTTCAATAACTCGAATACACTTGAAGCAACATTAGGCTACTAATAAAACGTACATTTTAACCATTTAATTAAATAACTATACAAACAATACAACTGTTGAATGAATATAAAACAAGGAAACTATAGCTTCTCCTGAGCGTCCTCCACTTCTTGGTGCCCGCAGTACTGGCCGTCTGGAGCTGGGTAGTTCTGGTGGATAGCCTGCACGACACGAGGCCCTCTGCCCAATCTCTCTCCTTGCAGGACCCACTCAAGAAAGTGCCGGTAGGCTGTTAGACGAAATTGTCTAGACAAAACATTGATCACAAAGTGAGTGATGGCATTTGAGCCTAGCGTGCCACAGTAGCTTGCATAACTGCAAGCTATTTGTGCAATGAACATGCCACGTTAGCGTGTTAGCAAGAGTACTCCTTGACATAGTAACAAAGAAAACAAACTTACTTTACAGCTCGAGCCATATCTTCTTCTAAATCCCAGTCCTCCGTATTGCATCTGTCTGAGTATTCGGTACCTTCGACCATGTTAGCTGCAGCTCTCAAAAGCACTGGCACTGATCTGTGATAGGTCTGTTAGCGCATTAGGTCCAACCCCCTATGGGCAGTGTTGAAGGGTGGGAACTAGCGCTTGTAGTTTCAACAGAAATCCACCCCTCTTCCACTTCCTCCTACAATGACGCAAAATGACGATTTTTGCGTCATTGTAGGAGGAAGTGTAAAGAGGTGAATACGGATTTCTCCCGTCTCAGGGAATAATGAGAGAGTGTGTTCAAAAGTATGACTGGGTTTCTAACAATGCAAAGCCTAATGCAAATGGGTGGAGTGTCCCTTTAAGTACATCTGTCATTTTTACATTATCGATCAGACATAGCCACATTCCTTTCCCATTTGATGATTTTTTTTGGTCCTAGTCCTGTACATTATTAATGATGAGTATTTTATGATGTTTATATTTTATATATTTATGTTTATATTTATCAGTGACAGGGCTGGATTTTTGTTGATTTTAATGTACACCATAATGACTTTCATTTGAAAATAAATTGAATAATCTCCCTCTTTCCTATGTTCATTCCAGGATCGTAGGTATCTATCTCTTTCTGAGGCTAGACTGAAGGCTTTACCCATAGACTGGTTCTCTATGCCTAGACCAGGTAAGCTTGAAGAGATGAATTAAGTATGGACTTATAGCAAAATTACTTTTCAGTCATACAAATTCTTAATCTATATTTTTGATGGGAGGAGAAATCAGTCTCAATTGATACATGATATCTAAAATATGGAAAAGTTTTTGAAAAATCTCTGAAACACAGTTGTCCTTGTCTTTTTAGTGCATCCTCAGTTCCTGGGCACCCGTGTGTTTGAATGTTACGACTTGAAAAGTCTGGTGGACTTCATAGACTGGAAGCCTTTCTTTGATGTGTGGCAGCTAAGAGGAAAATACCCTAACAGAGGATATCCAAAGATTTTCAATGACAATACAGTTGGTATGGCTTATTTTGTTGTCACCCTGATCATTCACACTGTAAAACTGATGTCTGCAAAAGTGTGTCTATGCCTGAGAATCCATGTTATTCCGTGGTGTGGTCCATAAGTGTACATGGAACCAGGCCACCTGAGGCCGAAGGTTGATAATCGTTTTCATAGTCATATTATCAGACCTGCGGTCCTATGATGTTACTAGAATATTGATGTTCTAGAATGCGCTGCTGAGGGTGGCAGCACGTTGGAGTAGCTCTGTACCTCACATTGAGATTTATTCTTTTTTCTAAATTTCATTCCTGTTTTTTCTTGGAAGAAATTGCATTTTTTGGACAACTGTTCCTTCCTGCCTTGGATGCTGTGCAGCTGGATTGATTTTTCCCAATACTTTTGTATATTTTGCTCTTTTGTTATGATGCATAACCATAGCAACAGGGTGGTTTACAACAGGGAGCAGCTGATTAACATTGGAAAAGCAGAAATAATTCGACAACTGAAGCCAGAAATCCCACTGGAATTGAAAAGGAGGCGTCGTGGATGCAGAGCAGGAGCAAAGAGGAGAGAAAGAAAGAAGAAGTTCAAACCATCTCTGCCATCCGTCATCATGGGCAATGTAAGATCGTTAGCTAACAAGTTGGATGAACTTCTAGCCTTGACCAGGACTCAGCAAGAATATCGGGAATGTAGCATTATGTGTTTTACTGAGACATGGCTGCAGGATCATATCCCCGACTCCAGCGTCTCTCTGCCGGGCTTCCTGACTGTACGAGCAGATCGAGATTTAAAGAGTAGCAGGAAAAGGAAAGGGGGTGGATTGGCAGTGCTTGTCAACAACAGATGGTGTCACCCAGGACATGTTACTGTGAAGAGTCGTCTCTGCAGTCCTGACATTGAACTATTGGCAGTAGGTTTTTGTCCATATTATTTGCCAAGAGAGTTCACCAGTGTTGTTTTGGTGGCTGTTTACATTCCACCCTCAGCTGTTGCCGACACTGCATGTGATGTCATCAGTTCCATTGTTGCTCAGATACAGACACAACACCCCAATTCTTTTGTGGCAATATCTGGTGATTTTAATCATGCCTCACTCTCTGCTACACTGCCAACTTTTCAACAGTTTGTCAGCTGCTCTACCAGAGAAAACAAGACATTGGATTTGTTTTACACAAATGTCAAGGATTCATACATTTCCAAATCAAGACCTCCCCTGGGTAAATCAGATCACAACCTTGTTTTTCTCTGTTCAGCATATAAACCCCTTGTCCAGAGACTACCTGTCACAAAAAGGACTGTTAGAAAGTGGTCACAGGAAGCTGAAGAAGCCTTACAGGGTTGTTTTGATGCAACCGATTGGATTTCTCTTTGTAAGCCACATGGAGAGGACATTAATGCCATGACTGAGTGTGTGACTGACTATATAAACTTCTGTGTGGACAACACCATCCCCACCAGAACAGTGAGATGCTTCCCTAATAACAAACCCTGGATCACCAGTGAGCTAAAGGAACTATTGAACAAGAAAAAAAGAGCCTTTAGGGAGCGAGACAGGGAGTTACTGAGGAGTATACAGAAGCAGCTCAAAGTCAAGATCAGAGAGAGCAAGGAGGTGTATAGAAAGAAGCTTGAGAGTAAACTGCAGAGGAACAATATCAGAGATGTGTGGTCAGGAATGAAGAAGATCACAGGCCTCAAGCAGAGGGAGGATCGGATGGATGGAAGTCTGGACAGAGCAAATGAGCTGAACACATTCTTCAACAGGATCAGTTCAGGAACAAGCTCACCATCCTCCCCTCCTGTTCCCAGCCAAAGAGACATCCCACCCTCCTCTGACCCACAGCTTTCCTGTAACATCTCCACCTCCACCTCAGTCATGGATTCTTCTGCTTCCACTAGTTTGTCTTCAACCAAATCAGGAGATGCTGCTGTCCCCTTTGCCTCCCCCTCCCACTTTTCTGTTTCTAGAAGTCAGGTGAAGAGGCAGTTGGAGGGACTGAACCGGAACAAGGCTGCAGGTCCAGATGGTGTCAGCCCCCGAGTCCTGAAGGCCTGTGCAGAGCAGCTCTGTGGGATTCTGCAACACCTTTTCAACCTTAGCTTGACCCAAGAGAAGGTACCACTGTTGTGGAAGACATCCTGTCTGGTTCCGGTACCAAAGAAAACTCACCCTTCAGACATCAATGACTACAGACCTGTTGCCCTGACATCCCACATCATGAAGGTCCTGGAGAGACTCCTGTTGACCCACCTGTGTAAGCAAACCAGCACATATCAGGACCCCCTGCAGTTTGCTTATCGCCATGGAGTTGGAGTTGAAGACGCTATCATACACCTGCTTCAACAAACCCACTGTCATCTGGACAAAGCAGGCAGCACTGTGAGGATCATGTTCTTTGATTTCTCCAGTGCATTTAACACAATCCAGCCTGATCTGCTTCGTCTGAAACTACAGAAGACTCAGGTGGAGGCCTCAACAATCACCTGGATTAATGACTACCTGACAAACAGACCACAGTTTGTCAGACTGAAGAATTGTGTGTCTAACCAGGTGATCAGCAGCACAGGAGCACCACAGGGGACTGTACTCTCACCATTCCTTTTCACTCTGTACACTTCAGACTTCCAGTACAAGTCAGACTCCTGTCATCTACAGAAATATTCAGATGACTCTGCAGTTGTCGGGTGTATCAGAGATGGACAAGAAGCTGAGTACAGAGAGCTGGTGGACCGCTTTGTGGCATGGTGTGGGAACAATCATCTCATCTTGAATGTTAACAAAACAAAGGAGATGATTGTAGATTTCAGGAGAAACAGGGTCAGATCAAACCCTGTTTCCATCATGGGAGAAGAAGTGGAGGTGGTTGAGGAATATAAATACCTTGGTGTTCATCTGGACAACAGACTGGACTGGAGACACAACAGTGAAGTCATCTACAAGAAAGGACAGAGCAGACTGTACTTCTTGAGGAAGCTAAGGTCCTTCAAGGTTTGCAACAAGATGTTGCAGATATTCTACAAGTTTGTTGTTGAGAGCGTCATTTCCTCTTGCGTCATCTGTTGGGGCAGCAGCATCAGAACCAGGGACCTAAAAAGACTCAACAACCTGATAAGGAAGGCTGGTTCTGTTCTGGGGACGACTGTGGAACCTCTGGAGACAATAATGCAAAGAAGGATTTTGCATAAAATCAAGAGAATTATGGACAACCATGAACATCCTCTCCATGAGACTGTTATCGGAAAACAGAGTCTCTTCAGTCAAAGGCTTCTTCAGTTTGGATGCAAAACGGACCGCTACAGGAAATCATTCCTGCCCACAGCCATCAGCATCTATAATAACTCCTTGATTTAATTGAGCTACATCAACATTTTATTTCCCTCTGGGATAAATAAAGTATTTTTGAATTTTGAATTTGAATTGAATGTCTTAGACAGTCCGGTGAAGAGAGGGCCAGAGCTGTCAACTGATCACCAACTGGTGACGAGTTAGATTCAGTGGCAGGGAAGACTGTTGGGTGGACCTAGTAAATCCAAACACGTAGTGAGGGTGAACTGGGCACATCTGGCGGTGGCCCCAATCTGTTAGATCTTTGGAAGAGATTTTCACCCATACAATGGGAAATAGGAGCATATAATCTGAATGGGCCACGTTCAGAGCCTGGGTTGTTGACGCAGCTTCCATGAGCGGGGGTCGGTCATTGGTGGTTGTTGTGCTGGCAACCGGAGGACTTGCTGGTGGACACGGGGGGTGAGGGAAGCTGTCAAGCTGAAGAAGGAGGCCACTTGGATTTGGATGGCCAAGAGTGCATACTTCCAAAGGGAAAGCAGGGTCCGCCCCATGTTGTGCTTGGTATGGGTAGGGAACTGCTGACCCAAACCGGGGATATCATCGAGCAGTGGAAGGAGCACTTTGAGGACATCCTTCGTCTGGCTACCATGTGGCCACCATTGAGGAGGCAGAGTGTGAGTGTCTCGGGGGAAGAGTGACTGGGCATGACGAGATTCACCTCGAGATGCTGAAATCTCTGGATATTGTGGGCTGTTTTGGCTGATATGTCTCTTCAACCCTGCATGGAGATCTAGGACAACACCCAGAGTGGCAGACTGAGTTGGTGGTCCCCATTTTTAAGAGAGGGTACCAGAGATTGTTTTCCAACTATAGGGGAATTGCACTTTTCAGCCTCGCTGGGAAAGTCCCTCATCTGAATGGAGCTTGGGAGTAGAGCCTCTACTCTTCTGCATCAAAATAAGTCAGCTGAGGTGGTTTGGGCATGTAATCAGAATTCTTCCTGGTTGCCTCCCTGCGGAGGTTTCCGGGTCTGTCTAGTTTAGAAGATACCCAGAGATGGACCCAAAATTGGAGCTAGAAAGTGTCACTGGGGAGAGGGATGACTGGGTTTCCCTCCTGGACCTGGTGACCTCATAACCTGACCTTGGATAAGCAACAAATAAGAGATGGCATAAAACTAGTCTCACTAGTTGTGAATTGCTAGGAGGACAAACTCTCTGGGGATTAGTGTGTTATAATATTTCTAACTTATAGATATACATAAAAATGACACATCCTTTGACTTTTTGGCCCCAATATATTTTAAGAAAAAAAAGAATGTTAGTATGGATTGTTCTATGATGTGGGAAATGGACTTCAGATCAGATATTATTACTATTAGACTATTATTATTATTTCTTTTTAAAAGAAGACCATCCTTATAGATAGATAGATAGATAGATAGATAGATAGATAGATAAATACTTTATTCATCCCAATTTGGGAAAATATTGTGTTGCAACAGTGTACAGAAAAACAAGCAAATAGAATAGAATAAAAATATAGAGTAAACATCAGCTATAAACAAATCTACGGTATGAAGAGTAGGGTTAATAATAATAATAATAATAATAATAATAATAATAGTAATAATAATAAACATCATTAAACTAAATAAATAAAAACAGATTGTACATTTAACAATAAAGGTAAAAATAAATAAATAAATTTAACTGAGCAGACTGAACCAATAAGAAATATAGGGTATATGGGTAATTTACATTATATTGTACTATATTAAAGCACATTGAGTTGCCTGTAGTATGAAATGCGCTATATAAATAAAGATGCCTTGCCTTGCCTACTATGATGATATTTGTGCAAATGTTATTAGTGAAAAATGAGCAGTTGTGCAAATTGTCATTGTTTTTAGGAGAGACTTCAAGCCTATTGAGCTTGAAGTTCTCTTCCAGCCAGAGGGGAGGTGTTGTAAATGGTGATGGCTGCTGGTAGGAAGGATTTCCTGAATCGTTCCTTGTGACAGCGGAGCTGGATGAGCCTGTTGGAAAAGGAGCTCTGCTGTCCAACCAGCAACTGGTGGAGAGGATGGGTGGGGTTATCTATAATGGATAACAGTTTGTTCAGTGTCCTCCTCTCCACCACAGATTCAAATGAGTCCAGTTTGCAGCCGATGACAGAACGAGTCTTCTCAATAAGTTTATTAAGCCTGCTGGTGTCACTGGCTCTGATGCTGTTCCCCCAACAGACCACAATGAAGAAGAGTGCACTGGCAACAACAGACTGATAGAACATCTCCAACATTTTGCTGCACACGTTGAAGGATCTCAGCTTCCTCAGAAAATAGAGTCGGCTCATCCCCTTCTTGTAGACAGCATCGGTGTTGGTCCTCCAGTTCAGTCCGTTGTCTAGGTGCACTCCCAGGTACTTGTAGTCCTCCACCACTGCAACGTCCTCTTCCAGAACGCACAGAGGCTTTGGAGCCACCCTCCTCCATCTGAAGTCAGTGACCATCTCTCTGGTCTTTGCCACATTCAGAAGCAGGTGATTTCTGCCAGACCATATTTAAAGTCTGTGGTGTACAAGGTAAACAGGAAAGAAGACAGCACAGTCCCCTGAGGAGCTCCTGTACTGCCAACCACCACATCAGACAGAACACTGCCCAGCCGGACATACTGTGGTCTGTCTGTCAGGTAGTTGGCAATCCAGGAGACGATGGACGTATCGACCCCCATGACCTGCAGTTTGTCACTCAGTAGACCCGGCCGGATCGTGTTGAATGCACTTGAAAAATCAAAGAATGCGATTCTCAAAGTGCAACCCGATCCATCCAGGTACGAGTGAGCACGCTGCAGCAGGTAAACAACAGCATCATCCACCCCCAGGTGAGGCTGGTAGGCAAACTGTAGAGGGTCAAGGGAAGAAGCCACCTGCGGTCTGAGATGCACCAAGACCAGTCTCCCCAGCACCTTCATCAACATGAGATGTGAGAGCTACTGGTCGGTAATTATTAGCCGCTTTCGGACAGAGCCGTTCTAAGAACGCAGTTATAAGAACGGTCCTCCTCGAATTTCGCTCTGATAACTGCCCTTCCCCAGCGGAACTGTTTCAGTCTGCATTCGCACATGAGTTGGGACCAGGTCGGGACTGATGCGCCGCGCGCAGCCGTCTGCGTCAGTGACGTGTTACTTTAGCCGTTTAGCGCCACATTCAACAACAAAACAAAATAAAACAAAATCCGGTAAAAGTAAGGAGAGAAGAAAAAACACCACAAAGAAGCTAATATGGAGAGCTAGAAGGCCACCGTGTTCATGGTCTGCATGATGGTGATATTAATCATGGACGGTCACATCAGGCGTCTAATATCGAGGCTGGAAGAGCACACAGAGAGAGTCAGGAGACGAAGGATCGAGCGCAGGCGATACTTTTTCATTTCATGAAGGAAGAAAAGGAGAGCAGAGCGCCGCAGACAAAGGAGACAACGTCTAAGTTTAACTTATTAAACACGCGCCTGTTGTGTCTGTGTCGTATGAGTAAACATTTCAGCCGTGACAGCATGACAAGGGGCGTAGCTACCAAACACCTCCGTCAGATGTGTTCCTATAGAACCCTGAAAAGACCCAGCCTCGGAGAAGGAGCTGAAAGGGTTATAGGAACTGAGGGAGATGGGTCCCGAGTTCCTGTATGTCCGAATGCGGGAGAAAACGGACCCGTGGATTAAAAGGTTATAAGAACTGCCAAAGGTTCCTACAGTCCGAAAGCGGCTATTGAGTCCAGAAGGAGTCGTCTTCTTCGGGACAGGAACCACGCAGGACGTCTTCCACAGTGCTGGGATCCTCTCTAGTTACAGGCTCAGGTTAAACAGGTGCTGGAATACAGACAGCTGGCTGGCACAGGTCCTCAGAACTCTGGGGCTGATGCCATCAGGTGCTGCAGCCTTGCCTAGGGGGAGTCTCTCCAGCTGTCTCTTCACCTGGCCAGTACTCACAGTCAGGCGGGGGAGGGGTGTTGATGCCTCAATGGGGTAAAAGCAGTCCGGAGGTGAGGTGTTAAAGTCCAATGTACTCAGCAAGGGGGGTTGAAGAGTGGAGGACAAAGGCGTTGAGAGCAGTCAGGGGTTGATGTCCACAGGATGTGTGGTGGGGGGGGCGAGGTGTGAAGTGGAGGAGACAGCTGAGGGTGGGGAGCTGAACCTATTGAAGAAAGTATTCAGCTTGTTGGCCCTCTCCAGGGTGCCCACAGTCTGTCTGCCTTTCACCTTGAAGCCGGTTATGTCTTTCATCCCCGACCACACATCTCTGGTGTTGTTCTGCTGGAGCTTGGCCTACAGCTTCCTCCTGTAGGAGTCCTTGCACTGCCGCAGTTTGTCCCTCAGGTCGTCCTGGATGCTCCTCATCTGGGCTTTGTCTCCTGCCCTGAAGGCCTCCTTCTTCCTGTTCAGGAGGGCTTTCAGGTCACTGGTGATCCAGGGTTTGTTGTTCGGGAAACAACGTACAGTCCATTCCGGCAGTGTGTTATGTTCACAGAACTTAATGTAGTCCGTGATGCAGTCTGTCATGCCATCGATGTCCTCTCCATGTGGCACACAAAGCACGTCCCAGTCAGTCGTTTCGAAACAGTCCTGTAGGGCATCATTAGCCTCATGAGTCCACTTCCTCACAGTCCTTGTGGATACAGGCTGCCTCTGAACCAGGGGGACATACGTTGGTGCCAGAAGGACGAGGTTATGGTCAGATCTGCCGAGGGGGGGAGGGCGGTGACCCTGTATGCATCCTTTGTATTTGCATACAGGAGGTCCAGGGTTTTATTGTCTCTTGTAGGGCAATCAACAAATTGAAATAATGTTGGCAGAGTTGAGTCCAGATTTGCGTGGTTAAAGTCACCATTTATACTCACAAACGCATTTGGATGTTGCGTTTGGAGTTTGGAAACAGTGGAGAGGATGACGTCACTAGCAGCCTCGGCATCAGCTGATGGAGGGATGTAAACAGTGACAATAATGGCGTAGGAGAACCCCCCCTTTCTGTCTTCTCAAACCCCAGCTGGTCGAGGCGGATGGCCACCCTTCCTGAGTCTGGTTCTGCCAGAGGTTTCTTCCTGTTAAAAGGGAGTCGTTTCTCTCCACAGTCGCCTCAGGCACGCTCAGGACGGGAGATTGGACAGAAAAAAGAAAAAAAAAGTTTCAGTGCAATCTGTTGGTTTCCTTAGCTAGGAAATTGTTTTTGAATTGGCTCTATATGAACAAATTGGATTATTTTATGAATAATTATGATTACAATTAATTGAATTCCAATTGGCTTGAATTGGACTTTATTATCTAAGTGCCTTGAGATGACATTTGTTGTATTTGGCGCTATATAGATAAAAATGAATTGAATCGCTAACTCTATGCTAGATTCGCCGGTTAAAAGAATGTTTCCTGCATCTACAGCTCAGCGGTACAGTGTAGGAACAGGGTATAGCCGTAAATTTATACTCAGTCTTAGGAAATTAGGGCATTTTGACTCCATTTGCACGGAGACACGGACCACACTACTTAGCTTTGGACTGCTACGCCAGGCAGATCCAGCGGACGCGGCGGAGTCCCCCACAAACAAAGGCCGCCCATGGTGACGTTGGAGGCGGCGCGACAGGAAGCAGAGGTGCGGCTGCCGGGGAGGACTTACGGCCAAGCTAAAAACTAACCCGTACAGTTCGCCGCTTCCTTCAATATTGCTCGCCAACGTACGCTCCCTGGAAAATAAAATGGACTATCTCAAGCTGGAATTACACTCCAAACTGGAGACAAGAAACTGCTCTGCCATTGTTCTCACTGTGCTCTCGGGGACCGATTCACTGAGCCACGTTTCAGTCAGCCTGGACGGGCTAACAACATTCCGAGCCGACAGGAGCTGCGCACTCACAGGTAAAACCCGAGGGAGGGGTGTCTGCATCTACACCAAAAATAACTGGTGTAACAACGCGACCCGGGTCTCCAGTCATTGCTCTGAGAACATTGAACTTTTGATTGTAAAATGCCAACCCTTTTACCTGCCACGGGAATTCACCTGCGTAACCATTTTTGTGGTCTACATTCCACCCAGCGCCAACACGAAGCAAGCTCTGAGTGTTCTCTACAACAACATCACGGACATGCAAACCACACACCCGGAAGCCGTTTTTATTGTTGCTGGGGATTTCAACCAGGCCAACATGAAGACTGTGCTTCCCAATTTTTACCAACATGTGGACTTTGCTACCAGAGGGGAGAATACTTTGGACCTTGTTTATACCAACATAAAGAAGGCCTACAGAGCAGCCCCCCGCCCCCACCTGGGCTCCTCAGACCATCTCTCTGTGATGCTAATTCCTGCATACCAGCCCCGGCTCACCAGAGAAAAACCTGCGGTGAAGAAGGTGAGAGTGTGGCCTGAGGGAGCGATGTCTGCACTGCAGGACTGTTTTGAGTGCACTGAATGGAGCATATTCAAAGAGGCTGCAACAGACAACCAGCACACCAACGTGGAGGAGTATGTGTTGTGGAGAAAATAGGAGACGAATACGCGTCGGTCAGCAGTCCATTGGGGAGTTTATTGAACAAACTGTCACAGCAAATATGCATACAGGATGTTACAAAATGTCCGCCAGGTTCATCTTGCGAACCAACTTTATACTGGTTTAAATCATAACATGCATGCGTCATCCGGGCCACGATCTTCCTCGGCGGCGCCGAGCTTTTGCTGTAATCATAAACACGCATTCTACCCTTTACCCATATTCATATGAGCCGCACAATAAGGCACACGATGTAATTAGGCCATGTCATGACCTGGTCATGCTCCCACATATGCTGCATCTGTGTCGGACTATATTAGTAGGTGTATGGAGAAAGAGACTGTAACAAAAACAATGGTCACACGGGCCAACCAGAAACCCTGGATGACCAAAGTGGTGCGAGCGAAGCTGAAAGAACGCAATGCTGCGTTCAAATCTGGTGATGCGGTGGCTCTCAGATCGGCGAGGACCAATCTGAACCGTGCCATCAGAGACGCCAAGCGAGCCCACAGTCGGAAAATCCCCGGTCTCTTCCAAGACTCCAGCAACACAAGACAACTGTGGCAGGGCATCCAGACCGTCACGGATTATAAACCCACACCCCCATCCTGTCAGAACGATACCGGCTTCCTCAATGAGCTCAACAACTTCTTCGGAAGATTCGAAGAGCTGAACAACACCCCTGCGAGGAAAGCGACTCCACACCCCGATGAACAGGCACTCAGACTCGAAACCACGGCTGTGCGGAGAGCTCTGAGGAAGGTTAACGCACGGAAAGCTGCAGGCCCTGACAACATTCCAGGTCGGCTGATGAAGGAATGCTCAGACCAGCTGGCCCACGTGCTCACGGACATCTTCAACACGTCCCTGAACCAGGCCGTCGTCCCCCGGTGCTTCAAGTCCGCCCCTATCGTCCCGGTCCCGAAAACGTCTACAGTCACGTGCCTTAACGACTACCGACCCGTCGCACTCACATCTTCCATCATGAAGTGCTTCGAAAGGCTAGTTAAGGACCACATCATTTCCACACTTCCCCCATCACTCGACCCGTTCCAGTTTGTATACCAGCCCAAGCGCTGCGCTGAGGATGCAGTCTCCACTGCTCTACACCTGAGCCTGGAGCACCTGGAAGAGAAGAACACCCACGTGCGGATGCTGTTTCTGGACTTCAGCTCAGCATTCAACACGATAATCCCCCAGGACCTGGTTTGCAAATTGGGCCCCTTGGGACTGAACACCCCACTGTGCAACTGGCTGCTGGACTTCCTCACCGACACAACCCAGTCTGTCAGAGTGGGGAACAACACCTCCAGTGTCATCACCCTGAACACTGGAACCCCCCAGGGCTGCGTTCTGAGCCCCCTGCTGTTCACCCTGATGACCCATGACTGACGTCCACGCTTCAGAACCAATCACATCCTGAAGTACGCGGACGACACTACAGTAGTGGGCCTCATCCGGGACAACAACGAGGTGGCCTACAGGGAAGAGGTGCATCATCTGGTGGACTGGTGCAGAGGGAACAACCTGATCCTGAACGTCAACAAGACCAAGGAGATCATCGTTGACTTCAGGAGATCCAGACCCAGCCACTCACCACTCCTCATCAACGACTCAGCTGTGGAGGTCGTCAGCAGCACCAAGTTTCTGGAGGTGCACATCACAGACAACCTCAGCTGGTCACCCCACATCACATCACTGGTGAAGAAGGGACAACAGCCCCTGCACTTCCTGCGTAGGATGAGGAGAGCTTCCTTCCCTCCCCCCATCCTCCAGACCTTCTACAGAGGGACAATTGAAAGCCTGCTGACTATAGCTGCATCTCCCTCTGGTCTGGGAGCTGTAAGGCCTCCAACTGGAAGTCTCTGCAGAGGGTGGTGAGGACAGGGGAGAAGGTCATCAGGACTCCGCTCACACCCATCAAAGACATAGCAGACAGGCGCTCCCTGTCCAGAGCCCACCAGATCCTCACAGACCCCACCCACCCCAACCATGGACTATTCTCCCTGCTGGCGTCCGGCAGAAGGTTCCGAAGCATCTTCTACAGAACAACCAGATTGAGGAACAGTTTCTTCCCCCTGGCCATAAGACTGCTTAACGCACATCCATCCATCTCCCCCCATAACAACAAACCCCCCCCCCCCCCCCCATTGACATGGACAATACTCGCACATCTGTACTTTACAAACTTCTGTTTGTGCAATTTCCCTTAGGCTGAGTGCAATATTTTAGCAACATTTTTGCACTAAGTGCATTTTGTTTATTTTTTATATTTTTTTATTCCGAGTGCTGGCACATACCACTTCCATACCGATTTTATATTGTACAGTACTGTATAGCTTCAAAATTTAGCGCTGTTGACCGGAAGTCAAGGAACGACATTTCGTTGTCAAGACTCAACTGTGTTTTTTTCCTGCAATGACAATAAAAGAAAGTCTAAGTCTCTCTAAGCCGGGGAGAGCTGCGCTGTGGTCCGGGACGTGCGCGTGCAGCCATGTCTCCGTAAAGCACATAATACTGCACTCCCGGTATTCCTGCTGGGTCTTTATCAGTGCGCCGAGCTCGTCCATTTTATTCCCCAGTGACCTCACGTTGCCCATTATTGTTACTGGAACTGCGGGCTTAAATCTCCTCTTCCTGGCTCTCCGCCAGACTCCAGCTCTGCAGCTCCTTCGGGATGTCCGGCCTCGCTCCGGGCAGTAGCACAGGTTTGCACAGGGCTATCAGCTGGTCGCGGGTGTAAACAATGCCGTGGCTCCTCTGTGCGTGGCTCTCCGTGACAAAAAGTGATGAAAAGTGGAGAAGACAAACCAAAAATCTCCCGAAACAAAAAGTGGCCATTGTAGGCAATGTTTATAAATAAACAGTAAAAAGAAAAAAAACACACAACTAAGAAAAAGTGATAGAAAGGACGAAAAAGGTGAAAAATCACCGGGAGCTGCTGCAACAGGCTGCTACCTAGGGTGCGCCATCTTGATACGTGGTAGATCTTGATATTTGATAATCAAATATACCTGGAGGGCATGCTTAATTTGATAAGTTATGGTAGATTAATTGGTACTATGTTTGTATGTTTGCTACTACATTGCTTTTAAAGTAGTTTTGGTGAATAGTGCAAAGAAATCATCAATGACATTATTCTTCAGGTTTGGAGGCTCGCAAAGTCTTTGATGATGCCAAGTTGTTCCTCGACCGCATGATTGACAGTGGCAGTCTGACTGGACGAGGCCTGGTGGGCTTCTGGCATGCTCAGAGAAATGGTGATGATATCAATGTGTACAAAGGAGAGGTTACAGTGGACAAGGACACAAAACCCACTGCCATATTTCATGGCTTACGACAGCAGGTGAGCAACTCTATTTGAAGATTAATTTCTCATTAACACCAGTGCCCATACCACCTCGCAGCAGCGTGGTAAGGGTTTTTTTCCCCAACATTCTGTAAGGAACTGGATTATATTAATTGCTTACAGATATTCTCTGGTCACAAAAGAGAAACAAACATTTTTTTTCTGCAAGCACATACAGCAGATAGATGTACAAAAAGTAGCTGCTGAAATGGATGATAATGTGTTTGTTCCTGGTTGTGTGTTTCTATTTTCATATGGTCAGTACTCAATATTTTCAAATGACCAAACTAGATTCTGTTCACCATCGTCCTGAAAGTCACAATGTTAAATATTTAAATCAGGGTTAAGACTTGGCTTTAGACTAAGGGTTAGGGTTGGTTCATCAGTCGTGATGGCAAAGTTAAGGGATATAAAATTGTTTTAACTGAGAGTTGGCAAAAAGATATTATAACCTGATTTGCGTGTGTGTTTGCGCACGTGCATTTGCTGCAGGCGGAGAAGGACAGCTCCAGCTCAGAGCCCTACCTGTGTGTTTCTGACTTCGTGGCACCCATAGAAAGCAACGTGGTAGATTATATTGGTATGTTTGCTGTGGGTGTATTTGGAGCTGAAGAGCTGAGTCAACAGTTCCAGGCCCAAGGAGACGACTACAGTAGCATCATGGTCAAAGCTCTTGCTGACCGTCTGGCTGAGGTAGTGTATGCATGGTTCAAGTGTTCTAGAAAAAACAGAAAACTTTTGATTTGGAGACTGTTCTTGTATCCAAAAAAATAAATTATTATTGATGTTCAGATATAACAAATGTTCTGGGGGAAAGGTTAGTACCAACATTATTTTCCCTGCATCTCCCATTTTATATAAACACATAACATACATAATTGAAAAGAATTAAGATAATGATGAATGCAGGCAATTTTTGAGGACAATTTGAAATCTTCCAGAGAACTGAGACAGTGGTCCAAAACATAAAGAAACACTCGAGTGGTCTAAGGGGACATTTAAATGTCTTGAACTGGCCTAGTCAAAACTCAGACCCAGTCTAAGAATCTGTGGTTTGACTGAAAGTTTGCTTTACATCAGAAAAGTCCACTCACATTGAACGAATAGAAAACAGTTTTACCATGAGGAATGGACAAGATTCCCTGTGGCAAGATGTGCCAAGCTTTCAGAGACATTCCCAAAAAGAGTGGTATCTATAATTTCAATTGTAAAAGGGGAACTCTCGAAAGTATTTATTTGGCGGGCTATATTTATCCACACTCAAGTGTCAATTTGTTGTTTTATAACAGTCCTTTTTAGGATAAAGAAAAAAAAAATAATTCATCTTCAAAGTGGTAGGCATGTTGTGTTGATCAACTTATACAACACCCCCAAAATAAATTTGAATTCCAGGTTGCGGGGTAACAAATTAGGAGAAATGCCAAATACGGTGAATACCCCATAAAGTCTATGGGGGAGACTGAGACATGATGTTGGAGTGTGAGTGTGAATGGGTTAATAGGGCTTGCCATGCAAAAGCGCTTTGAGGTAGAGTAGAAAAGCACTATGTTAATAGTCCATTCACAATTTACTATTTACTTCCACTATCTGCCTCCTTTTGACTTCCAGGCATTTGCTGAGGAGCTCCATAGTCGAGTACGAAAGGAGCTGTGGGGTTACTGTGCTGATGAGGCTCTGCAGGCTTCGGACCTCCACAAAGTTCGTTACAAAGGCATCAGACCTGCAGCTGGCTACCCCAGCCAACCAGACCACACAGAGAAGATAGTAATGTGGAGCCTGGCTGCTGTTCAGCAGAATACTGGTGAGAATACCCCAAACCTCATCATTCTTCTTTTTTTTTTAATACCAAGGCTTACATTATTCATTCTCAAGTCGAAAGTTCATACTTACATTTTTTAACAACACAGACAGATTTGAGTTGCTTTACTGCATACATTTACAAAATAATGAAGCAAAACTTTCTTTTAATACTCTCCTATCTTTCATAAAGACAAACTACTGATGGTACAAGGCATAATAGAAGTTGGTGTAATTTGTATAGTTACAGTATGTTTCTTAATATATTTTTCAGTCTGGTAACGTGTTCTGAAAAAACAAAATATGTTACTCGCAAAATTCAGGCACTTATTTTATACACAAGCATCTTGCTTTTTCTCTATTATACATACACATACATACTCACTGATATTCTGATTTTTGGGTGACCACTCTACCATGGTTGCTCAGAATTATTATTGGTAAACTTTGTTACTTTTGTAATTGCACTATTTGATACTTGCTGCCATGCTGTAAATGTTGCATTCATTTAGCTGAATTTGAGTCATGGATGACTCGGTCAATATCAATAGAATGATGGCCTTGGGACAGAGCAAGACTCACCACAAAGAAGTCCCATAGCATATTATTTATTTGGTGCCTTTTGCAACTTCACACTGGGAATGTGGAGTGGGCTTTGCTAAACTGCTTCATTCACACTAAAAATACTGTGTTCCTGGGTTGAAAGTCACTGTTTGTATCTCGTTCTTTGTTAACTTGTTGTACATTCATGTTTGGTATCTTACAAATATCTGTCTTCCTTTTTTATATGTATATCTATATAATAACTGTGCATTATGTATTTAGGTATTGGTCTGACAGAGTCCTTGGCAATGACGCCTGCTGCCTCAGTGTCTGGACTTTACTTTTCCAACCCTCAGGCCTCATATTTCACCGTTGGAAAGATCACCAAGGAGCAGGTTCATCTATCCTTTCATTATCTAAAATTGTCGCAAGTAATTGGAGAGTGTCTGCTTTGGCATCAATCCTTTGGTAACTTGACATCTGTTAACAAAGGCCCTTTTCAGACACAATATACAGTACATAACATTATTGTCTTCATAAATCTATGAGCTTTCTGTCATTCATACATTGTCACATTTACATTAATGTTCCTTACAGCTTAATTTAGCTTCATGATTGTGAAAGTGGCAAAGGCAGCTACAGTACATGTACAAAATTTGCCCTTTCACACAAGATTGAATAGTACATCAAGGAAAATACAGCACAGTGAAGTACAACTTTATGGAGTCATATTTTTCAAAACCATATGTCATATTGCCAAAACATTTCATGCAAGTGTGCCAAGCATGCCATGGGTGTGTAAGACATAAAATCCTACAATGCTCTTGTAGTGACGGCAAGAAGCATTAGCTCCAATCAAACTGTTTATGTTGAGATTTTCTAAAACCCAACTAATACCCAGAAAAGACCCCAAATCCAAGACAACAAAAGTTTTTGCAAATTGTATTGTAAAAGTTCAAAAGAAAATAACAAAAAAGAAAGAAATGTATAGAAAAAGGCTTGAAACTTCAGGAGTATACTTCAAGGTATGTGTGGTCGGTGATTAAAAAGATCACAGGCTTTAAGGAGAAGGTGAATCAGACTGACTGAAGTCTGGCGAGGGAAATGAACTGAACATATTAACATAAACATTTTAGAAGGTTAAATTATGTTCTTGAGGTGTGATGTCTGCCTCCAGACAACACATATTTTCTGGACAAACGGCTTCCCTGTAACATCTGATCATTGATTACAATGAATTGAACTCCAATTGGCTTGAATTGGACTATATTATTTAAGTGCCTTGAGATGACATTTGTTGTAATTTGGCGCTATATAAATACACTGAATTTAATTGAATTGAATCTCTACAGTGTCATCTTGCACCTCAGTCATGGCTCGTAACACTGCAGGATATACACTGAGATCCTCTTAGTGTGCCTGCATAGAACAGCTAAATTGGACTTACAGAACTTCTTCAACCATAGCCTAAGTCAGGAGAAAGTTCAGTCGTGTGGAGTACAACAACTGGATTGTTACTGTTCATGAAAAAAGATCATCCATCTGCCCTGAACAGACCAGTTTCCCTAACATCCCATATCATGACAGTCCTGGAGAGACTCACTTAAGTAAGCAAATGAATACCTTTCGAGACCCACTACAGTTTTCGTATCATCCTGGGGTTAGTGTTGCCATGATCTACTCACTCCAGCGAAGATAATGATCTATCATTTTTCTAGTTCTTTAATTAAAATTCACTGCACTGTTAGGTGAGAAGCTCCAGAAAATAGAAGTGGATGTCTCCACAGTTACCTGACAGTTTGTGAGACTGAATGGTTTTGTTAACGAGAGGGATGGTCAACAGCACAGGAGCATGACAGGAGACTTTACTCTTGACTTCACTTTCTTTCTCTTTTCTTTCAGTACAACTTTAGTTATTCCTGCCCATAGCGATAACTGTACAGTATGTTTTTGTTATTTTATAATGAATAATAACTAAAAAATATTATTATCTTTATAATCCGAAAAATTTAATAATTTTGCAGTATAAAGTATTATTCAATTTAATTTAATAAGATACAGTGAGACTCCAACCACCAATGTGTCCCATCTCCTAACAAGTACTATATGTTTTTGTGTCAAAACTAATAAAAGTAATATATTCTTTTAGCCTCAGTAATCAAAGATCAGTTGAACAATAAAAAAAAAAAAAAGCTTAATTGAGATCAATATAAACTAATGTCAGAATAGGAATAATCCAAACTAGAGCACAGGGCACAAACCAGGCTAAACTTGTATTATGTCTGCTCATCTTTTCTGCAGGTGGAAGACTATGCCAGAAGGAAAGAGATGAGTGTGGAAGAGGTGGAAAGATGGCTTTCTCCCATCCTTGGTTATGACAGGGATGTATAGTATTTACTAGTCGAATCAGAGCAGAGAATCAAGTTTACAGTTCACATTTCCACTGCTGCTCACACAGGTTGTTACTCCAGCTGTTGAATGTACTCCAGAACTGATTTCTCAGTGTATATTGTTTACTTCTGGACGCAACACACCAAGCCTTAGCATTTTACTCTGTATATTCAACTGAATGTCAGAGTGAACCACAGTGGGGTCTTTTTTTTTTTTTTTAGACCTTTGCTCTGACTGGTTATGAAAAACCTGCTGCCGCTAAACGCCAAGCATTCAAACATTTATTGCCTGGATCAGCTGAAACACTGGAAAATCTTATTGATTGACTGATTGAGACTATGCCTAATTACTACACAGACAAGCATATTCACCTGATACACGTTTTAATCACCTTGCAGTAATAAAAATATGAAACATGGCAAACTCACTGTGACAGGATTTATGAATCAGTTTTTTTTCACTTTAAAGATATCACCTCACTCTTGAAATAATTCAGCAAGCAAAATGGCTAAGGTAGTAGACCTTCTCCACTACTTCCAATGATGACAGTGTGATCCTGGGCCTTACCACATGCAGAGGGTACTTTTGGAAAGACCCAAAGGAATGAGAAACACATTTGAACAGAGCGTAAGGAAATATCTTACCAAATAATCACTAAATTAAAAGATTTGATATGTGTTGTCTGTCCTGGTAGGATAGAACAAAAATGAATTAAGTGGCATAAAGTATAAATCTATGTGTTTATGGTAATCTTCATTAACGGAATTACATCATGCAGAAATTATAAATCCCCAATTAAAAAAAAAATGGGATGCTCTGTAAAATTTAAATAAAAACAATGCAATAATTTGCAAATCTCCATCCATCCATCCATCCATCCATTATCTTCCGCTTTTCCGGGGATCGGGTTGCGGGGGCAGCAGCCTAAGCAGAGAAGCCCAGATGTCCCTGTCCCCGGCCACTTCCTCCAGCTCTTCTGGAGGGACCCCGAGGCGTTCCCAGGCCAGCCGAGAAACATAGTCTCTCCAACGTGTCCTGGGTCTTCCCCGGGGCCTCCTCCCAGTGGGACAGGCCCGGAACACCTCACCAGGGAGGCGTCCAGGAGGCATTCTCACCAGATGCCCGAGCCACCTCATCTGACTCTTCTCGATGCGGAGGAGCAGCGGTTCTACTCCGAGCCCCTCCCGGATGACCGAGCTTCTCACCCTATCTCTAAGGGAGAGCCCAGACACCCTCCAGGATCCTGCCGAGGGTATAGAGCTGGTCCACTGTTCCACGGCCAGGACGAAAACCACACTGCACCTCATGAATCCGAGATTCGACTATCCGGCGGATCCTCCTCTCCAGTACCCCCGAATAGACCTTGCCAGAGAGGCTGAGGAGTGTGATCCCCTATAGTTGGAACACACCCTCCGGTCCCCCTTTTTAAAGAGGGGGACCACCACCCCGATCTGCCAGTCCAGAGGCACTGCCCCCGATGTCCATGCGATGCTGCAGAGGCGTGTCAACCAAGACAGCCCTACAACATCCAGAGCCTTGAGGAACTCAGGACGGACCTCATCCACCCCCGGGGCCTTGCCACCGAGGAGTTTTTTAACCACCTCGGCAACCTCAGCCCCAGAAATGGGAGGCCCCACGTCCGAGCTCCCCAACTCTGCTTCCTCATCGGAAGGCGTGTCGGTAGGATTGAGGAGGCCCTCGAAGTATTCCCCCCACCGACTCACGACGTCCCTAGTTGAGGTCAGCAGAGCCCCGCCTTCACCATACACGGTGTTGACGGTGCACCGCTTCCCCCCCCGAGCCGCCGGGTGGTGGACCAGAATCTCTTCAAGGCCGTCCGGAAGTCGTTCTCCATGGCCTCCCCGAACTCCTCCCAAGCCCGAGTTTTTGCCTCAGCAACCGCCGAGGTCGCGTTCCGCTTGGCCTGTCGGTACCCATCAGCTGCTTCCAGAGTCCCACTGGCCAAAAAGGCCCGATAGGACTCCTTCTTCAGCTTGACGGCTTCCCTCACCACTGGGGTCCACCAGCGGGTTCGGGGGTTGCCGCCACGACAGGCACCGACCACCTTGCGGCCACAGCTCCGGTCGGCCGCCTCAACAATGGAGGCACGGAACATGGCCCATTCAGGCTCAATGTCCCCCACCTCCCCTGGGACATGGCTGAAGCTCTGCCGGAGGTGGGAGTTGAAACTCCTCCTTACAGGGGATTCCGCCAGCCGTTCCCAACAGACCCTCACAATATGTTTGGGCCTGCCAGGTCTGACCGGCTTTCTCCCCCACCAGCGGAGCCAGCTCACCACCAGGTGGTGATCAGTTGACAGCTCCACCCCTCTCTTCACCCGAGTGTCCAGGACATATGGCCGCAAGTCCGACGATACGACCACAAAGTCGATCATCGAGCTGCGGCCTAGGGTGTCCTGGTGCCAAGTGCACATATGGACACCCTTATGCCTGAACATGGTGTTCGTTATGGACAGTCCGTGACGAGCACAGAAGTCCAATAACAAAACACCACTCTGATTCAGATCGGGGGGGCCGTTCCTCCCAATCACGCTCCTCCAGGTCTCACTGTCATTATCCACGTGAGCATTGAAGTCCCCCAGCAGGACGAGGGAGTCTCCCGGAGGAGCACTCTCCAGTGCCTCCTCCAGGGACTCCAAAAAGGGTGGGTACTCTGAACTGCCATTCGGTGCATAAGCACAAACAACAGTCAGGACCCGTCCCCACACCCTAAGACGGAGGGAGGCTACCCTCTCGTCTACCGGGGTAATCTCATAAACAAATATTTTCATTAACGATAGAACATAAAAAACATATTGTTGAAAATATGACATTACTATTTCATGAAAAATACTAGTTCATCTTGAATTTGATGGCTGGAGTGACTTTCAAAAAGGTTGTGACATGGCCATGCGGAGCATCCCATCTAGCTGCTCAACAGTCCTGGGTCTTCTTTGCCATCTTTTGCATTTCATGATGTGCCAAATGTTTTAAATTAGTGACTCTTCTGCCATGAAGCCATACTGTTGAAATTAATGATGTATGTGGTTTAAGCAATATCTTGATGAAATGTGCAAGACCTTCCCAGAAAAAGATGTTGTCTGGATAACACCATGTGTTACCCTAAAACATGTATATACTTTTCAGCATTGATGTAGCCTTTCCAGATCAGCAAGTTGCCAAGTCCATAGGCACCAATGCACCTCTATTCCATCAGAGATGCAGGCTTTTGAACTGAGCTTTGATAAGCCAAATGGTTCCTGTCCTCTTTAGTCCAGAGGACACAGAGTCCATGATTTCGGGAGAGGAACTTAAACTTTTTACTTTTAATTTTACAAACTGGAAAATTGTTGTGGTCAGTTATTTTCAAATTAATTTTAGCTTAGAAAAGAAGGTGATGTTTCTGAACTAGGCTTGTATATGGCTTCTTCTTTACATGATAGACCTTGAACGTCATTTGTGGATAGTTAAGCTAACAGTCTTAATGATATCTGGAAGTGTTTTTGTGCCCATGCAGTGATTTCCATTCAAGAATCATACCATTGCCCAAAGATCAGGAGCATTCAGTGTTGAATTTTGTCCATGTCTCTTGCACATTTGATTGGAATCATTTGATTGTGGAATATTAAATGTCTTAAAAATTTCATCAAGCGACAGTTTTAAATTTTTTTCAGACTGCTTAACTTCTGCCATCTTTATATATATATATATATATATATATATACACACACACACACACACACGGCTGTCAAATTCAAGATGAGCCAATATTTTTCAGGAAAAAAAGATGTCCTATATTCCACATTTAACTTTGTTTTTTGTAAGTAAAATATTAGTTTGAGATTTGCAAAACATGAGATTGTTTTTATTTACATTTTTACATGGGGTCCCAATTTTTGTAGTTGAGGTTGTACTGTCTGTGCTGAACTGTATAGAGACCTGAAATTGTCATGGTTTAACCAAGATTTCTGACCCACATGCAGAGTACTCCCAGGAGACAAATAGTTTTAAGAAATTTATTTTAACAAATTAAGAATGCAGTTCAGAGGGTTCGTCTTTCAGGGAATTCGGGTGAAGCGGCCGGTGTTATGCGGGGCAGGAGCTGGATCTCTGGAGAAAGCACAAATTAGTGAGTAGGAAAATAAGGTAACTCCAGTACTTGAGGTTCTGTTTACGGAGATTCAGGAGATGATCCGCCAGGGGAGATTGCCGAGGTTCCAGGAGGCTCAGGGTTTCACAGGTAAACGATGGTGGTTAAACTTCCAGGGAGCACGGTAGAGAGCGGACAGGGATCGATCAAAGCCACAGACTGAGGAAGGAGGGCTGAGCTGCCAGTCAGGAACTTGAACCAGGGATTTCCAAGTCACCTCCAGTCACCTCAGTGACTGCTACACTCAATCTGATAAAAGTCTAAGATAATTAATAAGGTACAATAACATGTAGATGAATCAGTCTGTCAACAAAGATGCATACTTAAGGTAAATTTAGTTGTTTGCGCACAAAACATTTTTGTTTAATTAGTTAATCTTTCTTAAATCGTCAATATTGCATGGAGGCGGGACTGTCATAATAATTAACATGGTTTTGATGCTTTAATTATTTACTTAAAGTCACAGGATGCGATGTAAATGTTTTGATAGAACAATTGTCTTCAAGAGCTAAATACCCAAGTCAAAAGCATTAATAAACTACTACTTTTTATTCTGCTATTCAAAAAATATCTGGAACCTCCTGTAGTTTTGGTTGATTGTTTTGCAGCTCTTTAGCCATTTTAGAAAATAACAGATGGGACAGGACCTTCATGTGTTTAAGAGATGCCCCCAACATCTCTACCGGAAACTGAACTGGATCTGCCCCTTCAGTTTCTCTTCTTATTACTTATTTACTGCTTAATTTGATGGTTGAAGTGTTCCTCATATTTTGGCCTTTAAGCCCTGATGCTGCAGCGACTGATCCAAATTCATATGAAAATGTTATACTAAGTCGCAAACATATTGGGAAAATTTTTTTGGGGAATTATTTTTATTCAAGGCAAGTTGCTAAGTAAGAAGGTTCTGTCTCATGTTTACTGTACTATAAAAGCATATTTGTCAAAGATGTCTGCTTTAAAATGGCTCTACAGTCTTCTGGGCTTTTGGAAATGGTTAAAAGTGAGGGGACTAAATATGCTTTTCTTTGCAATATGTAAGAAAGATTTACACTTTTTTTTAGATTGAACCATACAAGTCAGTAAAGCCATCCTTCACTGTGAATTGCACTTCACTCACACAACGCTTAAAGTTTTACCAACCCAAGTGCCGTTTTGAGTCTTGATTATACATAAAATAAATTAACTGCAACAGGACCTTCATGTCTAAAAAAAAATAATAAAAAATCTACCAAACTTTTTCAATGACACAATGAAATAATTGGTTTTCTTTTTGTTTTAAAATTCTATGCACAGTATTATTAAAAGTTCCAAGGAGCAAGAGGTTTTTTTTGGGAATATTTTAAAGTATTTACTTTGTAATATTTTACTTGAGCAATAGTTCTCCAGACTTTCTGACTATCACTGACCTATGAGAATCGTTTAAACAAAAAACATAGGTAACTCGAAGAATGGGCTGCACGGTGGTAGCTCCATCGCCTCACAGCAAGAGGGTACCAGGTTCGATTCCCGTCTGGGGCCTTTCTGTGTATGTGTGGGTTCTCTTCGGGTACTCTGGCTTTCTCCCACCCCTCAATAACATGCATGTTAGGAAGGGAGAAATAAACCAGGGTAGGATTCTCTTCAGCCTTGGCATCGCTTATGGGAGGGAAAACTCAGACAAGAAAACCAACGCAAAGACGAATGTCGCAAGTAAAGGCAGCTTGTCATGGAGACAAACGAGATGACGACTCTAAGGATGAACTAATGTTGTCTACAAAAAAAAAAAGTTAGCAAAGGGACACGGTGCTCCCTATAAACACTGTGTGCTGCTTCCCAAATAATAAGCCCTATATCACGAGCAACATGATATCATGATAACATGTTCAACAGGAAAAAAAGGACGTTCAGAGATGGAGACCGAGGGGCTGAAGCAGGCACAGAAGGAACTAAAGGTCCGTCTGCGGGAGGCCAAGGAGTCCTACAGCAGAAAGGTGGAGCAGAAACTTTAAAAAAAAAACTTAAAAGAGGTCTGGGAGGGGATGAAGACAATCACAGGCTCCAAGAAGAGCTGCAGCACCGCAGAGGGGGACACACTGGGAGCAAACCAGTTTAACCACTTCTTCAACAGGTTTGACTGTAATGCTAATGTGTCTCCAAACCACCCTTCTCACCTACAAACCTCCTCAACACCCATCCCCAGCAGTCGGGGGGAGGAAATGGAAAACAACAGCACCTGGTCTCCTGGATTATCTCACCGAGAGACCACAGTTTGTGAGGCTGAGCAGCTGCACTTTGGACACCGTGTTCTGCAGCACAGGGGCACCGCAAGGGACAGTGCTCTCCCCTGTCTTCTTCAGATTTATTTTTTATATATTTTTATATTTATATATATATATTAGTGCAGCCTGAATCAGGTTATCATAAAAGAAAATAAATGAATATGAATCTGAATAAATATACTGTCATTATTTATTAAACAAAAACATCTAAGTACATCTAACTGTCCAGTTACTCGAGGTGGCACCGCGGCGGCTACGGTAGCTAGCAAACTTGCTAAAATGGCGACTGCGAGCCCAGATGCCAGCGACACACCTGCGGGCATTTTATCAACAAGTCAACTGGTTTCCGAACTTGAGAAACAACGTGCCTCGCTGCTGAAGGACATGTCGATCTTAATCCAGGAGTCTATTAGACCATTACAGTCCTCGGTGGACGCACTCCGCGAGACAGTGAATCACTTTAATGGCCGCCTCGCTGCTGCAGAGACCCTGGCCGGGGACAACTTTGAGCGCATAACAAGCACGGAAAAGACAGTGAAGATGCTGGAAGCCCAGAACAAGTCTCTCCAGGACCGCCTCGACGATCTGGAAAACAGGTCCCGTAGAGTTAACCTCCGGATAATTAACATCCCTGAGGGCAGTGAAAAGGGACGGGACCCGACCGAGTTCATATCTGATCTGCTGATGAAAAACCTCGGCCCCGACGTCTTCACCAAACCCCCGGAGCTCGAAAGAGCACATCGCTCCCTAGCCCCTAAACCTGGACCGAGAGGCAGCCCCAGGCCTTTTGTGATATGCTTCCATCGTTTTCAGGAGAGGGAGAAAGTGCTTCGTTGGGCCAGACAACACGAGCTTAAGCACTGCGAGACAACGGTCCGGGTGTACCCAGACTTCAGTGCCATTACTGCAAAGAAACGAGCCGCCTTCAACAAAATCAAGCAAGCGCTTTACCAGAAAGGAGTCACGTTCAGGCTCAGACCCGGCGGCAGAGACAAGCTATTGGACGGGCATTTAAATGAGTAGGGGGGGGGCCCCTAGTGGGGGGTCTGGGGGTCCTCCCCCAGAAAATTTGGTATTTCTTAGATGCAATTTTCTGCATTTTAACCGAATTGTGGGCCCCGTTTCAGCCCAATAAGGAACTGTCCTTTTGTTACTAAATACGTGACGATTTCATTATTTCAAGGAACGGTTGGCAACTCGTTTAGGCAGCCCTGGCAAACACATCACGCTTCCTTTAAAGTAGGCATTCAGAGACATCTCGAATAGCCTGCACAGTTTAATCCACTCTGTATAATCATCGGTGCATAAATTGAACGCAAAGCCCAGATCACGTTTGCCCCTTTCTACTCGCCATTAATACTAATACACACAACGAGCAAACAGGAGCGGAACAACAACAGCAACGTCCACGCACGGCCACTGTGAATTTAGACTGTCGTTGAGCCGACATCAGAACGCATTTGAACATGTAGTTCAGGGTCGGACTGGGAAAAAAAATCGGCCCTGGCAATTTTCCCCGGGACAAGCCCCCCCCTCAGTATTAATTAGTATCTCCAATCTAATTAAATAAAAATAAAAAAACGAGCACAGACCGCTCAGTCAATGGCATGTACCCATAGAAAAAATACACACCCAACACACAACCTGACTATCAACTGCTAACAACCATGATCAGTAACCTACACAAACCCAGACACATAATGGCTCGGCGGCCAGCAATCGGATAAACCAATGAAGTGAATCAATCCTGTGAAAGAATGAAAACAAGTGAATGAAACCTGCACTCACCCATTATGAAGTTAACTCTGCCAGCCCCATACTCTTGCCCCTGCTCAGCCAACTCCTTGACGTCGGGTATGGTTGGTAACGTTACGGCGGCTAGCATTAGCAACGAGGCTGCTAGGCATGCTAAATCGGTAAGCATTAGGCTACTGAAGAAAGCTAGTCTTTTTAGTTACATTATATTTTCATCTTTCTTCTCGGCTATAACCTTTGTTTACGGCCACTGGCCCTAACCTGACGCGTTAGCTTAGCTGTCAAATCACCGGAAGTTTTCACCGGAAGTACTGGCGCACACACAAAAGCTCTCTCCAGACATAAATTTCTTTCATTCCGCCCAGATGAAATTTAATGCCACTCTTTGAAAATCAGAGAAATTTAAGACATTTTAAGACCTTAAAAAACGTATTTTTTATTTAAGACTTTTAGATCGTGTCCCCTCATGCACTGCAGTGTTTGAGGCAATCTCCGGTCAAACATCAAAGTGAACCCAGGGGGGGCACACCGGCGTGGATGGGGGGGCAATGCCCGCGAGTGCCCCCCCGTGGCGCCGGCGCTGTTCAGGCTTCTCTTCCCTGCTCGTCTGCAAGTTTCATATGAGGATGAAACGTTCACTTTTGAGACTCCGGAGGACGCGCACGCATTTTACAACGAGCGAGTGATAACTAAAGAGTGAGACGCAGTATGCTCCTCGCTGTCATCCACACCTGGATTTTTCCTTCCCCGTTTGTTTGAATGAGACCGCCTGCTCCTGTTACTGCCTGCTGCCCTGTGGACTTTACTGTTTTGCGGACAACTTCAACGAGAGCCGTGGTAACCATGGAAACGGGTAAGCGCTTAAAGCGGCAGTCGGCAACTTTTTTTAGTCATATTAGGTTGAACTGTCATGGGATTCTGGAAGTAGAATATTAAATAGGCTGTTTAGGAAAAATAACGAAATCTGTAGCTCCCTCTGAAGCCTGTAATCATGCTTACAAAAACCGAGCGCTCCCGGCTGTTTTTAACCAATCAAGTTAGGGTGGAGGAATCCTACCTGTCAATCACAGCTTGTGCACACGCTGCTGAGCGTGAGTCTGCCCCAGCTTGTGTGCGCTCACACTGGTGTGAACTCACGTGCACAACCTCGTCCACAGAGGGGGAGGGGTTTGGGGGGCGATTCGGAGATTGTTAGAGGTTGGGGGAGGGACCTGAAAGTTGTGTCAGTTCGAATTTTCCGACTTTAGACTCGGAATTTTGAAAACTTGCCGACTGCAGCTTTAAACTGTGCTTACGCTGATCATGCTCTAGGAGCCATCTGCATGACTTATTTTATATTTTGCTCCGTCACGTTGGGGACTTTATTTTCTTCCAACTGTGCAGTGCGGGTAACATTCGTATGTTATCACTACCTCTTTTTTGTTGTTGTTATTGTCGTTATTGTCCTGATTTTTCTGGTAAACATTTTAAGTTGGTCTTGGTGAGTCCTTGGGTTGGTTGATGTGCCTCTGATGCACTCATGTCTATCAGATGGGAAACATTGCTTTATTAGACACTTCATTTTATTATTTATTTTCCTCTGACCTCACTACCTCTTTTTGTTTACGTTTACGTCTTGCAGTGGAATTTACTAAGTATGACGGTTTCTTTATTATTAATGGCCTTTTACCTTATATTAAAGACTAATGTTGACTTTCTGTAATCTTAAGTCGTTGTTTAAAAAGTGGTATTCTTCTTATATAATGTTCATGGATGACCTCTTGAACGAGTGAATGTTATGGAAGCAGAAGGTGTTGTCCAAACTGGGTCATTTCCTTCAATTCACTTAGATGGGACTTCAGTCTGGTGAAGGCAGTGGTCTTCCCGATTCTGTATAAGCTGCTGGTGGTGTCACAGCCTGTAAGGGCATGGCATGCTGGCAAACAGTCACAAAAATCTGGGCCAAGCTTCTCACAGATTGAACTGACTGGGATGAATCTTTCCTTCAGGCCATGTCCAGAGTGCATGTACACTTCAGAGGATCCAAACATTCCTCTGCTTGTATAGTAGATAAGCAGCACCAGCACATCTGTATCATCTGATTTGACTATTAGACAAGAATGTGACTGTGCAAGTTGTATTGCATGTAACACCATTCTTGTATCGGCTTCCTCCTGGTCACTGAAAAACTCTGTCAAGCAGTCAATGCCTGACTTCCTGACTCTCTTAACCTCTTCACCATTATCAAAGCCACCTGCCAAGATTATAGTTTTCTCTGAAGAGAGTCTCATTGGTCCAGTGCTGGTGATGTAGCCACTTACAAAGCTGCATAGAGCAGCTTTGTTTCCACTGCTCTTGAGATATTTCCTAAAGTTCGGCACACTGGCTTGTCCTGTGATTATATGTGTCCTAGTAATTTGAATGGCACCCCGTCTTTGCCGCTCAAAATCTTTTACTGAGTGTTGCTGGTCATACCTGTCAAACACTAAAGCAACACAGCGGACTCCTTCCTTTCCCATTAACATCCTTATCCTCTTCCAGACACACTCTGCCAGCTCGTTAAATGTCTGGAAGGCTGCATCATGGAGACTTTGTAGAACAGCCATGCCATCAATGATGTACGCTGATGGAGCATCACCATTTGGCTGTTGTGGCTCTTCTACAACAGCCTCCAGTTTTTTCGCCAGATCAGATTTTGTCGTTTTTCTCATGCCTCCATCGTCATAAAACAAGGAGGGTGGGACAGCTGCCAGTTCATGACACATCACTGACTCCAAAGATACTTCTCTTTTCTTCGAAACAGCAAGTAGTCTTCGAAAGAGCACATCTGAATCCATGTGAAACTGCTTAGAGCGGACTCCAATAGTTGCTTTCATTTCCTTGAAAGTCATACAGTGCTGTCTCTTTTCTGGCTCCCAGAAGCTCTTTGTTTTGTTTGACAGACGTTCATCAATAAAGATGGCATTCTGCTTTGCACCCTCTTGGAGGAAGTTTGACAGCCCTTTTGTAACTTGCTCAGATGCAACCTGACCACTTGCAATATTGATCAACTCCTCAGGAATGCTTTCAAGATCAAAAGGATTCTGTCTCTGCTCCACAAATTCCATTATCTTCTGTATGTCTCTCTCATCTCTTTCCGTTCTGGATGCTCCATGCTCCTGATGTACTTTTGGGCCCTTTGCATCAGTGTCACAAAGCTCTTTCATGGCATCCATATATGCTGTTGTTACATGTCTTGTCATCAGCCATCTTGTGAGAGCTCCTTTTCTCAAGGTAAAACCAACAACTCCACCCTGACTCTTGCCTTCACGATTAATGGTTTGCTCCAGTGCCTGATCAGATGCCACACAGTTGAAATGCCTATCTTCAGACCGTCGAACAACAAACCCACCTCGCTGCATGAATTCGTATGCCTCTGGCTGTTCCTGTTCAAGAGCTTTCATTTCTGCAACATAGACAGGCATATATTTTGAGTAATTGGTCCTTCCAGCAGCTCTGAACCAAGGCATGATTTCAGACATGCAATTTAGGTGAAGCTGAAAGTCAGCTTCGCGTTCTGAACGAAGGACCCGTAACAACAGATCAGCAGCATTAAGGAACATGATCCAATATTTGAATGTTGCGGATTGTTTAGCTCCCTCATTTATGAAGTCCTGGATTTTTGTCTGAATGTCGTGAAGTTTAGTCTCCACCTCACCAATGAGCTGTTGAGCAGACGCTTTGTTGTTTCCATGAAATGCATGCTGCACATCTTGTAAGAGTTGCTCTTGCTCTTCAGTCATTTGACAGTGATCTTGTGTTTTCAGCCATGACTGCATAGTCTTCCAAAAGAGCCTGAAAAGAGCCTCAGATGCTAGCTTTATGCTTCTCACTCCTCTTGCCAGTTGTTTTCCTTGAAGCATCTGATGGGCTGTTCCTTCTGCATACACATCTGACTCTGTCAGTATGTCACACAGTCCACCATCCGCATACAGCTTTCCAATGCTTGCCAGGTAAGCCATCGTAATATGCATGCCTCCCAGCCTCATTGTGATCTTTCCATGTAAAGGAAGGGGTTTGCTCCACAGTATCTGTTGTGCCTTACTGTAAATAGCTAGGTCTGCAGTCACAAGAATGTGATCCTGTCCCAGCTCTGCAGCAAGCTGTACAAGTCTCATCAAGGCAGTGTAGATGGTGGAGAATTCTGAGGGTGATTCTCTTATGAAAGGCATGTACAATACACTGGCTACAGAGCAAGCAGTGTCTGATGTGTAGGCATTGAATGCAGACCATGAAGGGACATGTTGCTGGTTCTTAATTGCATTTCGTGAAAGCTTCCATACCAGATCTCTGTCTTCAGCTGCTTTTGAGACTGCTGTATTTGTGTTTGGCAACATAGATTGGGGAAACTCAGGTGGTTCTGGTCGCTTTGGTGATTTGATGTATCTGCCAATAGAAAGGGGAGCATAATAACTATACAAGATACAATATGTTTTATCATATATAATCTTGAAATCATATGCATTTAATATTACTTTGTCACTTTAATAGCTCACATCATACATTCAGTGCACTATTAAACATTTGCTATACACATTTGCACATAAGATGATGAAGATGATGTAGTAGTAGTAGTTGTAGTTGTAGTAGTAGTAGTAGTAGTAGGGTAGCTGCTGTTTCACTCACACATTGCTTTTCAGCAGTGCAGAGATCATCGTAAAATAAAACTACAAGTAAATGTAAAGAACAGAAATATTCACCTGTGAAGAGTGTCTCCATTCATGTTGAATGTGTTCAAACTGTTGAGGGACCTTTCTGAAACCCGTGCAAGACGAGTATCTGCTGTGGAGACTTGGCCTCTTCGGAACACAACAGAAGCCATGGCATGAGTTGTATGTTTCCCATCCAAGGTATCCTCATTCTGATCAAAGTTATCAATTGCTGCGTCAACCATTCCATGTTCAGCAACTCCAGTGAGGCCTGTTGGTATATAGACGCCTCGCTCTATCCTTGATATCTGGTCTGCTGCCACAGATGTGAGGAAATGCCGTACCTCTGTATAGGAGACACAGTGCCCCATTGCACTTAGTTCATCGATTAGAGTTTTACTTCCAAACTCATGATGAATCAAAATGGCGAGGCCGAGCGTGATTGGAGTCTGGATTTGACGGCTCTGCCCAATGAGATCATGACAGATTGCTATCACAGACAGATTGTCCTTACAACCTGGGTCGTCATCACATGTTTGGTATGCTTTGTGGGCACATGAATCAACACACCAGTTCACAAAATCATACAGGGTGTTTGGTACATACTTGCTACAGTGAGAGCGCGATAGATGATCACTGTTGACATATGATTTACTGTCATGTTCTACGTGCTCCATGCTTTTCCTCAATATTTCTGCAGCCCTCTGGAATGGTTGTCTCATAATCTTCTGTTTGCATTTCAGTGTCTTCTCGGAGTTGAGCAGCTTCCCTCAATGCACATCCCACAGTCAAAGTCTCAGAGCACACTAGATCTGACTTTCCTGGACGTGGAATAAACACCAATCTGTCTTTGTAATGCTGCATCAGTTTGCCCTTTAGTTTCCAGGATCTGTATTTTTGGATTAAAGATACATCATCCTCTTCAGAAATGAGCATCAGTATGTTGTCATAGCTACTACTCAAATAACTGAGAGTCGTCACTTTCATTTCCTTAGACAAAACTGTTTTATCAATTTCTTCAGTAAGCTTGATAAAGGCTTTGTCATAGACAGATGTTTTCTTTCTTGATTCATGTCGTTGTCTTGCTGCCATTATGTTTCTTTCAGAGACGTAGTGTCCAAGGCAGCTTTTGTGGTATTTTGCGTCATATGCAAAGAGATCTGGGTATGAAAGCATTCGAAGGTGTACGTCGTCATCAAGCCTTTCAGAAGCTGCGTGAAGGACCTTCTCTCTGGTACTCGCCCCTGTACCGGTTGAAATGGCTGTCAGAGGCTCTGGCCTAGTGCTGGCCTTGCCACAAATGAAACAATCATTCCGTATATCAAATGACGATGTAGCGCCCCTATCCAGCCTCCTTGGCACAGATGTGCATGTAGGCCTACTGTCAACATCTGCGACTTCATGTTTTTTTGTCTTGATTGAGCAGTAGTTCGCTCTACATGATACATGGTATGACACTTTAATTTTCCCTGAAAGTATATCTTCTGTGTGTGGAGCGAGGTTTTTATGAACATCATCATCTCTCTGCAGAGCAAGAGAAAGTATGCGTTGGAGGCCCTCTATTGTGGGGTTTTGGAAATAGGGATCTTTTTTCTTGCCCTTTTCAAAATGTTTCCCACAAATGATACAAAGATTCGGATCCAACATCCTCCATACTTCAACACACTAGTGCAAAGTAAAAAGAGAAAACAAATGTACGTTTCAGTATTATCATTGTCTTAATACAATATTAATTTCATTGTACATGCACTATACCTTTTAGCTAGCACAGATAGCTAAGTTAAACTCTAGCTAAGCTAAGCTAAAGGCTATTTAACAACTAAACTTGCAGTTAATTATACTAATGTAGCTATTTAACTCATAAATTGTATTTATTGTAATGTCATGAATAATGATTTACCTGTCAGTGTAGATAGTGTTAGATAGTAGCCTAAAGCAGGGGTCCCCAACCACCGGGTCGCGGACCGAGACATTCGCGGGCCGTGAGATTGGGGGAGGGGAAAAAAAAAAAATAATAATTTTTTTTTTTTTTTTTAAAGACATGGAAATCGGGAATTCTTTCATTTCACTCACTAGATTCTATACTTGGAAACTGCATAGATTGCATTATAGGAGGCCGATTGTGCACGTTTATTTTTTTCAATGATGACTGTCTGTCTGTCATCATATCCTAATTTGTAAAAGCATCTGCTAAATGTAATGTCTGTTGAACGTAAAGTGAAAAAAAAGTACACCCCCCCCCCCCGACCGGGCCGCGGGAACAAATTGCAGAACCAAACCGGTCCTTGGTGCTGAAAAGGTTGGGGACCCCTGGCCTAAAGCACTTTGACCAACTGTTGAACTGAAGATCTCTGGTGTCTCCTGGGCGACTGGTGGACTGGTGAGTTTGAAGATCAGAGAGCTGCAGGTATCACACACTTTAACAGCATGTACAAACCTACATTTTGCATTTTCTGCAGTCTAGTTTAATTCATAAATTGTATTTAGGCTATAAGCTATTGTAATGAATACAGTAGAGTAGAGTAGAGATACTTTATTGATATGCTAGATATAGAAGATATTTTTATTATAAATATAGTTTCACTCTAATCTGAAATATAACTACACAGATCAAAATCTGTTTTATGGTTTTGGGTGATCAACAAATAAGGTCCACTTGACTACACTAGATATAGAAGATATTTTTATTATAAATATAGTTTCACTCTAATCTGAAATATATAATCTAAATATATAGTCTAAAGATATTTTCACTCTAATCTGATTCTTAATAAAATATGATCTAGAACATCACTTACCAATTACAAGTGTATTTGAAGTAATATACTGGAGTAGAAAGTATGAGCAATCCTCTCACCACTAAAGTGCATTGAAATAGGGGCTGTCTCTCCTTTTAGTTTTCTTTCATTGTGGACACTTCATTCATTTGGTGATATACCATCTTCAATCTTCACAATATATATACATATTTGGTATTGCTAGATTCAGCACAACCCTACCTTTCAATCAAGTTATCATATGTCTGCACTTGACACTCCCTGACAAAGCCATTTCAAAGTAAATGATGACATTCTGTATAGAAATAATTTTTTATCATTTTCTGCCTATTTTAGGTGTGTGATTATAGGCCTATATCTACTTCATACATCAAGATATCCACATCTAACCTTTTCTAGTACATATAGTGGACCCCTGGGGACAACCATGCCAACTGTCAAAGCTCTCAAAGCTTCCGTTAATTTTCTGCATGACTTTTTATGTCTTTACTCCCATACGGAGAGGTCACATTTTTGGTGTTTTTTTTGTTTGGGGGTGCATATGAAAATGTGTCAATATTTCAGCCTTAGCAGTAAAATCATTTTGGCCAAGAATCAATTTCATGTATGGGAGACCTTTGAGATGAGGAAAAACATTGTTGGGTTTGGTTCTACCTCCGGTAGGGGTATCTCGAAAACGAAGGCCCTTTTGGAGCCATTGTCACTAGCCTAAAACCGGTTTCATGCTGGGAAGGCACTCATTTCATAACACAAGGAGGCTCTTAAATATCATTAGTGCTCCCAGTTCGACCACCCCAGAAGTGATTATCTCATTGGATGCGGAGAAGGCCTTCGACAGGGTGGAATGGAACTTCCTTTTTTTTGTCTTGCAGAAATTTGGTTTCACCCCAGAATTTATATCTTGGATCAAATTGCTTTACGCTAACCCAGTCGCCTCCGTCCACACAAATGGACTCCAGTCCGACCCCTTTCCCCTTTATCGTGGAACCAGACAGGGCTGCCCTCTTTCCCCCCCTCCTTTTTGCCATAGCTATTGAATCTCTGGCATTCTGGCTGCGTCAGGAGGGTGGGTTTGAGGACATCACCAGAGCTGGTACAGCTCATAAATTATCATTGTATGCCGATGACCTCCTTTTATACATGTCGAATCCAGCTGTTTCTCTCCCCGTGGTTCTGAACATCTTAGACAAATTTGGGTCCTAATCAGGTTACAAGCTTAACCTCCACAAGAGCGAACTTTTCCCCATCAACTGTCTGGCCAGGAATATCCCCCCTGCTTTTTTTTCCCTTTCAAATACACTACAGATTGATTTAAATACTTGGGGGTGTATGTTACAAATCCAATTTATCAACTTTTTTCCCAAAATTTTACTCCTCGAGCTAGACTTTAACAGATGGTCTGGTCTCCCTCTATCCCTGGTGGGTCGTGTGAGTTTAGTTAAATCTCTTTTCACATATCCCTGTCCTTATTAAAAAGTCCTTTTTTAGATCGCTCGATCAATTAATAAGTTCCTTACTCTGGGGCAATAAAAATCCACGCATCAGAAAATCAGTCCTGCAGCTCCCAAAGGCTCTTGGTGGCTTAGCATTGCCAAATTTCTTACACTAAATCAAATCAAATCAAATCAAATTTATTTGTATAGCACATTTCATGTACAAACAGTTCAAAGTGCTTTACATAAAATAAAAGCATTGCAGCAGGGAGTGCAAGAAGCATTAAAAATACATAAAATAATATAAAGAGAAACAAATAAAATCATTTAAATGAATTTACTACTACTGGTCCTGTAATGTTCATAAACTTTTATACTGGATTACCAACACAGCAGATAAAGAACGTCCTGCTTGGGTGGATATGGAACTGGCATCCTCTAAGCTTTCCCTTCACTCTCTGGTATGCTCGCAACTCCCTTTGACTGCCTCCAACTTTACCTCAAACTCAGTGGTAACTCATTCTGTTAAAATCTGGATTAAAATTCGGAAAAGCCTGGGCCTCCATAGAGCCTCAGAACTCTCCCCCATTGTAAATAATCACCTATTTCTGCCCTCTTGCACTGATTTGACTTTTAGGACTTGGTTTGATAAAGGCATAACTAAATTTAGGGACCTATACAAACAAGGGACTTTTATGTCCTTTTCTGAGCTTTCAACAAAATTTGACCTGCCCAAATCTCACTTATTTCGCTTTTTTCAAGCAAGGCATTTTATTCAGAATCAGAACCCCAAATTCCCTAGTCGTCCCCCTGAAACTCTGGTTGACTCATTATTGGCTCTTGATCCTAAACAAAAGCGGTTAATTTCTAGCATTTACAGCCTTATTAATTCTGCTATAGACACACCAGCATCCGGTCCCAAGGATTCTTGGGAGCAAGAGCTTGGAACCGCACTACCCGATCATTATTGGCAACAATTTTTACGGTTGGTCCACTCCTCTTCAATCTGTGCGAGGCACGGCCTTCTACAGTGTAAAGTTGTACACAAAGTTCATTACACTAATTTGAGGCTATCCCGGATTTACCCCAATATAACCGATTCCTGTAATAGGTGCAAACAATCCCCAGCCGACCATTCCCATATGTTTTGGTTTTGTCCCAGGCTTGCCACATTTTGGTCTGAAATCTTTAAAACTCTTAGCACAGCTTACAACACTACTATTTCTCCGGATCCCCTCTTGGCCCTATTTGGTTCCTCCCTGCAGCCTCTTGCATCTAAAGTTATGCAAATTGTTCTTGCATTTGCCACTTTGCTGGCCAGGCGACTCATACTTCTCAATTGGAAACACCCTCAACCTCCGTCTCACAGCAGGTGGGTGAAAGAGGTGCTACTGTCCATTAAACTCGAAAAGCTCAGATTTTCCCTCAATGGTTCCTTAGGTCCTTTTGAAAAGACTTGGAGACCTCTCTTAAACTATATTGAATCTTTGACATCTCTGCCTGACTGCGACGACTGAGCCCCCCATATATTTATTTATTTATATTTTTTTTATTTTTTTATTTTTTTAAATTTACTAGTTTACTTTGTCATTTTCCATATTCATGTGTTTGTATGTGTTTTGTACTGTTTATATGTTGATATTGAATTTGTAGAACTGTTCTGTTGCGTGGGGTGGGATTGTGGGAGGGAAAAAAAACTGGGGAAAAATTATAGATTGGAAGGTTTCTCTGTTGCGCTGTACTGTACATTTCTACCTGTGAAATTGCTTCCAATAAAGAAAGTCCATAAAAAAAAAAATGTAGAAGCATTACAAAAAAAGTAGCACCACGAACCCAAATCACCACCCCACTAGACAGTTGATGTGAGGTGTTTTTGCTAATCCCCTGTGTAGCATCCCCGGTTTAATGATGGTCTTACTCTCTCATACTGATGGGTTTTATTTTGATACTCTTAACATTTTCCACCTTTTCCACCGTAAGAGCTGCAAGGGACAAGAAACATAAAAACATTACTTTTTTTTACAAATTCCTTGTGTTATAAACTTTAAACCATTTGAACCATAGTTTAATGAAACTAAATAATGAATTTTTAATAAATGACTGAAATAATTATTAACCATTCCAATTAACATAAGAAATCAGAATTACATAGCAGGCTAAATAAATGCTCTATCGCCCAATCAACAAGCGGGGAGCGTGTCTATGTTCCCACGGCCCACTGGTCCCACAGCCCATTGGTCCCACGTCACTAAGACTTTTTTTTATTTTTTAGGCCCATTGGTCCCACAGCCCACTGGTCCCACAGCCCACTGGTCCCACAGCCCACTGGTCCCACAGCTTAGGCCCATGTCCCACAACTCCATGTTCTCACATTTCTGAGTAAACTAATAGCGAAAAAGGTGTAAAGACATTTGGCCTGCACATGCTAACCTTTTTTTTTTATTTTTTTTTTTTTTTATTATTTCCTCAGCTGTTTTTTTAGCTTCATTTCCAAAAGTAGAAAAACACCTACAACTGCACTGGTACTACTAATACTACTGCTACTACTAATAATAACAATAACTAGAAATGCACTCAGAGTGCAGACCTCCGCCAAGGAAGCTTTGTTTTATAAGCACATTTGTTTTATCCACCCATATATTGTAGTGAATGGTCTGAAACGATTAACGCCGTAATCCACCACGTCCGAGAGAAAGCGATGTGTCTGCTTAAACTTGTGCATAGATTCAGCTGGCTCGTGTTCCGATTGAAAAGGTTTGCAAAGTTAAGATGCTATCTTTCAGATGCGACTTCTCAGAAACAGCAAATACGGCTTCCATTTGTGTTTACCTTCCCCCCTGCGCACCCCCTCCTACCCCTCCCTCAACGACAACGAAACAACCAAGCCCCGCCACCTTGTGGCAGGTCGCAAGATTGCAGCGAACATCCAGACGAACATCCAGACAAAGCAACAAACTCGGGCGATCATATAACCTCCTTGGCGGAGGTAATAATATGTATTTAATGGCTAAATTGGCTTTACACAATAAAAAGTGGCCTATAAAATATCATCACAGGTGGCGCACTTGACTAATCATGACCCGGTGGTAAGCTGCCATAAAATAAAATTTATTTATTGGATATATGTGTTCCTCATGTAGTTGAGGAACATTCCCATGCAGACCCCACATAAAAATTCTGTATGGGCCTCCCTCACTGTGCTAAGTGACAATACAGGGTTCCTACAGGTTTCTTCAAGTCAAATTTAAGTCTTTTTAAGACCTTTTTAAGACCATTTATAAAAAAAATAATACCTATTTCACAGCCTATTTCACAGACCTACCGGCAAAGAAAAACTTTTTTTTATTTCTGAAACAAATGAAAGTGTGGACTGTGTAAAGCATTGATGAAACATTGCAGCATAGTAGTAGTAAACGCTACAACACCACAGCACAGACACAGACAACAAGCCAAACAGAGGTGTGAAAAATCAAAGAAAATTTCAGCAGACCACAAAAAAGTTTAACTGACACAGTTAAGTTGTTTTTTAACATTGGTTACGTTAGCTAGCTACTTATTCCATGCTGGGAATATGGGGAGTAGAGAGAACTATAAATAATGAAAATCAACTAAAAAATGTGTCGTTTCGTTGAGGCTCTCATCGAACATAAGAACGAACGGTGATTTGTTTACCTTGGACACCAGTTCCTCTTTAATATACACAGCTAAACCAAACTTGGCTATGTACGCCGTTTTGTCGGGACCACAAGTAATTGTGGCAGCGATGTCGGAATCGGGGAACATGCATTTAAACAACTCTGAAATACCTTTGTTTCCATTATATGAATGGTGTTTGGCGATTGTGTTAGGAGTCCACAACACCTCCGCTTTCATGGTTGGTGTGGACCCAAAAGCTGTTCGCAGATCTACTCACAGTTAACGTGTCTGCTAGCTCAGATACATTAATAGCTAACTGGCTAGCGTTGGCCGGTTGAAACACCCCGGAGATGGAAGGACTTTGATCCTTCGCTTCGATATTATTCATTTGCTTGGAGGACTTGGCGTGAGACTCTAAAGCCTTCAAGCCCATAGTACCAAGCTGAATCCTCTTTTTGCACACTGTGCAAAAAGCCTCGTATACATTATTGTCCACTGGTTTTAACCAGTGACAAAATGATTATTTCTCGCGCCGCGCTTCATTACATTTACATTTCCCCATAATCCCAGCAAGAAATGGGAAGCAAGGAAACGCAAACAAATGTTAAAAAACAACATAACGGCGTAAGTTAAACTTTCTTGTTTTCTGCTGAGATTTGCCTTGATTTTTCACGCTTCTGCTTGGCTTGTTGCTGTGGTCTGTGTCAGTGCTGTAGCAATGTGATCGGACCCGGGGCGGAGCGGTAGCGGCAGCGTTCTCAATGATTGGTTCCGCCACTCTTCATTTAGGCTACGTTATTTAGGCTTTTCAAAATAATAGTAGCCTAGTTGACAAATGAAACGTTTGAGGAGAATGCGATACGGAGAAGTTACTGCACAAATTTTAAGACCCAGATATCAAAATTCAAGACTTTTTCAAGTCTTTTTAAGGTATTATTTCCAAATTCATAAATTCAATGCTTTTAAGACTTTTTAAGACCCCGCGGGAACCCTGCAATAAAGATTAGTGAAAACTTTCATTAAAATTCTAAATTTTAGACCAATGGGCCTAAAAAATAATGTTAAAAGTCTTTATGATGTGGGACCAATGGGCCTAAAAATGAATAAAAAAGTCTTAGCGATGTGGGACCAATGGGCTGTGGGACCCAGTGGCTGTGGGACCCAGTGGCTGTGGGACCATTGGGCCTAATTTTGAAAAAAACTAAAAATTCTTAGCAATGTGGGACCAATGGGCTGTGGGACCAATGGGCCGTGGGAACATAGAGCTGACCCCCAGCTAGCTAGCTTGCAGTCAACGTTTTACATGGCTCAGGTTGTTTTGTGGTAGGCTACCAAACTAAGTTACATGCAGCTGATGACATTTCGTTTTATCAAGCAAGATGAATGATGGAAATAAAGCACAATTCGAATTATTCACCTGCATGTTGTGTTAAAATGCAGACAATTCGAAATGCCCACGGAAAAGAGAGAGAGACAACTTAAGGAGGCAGCTAATTTAGCTGCCTCCTTAAGTTGTAGTCCACTGTTGCTCCACAGCAACAGTGGAGAGGTCCTTCTCAAAGCTCAAGATTGTGAAAACCAGGCTTAGAAACCAGTGTGGGCAAGAACGGCTGTCCGACCTCCTCCTTGCTATAGAGAAGGACATTGAAATTAACAAGCACGAGGTGCTGAAGATTTTTGTTGACATGCTCCCAATAGGCGCCTCCTTTTTTTAACTTTTACACTGTTAGTGTTAAAGTACACTGCTACACTGTTAACACCTTACACTGTGTACCGCTACACGGTTACTGTTACACTGCTTAATATTTCAATAAAGACAGTGTGCTCTAAGTGTCGCCAAAGAATCAACAGCTGCAGAAAAGTGCGTACGCCAGCCCTGAAGTTGGCGTGAGGCATTGCACATTTCCACGGTCTTTTCGCTCTTGATACATCTGATCGTTGACGTGAAAAGTTGCGTACGCCACTATTTTGTGCGTACGCACCCTTTGTACATGAGGCCCCAGGTCACCAGATGGTCAATCTCCCATCTGTAGGCGGACTCATCCCCACCAGAGATGAGTCCAATAAGGGTGGTGTCATCCGCAAACTTCAGGAGCTTGACAGACTGGTGACTGGAGGAGCAGGGGAACCGGTGCTGATGGTCCGGGAGTCTGAGACCTGTTTTCCCAGCCTCACATGCTGCCTCCTGTCAGACAGGAAGTCTGTGATCCACCTGCAGGTGGAGTCAGGCACGTTCAGCTGGGAGAGCTTGTCCTGTAGCAGAGCCGGGATGATTGTATTGAAGGCCGAGCTGACATCCACAAACAGGATCCTGGCGTAGGTTCCTGAGGAGTCCAGGTGCTGGAGGATGAAGTGGAGGGCCATGTTGACTGCATCGTATACAGACCTGTTGGCTCTGTAGGCGAACTGCAGGGGATCCAGGAGAGGGTCTGTGATGGCTTTCAGGTGTGAAAGCACAAGGCGCTCAAATTACTTCATCACCACAGAGGTCAGGGCGACGGATCTGTAGTCATTAAGTCCTGTGATCCTTGGCCTTTTGGGGACTGGGATGATGTATCACTACGGGCTATGTAAACCATGCAGACCAAAGTGCAGACCGAGCAGTCCCCTGCTTCCGAGCAGGAAACACCGTAACAGGTGCAGCTATCGGCAGGTGGCTGAACGCATTGATATGAAGGTAGAGAGAAATAGCGCCAAGCGATTGTGAGGTCTGACTTTTTTTGGTGAACGATTTTGTGACGCAAATGTATTACTCTTTTGAACGCATATTGTTTTGAGAAGCAAGGCGCTTTATTTTTTAAGCCCCAGCCAACTAGCCGGACTACCTTCGTCAATGCCAAAACGAGGCTGGAACTCAGCTCACAGGACGCAGCAGGGGGTAAGTCAATGTTCATAAATGATATTGCTAACATGGGATATCATACAGCTTCATGTCAAAAGAGGCAAACTATCCCTTTAACAAAAGTAAGTGGGAATAAGAAAACAAAGGGAAAATTTTTATTAAATATTTGATTTTTTCCACCTTGCTTTTACTAGGTCTCAATCACCTTTGTAACTACTTTTACTACATTTTTTAAATGTTTTTACTATTCCTTCCTTCTCCTACTTAACTTGTCACTGTGAAAAATTCAAGTCCTTGCAAGTTGTAGCCTTGAACTACAACTGAAGCCTATAAATCAATAAAGCAAACCACTTGACTATTCCTTGCAGTAGATCATCTCTGCCAGGATGAGTAGTAAACCCCTGTACATGTCAACTGGGATGCCACTCTGCAACTTCATCCTTTCTGATTTGGAAAGGAAAGGATTTGATCAAACAGTTTCACCTCTCAAATCCGAGTTTATATCACAATTTATTTTCTACATAGAAATGCGAATGCAACTATCTGGATTATAAATATAAATACATTTCCACATAATTTATTATATTGTTGATACAAATGCAGTACACAAATTCTTTATCAATAGTGTCTGTCAAAGTTCAGTTCAGAGTACAGCAGGAAACATCCTCTCAGTCTTATAGTTCTTTCACACATGTCAGAGATGCAACGGTTCATGATTTGATAACTTTCTCAGTATGTCAGAACAGCATCAGCATAAAGCTGGGACAACGATATTTTTTCAAGTAGCTCGCCGTTGGTTCAGTGTCTGTTGATAATGCTGAAATAACTGCTTTCTGGTTTATGCAGGACAGAGACTGACCTTAAAAGTGAGGTCCTGTTCTTTGAATGTATGCTTAAAATTGTTACCTTCTCTGAAAGAGTGTTGCCACAAATAGCTGCAGTGATAAACATCCTTAAAGCATTCCTTTTTTTTTTTTTCTTGGGAACAGTCTGAATCTGCAGTGAGAAGTGACTTAGATGCTGCAGGAAAAATTACTTGCTTTCCTGGTCACTTGGAGTGCAGATAAAGCATGCTTTATCGAGTGTATCGAAATCTGACGTCCATACTTTGATGTTCAAGACAAATTTACATACCGTTACAGCCCTTTTATACTGCTGAACAAAGTAAAAACTGGATGGCAAAGAAATATTGAGTAAACTACAGTATCTAAAAAATTTTAACATACACAATGTGCCCAGAATGAAGTAAGTCCATGTAAAGGCTTCATAAAACCATTTCTATTGTGTGTCCCTTGTCAACGTGGTCCCCACTGATATTGTAACACGTGCTGTCATTTTACACTGCAGCAGTTCCACGGTGTCCTGTGTTCACAAGGAAACTGTCAGTCATGTTCGAGCCACATTCAGCATTTCCTCCACAGTCAGTAGTTTTTCTCTGGGTTTCCCACAAGCTTCCCCCCTCCTCGTCTCAAGTTTGTCGATCTTCTCCCAGTCGGAAAAAGTCACCAGTTTCACTCCTGCACATGGAAAAATACAAATCACATTGGCCTGAGCTTTAGTTGCACTTTTAACAACAGCTTACTCTTAGACAAAAGAGTAACTTGCATATGACCTGATGAAACACTATAAAAACAATTGGCCTCATGCAAGAACATTTTTGTATTTGTTTTCTAAATTTCTCTAACTTTTTTCGTATGAAGGTCTCGTACGAACACGCCACGTCAGATTCAACAAACGCTCTTAAAGGTGGGGTCTGAGATCTTGGAAAAACGGTTCCTGCAAGCTATATTTTGGAAAATACACAACCTTGCCTCTTCAGCCCACCCCTCGAAACCACGCCTTCAAAACACATGAACGAGTCACGAGTCTGTGAACTCACAGGGGGGAGGGGTGAGAGGGGCTGACGGTTGATTGGCATGTCAGAATCCAATAGAAGTAACTCTCATCATTACTTCTATTGGTCAGACATTTCCTCTTGCTACACCCTCTACAATGGACTAAAAGATTTCGTTTTTTTCCAAACATTCTATTTTAGTGGGTGCAATGGGGTCGTGAGGAGGTTTTCAGACAATATGATAAAAAATGCTCCAGAAAACATCACAGACCCCACCTTTAACTTCGGAAAAAGTGTGTAAACGACCTGCGTAAATGATGAATGCCACCCGTGCGTATTTAAGTGCACGAGGATAGTAGGTTTTTTCATACTCCATGCCCCAAATAATACCATATAAGGCTATGCTTCCTCTCTCCTGTGCCAGGAAGTGTTGAGTATTGAGTCATGAGAATGGCATCAAGATGCAAAAGAACAATTTTACGGGCTCTGAGATTGAAGTTCTGCTTTCAGAGATCCAAAAAGGAAAATCTGTCATTTTTAGCAGTGTCAGCAGTGGAATTAAGGGACCTGCTCAAGCAAAGAAATGGGAAGCAATTACGAGTGCCGTTAATTCGTGTGTCACCTGTAGTTCGTAATGTCATCGAAATAAAGAAAAAATGGTTTGATATGAAAATGGAAAACGTCTCGCCATGGCCAGGCGCTCGATGACTGCAATTAAAGCCGTGCAATCAGTTGTTGCCTCATCATGATGGCACTTCGATGGGGCGTTCCATGGGGGGGGGTTCTTTTGGCATGTTTTCTGCCTTGGCTGGTTCAGATAGTGGGAGACCCTCGTTCATGGCAGTATTGTGCAAAACGCAGCCTTCTCAGAACATAATTTAATTTAAGTCAATCTTCTAAGTAATTAAATATACAATCCATTAGTCAAGCAAACTAGTGTTACAAGAGACACCGATACCAAAATTTTGACTTTGATACGATACCTGTCATAAATACCTTGATACTCGATACTGAACCGATACCACGGCAAAAATCTAAAAAAAAAATAAATAAATCTGGAAAATAGATGAATAATGGTCCAGCTCGGTCTTACTATGGGTTAATTTTCAGCAGCTTGCTCCTTTCCTGTTGTTTGAGCAAATTATTACAGAGCAAGTACAGAGCAAGTATGAGCAAGTATGAGCACAATCTCATAAACAAAACATGCCACTACATGGTATATGCCATTACACTATGGGGGAAAAACATACATCAGAGAATTGCAGTGAAGTATTTCAACATTTACACTAATAAATAATTAGAAAAATATAATTGCCAAAATAAATAGCTACTGAACATGCTTTAACAAAAAATAAAATTATTGCTTTCCTCATGAACAATGAAATCCCAAATACACTCTCTTTCAACCTCTGAACGTCTGCAAGATGTCACTTATTTGAAATGTCCACCTAGAAATAATTATTAACAAAACGGCATATATGCTGTGACATTACCAGAACTGATAGAATATTAAATAGCGTTTGCAAGATATGCTTAAAGGTGGGATAGGTGTTCTTTTTCTGGAGCATTTTTTTACATATTGCTTGAAATACTTTTCACACCCCCATTGCAACCAATTAATTAAAAGTTTTGACACAAAAATGAAAAGTTTTAGTGGCCTCTAGAACGAACAATCCAGGAAAATCACTATGCAATCATACTGAACGGACTGTTAACGATGATTGGATTCTGATGGTCTATTAAACTGCAATCTGCTCCTCCCTCCCTCTGCTTCCCCCTGTGCGCATACCCTTCTTCGTGAACGAATTACGCGTGCCCAGAAGCTTGGCAGGAAGCTAAACTAGAGCCAGCTTGGCTAGCACCTAGCATTATTAAACAGTTCATTATGATGTTGAAAGGTATTTTCTTACCTGTCAATCCGCCATGAGAAAAAATTAGCAAAAGTTAGCCAAACCAATCGATGCTTGCTGTCAGAACAGCGCTCGTGCACCTTCGTGCTCGTGAACAAGCATTGCGCGTTCATGTACTCTAGAGGCGTGGCTTCGGGGGGAAGTCTGAAGTTTTTTGACCTGTGTATTTTCAAAATGCAGCTTCGCTGGACTCAAAATCCAGGATCTCCTACACTACCTTTAAAGGAGAACTGCGGTATTTTCAACATTAAGCCTCTTTTCTGAGTCGTCTGCAATGTTTTAGAACCCCCCTCACCGCTTTTTTGATGTTTACTGCTGTCTCCAGTATTTGCCTAATTTTGATTCTTCTCAACCTGCTTCAGAATGGCAAGTCATGCACATGTCTAGAAAGGTCCGTAAAAGCACAATAAACGTCCGTTTTCAAAATAATCAACTCACCGGAGTGGTTACTGGTGTGCACTGGTAATCCATATCAAATTTCGTGGCGAAAAGTTGCTTCTGTCGTGTTTTATTTGACATTTTGTACTGGATGTTCGTTGATATTACTCCGCCACCGCTAAGAAAATAGTGCGAGCATGAACGAGCTGCCAAATAAAACACGACAGAAGCAACTTTTCGCCACGAAATTTGATATGGATTACCAGTGCACACCAGTAACCACTCCGGTGAGTTGATGATTTTGAAAACGGACGTTTATTGTGCTTTTACGGACCTTTCTAGACATGCGCATGACTTGCCATTCTGAAGCAGGTTGAGAAGAATCAAAATTAGGCAAATACCGGAGACAGCAGTAAACATCAAAAAAGCGGTGAGGAGGGTTCTAAAACATTGCAGACGACTCAGAAAAGAGGCTTAATGTTGAAAATACCGCAGTTCCCCTTTAAGTTAATATTACTAGCGTGAAGAACATGCCCTTTCATAAGCTAACCAGTTGAGAATGATAAAGGCTCTATGGTATGAATAGCCTAGTCGCTACCTCCACAAGTGTTGGGGAAAAAATGTTGTTTCATACACTCGATAAGAAAGGGGCTGTTCGTGTAGGGCTAATGGTGATTTCAGTCAAATTTGCTAACCTGTCGGTCTTTGAATTCTTTGTAAAGCAGGGGATATCTTTCAGCGAGGTGCTTTGCCATGTTAGACGTGTTCCCTCCCTTCGTCTGCACTCCGTCTTACACACCGAGTTCAGTGTGTCTGTTGGCTTGCCCTCACTATCTGCGAGGTAAGCGAAATAATTCGAAAAAAATGCCGCTTTTCCCGTCTTTTTTGTTTACAAGTCGGCAGAAGCTTGTCGCCATCTCTAGCGTTACTCTCTCCCTCACTCACTGCTCACCTGCTGCTGCGTGTAGCTGAGTGCGCGAGCTGAGGAGGAAAGCAAGTTAGGCACACCCACTACCTCCTGCGCGCATGGATGGAGTGTGACCAGAGAATGACAGACTTGGCGCAGCTCGCTGAACATTATTTTAAGAGCAGTATCGATACTAAAAAAAGAACGTATCGCATCGTTTTTTGCGTCAGGGTATCATGATACCTTTCTAGTATCGGTATACCGTCCAACACTAAAGCAAACTTGATGCGAATAACAGCGGACTACTTTACAAAACGACAGGTCTGGATCACTCGTAAATTCTGTTTGTACCTGAAAGAAAACTTAAAATACGAAAAAATTGGTGAATCCACAAATTCTCTTAAATCACTCATATGGGGGCGGTCGGTGAAGTAGTGGGTTAAGCAGGCGCCCCATGTACAGAGGCTACAGTCCTCGCTGTAGCTGGCCCCGGTTCGAGTCCCGCACCGGACGGCCCTGTGCTGCATGTCTCCCCCCTCTCTCTGCTTCCTGTCTCTCTCCAACTGTCCTATCCATTAAAGACATAAAAAGCCCAATTTTTTTGGAAAATTTAAAGAAATCACTCGTACCCACGACTAAAGAACAAATCTGTTCGTACGAACGGTTGTTGCATGAGACCCAATGTGATTAAACTGAAATCAAAAGCAAGGCTCGAAACTGTGGCTATTAAGTTGTGATTTGCAACAATTTTTGAGACAGTGACTATATTTTCTACACAGCCTATTCATAGCTGTTTAGTATTCTTTAATAGCTTAGTTATTTTGTCTGTTTATTTTTATGACAGTAAACCATTCCTATCAATTTAAATTAGCTGAGCTAGTTCATTTTAAACTATTGTACCCCAGCAAGATGTTAAATTAGCCAGTGAAACAACAATAAAATAACAAATGTTTAAGCTTTTGTTTAATCCTTTTGTTAATTTGTATCACTCTGTGGTTGTTTTGCATCTCTTTGTTATTGTTTTCTTTTCTATACCTTTGTCGTTGTGTTTGATCTCATTGCTGTCATTTCCATATTTTTTTTTTTTTGCATCTCTTAAAAAGATATTTTCTGGCCCAAGGCCAGACACACCATTTGGGCCCTTAACACATTGACTCCCAAGTCACGTAAATCTACGTTTTTACTGCCCATGCGTTGGCTCCAACATGGTAAAAATACGTTTTTACGGTTTTTTTATGGATTCTGAATCTATACATTCTAATGCACATTCTGTGTGATTTTTGTAATTATGTGATGAACAGAACTGACATAGATGGCAGTCAAAAACTGTTGTCATCATCTGGACATTTTGATCATTACGCCAATGGATTTGCGTCAACTCAAGAACAATTTTGATAACGCTGCATTGATTGTTGTGCATTTCCACATTTTGTCCAAACGCACGTGTCGGTTTCCAGAGGGTGACGGTAAAGTAACATAAAAAAACAACAAGAAGGAGAAGAAGACACGCGACAAGTCTAAGGAGGCGGTCTTATGAACAGGTTAGCTTTGCAACATGCGACACGACGCAAATCCTCTGACCCGGATTTGTAAGTATCTAAAGTGAGACAGGCTCAAAGAGCGCACGTTTCACAAAAGCCCCGATCTCAGTTTGTTGTTGATTTTGGTGGATACCCGCCTTGGTTTAGCTAAGGATAGCTCGCTAATGGCAGCACCTAGAGACACGCAGTTTTGACCCACAAAGAGTTTAAAGTCTCAGCTTTCAAACGAGCCATAACATGTTTCAGTGGCCCTATCACATAATATGCTGTGACTGTACCAAAAACGTCAAAAAAATGGTTTAGAACGCTGGGATTCTACGACATAATTCTGTAAAAACAGCTGGTAGTCAATGTGTTAAGTCTGCAAATCTTTATATAGGTTTCAATAAGAATTCCTTCGTTTGTTTGTTTTATTTATAGTTTCAGAGAATTATTTAAGACAATTTTTTTTGACAGCTTATATGATATGCCGCTGACCCAAAGAATCCCACAGCATTATAGCATGCAGAGCATACAAGACAGCAGGGCAGAAGACAAATTAAGGTGGAAGTGGTGAAAGATAGCCAAATTCAAAATAGTCTCCATCACCTCACATTAATAGTGAGAAACAAGGGTTGTCATGAGTGGGTAAAATATTCTATGATAGTAAAATACCTCTTTTGTCCAGCAGAGTTCTGATGCTTTGTGAACCAGTCTTGGGAGCAGACACATCCAGTGTTCCTGAGTCCATGTCCTCCAACAGTGATTTTGCAGTGTCAAAGCTATTGTTCATAGTGGTGGCTATCACGCCTGTGGGGCCTGTTTTCAGCCAGCCACTACAATACAAACCTAAAGAGAAAGATGGATTAAATATCCATGCCACTGCATGTTTTTAGTTGATGTTCTTGTCCTTAATTCTTTTCCCCGACTACCTGCAGCTTGTTGAACGCGGCCCATGGAGTTCGGTACAATGGCTTTACGTGAGTCGAACGGCACTGATGGGTCGATGGGAAGGCTCTTGTAGCCAATACTGCTGATGATCAGGCCGCAGTTAACATCCTCCACTTCTCCAGTTACCACAGCCTGGGATCCCTCTCCTGAACCCTTGATGTAGACGCAGCCACATTTAATCAAATCAGCAGCTGTGCATGGTGATACACACACATCCGCCTCCACACAGGTACTTTCTGAGTTTTAAAATCCAAATCATGTTTACCTCCAGCCTGTTAACAGCCAGTCGGATGCCAGCTACTCTATGGTTTGGGTTACCCAAGACTTCAACGGGGCTCCGGAAGAATCTGAAACCCCAGATGCGAGAGGCATTTTTCCGTCTCTCCTGCACCTTCTCGCTGGGTATCTCCAGAGCAGTCTTCAGCATCAGCTCGGTGAGACGCTTCCTGGCCCTTGGCAAATCTGACGAAGCAGAGATACACGTCTAGATTTTTTAAAGTTACTACATTTTTGTCAGTATTTTTCCTTAAAAAAAATTAACACTACACATTGTGTTAATGTGTGTTTGTGGGGGTCATGAAAGACTGAAGGAAACTGTAGCTTCATTCCGTAATAACACGGAGACGGAGAAGTTTTACACCGGAACTCTGCCAACAACAGGATGGATTTTATCAGCTCCAATCCATGGGCCGGTTACCAGTTTCAAGCAGCCGCGGCTATTCAGAGACAACACGGGAAGCCGGACAGCCTCTCCCATTCTCTGGCGAAATTGCTACATCTTCAATGTTAAACTGACGATAAAACAGTTATTCACAAAACACAAGATATGCCCAATACTGCATTTACTTTCATAACTACAACATGTTGTCCTATAGCTTAATGAAGTGATTTGTTCTGAAATCGCCGCCGTTCACTGAGGAAATCATGTTATGAAGATTGGACCGAAAAACAAAAAGTTTTCAGTGCAATCTGTTGGTTTTCTTAGCTAGGAAATTGTTTTTGAATTGGCTCTATATGAACGAATTGGATTATTTTATGAATTATGATTATTATTAATTAATTGAATTCCAATTGGCTTGAATTGGACTTACTATCTAAGTGCCTTGAGATGACATTTGTTGTATTTGGCGCTATATAAATAAAAATGAATTGAATTTAATTGAATTGAAGCCGCCACTAACAGCCAGGCTTCCGAGCCGAGGGCTGCCTGGCTTCGAGAGGGGGCGGGAGAGTCAAGTCTTTTTCTATTCTTTTTCTTTTTCAATTCTAGGTCATCATTGGCTAAATCGACAAAAACTCATCACTTCCGAGGCTGCCCGGCGTCTCTGGGGGTAGATTAGACGTGGGCGTGTCAATATGAGGGGCTGTGTCGTGATGATTGGAGTTAGTGTTTGTCCATCATGAGAGATCTTGTGGCAGCCGAATTTTTAAGCGGGGAGAAGCACGCTGGAACTTCAGTCCCAAAGCGGATACGAAAGAGACTGGTTGTCTGTGAAAGTGCTGTAATTCTTTTAGTTGTTTCTTTCCAGAATTCATGCTGCCCATTCACAAATGTTACCTTTTTTAAGAATACTTACCACCACCATCAAACTCTAAGTATTCATTATGACAGGGAAAAATGCTCCACAGATTCTGATCCACAGATCTAGCCATTTACAGGCCTTAGATTCGATCATACTTGATTTTGGCCTTTCCGTGTGAATTTTCAAAGTCTATACCTTCTTTCTGTGTATTTGCTGGGCATACTTGTCATACTAGACACAGCTATGTTATAAGTAATTCTTTTTAACTTTGCTATCTTCTGCTTTGGGATGGCACGAGCCACTACAACCCTGAACGCGTAATATGGGCTTCCCCTGTTTTAAAAGTCAGCAGCCGCCACTGGTTTCAAGGTATACCCTCCACGGTATTAAAGGGGCACTAGGTAGCATTTTCACCTAAAATTATAGCCTTCAGGAGTTTACCAAAGGTTAAACAAGTCAATAGTAAGCGAATGAAGCCTGTCTCGCTCCCAACAGGGGTCTGTATGCTGAAACTCCCATATGTAACTTTCGGCAGGAGCGACCCGCTTCTGAAGTCTCGTGATGCACGAGAAGAGTCGTTTGTGTTTACGGCACTTAGCTAGGTACTGTATGCTAGTTGTAGTTGTAGGCTATGTGTTCGCTTGCGTTGAAGAGCCAACACCAAGCGTTTCATATTCTGCCTTTCACAGACTGAATATGAAACGTTCGATGTTGGCACTTCCCATCTTTGTGAAATTTCTCCAAGCGTGATCTTGTTCATCTACCATAGTGATCTGCGTTTTAGATCGTAAAGTGACAGGTGATGATGACGCTCCTGAGTTCGAGACGTAGCCTAGCTTCAGAAAATACACGGACTGACCTGATTCTAGAATGCGCTGCTGAGGGTGGCAGCACGTTGGAGTAGCTCTGTACCTCACATTGAGATTTTCTTTTTTTTCTAAATTTCATTCCTGTTTTTTCTTGGAAGAAATTGCATTTTTTGGACAACTGTTCCTTCCTGCCTTGGATGCTGTGCAGCTGGATTGATTTTTTCCCAATACTTTTGTATATTTTGCTCTTTTGTTATGATGCATAACCATAGCAACAGGGTGGTTTACAACAGGGAGCAGCTGATTAACATTGGAAAAGCAGAAATAATTCGACAACTGAAGCCAGAAATCCCACTGGAATTGAAAAGGAGGCGTCGTGGATGCAGAGCAGGAGCAAAGAGGAGAGAAAGAAAGAAGAAGTTCAAACCATCTCTGCCATCCGTCATCATGGGCAATGTAAGATCGTTAGCTAACAGGTTGGATGAACTTCTAGCCTTGACAAGGACTCAGCAAGAATATTGGGAATGTAGCATTATGTGTTTTACTGAGACATGGCTGCAGGATTATATCCCCGACTCCAGCGTCTCTCTGCCGGGCTTCCTGACTGTATGAGCAGATCGAGATTTAAAGAGTAGCAGGAAAAGGAAAGGGGGTGGATTGGCAGTGCTTGTCAACAACAGATGGTGTCACACAGGACATGTTACTGTGAAGAGTCGTCTCTGCAGTGCTGACATTGAACTATTGGCAGTAAGTTTTCGTCCATATTATTTGCCAAGAGAGTTCACCAGTGTTGTTTTGGTGGCTGTTTACATTCCACCCTCAGCTGTTGCCGACACTGCATGTGATGTCATCAGTTCCGTTGTTGCCAAGATACAGACACAACACCCCAATTCTTTTCTGGCAATATCTGGTGATTTTAATCATGCCTCACTCTCTGCTACACTGCCAACTTTTCAACAGTTTGTCAGCTGCTCTACCAGAGAAAACAAGACATTGGATTTGTTTTACACAAATGTCAAGGATTCATACATTTCCAAATCAAGACCTCCCCTGGGTAAATCAGATCACAACCTTGTTTTTCTCTGTTCAGCATATAAACCCCTTGTCCAGAGACTACCTGTCACAAAAAGGACTGTTAGAAAGTGGTCACAGGAAGCTGAAGAAGCCTTACAGGGTTGTTTTGATGCAACCGATTGGATTTCTCTTTGTAAGCCACATGGAGAGGACATTAATGCCATGACTGAGTGTGTGACTGACTATATAAACTTCTGTGTGGACAACACCATCCCCACCAGAACAGTGAGATGCTTCCCTAATAACAAACCCTGGATCACCAGTGAGCTAAAGGAACTATTGAACAAGCAAAAAAGAGCCTTTAGGGAGCGAGACAGGGAGTTACTGAGGAGTATACAGAAGCAGCTCAAAGTCAAGATCAGAGAGAGCAAGGAGGTGTATAGAAAGAAGCTTGAGAGTAAACTGCAGAGGAACAATATCAGAGATGTGTGGTCAGGAATGAAGAAGATCACAGGCCTCAAACAGAGGGAGGATCGGATGGATGGAAGTCTGGACAGAGCAAATGAGCTGAACACATTCTTCAACAGGTTCAGTTCAGGAACAAGCTCACCATCCTCCCCTCCTGTTCCCAGCCAAAGAGACATCCCACCCTCCTCTGACCCACAGCTTTCCTGTAACATCTCCACCTCCACCTCAGTCATGGATTCTTCTGCTTCCACTAGTTTGTCTTCAACCCAATCAGGAGATGCTGCTGTCCCCTTTGCCTCCCCCTCCCACTTTTCTGTTTCTAGAAGTCAGGTGAAGAGGCAGTTGGAGAGACTGAACCGGAACAAGGCTGCAGGTCCAGATGGTGTCAGCCCCCGAGTCCTGAAGGCCTGTGCAGAGCAGCTCTGTGGGATTCTGCAACACCTTTTCAACCTTAGCTTGACCCAAGAGAAGGTACCACTGTTGTGGAAGACATCCTGTCTGGTTCCGGTACCAAAGAAAACTCACCCTTCAGACATCAATGACTACAGACCTGTTGCCCTGACATCCCACATCATGAAGGTCCTGGAGAGACTCCTGTTGACCCACCTGTGTAAGCAAACCAGCACATATCAGGACCCCCTGCAGTTTGCTTATCGCCATGGAGTTGGAGTTGAAGACGCTATCATACACCTGCTTCAACAAATCCACTGTCATCTGGACAAAGCAGGCAGCACTGTGAGGGTCATGTTCTTTGATTTCTCCAGTGCATTTAACACAATCCAGCCTGATCTGCTTCGTCTGAAACTACAGAAGACTCAGGTGGAGGCCTCAACAATCACCTGGATTAATGACTATCTGACAAACAGACCACAGTTTGTCAGACTGAAGAATTGTGTGTCTAACCAGGTGATCAGCAGCACAGGAGCACCACAGGAGCACCACAGGGGACTGTACTCTCACCATTCCTTTTCACTCTGTACACTTCAGACTTCCAGTACAAGTCAGACTCCTGTCATCTACAGAAATATTCAGATGACTCTGCAGTTGTCGGGTGTATCAGAGATGGACAAGAAGCTGAGTACAGAGAGCTGGTGGACCGCTTTGTGGCATGGTGTGGGAACAATCATCTCATCTTGAATGTTTACAAAACAAAGGAGATGATTGTAGATTTCAGGAGAAACAGGGTCAGATCAAACCCTGTTTCCATCATGGGAGAAGAAGTGGAGGTGGTTGAGGAATATAAATACCTTGGTGTTCATCTGGACAACAGACTGGACTGGAGACACAACAGTGAAGCCATCTACAAGAAAGGACAGAGCAGACTGTACTTTTTGAGGAAGCTAAGGTCCTTCAAGGTTTGCAGCAAGATGTTGCAGATCTTCTACAAGTCTGTTGTTGAGAGCGTCATTTCCTCTGGCGTCATCTGTTGGGGCAGCAGCATCAGAACCAGGGACCTAAAAAGACTCAACAACCTGATAAGGAAGGCTGGTTCTGTTCTGGGGACGACTGTGGAACCTCTGGAGACAATAATGCAAAGAAGGATTTTGCATAAAATCAAGAGAATTATGGACAACCCTGAACATCCTCTCCATGAGACTGTTATCGGAAAACAGAGTCTCTTCAGTCAAAGGCTTCTTCAGTTTGGATGCAAAACGGACCGCTACAGGAAATCTTTCCTGCCCACAGCCATCAGCATCTATAATAACTCCTTGATTTAATTGAGTTACATCAACATTTAATTTCCCTCTGGGATAAATAAAGTATTTTTGAATTTGAATTGAATTTGAATTTGAATTAGAATAAGAATAGCGTTTTGATCCAAACAAGAATTGTTATGTACACATGAAAATGGATTCATTTGTTCGGATTATGATTGTAATTGGTATAGTGTAGAGCTAGTCTGCGTTTTTTGCGGCGTGTCTGTTGGTAGTGCCTGCGCGCATCTGTCTAAGATGTAACTTTTGTAAGTGTCTGCTAATACAAAGGAATCACTCCACGAATACACCATGATGAGGGAAGAATCCCATTCAAGATCAGCAACAGTCCATCCATCCATCCATCCATCCATCCATCATCTTCCGCTTGTCCGGGGATCGGGTCGCGGGAGCAGCAGCTTGAGCAGAGAAACCCAGACGTCCCTGTCCCCGGCCACTTCCTCCAGCAACAGTATTATAGCATATTATCTTGAGCTCTCTTTAGAAAATATCTGATTATAGTAACTTACGTGGGCAGTCTATACTTGTGAATCAGATGACCTAACTGCACTGACTAAATAACACAACGGCAGCATTCGCCACAATGTTTAGTTAGTGGATGTGTATAATACAAAGGTGGGCATTTTTACGACAGTGTAGAATTTCAGGTTGACCAGTAGAGATCGCTATACTGCCGCTAATCTACCTTGTATCCCTTTAAAAAGTCAAGGTTTCAAAACCAATAAAATTTTCTGTCAAGCCGTCCCTGCGGTATGAGCGTTTTTTTTTTTAAGTTAGATTTTTCTTTATGTGGCGTCTCGTCAGAGAGAAAGTGGAGGTCCCTCACGCCGCGTGCAGCTGCAGCTTAGTGCCCCACGCACATCCGCTTGCTGTGAGTGACAAGCAGGCAGCTCTGCAGGCTGTATGATGGCTGAAGGTGGCGAGCCCACCGAACCCCCCCGGTCTATTTTTTTGGTTGCCGCGTAGTCGTGCACCAGTCAAGATTTGTATCTTGGCACGCGCGGAAAACGAAAAACAGGATGGATCAATTTGAATCCAGACTCAGCGAAGAAGTGCAGTACATACACCTGTACGACACTGCACTGAAACAACAGTGACCACGTCAACTCCCAGAATTCGTTGACGGAGATTGGCAGAACTTTGGGGAATTTCTTGGAAGTTTCATTCACTGGAAGTGGCTTTGAGTATTATGAAAAGCGCTATATAAAACCGATCTATTATTATTATAATTGCATCCTGAAAGTAATAAGATAATTCCCAATTATTTCATAAATAATGGAAAAGTTTTTATTTTTTATTTTTCTTGTTTTTAAATACAGACATTCAAAATACCGTACACATTTTAGAGCTGTAATCATAATACCATGAAACCGTGATATTTTTGCCTAAGGTTATCATACCGTCAGAATCTCATAAATGGTAAATGGACTGCTTTTCTAGTCTAGCTGACCACTCAAAGCGTTTCTAACTACATTAGAAACTACTTATTCACCCATACGTCTATACACACTATTCATACACACATTCATACAATGATGGATGCATCAGTAGGCAACGTGGGGTTCAGTGTCTTCCCCGGGCTACTTCAATATGTATGGGAGGCCGGAGTCGAACCACCGACCTTCCGATTGGTGGGCAACTGCTCTTCCTCCTGAGCTACAGCTGCCCATGCTGGCCCATGCTGGCCCATGCCTAGTGTAAAGGCTCAGTTCTTCTAGTGTGGATGTTTCTTTATGTCTGCATGCAAACACTAACTGACAGTAATACAAAAAACAGAGTCAGTTACCCACACATGGACAGTAACCCTCAATGCCCATGCACATATCACACAAAAGTACTGAAACTTTATATCTTCATAAATTTCCTGTAACTGTGTATTTTTTGTGTGCACAGATGGAGGATAAAAACCACAAGACTTAAGCTGTCATGATCATGCACAACATAAGTCTGGCATTTGGAGGCGATCAGACTGTTTCCACTGCTTGCACCTTGATATGACTGGCGGCATTAATCAACCCAATGTCACTTGTCTACCAAGGACGAGGACTGGACATAAGGTCAACAGGATGATGTGTGGTGAATAATACTCACACGCTTCTCTTCATTTTAGGTTCAGCTTATATACGACTGCAGCTATTTTGACTGGCAGTTTCCATTCCCCTCAACGCATATGGCCTCAGTGTATAAGCGCTATAGGGCTCTAAACAGCATGCCTAAGCTGTTAACCACAACATGTGTTTCTTCCTTCCATGTGTACGTGTGAAAAGCATCTGCATGCGTCAGATACTTGTTTCTTATTAACTCAGAGTTTCAACATGTGGTGTTGCCTTCTTCTACTCGCATCTTTTCAACTGTGTGACATCTGCACGGAATGCAAGATATTTCCATTCATGAAACTGAACGTAGATGAACATAGATTCCTAACTTCAAACGTTACCCACCAGGGCAGACTGGTGAAGCTGCAAAAAGCAGCACAAATGTCAGTCACAGCAAAAATATTACGACAAACATTAATTTTTCTCTGACCTTTAAGTGCCTCTGTGACGCCTTCAAAATCAGCTGCCACCATCTCAGGCCTGCTTCCTGGCAGGTTCACCATTTCTCTGAGCTCCTGTAGATTAAGTCAGGAAGTTTGATTAGTTTATCACTTATTTCCATTAAGACAAGAACTTTCTGTAATGCCAGTAATACCTGGGTTTCTGTAGAGGTTGTGTTTAGACCATTTGGCTTCCTTCCATAATCATAAGACATGTACTTGTTGAAATTAACAGGCAAGTCTTAAATGCCAGGAAGTGTATGTTGCTATCTTTAGTCTTTCAGACTAGAGATCCTTCCTGTGCTGTTTAGCTCATGTTATATGAATGGTTTTATAAATAGTCAGAATATAAAATATTATCTTGTTTAAAAACATTTAGCAGACTTAACAGTCATTCTCTGTCAGATGTCAGACCGATGCAGAAGAGCCTTAAAATACAAAACCACCGATTGTCGCTGGGCCCCATCTGCGAACATTTCTGACCTCAGCACACTCACAAGTTCCTACTACTTCATGAGATACTGCATCAGTTCATTGTTACTACTAGTTCATGCTCTGTCATAAGCTATATTCACTCCTTAAAAGTAGCGGTAATGGAAACTAATCTTCTAAAAATAAAAGAAATTTAAAAAAAATTAAAAATGAGAAGCAGCACATTCACCAAAACTAAAAGATTACAGTTCAACCAAACTGAAAATGACTTGTAATGTACAATGTATGAAAAAGCTGGCAAAAACTGACGGCTGACCTGGTAAACTCATTGGTTGAAACTCGAAAAAGATCAACCTTTCTTATTAGAATATCACAGCAAAAAAACAGTTTGCTGTAATTAGATCATTGATTACAGCTTAGAATACAAACATTCCTAAACACAGACCGTTCACTCATTTCCAAAAAACTGCAACAATATCTCCAGTAACACTGCTGTGCTACGATTTAAATCCACTTTAAAACTAATTGCAAGAAGCACACTTTGAGTGTGGCGGCTGAAGAAAGTGTACATTGTAAAAAATAAATTAAACATGGTCTTATACTGTATGTGATTAATTTGCCTGATGTGGCTTCGAGTCAGTTCAATGAGAAAACATCAGGGGTTAGTAGAATTACTGCGGGGTTCATAAAGTTATTCATTATCCGATTATGGCTGAAAGATTTTTTCTATAAAAGCTTATTTGTCGCTGTCCCCTGGCTCACACCTTGATTGTGCATGCGACCTGCATGGGTCCCCTCCGGCCAACGATCAACACCCTGCGGACCCGACTCTCTGCCAGAGCTTCCAGAGCCGGCCGGGTGATGTCTGTTTTCTGCAGAGAAACAGGAGAATGTTTCAGTACAATAAACAAAATGTTGATTTCTCAGTGGTCGCAAACGTTTATCTTTTCCTATGGTGCAGAAAGCTTTGGCATCTGTTAATAAAAACGTGCCACCGGACTTTTCTGGTTCTTTAAAGTTTCCTCTGCACTCTGATCTTCTGGAATTGGGGTTTTTACACTGTAAATTAATAAATGAAGCATCCACTAAATATTTGCAACAGCTCGAAGAAGTTTTACTTTGTACTGAGTAGTAAAAATTCCACCATGCTTAACAGTACCCAGAGCAGTTCAGTTTCACATTGATATGATTTTGGCTGATAAGAGTTCCTTGTATGAAAACTTTCTTTTTCTTATCTTAGCTATCATCTCACTGTTATGGAGCAGGCTATCCTACTACCTCACTAGCAGTTTGTTATCAATTTAATGCTCCACTTTTTTAATTTTTTATTTCTCTCTCACCTTTAAAATATCAATGGGAGACAGCAGAATTCTTGCAACATCCAAGGCCACGTTGCCTTGTCCGAGAATGACAGCTGTCTCACAAGTCAGGTCTGGACTCAGCTGAATGACGAATCAGAGGCGTGAGAAAGAAGCTAGGATTTGTTACTATGAAGTAACAGAAAAAAAGTCGTTGAGCACAAACGCTGTGGGTGCCTTTTCCATTGTCAGATATTGCATCATTTATGAGAATTTTCACTTATCACGCAAACCTCTCGACAGTTGGGCAACCCGTTGTACCAGCCGACCAAGTCTTTGGCAGAGAGCACGCCGGCCAAGTCTTCACCTGGAACTCCTACGCTCTTGTTTCCCTCTGCCCCGTAACTCTGTCATAAAAAATTCAAACAAAAAAAAACAAAAAAAACAAAAAGAAAACAGTAGGAATACGATGAAGCCCAATGATTTTAAGGCGAATTTACGGCGCAACGGCTTGATGTCGTATTCTTACCAGGACGACAGCGTGGTAGGCTTGCTGCAGCTCGCTGACACTTACATCCGACCCTACGTTCACGTTGCCGTAAAAACCACAGCGCGAATGCTTGGCTGTCTGCGTGAACGTGTTCATGACATTCTGAGAAAAAAAAAAGGGTCAAATCAATAGAGGTAAAAACCGACCATCACGGTTCTTAAAGTGGTGATTTAGCTCCATTTACCTCATATGCAGTAATCAGAGATATCATAACGACTTGAAAAATGTATCGACTTTTTTGAATGAGAGTCTGTTGTAGCCAGGGAGGTTTTAGAGCTGGTGGCCGTCGTTGGTATTGCCCTTTAAAGCTGCAGTCGGCAAGTTTTCAAAATTACGAGTCTAAAGTCGGAAAATTCGAACTGACACAACTTTCAGGTCCCTCCCCCAACCTCTAACAAGCTCCGAATCGCCCCCCAAACCCCTCCCCCTCTGTGGACGAGGTTGTGCAGGTGAGTTCACACCAGTGTGAGCGCACACAAGCTGGGGCAGACTCACGCTCAGCAGCGTGTGCACAAGCTGTGATTGACAGGTAGGATTCCTCCACCCTAACTTGATTGGTTAAAAACAGCCGGGAGCGCTCGGTTTTTGTAAGCATGATTACAGGCTTCAGAGGGAGCTACAGATTTCGTTATTTTTCCTAAACAGCCTATTTAATATTCTACTTTATGACAGTTCAAGCTAATATGACTAAAAAAAAGTTGCCGACTGCCGCTTTAAGGCATTTCTGCATCAGTTTCACATTTGATAGCAGGAATCCAAGTTCATTTGTTTTTCACAGTTAAGGGCCCTGAACACATGAACACAACAACCGTGTTTCTATGCGTTTGTACTTATTGTCCACAGGCAATCGCAGTTTTGGGCACTGAAACCGAACTTTCTGGAAAACGCCAAAGATTTTCTCTTGGAAAGCCGGGATTTTTGGCTTGTGACGTCAGATTGTGTGCTCCTAACATTTCTTCTTGGTAAAATGAGGATATTTCAAACTTTTTTCTATAACGCAGAGCACTTATTTGGGTGTCTGAAGTCACTACAAAATCAAAAACTAAGAAGTAATGCAACCTTGGTGTTGAAAGTGTGTCATTCTGTGAGCTGTTCAGAATTCAACAATGTGGCTGGTAGTATGAACATAGCCGCTGTGCAGGAACAGTTAAAAGCATGCTAGTGTTTTAACATTTCCTGGAGTGCCTCTCTCAGCTGAAACTTTTCCTTTCATCTAAAAAAAGACAAATAGAATCTTCATCCAGACAAGAATGCAGACATTACCACAACAGCTCAGACAAAAACTGTCTGGCCATTAGGTGGCCATAACGTTCTAATTGACAACGGACAAAAATAAAAGAGAAGAACATTCTGAGCGCGTCTAGTGAGCTGATTCTCCTTTGGGGAAAACTTAAGAAAAGAAACAGTAGTTTGTGCAATGGCGAACCAAAAAGATGAATCTAATTTGTTTGTGTGGATGGACGACGAAGTAGTCGTTGTATAAAATAACGTTAAAGTACAAGGAGATGAAAGCCCAGGAAGATATATCAGGAGAAGAAGGCCGAGACGCCCCAAACCACAGTTTGTCGGATACACTGAAAGTGAATTGTAATCACTTCAGAAAAGTTTTTTTAAAAATCTCAGTTTTTCAGACTAAAATTGCAGTTTGCAATATAAAAAAGCAGGGCAAACACAGGAGAAAAAGTTTGTCTTCCTAAAACATCCCTGTTGATGTGGATCAGGGCCCTAACAGGAAACACGGTAACCATGTCTTTGGAAATTCAAGTCAGTGGGTTTGAGTTTCATAGTTATAGGTATGTCCAGTTTTTTTTTTGTTTTTTTTTTAATGTATTTACAGTTAATGAATTAAGAGTGATCTGGAAGTATGTTGCTCTCAGTTTAATAAAAAACGCATGTTGCATTAAATGATAAGGCAAGGCGGCAGACAAATATACCTTTACAACTCAGCTAAAGTTGTTATTAGCAAAATACTGTTTGGAATGTGTCCATGAACAACTGTCACTGAGGTGAAACGTTTATTTTCCTTTCAAGCAAAAGGAAAATAGCCTAAAGCTGAGAGAAAACCACAGGAAGGTTTTTTTAAGAAAATGACACATTAGTCTTTACATGTTTATGAAACCATTTACTTTCGCCTGTTGATATTGTTCACATACTCTTTCCTACAGTGGAAAATTTCTCTGTTGACATACTTAACCTCAACTGTTCTCATTACTCCACCTCCCTGTCTGGGAGGTTTACTTTCTATTCGCCTCCTTTTTTTCCCCCATCATCGATGCCAAACAGTTGTGATGCAATCTGTGTGTGAACTGAACAAGACATAAGTAAACATGTTTGTCTGAGATATTCCCCATGTTTTTCCCAACCATACCAACTACTGTAATAACAATAGTAGCAGGCTAGTGCTTCTTATACAAACTGGCAGGTTAGACACTGGAGCAGCTGTCTGAATGAAAGATGGGAAACAAAAGTTTGCTGTACGGTTGATAATTAAAGCAAATTAGTTGTTGGGGCAGACACCTTGACTTCAGGATGATCAGGAGCCACTCCGAACCTGACCAGGCCAAAGGGGACCGGCAGCCGCTCATAAATGTCAACCTCAACATCTTGGCGAGCCTGTGGGGGGGACACAAAGTTAGAGACACAAAGTTAGACTTCTTCTCGCTGTTGAAAATATTTAATGAAGAATTAATTTAATTATTTACAGTACACAAACCCTATTTCCAGACCATTATCTGAGAGTTATTTCCTGTTCTACTTGATGTGGAGCTGTTGTAACTTATTGGGACATCTATTCAGAAGGCGATGGAAACAATAAGTGACTAAGTGACTTGTTTTTAAACTCTGATCTGTCCTGTCCTTTCTTTTACTGAAGCTTATGAATGGGTTACACTTTGTGATAAAACCTCTTTAAAGATGGTAATTCTTTAAGTCTTGTTTTATGCTCTACAACATACAGAATGTTGGGTATTTTTGTGGTTCTGGAGGACCTGAATGACTGCTAATAACAACATTCACTCTTAACTTTGTGCCACGGGACAGCTAGCCTGTAGAAAGTATTGAGGATGAGTAATTGAGTAAATGTCCCACATTCCCAGCACTCTGAAATATTCTACAGCTGCTGATGATCTGATTTCTATATATATTGCCAGGGAAATTGGAAATAGGTCCAGGAATTTATTGAAACACGTGGCACACATAAAATGATGCACAGTATAGAAGGCAAAAAACAGAGTTTTTACAATTCTAACAAGCTTGAAATTCAACATTTGGCATGAGCACCTTTATTCTTCATCAGAGCTCTTATGACAAGCTTTCTGTCATTTCTTTAAGTAGTCTTGAGGAATAGTTCTCCAGGCTTCTTGAAGGACATTCCAAAGCTCTTCTTTGGATGTTAGCTGCCTTTTTTTCCGTTCTCAGTCAAGATGATCCCACACTGCTTCAATAATGTTGCCACTGATTTTCAGTCCACTTCTTGTGTCATTTGGCATGCCTCAGGCTTTTCTCCCCGTTTCCCCTCCTTAAGAATGGCTTCTTGACAGCCACCCTTCCATGGACACGGGTCAACTGCAAGGTCTAGATGCAGCTCTCAGGTCCTGTCAGGTCTGTGCTGGATTTTTTCCTCTTTCTTAAGGATATCACTTTCAGATACTGTTCATCTGCTGTAGATAGTTTTTTAGGCCTGACATTTCTTCTTTTGTCCTCCATTTGTCCAGTTTCCTCAGTTGTTTGTAAGAACACACTGCACACCATGCGGAGATAAGCCAAGTTTTCAGCTAATAGCTCTTTGGGAATCACCTTGTTGCATATATTCTATTTTCTGTCTGTCAAACTGTGTCTTTGGCATTTTTACTCGATTCAACTAAACAAATGGGAACATATGATGCATCTTTGTGACAGGCTGCTAGTAAAAAGTGTCTAAAGATGCAGTCTCAAACATGTTCTTCACTAAGTTGTCGATTATGTGTAGATGCAACACGGGTTCATCCCTTGAGTTAGGTGCCTTTTTTATGCTTGAATGATTCATAGCTCAGCGTACAGTGGCTTAACAAACAAAAACACATTCTTCTGAAAATTGTCAGCTACAAGGACTGGACTGAAAATGAGTGAAAAAGCAGCCAATGTCCAAAGAAAAATGTTTCCGAAAGCCTGGAGAACTATAGCTTAAGACCACTTTAAAAGATGTCTAACTGTTTGGAAGTAAAATATTTGGAAAAATTAGGAGTGGCTCAGGACTTTCAAGTCCAGGAAGGAACTGTCAAGTACATGTAAGAACAGCAACTGTGGAAAAGGTCCAGACAGAATTGTCTGTAAATTATCGAGAAAAAATTGGTGGAAAGAAAAAAGCATTGAACAATGATATATGTATTCATTACATATATTTTTAACAAACACTTCTAGGCGCAAACACATTACTCCTGTGCTATCGTCTCTTCATTGGCTTCCGGTACGATTCAGAATCGATTTTAAACTCCTGTTGTTTGTTTTTAACGCCACTAATGGCTTGGCACCTTCTTATCTGTCGGACATTTTAACTTTTCGCAACTGCGGTAGAACCCTGCGCTCTTCGGGTCGGCTTCTTTTAGAGGTCCCAAGGTCGAGATCTAAACAGTGGGGTGATCGTTCCTTTGCCATTGCTGCTCCTAGACTGTGGAACAAACTGCCCACTGATATCCGCACCATCACTGATCTCGGCCTTTTTAAATCGAAGCTTAAGACCCACCTTTTTAGACTGGCGTTCGAACTCTGATTAAGGCCACTATGCTCATTCTATCCATTCTTTTTTAATTATCTTAATTTTATACAAATTTTATTCAATTCATTTTATTGCATTTCTGGAAGGCTTTTAATGCCTGTAGCACTTTTACCATTTCTGAATCGTGTGTTATGTTTTTTTTTATGTATTGTTGTTTTTATCCTGTTGTAAAGCACTTTGAATACCAGTTGGCTATTTGTAAAGGGCTATATAAATAAAGTTTGATTGATTGATTGATTGATATTCTGGGGACATTCAGGCCTTTTTTGGTCCTGAATTTTTTCAATTCAAATCAATTCAGTTTTATTTATATAGCACGAAAATACAACAATTGTAATCTCAAGGCACTTCAATGATACACTCCAATTCAAGCCAATTGGAGTTAGATAGATATTTACATAGATAGATAGATGGATGGATGAAGATAGATACTTTATTGATCCAGAAGGAAATTCAAGCATCCAGTAGCAGTAACATAACATACATTGAACCTACTTTAGAATTGACAGAGTAACCATATTGAATGTTGAAATTGACCAAAGATAGATGTAAATTTAAATGTGTAAGGAGAAATTAAATTAAATTAAATTAAAAGCAAAATTGAACTTTAACAGAGAATGTGTACAGTGGAATTAAAAATGTACAGAGGAATTAAATTAGAGGAATTTGCATAGAAAATAAATATAGGACTTTGTTAAGTTAACCCGTGCTAATCGTCTATACAAAAACTATTTAAAAACTAGAAAGTAACTGTAGGAATAAAATTGTTTGATACACCTATAAACAATTCAAACATATAAAGTGACCGTAGAAGTAGCAGAAGTACCATCACTGACAGCTGTTGTACAGCCTGATGGCCAGAGGGACAAAAGAGTTCTTGAATCTGTTAGTGGAGCAGGATTGAGACAGCAGTCTGCCACTGATGTGGCCGCACACTGGTGTTGTGCAGAGGGTGGTGGGCGTTGTCCAGGATGGACAGCAGTTTGTCCAGGGTCCTTCTCTCTGCCCCTGTCACCAGAGAGTCCAGCTCTGTGCCCACTGAGCCAGCTCTCCTCACCAGTCTGTCCAGTCGGGCAGAGTCCCTCTTCTTGCTGCTACCTCCCCAGCAAGTCACAGCATAGAAGAGGACGCGGCCACCACAGACTGGTAAAACATCTGCAGCAGTTTTTTGCAGATGATGAAGGACCCCAGCCTTCTAAGGAAGCACAGACGGCTCTGTCCTTTCCTGTGTACAGAGTCTATGTTTGCTGTCCAGTCCAACTTGTCAACCAGCTGCAGCCCCAGATATTTGTATGTCCTGACCACCTCCACATCGACCCCTTCGATGGACCCTTCGTTGGAGCTGTGGTTTCTTCCTTCTGAAGTCCACCACCATCTCCTTGGTCTTGGAAGATTTTAGCTGTAGGCGGTTGGACCTGCACCACCCCACAAAGTCCTCAACCAGGCTCCTGCACTCCCCCTCCCGTCCATCCTTGATACAGCCAACTATCGCAGTGTCATCTGAGTATTTCTGCATGTGGCAGAGCCCGGAGTTGTACTGGAAGTCAGATGTGTAGAGGACGGGAGAGAGCACAGTCCACTGTGGTGCTCCGGTGCTACTAACCAAAGTCAGTCAGTGGGGTTACATGACACTGAAAGGATCGGATTATTGGCTAAATTACAATAAGACTGAGTTGCTCCTTATTTGAGCAAGGGTAATTATCCTTAGATATATGGCGTAGGGATGTCGAAATTTAAAAAAAAGTCTTGACCGACCACTGAGCCTCATTAGTCGATTAAAGTCGGTCACCGAAAATTCTATAAGTGCCATTTATGATATCTGTGTCCTGTCGCGCGTCTTTCTCTGCCGACTGGTTAGGCTCCCACCACACAATTAATGTTGGTTCGTGCCCTTGGTATTATACATTTTCCCCAATGATTGACCACTAGTTCTAGGCGTACTTGTGGAGGAATAAGGGTTTTGGGTAGAAAAATAATTGCTGTGCCTGCGCAGACACGCACAGCCACACATTACGCGCAACGGCGCCCTTCCAGTCACTGTACTTTTTAAACACGAATCAAACGCGGCACCGAACTCGGGCTGTTAAAAGCCCCCGTTACAAAGTCACAAACAGAGAAGGGTGCATTTGGCGGTGTTACAGGAAAGTAGGTTAACCAATGACTTCGTTAAAAAAAAAACTTACCGAATGCCAACAGCCTCTGTGGCGTAGCTAGATGCTGCACAAAATCCTTTGCAATAAGTTCCTGTCGTCTTGCCATTTAAGTGCAGATGAATATATCACAACAAGTAGGCTAAGTTAGTCTTGTGTCTTTTGCCATTACAGTTTTACAATTATTATTATGTTGTAGTCCACACGCAGCCACATTGGCTTTATTTAGGTTAATAGTGGCGATTTTTTTTTTAACTGCGCAGACAGGACCCGTCATATACGACGTACAAGTTGCAACCGGTGTAAGAGAGGACCTCTGAGGAGGGCTCTACGTGAGCTCTGCTGCGGTTGTTCTTCCATCGTGGGATGGCTCATGCTCACATAACATTTCTAAAGATATAGTGAGTTTTTTTTTTTTTTTTTTAAACCGACGGCAGAAAAATTCTAACCGGACGACGTTGATTCGGTCAACCATCGGTCATACGGTCATCGGTTAACATCCCTAATATGGCGGTGAATTAATTGAATCATAGGCACAAAGCTCAGATACGATAGGTGGTGCTGTACCTATTTCAACAATTGCTAATAGAGTCACTTCTGGTTGACCGCTTAACCACCACCAACAACAACAACAAACTCAGGTATTTGAGAAAATGGCGAACGAAGAGCAAGATGAAGCTACGTCCCTCTATATTTCGTTTGTGATGAGCATGCTTATTACACAAACGCGATGCACAACGGCGCATTCTCCATCACGTTGTTTGTTTCTTTCCGATGGCGGCGACAACAACAGTAATATCGTCTCTTCCGACTTCCGGTTCACGACCCCGGGAAATCTCAAGCATGCGCAGAACGCAAAGTCTAATTCACCACGTGCTTCACCCGTCTACAAGCACGTTTAATTTGACTTTCAACCAAGTTATCTCGGAAGTAATCCGAGTAATCCGATCCACTGAGTGGGGTTACATGGCTCTGAAATAATTGGATTAATGGCTAAATTACAATAAGACTGAGTTATAAAGTTCATGTACAGGTGCTGGTCAACGAATTAGAATAATTTGATATAGTGCAATCAATAAATTCTTTGAATGCATTTTTCGTGCAGAAAGCAAATCAGGTGTTCACCGCACCTGTCCTACTCGTTAGACTAATCACAGAACTCGTTACCTGTAAAAAATTTGCTCAGCTGATCTTTCCAAAAGGCCCATTTAGGCCATTTAACTGTGACACTGTTGTTTTATTGAATTAGAATAATGGAGAAACCGTTTCATTGAATTAGAATAATTTTTATTATAATTAGAATCATCACTTTCTCAGTATTTTGTGGCTGCCCCCTTGGCTTGTATGACTGCCTGAAGTCTCCGCGGCATCGATTTGACCAGCTTGTCGCAAGTTTCCGCACTCACAGCTTCCCAGGCAGTGGCGATGTTCTGCTTCAGTTGGTCCAGCGTAGTAGGCTTTCTGTCGCGAATTTTCCGCTTGACGATGGCCCAAAGGTTTTCAATGACATTGAGGTCAGGCGAGTTGGCCGGCCATGCCAAAACTTCAAGCTGTTTTTTAGTGAACCAATCTTTGGTCGACTTTGCCGCATGAGCCGGTGCAAGATGCTGTTGAAATATGAAGTCTTCTTCGCCGAACTGTTCCTCAACAGTCGGAATCAGGAACGTTTCCAGAACATCTTGATATACTGTATCAAGATGTTCTGGAAACGTTCCTGATTCCGACTGTTGAGGAACAGTTCGGCGAAGAAGACTTCATATTTCAACAGCATCTTGCACCGGCTCATGCGGCAAAGTCGACCAAAGATTGGTTCACTAAAAAACAGCTTGAAGTTTTGGCATGGCCGGCCAACTCGCCTGACCTCAATGTCATTGAAAACCTTTGGGCCATCGTCAAGCGGAAAATTCGCGACAGAAAACCTACTACGCTGGACCAACTGAAGCAGAACATCGCCACTGCCTGGGAAGCTGTGAGTGCGGAAACTTGCGACAAGCTGGTCAAATCGATGCCGCGGAGACTTCAGGCAGTCATACAAGCCAAGGGGGCAGCCACAAAATACTGAGAAAGTGATGATTCTAATTATAATAAAAATTATTCTAATTCAATGAAACGGTTTCTCCATTATTCTAATTCAATAAAACAACAGTGTCACAGTTAAATGGCCTAAATGGGCCTTTTGGAAAGATCAGATGAGCAAATTTTTTACAGGTAACGAGTTCTGTGATTAGTCTAACGAGTAGGACAGGTGCGGTGAACACCTGATTTGCTTTCTGCACGAAAAATGCATTCAAAGAATTTATTGATTGCACTATTTCAAATTATTCTAATTCGTTGACCAGCACCTGTAACAAGGTCAATGGGAAGTGTAGCCAGCGGCTGACTTGCTACTTTTGGATACATTAGCACATCAGGCTCTTGGAAGAGAGCGTTTGTTCCAAGACCCTGTACATATCCTTGCGGAGACAGACGAATGGCTGACATCGCAATTTAGATTGCCAAGAACTGTGCTGCTGCAAATATGCAGCTTGCTAGAGCCACAACTCCAGAGAGAAACACGCCGATCAAATCCAATTCCACCACACGTTCAGGTCCTCACCACCCTTGGATTTTTGGCCACTGGAACCTTTTAGAGGGAGATTGGAGACAGATCGGGAGTGTTCCAGTCCTCTATGAGTCATGCGCTCCCCTTGGTCATCAAAGCTCTCATCAGTTTATCACCCATGGTACATCAAATTCCAATATACCGCTGTCCTACAAGTACAAATTAAGAGGGACTTTCATGCCTTGGCTGGACTGCCAAACATAATCGGAGCACTAGACTATACACATATATGCATCAAAGCACCCGTTCCGTTGTGGAGCGCACTGAGCTGAAGGCCAGGTGGGTGCGTCTCGATACAGCGGGGGGGCAAATCGCTCTATAGCCCAGATCTATAGCATGCCAGATTTGCACAAGATTATCATGAATGAGGGTCTCCCTACTACCTGAACCAGCCTAGGCAGAACAGAAGGTTTTTTTTTTTTAAAGCCATTTTTATATCAAACCATTTATTTTTATTTCGGTGACATTACGAACTACAGGTGACACGGAATTAACAGCACTCGTAATTGCTTCCCATTTCTTCACTTTAGCAGGTCCCGTAATTCCACTGCTAACACTGCTAAAAATGACAGATTTTCCTTTTTGGATCTCTGAAAGCAGAACTTCAATCTCCCCTAAAGTTGTTCTTTTTGCGCCTTGATGCCATTCTCATGACTCAACACTTCCAGGCAGGAAACATAGCCTAATACGGTAAAATTTTGGCAGTGGAGTATGCAAATCTACTATCCTCAGGGGCGGACTGGCCATCTGTACGTTCTGGAGAATACCAGAATGGCCGGTGATGCAGGACGGCCGCTGTGTCGGCCACTGCGCAGCCGTCACAGTGTTCTTTTTTTCTCTTGCTTATAATCTACTGTTGTTTCATGTCCAGACCGATAGGTGGCAACAAAGCGCCTGCAGGCCCATAGATGCGCAAGCTCACCCGTCACTCAGCCATGTGCAAGTGCAGATGGGAGAGACTAGAGATGGATACTGTTGCTAATCCTAAAAAAAGGAAAGAAAAAGGAGGGGCTGAGAAGGTGAGGGAAAAAAATTAGGCAGTTAGAGAACGAAGCATCCAAATGTCGGAAGCTGACAGAAATGTTTGAAGCGGCAGCAGTGCAGCAACTGCCGGCAGCAGCAAGTTTGGAGGCGGCGCCTGCGGTTCTGAGAGCCAGACCGCTGTGCAGGACGAGGCTGAGGCTGCAGCCGCAGCACAGGGACAGATAAGCCGCATTCAGACTGTAGGAACCTTTGGCAGTTCCTATAACCTTTTAATCCACAGGGCCGTTTTCTCCTGCATTCAGACATACAGGAACTCGGGACCATCGCCCTCAGTTCCTATAACCATTTTAGCTCCTTCTCCGAGACTGGGTCTTTTCTGGGTTCTATAGGAACACATCTGACGTAGGTGTTTGGTGGTCGGTAGCTACGCCCCATGTCATGCTGTCACGGCTAAAATGTTTACTCATACGACACAGACACAACCTGCGCGTGTTTAATAAGTTAAACTTACACGTGGTCTCCTTTGTCTGCGGTGCTCTGCTCTCCTTTCTTCCTTCATGAAACAAAGAAGTATCGCCTGCGCTCGATCCTTCGTCTCCTGACTCTCTCTGTGTGCTCTTCCAGCCTCGATTGTTAGACGCCCGATTTGATCGTCCATTATTAATATCACCATCATGCAGACCATGAACACGGTGGCCTCCCCGCTCTCCATATTAGCTTCTTTGTGGTGTTTTTTTCTTCTCTCCTTACTTTTCACGGGTTTTGTTTTGTTGTTGAATGTGGCGCTAAAGTAACACGTCACAGTCACAGATGGCTGCCATGCATCAGTACCTGATCCCAACTCATGTGCGAATGCAGACTGAAACAGTTCCGCTGGGGAAGGACAGTTATCAGAATGAAATTTGAGGAGGACCGTTCTTAGAATGGCGTTCTTAGAACTGTTCTGTCCAAAAGCAGCTTAGGGACAGATGCATGAGCTGGTGGAAGTTCCCCAGACAAGTGCAGGGCATGTAAGTATGAAAGGGGGGGAATTAGGGTTACTTGCTAGGTAATCTGACGTTAGCAAATGTTATTTCAGGTTGCTACATTTTGATCTATACCCAGAAATGAAACAAAACTATTACAGTTGTTACAGTTGTTTAGCTCTAAAACACAAACATGTCGCAGCAACATGAATGCAGAAGAAATATTTAATAAAAGTAGGCCTAATTGAACCATTTTTGGGTAGTAATTTCTGCACAAACTAATTAAAATTAGTAAGTAACAAACTAATTAAAATTAGTAAGTAATAAATCCATTTTTAAGATTACAAGGAATAGCTGATGTAATACATAAACCCTGTTGTTTTTTTAAAATCCATTCTTTCATTTGTTTATTTAGGTAGAGCATAGAGAGGATGACACCCACTCCAGCTCTATCCTGCATTACTTTGAGCGCCCCAAGTCAGACAGTCACAGCCTAGAAGTGTTTTTTTCTTACCACCCTCAGAGGAAGACAAAACACCTGACTGTGCAAAAAGCATTTACACGCAAAGATGGCACAGACAGAAAATGGCTAACATACTGTGAAGAGAACCATACACTGTATTGGGCATCTAAATCAGATATAGCCTGCTTCATGGTCCCCAAAACTCATAATTTGTTTTTGTGTGTTTCAGGCAGACACCTCACCTGCATTGTATTGTTCAGCAGAGAGACATTTAAAGAGTGTTGTTTATTTCTCAGTGAGTATTCTACACTATGCTCTTAAATACAACTTTTAGTCAAAAGTGACAATGCTATAATTTAGAAGGTAAAATATCATGGGTTAAGATTTAAGTATTTTGAGACCCGTGTCTGTGGCTCATGGGTTTTCGCACATCCGTTGCAGGCTGAGCCGAGTCAAAGTCCAGGCCTGTTTTTTAGTCCCAGTCCACCACTGACTATCCTCGTGCAAGTGCACTTAAATACGCACCGGTGGCATTCATCATTTACGCAGGTCGTTTACACACTTTTTCCGAAGTTAAGAGCGTTTGTTGAAACTGACGTACAAAAAAAGTAAGAGAAATTTAGAATACAACTACGAAAATGTTCTTGCATGAGGCCCAATGATCCCAAACACAACAACACATTTACAACAGAATGTCTGACAAAGAAAAGAATCGAGGTGTTGCAATGACTCAGTCAAAGTCCAGACCTGAACCTGATTGAAATGCTGTGGTGGAACACTTAAAGGGGAACTCCGGGGCATTTGAAGCGCATTTCCATTGCTAGAGGTTGTCAAATACTGACGGTAGGACACAGACCGGTGTAAATCGGCGCTCCCTGTGCGGCGATTGTGCTGTTTGCGCAGCCTGTCATCCTAGCCAAATACGTGGTGGCTAGGGGCAAGCGCTAACCCTTCCACGTAAAACAACAACTTGCACACTGCAGAAACGTCACACCACTTTATAAACCATCCGACAATAAAGTCACAAGCCTTACCATCAAAACCATATGCATGGTTCTCACATTACTGGCATGGGGACGTTACAAAACAACTTTAGAAACAGCATGTAACTCACCGGTTATTTGTACGCTCGCGCATGTTAAAGCCCAAAACAGTCAATGGACGATAATCCTATATACAAAACAATTATCTTCTCTAGAAAAACTGCGTTCAAGTATTTAAAACATTACAACAATATTACTGGGCATGTATTGTTGTAATGTTTTAAATACTTGAACGCAGTTTTTCTAGAGAAGATAATTGTTTTGTATATGGGAGTATAGTCCATTGACTCTTTTGGGCTTTCACATGCGCGCGCCTACCGACAAGAGGTAAGTGACATGCTGTTTATAAAGTTGTTTGGTAACGTCCCCATGCCAGTAATGTGAGAACCATGCATATGGTTTTGATGGTAAGGCTTGTGACTTTATTGTCGGATGGTTTATAAAGTGGTGTGACGTTTCTGCAGTGTGCAAGTTGTTGTTTTACGTGGAAGGTTTAGCTCTTGCCCCTTAGCCACCACATAGTTGGTTAGCATGACAGGCTGCGCAAACAGCACAATCGCCGCACAGGGAGCGCCGATTTGCACCGGTCTGTGTCCTACCGTCAGTATTTGACAACCTCTAGCAATGGAAATGTGCTTCAAATGCCCCGGAGTTCCCCTTTAAGTGAGCTGTGCATAAACAAATGCTGCAAACAACAATGAACTGAAGGAACCTTTTAAAGATAGGTGTGCCAAAATTCCTCCACAACAACATGAAAGACTGATACATCTTTTAGAAAAACAATGACTTCAAGTTATTCCTGTTGAAGGCAGTTTTACAAGCTTAGTTTTTATTTTTTTTATTAATTTATTTATTTTTTACACACTGCCTGTGTAACTTTCATTAAATATTAACATGGGATAATGTGTCATGCTGTATTAGACCAGATGTTGTTTTTTTATTTCATCGTGATACATAGTTATATACGTTGCATAGCTTGCTTTTCCACATCTCTGTAAAAGTGAAAGATAAAAGATACAAAACTATGGGTTCGCCAGAGATGTTTCACATAAGGATACATACAATAAGGGGGGGGGTAGGTATCTGAACATCACTTGTTCAGATACCTACCTAAGGTACTCACCTTGATGATATGCTGCGCCGTGTAAAAACCTGCAGGGCCGCTTCCAACAATACACACCTTTGGACAATTAGAGGACAAAAAAGCCTTTCCACACCCACCAAAACCTGTAAAGTCGAAGGTGTGGAGTAAGTAGGGATGTACGCTTCAACCAAACAAAACATTAACTGAGCTGAGTTTAACTAGCAGAAAGCTCCTTCTGTAATAAAGTTTCACATGCAATGTATAACGTTATAGTTCAATCTCACCAAGTATCAAGGAAATACTACTATAGTTTGGAATGCAGTTATATATTCCCCTTTTAGTGCTGCTTACGGGAGTCAAATGCCAACTTTTTTACAGGACCAGAGGATCAGACTATTAGCGTTATATAACGAGGTAGCTCACCTTCATGAAATCGGCTTGTCCATCTCGTCCCTCTAAAAGTCGACAGCTTCAGCTGAGAAAACAGCAGTTTATAGCCACTCATGTTTTCCCACCTGGCTAAAAACGAGCTGCCTGACAAAACTAAAAACCAACTAAACCCGCCGTACTGTTTCGCTGTAATTTGTCAACCAGCCCCACATATCTGCCTCTGCTTTGAGCTTTGGACAATGACTAAGTGGGAATGAGATCAAAAGCCAAGGTAGCCGGACGTTTATCTGTACTGGCTAGTTGTCACGGACATTTAGCTAGCTTGTTAGATAATGCTATCAGTGAACTCTTGAGTTCCAATGTCAATGTAAATGTATTTAATTCGGACATTTAAACTCAATTTAAGTTGTGAAAACAAGCCGTTTTCAAGGCTACACCTTGTGTTACAGCAACTATAGCCCGTGTAAAACCGGCAGCACGTCAGCACCGAGGTTCCACATACTCAGCTCACCTTGCGTTCTCCGTTGAGTAGCATGCTTCCATTACAAAACACTGATGCCAAGTTCTAAATGTCCAATCATTTGTCAAACTGTCTCCCTTTTTATTAAAAAAAATTATATATATATGAGCATTTTAAGAGCTTTCAAGAGAATAGCAACATTGTGAACAAATTAGATTTAATGTACATATCAAAACAAGCAGAAAAGTGTGGTCAGTGTTCATCAATTTTTCTATTTATTTTTTTATAGAAATCATGACAAAAAAACAATTCAAAGTACTTTAGAAACCTCATGTTCTCATGCAATGTAATGCAAACAGTAATAATGCTTGTACTGCAGCTTTTCTTCACTGATAGCAGTCACACGAATCACGCCCGTGAAACACCACATAAACCAGGATGTGGTACCTAAGACACTATTTCTGCAGACAAAAACACAAATTTGTGTCTACAAGGAAATGACGGGCAGCATAGCAAAAGGCTTACAATAAAAGAGACTCATATTGGTCATGTGTTTTTCAGATAAATTTACAGTGTAAACTACATATTTTTGCCAAGGAAGTCCAAATCTTATCATCAACCTTGCACCTGCTCTGAGCTTCACTGAATGCCCCTGCTGTTAGGATTGTTTAAAGATGTGACTAAGTAAGGACGGTACTGGGGTTGCTGCCGAGGACAGATGTGCTGAGCTCTTTCAGGTCTGGGAGGTCTTACAACTCTGGCAGGTTTGAAGTGCTTTTTAAACTGTAGGAACACAAAGATACCTTCATTTGAAAACACTCAACCACTCAGCTCATGCATTATTACAATAGAGGGTAAAGCAAATCTAGCTTCATACTTACTCTCTTGCACTTGAAAATCAGTGCGCCGATGAAGAGGGACAATGTGACAGACAGTGCTGTAACACTCAGGGAAATCAAGGTGAGATCCAAAATGGTGTCCTCGCATTGGTCTTGGGGGGCACTCTCTGTTAAAGGAAATAATCAGAGAAAGTTGAATGGATAACAAATAAAGCTAGAGCTCTTTTGATGAGCGCGTACTGTGGAATTCTTTTCACCTCTGACAATGATGATGGTCCCATTGCTGGTCACGGTGACCAGGTTTGCTGACTTGAGGAGAGTCCAGCGGCAGTAATACAAATCTGTATCCTCCAACCCCAGCTGAGACAGCTGCAGTGAGATTGCAGACTTTACCTGTAGCTCTTCAGTTATGTGAACTCTGCCCACAAATTTTTGAGCTGTCGTTGTTTTTTTGATCTGTTCATTTTTAAAGTGCAGGTGCACAACCTCCTCATTCTGGAACTGCCTGCGCAGAGTGAGTGACAAGGGATTTGACAAGGATGTGAAGCATGTGGTCTCAAGAGATGAATTGACCCTCAGAAGGGAGATGGTTGAGGGGTTTTGAGACGCTGTCAGGGAGAGATGGAGAAGAGGCAGAAGTGTTGTAAATGATCATTTCAAACACTGCCTTTTGCAAATTCATGAAAAAGCCTATGAAAATTTCGAACTGACACCACTTCGACGTAACTACATTTCTCTAATTTATACTTGTTACATTTAATGCCTCATATCTAGTCATGACAAATTTTGTAGGTCAAGATTTAACACGTAAAAGACTTTTTGATGAATAGAGTCAAAGCTGTGTCCAGTTAGAGGCACAATATTCTTGGACAGGGAACAAGTAGGGGAGCTAGAATCTTTAATACCCTCTAAACTAAATATACAAAATAGTAGCTTTCAAAATATCTGATATCAGCTTTATATGCAACAGAAAAATCTCATCATATCATTATTTTGCTTTTTTTACTGTTACTGTTGATGAGTACATTTGCTGTTTTAAATAAAGTACTTTTACATGCATTTCATTGTTGGATCAGTGCATTTTTATAAGTAAAGAAGCATTTTTCGACTAGTGTCTTTAGAAACACCACTCAGAGGCTTGAAACAGGATGAAGCTGCAAACAAACAGGAAAAGATGACTCAGACTTATTTTTTGAAGACATCTACAGTATATTTTTTTCAGATCTTAAGATAAAAACCTACCAAATCTTTTCTCACTCAAAAAGACACTCACCTGCTAAGTTGTTGAGAAGTACCTCTGCAGGCATGCAGAGCAACCCTAACACACAGCTCCACCAGTGGGCTTTCATCCCGCAAACCTTGGCTGCAGGCGGGCTGCCACATACAGTACACACACACCTCAGATCTAACAGTCTGTCAGAGTGAAAGGCAAACTCTCACATGAATGCTTGAAGTGTTGTGTAAAAAGGAAGTGCGAATGTACTGACACTTGTGACTTAATTAGCTGTGTGTGGGTGTGTTTTTGTGCTGTGCTGCTTTACAGCAAACGTATATGCTCTTGGATTGGCAGCTTTATTTGAAGAGATGTTGCATCACTTGCGATCATATAAAAAGAGTTTACCAACATCATGTATCCATTAAGAAAATAAAGAACACCATTTTTTAGTGCTAAGGTTTGATGCAGCGGTCCCAAACTTTTTTTAGCCGCGCACCTCCTTCTATGTCTCAACCGGGTTGATGAACCCCCCCATCCCCCACACACCTTCAAAAAAAAAAAAAAAAAAAAAAAAAAAAAAAGGCGGCATGTTTAATCATGCTCAAATGACCAGAACACACATATATTAAAATAATCACAATCACAACAATGCGCTCTCGCATTTGAATTAATCTGAAACACTGTAACACAGTTTCGGCTTTGGGCAGTCTATATCACCAATCCAAGTGAAGCCCAGATCCCGATCATTTTTGTAATGTTTTCTTCTTTTTTTCCCCGTCTGGTGGTTCAAGTTTTGAATGCAGGCAAGAGTGATCGCACCGCACCACACTTTGGGAATCCGTGGTTTAATGTATATAAATCCTCTAATCCAAATGAAAATTAGGTAACTACAACCTGGGATGAACGACAATAAGTGACATATTACACAATGTAAGTGTTAGGCTTTTTAAGGTCGTGTTGTTTTTTCATGTCCTGTATTCTTGTTTCTTTTCCTCTTTCTGGTCCTTCTGTCATCCCAGTAAAGGTCTAATTGCATTGTTTTTCTTTTCTCTAGCGTGGCAGTTGTTGGTGCAGTGTCATCCTCTATCCCCCTGACCTCAAGTAATAACTTCTTCGCCTGTTAAATTTGATACAACTTCAATGCAATGACATATTGAGCAAGGAAAACTATATTACTTGACTGGATTTCTCACAAGGCCTCCCACAGTATCTGCCGGTTACAGTGTAAAAATGCTCAACAAGACTAGAACAAGATTATTATTATCATTATTATTATTATGATTCTATCACAAAGGCTACAACATGTTTTTGGGATTAAAGGAGCTGCATTAGGCTGGTATAAGTCATATTTATCTGATAGATTCCAGTTTGTTCTTGTAAACAAAGAATCTTCCTCGCACAACAAAGTAAGTTATTGAGTTACTCAGGGTTCTGTGCTTGGACCGATTCTTTTCACTTCATATATACCTCCATTAGGTAATCTTATTAAACAGCTTGGCATCATTTTTGATGTCAAGCTGTTTATGCTGATGATACTCACCTGTACTTATCTATGAAACCAGATGAAATCAGTTTGTCAGACTACAAGCATGTCTTAAAGACATAAAGACCTGAATGACAGAATTTTCTGCTCTAAATTCAGACAAAACTGAAGTCGTTATCGTTGGACCTGAGCGCTTCAGGGAGAAATTGTCTAGCTTATAGTTACTCTAGATGTCATTTCCTTGGCTTCTCGTACTACAGTGAGGAACCTTGAAGTTATTTTTGACCAGAATTTATCATTTGACGCACAAATAAAACGTTAATATTACTTCGTAATATTGCCAAAATTAGGAACATCTTGACTCAGAGTGATGCAGAAAAACTAGTCCATGCATTTGTTACTTCAAGATTGGACTACTGTAATTCTTTATTATTCGGCTGTTCCAAAAATTCTCTGAAAAGCCTCCAGCTGAACCAAAATGCTGGAGCCAGATTTCTGATGGGAACTAACAGGAGAGATCATATTTCTCCAGTTTTAGCTTTTCTTCATTGGCTCCATTAAATTCAGAATAGAATTAAAAAAATTTCTTCTTAAATATAAAGCTCTTAATGACCGAGCTCCATCATATCTTAAAGATTTCATATCAGATCAAATCAAATCAAATTTATTTGTATAGCACATTTCATGTACAAACAGTTCAAAGTGCTTTACATAAAATAAAAGCATTGCAGCAGGGAGTGGAAGAAGCATTAAAAATACATAAAAGAATATAAAGAGAAACAAATAAAATCATTTAAATGAATTTAAAAACAGGCAACAGTCTAGATAAGTTAAAAGATATTTCATGCATAGACACATGAGAACAGAAATGTCTTTAACCTGGATTTAAAAATGTCTACATTTGGTGAAAGTTTAATCTCCACTGGCAGTTTTTGTTCCACTTGTTTGCAGCATAACAGCTAAATGCTGCTTCTCCATGTTTAGTCTGGACTCTGGACTGGACCAGCTGACCTGAGTCCTTGGATCTAAGAGCTCTGCTGGGTTTATATTCATAGTGAAATATTTTCCAAACAGAGCACTTCATTCTCAGACTGCAGGTCTACTTATGGTTCCTAGAGTACAGCAACACTGTGGATTGAGTGAAAAAACATTCATGATATTCTGCTGCTTTGAACTTTCTCTGTGGGATATCATGGTACATGGTACATGTAAGTCTAGCTGAATTAACTGCACAGACGTTGTCTTCAAGATACTTGAATGGTGATTTGGTCAGATGTTATTATCAGGATTTTATTAGAGAATGATGAAAGAGTCATGAAATATTTTAAGTGATTGTGTGTCTAAATGGGCTGATTTTCAATCTCAGTTTCTGACGCCTGATAAAAGAAACAGAAAAATATTTGATTGAAAGCAGCTTTATCGGGAATCAGGCTGGATTAACATACAGTTATGATTTTCTGTTTTTACAAAAAGATGCAAAAAGGTGGGAGTTTGGAGGATGTGCATAACAGCTAGGCCCATTTTAATCTAGTTGAAGATATACATGTTGCAGTGATTTGATCCCCAACTGCATCATCTTTTGTACAATTTTGGTTGGAAAACTATCTTTAGATGTAATTTCAAAGTTTGGTTTGGGTTGGTCTAACACATTAATTCATTTGTACCATATCAAATACAAATGATATATTTATTGTGATAATAACTTAACCTATTTTTTTCTGCATTTAAACTTCCTCTTGAAATGATAATGAATCACATACCCCTGAAAGTGAATTTGATAAGTACTAAAAATCTTGTACATATTCATTGTAACATAATTATGTTCAAATCACGCATGCACTCTCTATGTCAGAGACAATAAAAAGCAGTATTTTATAAATACATTTTAAAAGAGAAAGCAAGAAACAGTTAAACTACTTTCTTAACACAATGGCCCATCTTCTGCCACTCAGAAAACTAGAATTATGACAAGACATCATGCTTTTCTAATGACTACACTAAACCTCAAGTGCTTAAGTATATCATAATCTATACAAAGATTTCAAATAATTTTAATAGTGTGACTTAACCCCTGAATAGGCTACTTTACCATCTAATAGAGTACATTTGTCACACATCATAATTAATCTTATTAAAAAATTGTGGTAGTAAACCTGTGTTAGCAATCTGTACCACTCAGTTAAGGTATGTTGTGCCATCACTTTTAAAAATGTCGATATCTTTACCATTAGGTGACATCTAAACCATTTGGTAGCAAAACAATGATTCTTGTTATTATTTAATCAAGGAAAGGAAAAAATGCAAAGAAACATTTTTCAGTTACTTTTTTTTCAGTGAGGACATTGCAGTGTAAAAAAAAATCGTACATGAGATGCAGGTGGTCTCGGTGGTCCACTTCTTTTGAGCCCAGAGATGTACCCATTTTGAACAGTGGTTTAAAAGAAGAGTGAAAGAGGCTATCTATTTTAAACTGTAAAAAAAAAAAAAAAAAAAACTTCAAATGAAGGAAGTGGTCTCAGTTATCACAAGAGAATGCTTAAGCCCTTTGCACACTGGTAAAAAAAAAATGCTTTCACTTGCTAACATCTGGTTCTTGAGTACAATGGGAAAGTGTGAAAACCATACTCAGTCCTATATAAAATGACAATATTGTAGACATGGGTTTTTATCAGCTCCAGCTCGGCTCAGCTTCAAAGGGAACACAACAAGTTGTACAAGCTCATTTTCACTGAGGATTTTTAGGTTGGGGCAACAAAAATGAGCACAGCTTCCATCGACCATTGTGTCTCACATGGAGGGTCTAAAACTTACAGCAACAACTAACGGTCAGATAGTGAAAAGACTGACTAAATTTTTTAACCTGTCAAGACAGTTGGAAGCTTAATTCTCTGTGTGGCACTTATGTCTATGTTTCAGTCAATAGTAGTAGCCAGTAGTTTCAAAATAATTTGATTATTTTGAAAATAATTATGATTACAATTAATTGAATTCCAATTGGCTTGAATTTGACTATACTATTGAAGTGCCTTGAGATGACATTTGTTGTATTTGGCGCTATATAAATAAAACTGAATCGAATTGAATTGAACTAGTAGTAAGCTAAACTAGTAGTAAACTCCCTGTTGAAAATGCGAGCGGCACATCTGTCATAGGCGTATACTGGACCAACAAAAATTTTTGCCCTCAGAGCACCAATGATAAATCTGTCACGACACGTGAGGGAAATGCTTTAATCATCTTGTTTTAACAGGTGTGCTTACCTTTTAAAAAGGCTATTTAAGCATGCTACTTTTGATTTAAAAACAACATTACACTGCAGCCATGTCTCTCCTCTGCAGGCAATTTCACAACCATTCACACATTGGATATGTGACCAACATGTTGGGAAACAAGTCACAGGTGACACTCAGTGCGGTTACATGGCACTGAAAGGATCGGATTATTGGCTAAATTACAATAAGACTCAGTTGCTCCTTATTTCAGAAAGGGTGGATATATGGCGGTGAATTAATCGAATCATAGGCACAAAGCATGTCATACTCCGATACGATAGGTGATGCTGTACCCATTTCAACTATTGCTAATAGAGCCACTTCCGGATGATCGATTCACCACCAACAACAACAACAACAAACTCAGGTATTCGAGAAAATAGCGAACGAAGAGCAAGATGAAGCTACGTCCCTCTACATTTCGTTTGTGATGAGCATGCTTATTGCACGATGCACAACGGCGCATTCTCCATCACGTTGTTTGTTTCTTTCCGACGGCGGCGACAACAACAGTAATATCGTCTCTTCCAACTTCCGGTTCATGACCCCGGGAAAAAATCTCGAGCATGTGCAGAACGCAAAGTCTAATTCACCATGTGCTTCACCTGTCTACAAGCATGTTTAATTTGACTTTCAACCGAGTAATCTCAGGGTCTTAATCTGATCGCGAGTAATCCGATCCGATCCAATTTCTTGTCCAACTAAGGTGTCCACATGAACTTAATAACTCAGTCTTATTGTAATTTAGCCAATAATCCGATACTTTCAGTGCCATGTAACCCCACTGCTACTTCAATGACTCGAAGTGTGAATGTCCTTTCAACAGCTTAAAAAGCCCCGTATCCACTATGCAGTCCGGTACGGGTCGGTTCAGAACGGTTCGCTTATTTCAGTGTTTCCACTACCACGAAAGCGTACCGGTCCCATGGTACCCGTTACCATTTTTGTAACACTTCTGCTTGGGGTACCTAGCACACAGGACCGGTTCCCGCCCACCCCTGAGGGTCCCCTTTGTACAGTGGGAACGCAAAGCTGACCCCAAAGCGACCCGACCCGTACCGTACCGATACGAAGTGACCCAAACCGTACTGACAGTGGAAACGAGGCTTCAGACTGAAACTCCACACTGGCTTAATGGAATAGAAAAAGCGTTTTGGATGAGAGGTAAAATGTCTTCAAAAACAAAGACAAGAAGTTCAGAAGGAAGTTGCTTTCTTTTTAAAGTGATACTCCGGAGTAGATTCAACCTGGGGTCATTTGAACCGTGATATCCAGCCAAGTAGCCCACCCGCAGTTTTTTCGATATTGGCTGAACATCAGCTGAGTTACTGAGTTATTCCGAATAGCTTCGTACAAGGGTTAATGGATCCTGGTCCGTATCTCCAAAATTACCACACTAAAATTACATGCCATGACACCAAACTTCCACAGTAGTACAAATATGGTCTGTACTCACCAAACGATGCATTTGGAAGTTTGAAAATAGTCCAGGAGTTTATTATTATCAACACAAGCCTGATAGCTTCTCTGCAGCTAAAGCTGCGTCGACGTCACTTCAGGAAGCTGGGAGCTTCAAAGTAAGATGAGGGTTGATCTACTACTGTAGACAACAAAGCAAGGCTTCTCAATTTCTCCATTGATAAAATAATTTCACAACTCTACAACATAAAAAATTCATAAAAAAACATGTAGAATATAGCATATACTTTGTTGTCTACAGTAGCAGACCAACCCTCATCTTACTTTGAAGCTCCCAGCTCCCTGAAGTGACGTCGACGCAGCTTTAGCTGCAGAGAAGCTATCAGGCTTGTGTTGATAATAATAAATTCCTGGACTATTTTCAAACTTCCAAATGCATCGCTTTGTGAGTACAGACCATATTTGTACTACTGTAGAAGTTTGGTGTCATGGCATGTGATTTTAGTGTGGTAATTTTGGAGATACGGACCAGGATCCATTAACCCTTGTACGAAGCTATTCGGGATAACTCAGTAACTCAGCTGATGTTCAGCCAATATCGAAAAAACTGCGGGTGGGCTACTTGGCTGGATATCACGGTTCAAATGACCCCAGGTTGAATCTACTCCGGAGTATCACTTTAACCTTCCAGAATGGATTGTTGGGTTTCCTGTTCGTTTAAGCTTTGGTTTCCCTGGAGTAAGCTTTTCTGAGTTTGTTTAGTTTTAACCAGGTAATACAAAATGGCTACAACAATGGCAGCAGCAATAACACCAAGTATGATGAGTGTCACAAAAGTTCCTCCCTGGGGTGTGTGAACGGGCGATATCCCAGATGGCGTTCCCTCTGTCACAGGCACAGGCACTATGACAAATTAAATGTAATTATTTTAAATACAGTGAAACATTAGGGTGACCATGTTGATCCTTTTAATACAGCTCATGGTTTTCCAACCAGCTTTCCGGCACACATTTAATATAGCTTGCTCTGTTTGTCTGAAGAAGAAGCATTAACAGACTTTTGAAAGATACTCACCATGGACTTTGATGGTAAATCCAGCCATACCTTCACTAAACCAAACATCAACTGTGACATTTTCGTCTCTCTCGACGTTTAAGATTTTTAGGGACACATAAGTCTTTGCATCCCAATCACAGCTGTAATTCGGCAGGTTACATAGGTCAGTGTCATTTGTGCCACTCCAGTTAAATCCTGCACCTTTACTGGCATCCCCAGTGCGTTGTATGGTGCAATTTAGTATCACTGAGTCTCCAGCTGTGAACTCCACTGTGTCGCTGCAATTCAGTTTAACATCTGAGTGAAAAAAATCAGCATCAAATGACTGTCATTTATTTTTTAATATTCCTTTTTTTCAGCAGTTACTTTAGATGTTTTCACAGAATTAGTATTTGCAGTACAACCAATTTTAAATTACGTTTAAATCAACATACGTTCATCTGATGAAACACTTTGTTGTAGGAAAAAGAGCAGACTCAGACACATCCAAAAGCAGGACATCCTAGAAGTTTCACTTCTTTACTGGAATGGTGCCTGTGTTGTGCAAACAGAGAGGATAACATGAAACCAAAAGTAAGATTTAGAGATTGCTTTTTTGTTTATGGCACATCAAGGGCAGACAAAACCAACAACTTATCTCTGCCCCCCAGTGATTGTAGAGAAGCTTGGTAAAAGTTTGACTGAACTAGTCAAACCTTTGTAAGAGCGACGGCTGCTTTAAACATTGCAACAGTGACAACATCAGCCACTGACAGCTGCCACTTTCAAGCTGCGTGTTGATCCTGACACCAAATTTATACATTTGCTCTATAAAAACAAAAACTTCTTATATCCAGCTATTAATCTTACTTTTCAAATAATTGTGTATCAGTTTGCTCAGAAACAGTGGAATCATATCAGAAACAACAGGACAGAAAATGTGGAAACATATTCATCATAACACAGCTGTGTTCAAATTCCTCATGCACTCTCAGTGTTTAAAAAGCAGTGAAATAGCACACAAACAAACAATTTTAACCTCAGTTCAACCCTTAACATTTTTTCATTTCCTTATAAAAATATAGTCATATGTCTCAGGTCAACTGAAAACAAACTCTAAATTTAACACCAATGAAGTAAATCAATGAAGCCTTCAATATCATGATAAAACCATGATTTAACTGTAAAGATTCAGGGCCTGTTGAAGAAGAAGAGAAGAAAAACACAGATTTTGTATAAATATCTGCACAGAAAGTAAAGGTTACTTACTTGAATGAGATGTTCTTCATCAAGAAGGAATTATTAAATGACTAAACAGAACAGGACAGGTTACTTTACGGCCCACACGGCATATGGGGAATTTCCTGTCTGCAAGGTTTGAACTGTTCACAGAGATAAAAAGACTAGCAGAGAGGAAAAAGGAGAAGTGGAATGGAGAGAGACGTGTTGCGCAATATGGGATCAAGGTCAACATTGTTGAAACAGATGAACACTACCTTTTGAGATTGTCAATAGTGCAAAAATATTAGATTACATTGGGGGACAAAAAAATGACATGACAAATATAGTTGGAAATTATTTAAAATATTAGCAAATTTTGAATTAGATTGGGGCTGCACGGTGGTGGTTACCACTGTCGCCTCACAGAAAGAGGGTTCCTGGTACGATTCCCGACTGGGGCTTTTCTGTGTGGAGTTTGCATGTTCTCCCCGTGTATGTGTGGGTTCTCTCTGGGTACTCTGGCTTCCAATTCTGGCCCAATGACAGCTGGGATAGGCTCCAGAGGTCCGTTTCACGTAGCAGGTTTAGTGAAAACTCTGAGTTGGTTAACCCTGAAATGAGGGAAACCCTGAGTTTTCCGTTTCACAAAGGGAGGTAACTCAACCCTGTGAAAGAGGGGTAACTCTAGCCCGTTTCACAAAGAGAGGTAACTTAACCTCACGGTCAGTTCCCGGAGTAACAGACTCTCTGAACCTAACCTGGTCGGGACCAGGTTTTATTCAAGAAACCTCGAGTTTCTTTCTGTCTCCGCCCTCTTTCAGCCACACACGCCATTTGATTTCCTCATTCATTCAGTCAGCAGAGCGAGTTATTCTAGAAGTCCATTAGGCACAGTAGGAGGCGACTTTTTTCACGAACATGTCCTTTTGACAACGATCCCGTGGATGAAGGTGCAGCATTATTGCGCAGAGAAATAAATATTCGTCGGAGATGGTTATCAGACCGCGCATAGATTTTTGCATTTACAGACAATTATCTTTTTGAGCGGCACCATCAGAATGTGTTGGGACAAAAGAAAAAAAAGACATAAAAGACAAATAAATATTTGTATGAATAGGCTTAAAAAAGACATATATAGGCCTATTATATTTTATAAAGGCACTCGTGTCTTGGGGGTGGATTCCCTCAGCCACTGCCCTCCGTTAGAGGTGGTGGTGCTGGGCACCACCCGTTTTACGGGCATCTGCCTTCTTTCTGTTGGCTCAGTAGAAGTCTGTGTTAGTTTAAATAGGCTGAATTATTTAACAGAACATGATATAGATGATGACTCTAAATTTTCCTTAGGAGTGAGTGTGAGTGTGCATGGTTGTTTGTCTCGTTTGTCTCTGGCCCTGCGATGGACTGGCGGCCTGTCCAGGGTGTACCCCGCCTCTTGCCCATTGACTGCTGGGATAGGCTCCAGCCCCCCCGCGACCCGAATGACGGATTCAGCGGTGTAGATAATGGATGGATGGATGATATAGATGAGAAGACATAGTTTATGTGTGTGAAAACAGCATTATGTTGGGAATAAAATAACTGCACAGTCAAATAGCCACTTAATATTTACTTTACAGTGTAAAACATGATCAAAATGAGGTACATGCCGAGGTCTGTTTGAACAATGTTTTTATATTTCGCCTTAAACTGCCAAGTGCGCTTCTCCCCCGCGAGATTGCACCTAAATGAAATAAATGAATGGGCTACCATTCAAGCAGTTTCCCTGTAATATTATTGTGATTGCAAAGGACTACATTTAAACTTACACTTTTGCTGCTGCAACGGTGTTAACGGTGTTGCACTTATTTCTAAAAACGTATTGAAACTCGCCGTATGACCCGCATAAGATTTCCAATTCGAGGTTGGTGAAAAACGTAGCCCCTCCTCTTCCCCGTTGCCAAGGTGACTCGTCGAATCGGGGCTCCATTGATGCTGGCTTTTTAAAGTTGTGGTGCACGCGCTAAACTCAAGGTGAACCGACTCAGAGTTGATTAACCTCACTCAAATCAGCGTTTCTGGAACCGAAAACTCAGGGTTTTCTATCTCAGAGTAGATCAACTCAGAGATCAGGAATAGACTCAGAGTTGGTTGAACCTGCTTTGTGAAACGGACCCCAGCCCTCCCAACAACCCTGAGTTGGATTAATTACTTTGTGGATGATGGATGAATTAGATGGCTCCAACATCTCAAGAAGTTGAGACAGGGACAACAAAAGGAAGAGTCAGTTGTGCTATAAACATGCTGCTTAAGGTCAATTGGCAGCATATTAGTAACTACACTGGGTATAAAAAGAGCTCCTTTAAGAGGCAGAGTCTCAAAAGTAAAGATGTGCAGAGGTTCATCAATATGCACCAAAGTACATCTATAAATTGTAGAGCAATTTTTGAATGATGTGCCTCTCTGCAAAATGTTTGTGTCTTTGAATATTCCAAATTCAGCTGTACATAATATGAAAAGATTCAGGGAATCTGAGAACATAAATATGTGCAAAGGACATGGCCAAAAATCAGTATTGGATGCCTGTGTTTTGTTGGGCCTCATTCTTTTTAGGACACTGATTGAAACAGAAACACTGTTGCTGATTACAAGTTACTTTATTAGTTACATTCAGCAGCTGCCAACAACACCCCCCGCTGCCTCAACATAAAAATGACAACCAGTTTTGCCAATACTCACTTTATTGAAAGTGCATTTTTAACAGTAACATCAACAATGTATCTCGTGACATGGAGAACTAGAAGTTGAACTTCAAAACTATTTAGTTTTTATAAAGTCGGCAACTTTTTTTTAGTCATATTAGCTTGAACTGTCATGGGATTCTGGAAGTAGAATATTAAATAGGCTGTTTAGGAAAAATAACGAAATCTGTAGCTCCCTCTGAAGCCTGTAATCATGCTTACAAAAACCGAGCGCTCCCGGCTGTTTTTAACCAATCAAGTTAGGGTGGAGGAATCCTACCTGTCAATCACAGCTTGTGCACACGCTGCTGAGCGTGAGTCTGCCCCACCTTGTGTGCGCTCACACTGGTGTGAACTCACGTGCACAACCTCGTCCACAGAGGGGGAGGGGTTTGGGGGGCGATTCGGAGCTTGTTAGAGGTTGGGGGAGGGACCTGAAAGTTGTGTCAGTTCGAATTTTCCGACTTTAGACTCGCAATTTTGAAAACTTGCCAACTGCAGCTTTAACCGAAGCTTCTCAAACCTCTTGTCAGAAAGTCTATTTCTTCTAGGCGTGAGCACCAAATCTCCCAGACTGAAAAGCCGCTCCACAGGAGCACTTGTTGGGGTTGGAGTGTTATACTTCAAGAAAATGTTCTTTATGTTTGAAAACTGATGCAGATTCTGAAGGTCATAGGCTGACCTCAGGTAGTCCATGACTTCCTTTTCTGCACAGTAGGTCTCCTCTGGCTCTGCCTCAAAAGTGAAAAAGTCCATCTCACCTTGGCTAGCAGATGTGATGGGCACACTGGCGGGGCTCTGTGCTGCAGGAGCAGTTGTGCGGCACTCTGCTCTCAGAAGCTCTTTCACTCGCTCCCTCCTACCTGCGTCTCTCAGCCATCAGAGTTTGAATTTTGGACAACTGACAGCTGCAAGAAGGGCATCTTTATCGTCAAGCACACCGGCAAAACGAGTCTGGATAGCCTGAAAAATATAATTGATATGTTTATGCCTACAAGGCCTACTATTTATTATGTAATTGAATTACTTGCAAACCATGCCTAATGTGGGATCAAAATTATGGATTTAATTTTGTTTTAGGTTACTTACTAACATTTGTATAATCTTTTTTTGCAATGATAATGAATATTCTGTTCCATGATGCAAGAAATTCTAACTAGCTTAAAGATGGAACATACATGCACTATGGCATCTGGAAGGCCTGCAGTCATCCTGGAGAGTGCACCTTTCACAGCCAGGGTCTTCTGCATCAGAACTTCGAGGTTCCCACCTGATGACCCCAATGACATGTTGGTCAGCACTGCTCACTGATATGAGTATAGGGAATTATTCATTAAGTCTGGTCCATTTTTAAATTTTTTTCCTTTAGCACAAGTTTCTTGTGTTTACCTTGAATCCAAATCTAGCCTAGCTAGTGACTGTTGTGAATAGGGCAGCTGACAACAAGGGAAAGACCATGTGACAGATTGGAAAGACAGCTGACAGGAGGCAAAGACCCCAAAGGTGCTGCCATGGGCTAGCAATCCATGGTAGCGGTAGCGAGGCCTAGCAGCTTTGTTACAACCAGCATAAGCTACAAATAGATTAAAGAGAATACCCCTAGAGTCAGCGAGAGCAAGGGCGGAAGATGACTCACAGGCAGACTACATGGCAACTGACACTGGGACGAACATGACTATGAGGTGGATACGCGACTCAGTGAAGGGTAGGGGCAAGGACCTATTGTCTAGGGCTAGAACTGACCAGAATAGTTCTCAGAGGAAAGAGAGCGTAGTTGGACAAAATAAAAGTGGTAGGCTAGAGGGAAGTAAGCTCCAGGTTTGTCCTTGTGGCTGGCAGAAAGTAACATCAGTTAGAGGCCTTAAAATGCATCAGGGAAGAAAGAGATGTGTGGTAAAGGAAGGGCAGTATGGCCGTATCGATCAGTACTTTTTAAGAAGTCAATTGAGTAAGTCGGATGAAGTCCAGCGGCAGGTAGAAAACCACAGTCCGAAGGATATCAATAACACAGCTACGGAGGGGGAGGAGGAGGTTCTAAGAAGGGATGCAGCTGATACTGAGGTGAATAGGCCAGTTATAGAGAGAAATATGGAGCAGAAAGCTAGAGTTAAGTGGCCTAGGGCAAATAGTAACAAAGAATGGGAGGCAGTTAATAAAGATTTGTCGATAATATTGGGTAGGTTAGGAGGAAATGCAAGCATCCTGGAGAGTGCATCTTTCACAGCCAGGGTCTTCTGCATCAGAACTTCACGTGTGGGTAGTAAAGTCCCAAAAGGACAGTCACCTTGTAAAATGTCCAGGGCTGCAGTCAGAGGCTTCATGACAGTGCAGTACTCATGCAGGAACTGGTACTCTCTGTCTTTGAAGCACTAAACTCCCAGCTTGGTGCACAGAGTATTCAGCTCACTCATGGGGATTTCTACAATTCTCTTTAGAGCATCAAAAAAGGAATTCCACCTTGTGGATGTTGGTACCAGCAGCTTTCTTTTGCTGACTTCCTCCACTGCTTCTGATGCAAGGATAGATCTACTTGATTTGGTCCAAAGAGCAGTGCATTTTGCTGTGCTGCTCCTATACACAGCCTTGCTCTCTGCATAGGAAGTTAAATATTTCTCCACATCACTTGTGCAAATTATATTGATGGTGTGTGAAGCACACCTGTGGTGTGGGGGAAGAGACAGCTGGCCATCACTTTCATTCTCAGCTGAGAGGATTTCTGACATCTAAAAAAGTGACATCATCATCATCTGTGGGGGTGGACTCTTCCTCCTCCGTCTCATCATCGGACTCTGTGACAGGCTGATAAACTTTAAATGCCTTCACAAAATTGGATCCATTATCAGTCACTGTTGCAACTACTTTGTTGAGTAATCCATATGAAGAGTGAATGTTTTCGATTTCTGCACCAATAACATCATACATGTGTCCACCACGAATTCTCCTACATGCCAATGCAGCCTTGTTGTGCTCTAATGTGGATCTACTGATCCAGTGGAGCGTACTCCCATATAGCTCCCATATAGCTTCTGTTGTTAGCAGTCCAAATATCCGCAGTAGTTGACACAAAGTCGACCTCATTCAGCGCGGCCTTCAGATTTCTCTCCATCTCTGCATACTCCTTCTCCAGGTAAGAAGAAAAAGCTACTCTGTGAGGCAGCTTGGCACTGATAGTAACGGGGATCTTGTTTATTATGGCACGAAACGAGGGTGAGTCAACCGGGTTTACGGGAAGCATTTCCTCTACTACATACTGCCCGACCAACCTCTTCAACTCTCCCCCACTTACTAGTTTTGCACCGAAGTCCAGCTTGTGTTTTTTGGGTGTTGGGAAGCAGAGAGCTGCGACTAATGCCTCCTGCATTAGTCACAGCCCACCTGGTGGGACTTGCTCTGTAAGCTTGACTGTGTGGTGCTTCGACTGCAAATGTTTCTTTAAATTGGATGTAGTGTTTTTGAAGCTCGATAGCACTTTGTCGCCAGCACAGAGTGTACAACGAACCTTGATATTACCATCTTTGGGTGACACAAACTCAAAATAGTGCCTGTATTTCCAGCTAGAAAACGTGCATCTCTCTCCTCCCTCCATTGTTTACGTTTGTGTTGCTGCGTGGTATTACATGTGAGTTGTCCAAACGTTACTTAAATGTCACATAGGCTAGACGTCACTCCCCGAGACGCAAGAAGAAAGCAAAAATATATCTTTACTAAGGAAAATGACAAAAATAGTAACGCACAGTGACTTGGACAAGTAACTTTAATCTGATTACTGGATTGGAAATAGTAACTCGTTAGATTACTCGTTACTGAAAAAAGTGGTCAGATTAGAGTAACGAAGTAGCGCGTTACTGACATCACTGCACACAAGTGAACATTTCTAACATGGAGGCCGAGGAACCACACACCTGTACGACAGTGACATGAAACACAATGTGAATTAAAAGGTCATCTCCTCTCCATATCATTCCTAACACACAAAAAAAATAAAATACATTGAACATGTAGGCTACGACATGGAGGACATGCACACCTCACGCACACACTCGCTCACGTACACACATACAGGGAGAATTTGTGGCAAAATAACTTTTCTCTCTCTCGCTCAAAAAGGCTCTTAAAACATGCCCCTCGACAGAAAACACATCTACAAACATTTGTACACCAACATTCTTCCATTATCTTAGCATTATAACTCAGGAAGTATAACTTTTCAATTACGGAGCCTAACTACTTACCTCTCTCAAATAGCAACAGTGCAAACTGAGGAGGAAGGAAGCTACACGTGTCATATCCACAGACTTTCAATAAAAGCTTGGGTTTGTAAAAATAAAATAAATCCAAAAATAAATCCACAAAAACTCGAATTATATTAACAAAAATCCACATTTAAAGTAAAAAATAAACTAAAACACATAATGTGATGGATGTTGGTGAAATAAATGATGATAAAATATAATAAAAACTACCAAAATATCTAATCTTCTTTTCCTATCTGTTACATTGCCTTTCTGGGCCAAAGCTTTATCAAAATGGACAGAGACAAGGTGGAAAACGGTTCTGAAATGGTTTGATATGAAAATGGCTTAAAAAAAATGTCTTGCCATGGCCAGGCGCTCAATGACTGCAACTAAAGCAATCATTTGTTGCCTCATCATGATGGCACTTTGATGGGGCGGTCCATGAGGGGGGTCTACCATGGGTGATGTCAGCGATGTCAGCCATTCGTCTGTCTCCACAAGGATATGTACAGGGTCCCGGAACACACGCTCTCTTCCAAGAGCCTGATGCGCTAAGGCATCCAAAAGTAGCAAGTCAGCCGCTGGTTACACTTCCCATTGACCTTGTTATATACAGAGTCAAATTAATCTTCAATTAGTGCATAATTTAAGTCAAACAGAATAATCTCAGCATAATTATGGCTATTTATTTATGATTGCTTCAAAGTAATTAAATATACAATCCATTAGTTAAGCAAACTTGATTCGAATAACAGCGGACTATTTTACAAAACTCCTACGACAGGTCTGGATCACTTGTAAATTCTATGCGTACCTGAAAGAAAACTTAAAATACGAAAAAATTGGTGAATGCGCAAATTCTTTTAAATCACTCATATGCACGACTTAAGAATAAATCTATTCATACAAATGGTTGTTTGCACGAGGCCCAATGTCTTTTTCAGGAAAGTACTTATTTCAGCAAGACAATGCTAAACCACGTCCTGCATCTATAATAGATGCTCACTCTGCCTGCAGTCCAAACCATTTGTAACCCACTTATAGTAGAAACACTGAATGGCTAGGTTCTGAAAGAGCTCAATTACCATAGACCTGAACACCTGAACAGCTGAACAATGAACAACACCAACCACAAAGTACTGTAACAAAAGTTTACAACATTTGTATATACAAAGATATGAAAAATAATAAAGAAAATAAAATGGCGCATTTAAAATAATGAGTCTTGTTTTTTTCCTTAGTACCGGTACTGTTTTATTTGTGTTCATTCCAAATGTTCCTCTAATAGGGTGATTGGAGTCACGTGCCAACTCCTTTGGGTGTGTAGCAATTCTGCCAACCAGGTTGGCCCTACCTTCGTTGTAGTGACGAAGAGTCAATCCAGCTTCTTTAGGATCTTTGGGAGGCTCGCCATCTGTGGTTCACAGAATGATCCCAAATCACTCCATCCAGGACTCTGAATCCTCTCCAACAGACTGGATGTTCCTATGGAGACAAAAGCTGGATTTATAGTTGATGCGTCGCTCACGGCGCAGCCGGTGCGTGACGTCAAAATGACGTTTTCGGCCTGGCGCACCCCATGAAAAGGCGGCGCAGCGCGTTATCGTGCACCAGTCAAAATTTGTAACTTGTAAATGTAAAATACTTTGTGCCATTATTTGTAAATAAATGATGTCGTTAGGAATTTGCTGTTGTGTCATTCACTGGTATTCACTGGAAGCGGCATTGAGTATTAGCGCTATATAAAACCGATCTATTATATTATTATTGTTGCATCCTGAAAGGTAACGATAATTCCTAAGTGTGTCCATTGAAGCACACAATTTCAAAACAAACAAAGAAAGGGTAACACAATACACTTAAAAGTCCTATAGCAATTGTTATGATTGGATGTTATTCCATGTTTGACCGCTAGGTGGCAACACTTGTTTTAAGTCAACTTACCGTACGATATGACGGAGTAGAGCTAGACTGCATTAACACATGTATGTTGTTGAGAATGGGAGTCATTAAAATAAGTTACTTGCTAACAACATGGCCTCTTCCTTCAAACACGAACATGACATGGTACAAGAAGTAAACTGGAATAGACAACATGGATTTGTGGCAGGAAATGCCCATGAGTTTCCGGCTTGTTGAGATTATTGGCCAATCAGGTCTCACCATCCTGGTTATAAACGCTAGATGGTGATTCATGTTTTAAGATTGAACTCGGGTGTTGAGTGCCATCCGCCCTTGTACTGTTGTCACTCGGACAGATCGTCTCCCTCTGTGACCTCCCGTATGTCTGGAACGTTCCCAGTAAGTTTGATTCTCACCTGTCATCAGTCTTGGTTGGATGCATATTAAGCAGGTGGTTTTGCCTTAGGTAGATGCGCTCTTTTCCAAAAGTGGATAAGCCTCACGCTGCCGCTTGCTTGGATCACCTGCCTGATCGGTATGTAACATCCGCATCCCAGAACGTTCAATTACTGCAATCGCTTAGTAACACGTTTTATTTATGCCCAGGATTCTAGGCTGGCTCCAAATCTGGAGTAATTGGGACATACTACTGCTTGCCTGACTGCCGCTGTGGCCTAAACTGCAGGAACGCTGCTGCTTTGCCTATAAGTTTAATTTCTGTGACCTGGATTTTACGCAGCCTCTGGTTGCGCGGCGCATATGGTGCCGATCGATTCGTATCATTGTTTGATAACAGAGGACGCCGCTGATGCTTAATGGATTCATTGTTTATTTTATGTCTTGTGTTAAAACTGTAAATATATTGTTTAAATTTCCTTTTTTTTTACATAAACTTCTTTTTTTTAAAATTCTTATTTCAGGCGCTGGAGAGCTTCCAGTGGTGGGGATCAGGGTCCTTCTGGTGGCGGAGTCTCCCTAGTGTGGTTGCATGTGTCGCACATTTGGGTTTGGGCTGCACCACCGCGTGATTGTGAGTGAGAGTGTGACATGTGTGCTGTGGGGTGATTTTTGAGATGTCTTCCTCCTAACCTGCCTCCCCCACTGGTAAGCCTTAGCATTATTATTACAGCCATTTCCTCATTGTTTTTAAACCATATCTGTTTTAATAAAAATATTTTTCATATTGGAACACGTCTACTGCTTTGGGTAAAACGGACCTGAGTGTCTTTGATTTTGGGGCTGCAACTGCAGCATCATATCACATTTTTGTTTAATTTATTTTTAAGTTAGTTCCCTGGGTGAAATTCCCAGGGTGGCGTTGTCGGGTTTTAACTGTCAGCTTATATACCCATTGAGCTCGGTTCGCCACAGATTCAAATCCACCGGAACGTTTGAAACTAACGGGGAATGTCGACGAGAAATGGCGCACCTTCAAACAGTAGTTCCACCTGTATGTTGCGGCCATGGGACTGGAGGCAAAGCCGGAAGCAAGAAAGGTTGCGCTACTGCTAACAATAGCAGGCCCACAGGCCATAGAAGTATTTAACACGTTCGTGTTTGACAGTCCTGATGATAGTGAAAAGTTGGATGTAGTGCTTAGTAAATTTGATGCTCACTGTTCTCCGAGGAAGAACGAGACGTACGAGAGATACGTGTTTTGGTCTCGTACACAGCGGCAGTACGAGCCCTTCGACAGCTTCCTGACGGACTTATGGCCGTCTACGTCAACGGAGACCCTCCCGGAGACACTCTCCGTCGCTTGCGTGCGTCGGCCAAAATTCCTATCTATCCGTCGAGGCGACGGAGACCGCAAGGTTGTGATTGGTCGGCTAACAACATCATTTCCGGAATCACTTTTCCAGTTTAGCGCCTTCCTCTCAGAACAACAACACCGCCATTTTTGAAAGAGTTTACTGTGTGCCGGTCAACATTTGGTCAAAATGATTTCCATTTCAAAATCAATAAGCTCCAACTCCAATAACGGTCTTTCTCTCTCGGTCGCCATCGATCACTGTGAGGATTTGAATGGAGCCGGAAGGTAAACAATCAATCAAAGACTTTCATGATAGACGTGGCGAGATTGGGTCGTTTACTGTAGCGACGTCTATTGATCGGGAAGTGAATTGCCTTGTGTGCCCGACGGACGGATGGAAAGCTGACGTAGAGCGACGGAGAAGCATACTGAGCCTGTCCTTCAACTTTTCGACTCTGAAGGACTCCATGATCCGGGACCAGATTGTCTTCGGCGTGGAGGATAAAAAGGTCAGAGAGAGGCTACTACGAAAAACGGAGCTGACGCTGGCAGGAGCTATTAAGATCTGCCAGGCTAGTGAGCTGTCCCAAAAACATGTGAAGACGTTCAGTGAGATGTCTGTATTCACCTCTGCGCAGGTGAGCGACAGCGTTGCTGCAGTTGGAGCAGTATCGTATCAGCGGAGACGATGCATACAGACCCGGCCTGCACAGCAGTCGGAGGACGTAATGATAAACTGCAAGCGCTGCGGCTCACAGCACAAGCCTAGACAGTGTCCAGCGTTTGGTAAGCAATGCTCCAGTTGCCAAGGCAAGAATCATTTTGCTAAACAATGCTTCTCCAAAGGCAAAGAGGGGAAGAAAGGAAAAACTGTAAACTTAGTGGAGGAGCCTGATCTCAGTGACACGTTCTTTGTTGGTATGGTGAATTGTGAAAGTAAACAAATAAATAATCCAGACAATGTAAATTATGTCACTAGCAAAGATAAATGGATAGCTCCTCTAATGATAAATAGCACTGTAGTCACCATGAGATTGGACACTGGGGCGAAAGCAAATCTTATTGCATGTGTGATGTAAAGGCAATGAAAAAAAAGGAAAGAACCTGGACTGAAAGACTACAATGGGCGGCCAATTAAATGTCTGGGAACATGCAGGTTGAGTGTCACCATAAAAGGAAAAGTGCACCACCTATTCTTCTTTGTCGTGAATGAGGGACGTGAATCACTTCTGGGTGACAGAGCCTGCGAAGAACTGGGGCTTGTGAAAAGAGTGTATCGCATCATCCCAACCATAAACCCAGTAAATGACAACTTTTCAGATGTTTTCAAGGGTTTTGGTGTTTTGCCTTTCACATGTAAAATACAGTTGAAATAAACCAGTTGTGCATGCAGCACGCAGAGTTCCGGCTCCACTGAAAGACTGCCTAAAGAAAGAACTCGACAGAATGATCATGCTTGGGGTGATCAAAAAGGTTAATGAGCCTACAGACTGGGTCAACTCAATGGTCATCACAAAGAAAAAGAATGGAGAGTTGAGAATATGTATGGACCCTAAAGACCTAAATGAGAGCATAAAGCGTGAAGATTATCAAATACCCACACGTGAAGAGATCATCAGTGAAATGTCAGGTGCTAGCTACTTCACGAAGCTGGACGCCTCACAAGGCTTCTGGCAGCTGAAACTGGATGAAAGCAGCACAAGGCACTGTACCTTTAATACTCCCTTCGGCAGACACTGCTTTCTCAGACTGCCTTTTGGAATAAAGTCAGCACCTGAAATATTTCACAGAGCAATGGAGCAGATCATCGAGGGCTTGGATGGAGTTCGAGTCTATATTGATGACATCATCGTATGGGGGTCCACAACCCAAGAGCACAATGAGAGGCTGAACAGAGTTATGGAGCGCATACGGAAGTATGGACTGAAACTCAACAAGAGTAAATGCGAGTTTGGTGTTCAAGAGATCCTCTTCCTTGTGCGTGGTGTCCAGCCAGATCAAGACAAAATACATGCAATACAGAACATGCCAAGGCCCACAGACAAAACAGGTGTGCTACGCATCATGGAGATGGTCAACTTCATAGGTAAATTCATTCCAAATCTGACAGCAAAGACTTCATGCATACGGGAGCTTCTGCACAGGGACTGTGAGTTTAAATGGACAATGAAACATGAGCATAAGTGGCAAAAACTCAAGAAAACGCTGACCACTGCACCTGTGTTGACATTCTATGACCACACGAAGAGGATAAAACTGTCTACAGATGCCTCCAAAGATGGTATTGGTGCCGTTCTACTCCAGGCTGAGGGTGAGCACTGGAGACCTGTAGCCTATGCATCTTGGGCTATGACAAAATCCGAATGCCAATATGCTCAGATTGAAAAAGAATGTTTGGGACTGGCGTATGGTTTGGAGCGGTTTCATAGCTATGTGTACGGCCTGCCGTCTTTCACTGTCGAGACTGATCATCGACCACTGGTCTCCATCATCAAAAAGAATCTGAATGAAATGTCTCCACGGATTCAGCAGTTAATGATGAAGATGCAAAGGTATGATTTTTGATCTAATATATACTCCAGGTAAACACCTAGTCCTTGCTGATGCCAGAGCAACTATAGGTGCAGTGTGAGTGCAACTGACGAGGACATACAGTGTCACGTGAACATGGTGTCGGCTACACTGCCTGTGTCTGACACAAAGTCAGGGCAAATAGCTGAGGCTACAGCAAATGATGCAGAGCTACAGCATGTCATGAGGAACATGGATGAGTGATGGCCAGCTGGTTCATGTCCACAATTCTACCATGTCAGAGGTGAGCTGAGTACTGTGGATGGTCTGCTGTTAAAAAAAAGACAGGATTGTCATTCCACAGGCTTTGAGAATGGACATGTTGCACAGGATACATGAAGGCCATCTCGGCATTGAAAAGTGCAAAAGGAGGACGAGAGAGTCGGTTTTCTGGCCTGGAATTAACAAAAGCCGCTTTCTAAGAACTAAGAACGCAGTTATAAGAACGGTCCTCCTCGAATTTCGTTCTGATAACTGTCCTTCGCCAGCGGAACTGTTTCAGTCTGCAGATGAGTCGGGACCAGGTCAGTGACGTATTACTTTAGCGCCACATTCAACAACAAAACAAAACAAAACAAAACCCGGTAAAAGTAAGGAGAGAAGAAAAACACCACAAAGAAGCTAATATGGAGAGCGGGGAGGCCACCGTGTTCATGGTCTGCATGATGGTGATATTAATCATGGACGATCACATCAGGCGTCTAATATCGAGGCTGGAAGAGCACACAGAGAGAGTCAGGAGACGAAGGATCGAGCGCATTTCATGAAGGAAGAAAGGAGAGCAGAGCGCAGCAGACAAAGGAGACAACGTGTAAGTTTAACTTATTTAACACGCGCCGGTTGTGTCGTAAACATTTCAGCCGTGACAGCATGACAAGGGGCGTAGCTACCGACCACCAAACACCTCCGTCAGATGTGTTATTATAGAACCCTGAAAAGACCCAGCCTCGGAGAAGGAGCTAAAATGGTTGTGTGGCTGAAAGAGGGCGGAGACAGAGAGAAACTCGAGGTTCATTGAGTAAAACCTGGTCCCCACCAGGTTAGGTTCATAGAGTCTGTTACTATGGTAACTGGCCGAGAGCTTAAGTTACCTCTCTCTGTGAAACAGGCTAGAGTTACCCCTCTTTCTCTGGTTTGAGTTAGCTTTTGTGAAACGGAAAACTCAGAGTTTCCCCTCATTTCAGGGTTAATAAACTCATAGTTTTCACTAAACCTGCTTTGTGAAACTGACCTCTGGTAATGACCTGGGGCCTCATGTACAAAGACTTGTGTGGATTTCCTACTGAAACATGGCATACGCTCAAACCCAAATGACCTCCAACATTGGATGTACGAATCTGTGCGCACACATCAATCCAAGCACATTTCGTTTGTACATCCCAATCAACGTGGAATTGAGTGCACATGTCGGAGCACCCGACTCCTCCCTGTCCGCGCCCCTACTTAAATTTGCAAATCATATTTAAATGAGCCCTGCACCTGCGATTCCCCTCACTGCACGATCAGAAAATAAAGAAAAAAGAATGAATAAGACGGGAAAAAATGAGAACTTTACGGAAAGCGAGATGGAGGTGCTACTTTCTGAAGTGGAGGCGCGCAAAAATGTGTTCTTTGGCACGCTGTCCTTCGGCATAAGCAGCAAACACAAGAAGAGTGGTTGGGAGAGCCTGAGGCTGTTAATGTTGTGGGGTCTGAGAAGCCACACAAGCAGAGGGGAAGAAGAAGTGGTCCGACATTAAGGTGGATGTGAAGCGGAGAGTGGCTGCCCACCGCTGCAGTTTGGCCAAAATAGGCGGGTGGGGGGGTGACCGACTGTTTGAATAGAGAGTCGGCGCAACCATGGGTGGTACTGCTCTTTGCCCACAGAGACGATCAGGGGCTTGTTAGAAAGATCTTAAGCTGAAGTTCAACCAGCAAAAAACAGCAAGAAACTAACTTTAACCACCGACTATGATGCTGTGAAGACAGGATAGAAATTGGGGACACACATACTCAATGCACGTCACGGAGAATAATATTAGGACAACTAGAAAATTTCTGAAGAAATTTAGAAGGGGCCTGCCAAAGTGTGCGTATCGCTCAACCAATCACGGCTGCTCAGGAATGGTTCGCAAGGCCTAAAGAAGAAGCATTCAAGCCTAAACGGCATCAAAGCCGTTTAAATTTAAAATTTTAAAGCGGCGAACTGTCCCTTTAAAGAGGCGAACTGTCCCTTTAAAGCGGCAAACTGTCCCTTTAAATTGGCGAACTGTCCCTTTTAAAGCGGCGAATTATCACTTTAAAGAGGCGAACTGTCCCTTTAAAGAGGCGAACTGGCCCTTTAAAGCGCGAACTGTCCCTTTTAAAGAGGCGAACTGTCCCTTTAAAGCGGTAAATTGTGCTGTTGAAACTTCAAAGGACTGGCTGGGCCACTAATAGCCTTGTTTCTATGGTAATTAATCTCCCTAATTTAACTGACAGCTGCTGCTACACTAATTATATGAGACTCAGGCTTCTCAGAGCCAAAAAAACCTCTACGAACAGATGCTTCCCATTTGGAAACCGTAAGAGCTACGGAAAATATTCTCGCAGAATGAGCGAGGGACGCCTTCGGACTTCAATATTCCCGCGTTTCAGATCTGTAGCACAGTCACAGTGAAAGCACGGATGAGAGAAAGAAGGGCTGCAGGAACTGCTGAGATTCTTAGAATTGGATGAATTAAAATGGGGATTTCAGGTCTTTGAGCCCCGACATCACTTTGCTCTGAGGGGCTTTGAGAGCAAACGGTCAGCCCTAGATGAAATATGAAAACATTTTATGAATCCCAACATGCGTGCCTATATTATGACAGTACATAATGGCATTGGAGCGATATTTGTAGGCGTGAGGGCGATTCGAAAATGAATCTGAGGTCAGAACTCTTGCTCTTCCCACACTGATGAAATGGCAGTTGTGCTCTAAAAATTCAAATTTTGCAGATTTTGGCCAAAACTTTGGGTCGCTTGGAGGCATGCTGTGGGAAATCCGTAGCAGGTATCGACATGGCGTCTTCACTTCTGAACACAGCACGAATGTATCTACAAGCTGACATTTGAATGGCGTTTCTAGGTTAATGCATGATGACTCAGTAACTGCTCAAAATTTAGGGTTTTTTATGATTTTTCCAGGTCATCCCCCTGTTTATTCCTAGGGGGGCTGTTTTTTGCTTATTACGTCGCCATGGTAACTCCAATCTTCAATAAAAGTAATAGCCCGCGAAAACTCATCGAGCCGGTCATTTTGATATATATATTGTTGGGATGTGCGGGCCCGTATTAATGTGGACGGAAGAATAAATATAGCCTATAAATAAATAAATAAAGAGACACGTTTTCAATGTTAAATCCCATAGACTTTTGCCAACGGAATAGTAATAGGTGCCTTGCCATGCATTTGCATGGAGGCACTGCATAGCATTGCTTCGCAATGCTATGGCAGGCCCCAATTACACGAATAAAGTTACTCACCAAGAAGCCAGCCATCACGCACAGTGCCACCTTGTAGTCTGTTCCCAACATGCTGTTACTCAGAATATATGAATCGTGCGTTGAACCAGGCCACCTTCCCACAACGTTGGTTAATTGCATTTACGCATCACATATGATCTGTACATCGATCAAATGAAAATGTTTCCTGTTAACATACAAATTCATCATGTGATGGCGCTTTTATAGCAATGTGTGTGCAGTCGATAGCTCCTTTTATATTAGGAAAACCTGCTCTCGCTTTGATGCTTTGAGCTTTAATGTTGGCCTGTTCAACTGCATTGTGGGAATTTGATATACGTGGCTGAGATGCGGATAATTCTGTCCCACACGGCTGGCATGGCTCGCCTCAGGGTTGACTAGCACAGTCCCAATCGGTTGTCCAGCTCCCTCTGGAATGCCTCTTGGAACTCCAGTGTGCACATCACCTGTGAGCACAGGCAGCGCATGGTAGTAGAGCAGATTAAAGGCCTTTTTCAGGAGAATCGTTCACTTTGGTATAAAAGCATGAAATTTGGCACAGATACTCTCTAAGGGTCACTTTTTGGAAAAAAAGCGCTGGCCACGCAAAAATTCAATATGGCGGCCATTTTTCAAGATGGCCGCTGTTTCTATCATACTCATTATGTCAATCTGTACTGTAGGCATTACAATTTGAATGAATACTGATATGGTACTCTTGAATGAATGTTAAAATGGAGAATGTTCCTTCTCCTTCAAAAACAAAGATGATTTTTCAAGATGGCCACCACCATTTTTCAAGATGGCTGCCATTTCACCTAAATTCGAACAGAAATTTTAAATTAAAACTGCGAGCAGTGACGCTATGCATACCGATTTCCAAAGCCAATTATCACCCCTGGCGTCTTAACACTTTACTTCTTTCAGATGAAGACTTTATCAAATTTATCTCCTCTGAAATAACCTTCTTCCTGGAACATAACCAGACTCCAGGAATGTCCTCTTTAACGGTGTGGGAATCCATGAAGGCGTATTTGAGAGGACAAATAATATCGTATAGCGCACAACAAAGGAAACGTCACAATATGAGACTTGAACAGCTAACAAATGACATTCTCAAACTTGATGCTACCCTTGCTGTTACCCCATCCGATGATTTATTCAAACTACGACTAACTTTTAAAACTGAGTTCAACCTACTATCAACGAGACACATTGAAAACCTAATAAATAAGTCACAGAGTAAAATATATACGAAAGTGGTGAAAAGACAGGGAGGATTCTTGCCCAACAACTCCACCAGAAAACTGTGGATAGGACAATAGCTGAGATAAATGACGAATCTGGCATCAAACATACTGACCATTCCGAGATTAATTCTTGTTTCCACAAATTTTCCTCGAAGCTGTATGATAGTGAATCCCTTAGTGACCACGCTTTGTTTGACTCTTTGTTTAGGAAAATAAAGGTTCCTACAATTGATGACAAAATTGTATCCGAGCTAGACAAATCACTTTCTGTAGAGGAACTTATTAAAGCGATTAGGCTCATGCAAACCGGAAAATCCCCAGGACCCGATGGGTTTCCAAGTGAATTCTTTCAGAAATTTGCAGACCAACTCTCTCCCATCCTGCTCTGTGTATTCGAGGAGTCATATGCCACTGGCTCCCTTCCTCTAACAATGCGACAAGCTATCATCTCCCTTATTCCGAAAAAAGATAGAAACCTTTTAGATTGTGGTTCATACCGTCCCATCTCACTCTTAAATGTGGATAGTAAAATTCTCTCCAAAATCCTGGCTTGCCGCTTAGAGACGGTGTTGCCCTCAATTGTAGCCGATGATCAAACTGGCTTTATTAAAGGTCGCCATTCCTTCTTTAACATTAGACGCCTATTTAATATTCTTTATGGTCCCACTCCACCCGACTTTCCAGAAATATTACTATCACTAGATGCCGAGAAGGCGTTTGACCGGGTGGAGTGGGATTACCTTTTCTACACTCTCAGACAATTTGGCTTTAGTGAAAAATTTATCTCCTGGATTAAAATTCTGTACTCCTCCCCACTAGCAGCCGTCCGTACGAACAACAACCTCTCCTCCTACTTCCCTCTCCACCGCGGCACCCAGCAGGGTTGTCCCCTGTCACCCCTCCTGTTCGCCATCGCGATCGAGCCACTAGCCTTAGCTATACGTGGTGAAGAAAATATAAAGGGAATACAGAGATATGACTCAGATAATAAGGTGTCCTTGTATGCTGACGACACGCTTCTATATCTATCTCAACCTTTGACTAGTCTACCTATTACTCTGAACCTTCTTGAAGAATTCGGCAAAATATCAGGATACAAAATCAATCTACAAAAGTCTGAAATTATGCCAGTAAATGCAGCAGCAAAACAAATTGACTTTGGTTTGTTCCCACTTAAAGTCAGTTCACACAAATTCAAATACCTAGGAATCTGGATAACACATGACTTAAAAGACATATTCAAAACCAATTTTTCACCGCTCTTAAACCACCTTAAGCAAGACTTAGAACGGTGGAATTTTCTCCCCCTGTCACTGGGTGGCAGAATTAACGTAATTAAAATGAATGTTTTGCCCAAATTTTTATATGTATTTCAGTGCATCCCCTTATATCTATCCAAATATTTTTTTATGTCAGTGAACAATTTGGTGTCAGGATTTATATGGAACAAGAAAACCCCTCGTATACGGGAAAGAATCTTACAACAACATCGCCGTTACGGAGGATTATCCCTCCCTAACTTTCAGTTTTACTATTGGGCAGCTAACATAAGGACTATGCAGTTTTGGAAAGATCCTCCATCTGCCACTAACCCTGAGTGGTTACGAATGGAAACCTCCTCGTGTCTTCATACCTCCTTACATTCACTTCTATGCTCAAAACTCCCCCTCTGGGAACCAATATCTAAATACACCTCGAATCCGATTGTGAAGCATTCTTTTAAAATACTGACACAATTCAGACGAAGCTTTTCTCTTAAGGATTTGCCCACTTGTGCCCCTATAATAAAAAATCACCAGTTCACGCCATCAGTTATGGACGGTGCTTTTTATGAATGGACTAATAGAGGGGTTGCCACAATAAAGAATCTATTCATAGATAATATCTTTGCAACCTTTGATCAGTTAAAGCTCAAATTCAAAATCCCAAACTCTCAGTTTTTCAGATTTTTGCAGCTCCGTAATTTTATATAAAAAACACTTACACATTTCCCATCCCAGCCACCTGACTCCCTCTTAAATCACATTTTGAAGTTTAAAGCAGGCTCCAAAGGAGTGATTGGGAGCATATACTCCCTACTAAATTCATATAATTTGGAGCCGTTGACATCACTAAAGACTCAGTGGGAGGCTGACTTGGGGTCTGAACTTCCTGACAATATCTGGGAAAGAGCCTTAGATAGAATACATTCCTCCTCAATTTGCCTACGACATATAGTTATCCAGTTCAAAGTTGTACATCGTCTTCATTGGTCTAAAGTGAGGTTAGCAAAATTCACACCTAATATTGACCCCATTTGTGATAGATGCAGACAGATGCCAGCCACCCTCTCACACATGTTTTGGTCTTGTTCGAAATTAGACAACTTCTGGCAATCAATATTTAAAACTTTTTCAGATGTTTTGCGAATACCTATAGAGCCTTCTGCCATTACAGCCATATTTGGAACAACTCCTTATGACGCTCACCTTAATCATAAGACGAAGAGCATGATAGCCTTTGCAACTCTCATAGCCAGGCGACTGATACTGTTTAAGTGGAAGGAGAAACTTCCCCCAACCTTTAAAATGTGGATCAACGACCTTCTGCACCACTTGGTATTAGAGAAGATTTGTTATTCCACAAAAGGGTGTATTCAAAAATTTTATTCTATATGGGAACCATTTTTGAGTTATTTAGAAAAATTAGATGTCTGATTTTGGTGGTGTTTTATGTGATGGATCCTGAACTGGAATGATCTGGAATTTATAAGGACTGTTTTCTGTTTAATTATTTATCTATTTATTTTCCCTTAATTATTATTTAATTAATTTATATACCTTTCTTTTTTATTTTATTCTTTTAATTTATTATTATTATTAATTTTTTTAATTACTATATGGTTTGCTGTTTATTTTTGTATATGGACGATGGTACGGGGCTATTGTTGCAGGGATGGGGCTCTGTTGGAGCGAGGGGGGGTGATGTTTATATCTGTAATGCTTGTAATCATCTGGACTTACGTACTCTGTACAATATAAATGTATAAACATCAATAAAAAGACTTGGAGCAACAAAAAAAAAAAACTGCGAGCAGTGATATCGGCCCTCGGAGCCAAGCGCAGCTCCGGCCTTGCGACCGCCTGAGTGCCGGCACCGCCGCCCCGACGTGGTCATCAACGTCGTCACGCGTCTCCCGCGCCCGTCCACCAGGCGGAGCGTGCGACGAATCTCCCAAATCGCCTTCAGTCCACGACAGTACGACACCAGTGGCACGTGTTCAAAGTTGGAGCGATATCTCACCTTCAAGACAGGAGTTACCGTCACTTCCTGTTTTGTGGGGGCGGGGCTTTTAGCGACGGCAGAAATGTACCACGCCAATGTGTCAAGCGCTGATCCGTAATAATGCACAAAAAATATGGTGCAGATCGGATGATGTCTCAAGGAGATATAGCTGTTTAAATGATCTAGGGTGGGCAGTGGAGTCACACTCCAATATAATCCTATTGGGCTCTTTAGAGGTTAACAAAGGTCATTCATATCTAGTTTGGTGCAAATGGGATGAGGCATGTGAGATTTAGAGCCGAACGTATGCAAACGGCGAGGGATTGGAATTTGCCATTCTTATTCTTCTTCTTCTTCTTCTTTTGTAGTGTTTATTGGCAGTTTGCATACAAAGTGCACTACCGCCATCTACCGGGCTGAGGTGTGATCCAATGGGATTAATTTAAACTAGGCCTGATCATAAAGAGAGAAAATACTTCAAGAGAGAAAGGAAAGAAAAGGAAAATAAATAATAAAAAAATAAAAATAAAAAAAAACCAGAGAAGTGAAAGAATCAAATTCTATTTCCTAGTCCTGTTTCTATCAAGTACCTGACTATCGCTGTTGTCTGGATGCATGGTGCACTAAGCAAGGTGTTCAGTGAGATAGGTGTCTTAATTACTCTTTGCATCTTTTTCCTCTCATGAGTGTATTCTGTGCAATGCAATAATGCATGTTCAACTCCCTCCCTTTCTCCACAGTGCATGCAGGCTCCTGTTTGATGCTTTCCCACTATCTTCAACCCACTATTTAGACCTGTGTGTCCAATCCTCAGCCTGGTAATCCACACCTCCTCCCTACGTTTCAGTTCCCCACTCCATCTAATGTCAACTCTCTTATGTAAATTATACAGGTGCCTTCCCCTTTCCTCTTGGTCCCATCTTTCCTGCCACATTTTGTTTATGTTTTCCTTCAGTATAGCTTTCATTTCTGATTTGCTTAAGGGAATTTCAAGTTCTACCTGCTCAGCTCTTGTAGCTTCTTTTGCTAATTTGTCAGCGGTTTCATTACCCTGAACTCCCCTATGGGCAGGGACCCAGAAAAACTGCAGTATTGTTCTTTGTTGCGTTACCTTATATATTATCTGATGTATTTCTTCCAAAAGATCTGTACGACAGGAAGACCTTCCGCTAAGAATACTCGTTAAAGAAGACATTGAATCAGAACATACTACAGCTTTACTGGGTTTCGCCTCTTCTACCCATCGCAGAGCCAAAATTATCGCCATCATTTCAACTGTGAAAATTGAAAGAAAATCTGATGCTCTTTTGGTACTTTGAAAATTAAATTGAGGGACGTGTACTGCCGCTCCCGTTTTTCCATCTTGGTCTTTTGAAGCATCAGTATAAATTTGGACAGCGTCATGAAACATTAGATCAATGTACTGTTGTACTGTCTGATAAACTCCTCCAGGTTTAACAATTTCCTTAGCCCCCAAGTTGACCCAGGGAAAGCAAAAAAACCAAGGGGGAATAATTGATGTGGCAGAAGTCTTACATACTGGGATACCATCTAACCCCACCTGACTAGCTTGCTGATTTGCCTCCCACCCAAAGCTATGTACAGAGTGTCCATACTCCCAACAGTCTATCAACACTCTTTTGGTGGGATGACTGTCGTCGTGCCCCTGAAGGGTTAACCAATACATATTTGATAACTGAAGCCTTCTGAGGTCCATTGGCATTTCGCCTGTTTCCACCTGAATCGCCGGGATGGAGGAGGTCCTGAAGGCCCCACAACATATTCGCAAGGCTTTTCCTTGCACTCTGTCCAGTTCTAGAAGAGAAGTCTTAGTTGCTGATTTGTACACTATACTTCCATAATCAATCGCTGGTCTGATTAGTGCAGTATAAATTCTTTTTAAGGAAGAGCCCGTTGCCCCCCAGTCTCTTCCAGACAAACATTTAAGGATATTAACACTCTTCTTACATTTATCGAGTATCTTCTGTAAATATACTTTAAATGTCAGTTTTATGTCAAACCATACCCCTAAGTACCTTATGCTGTCTACTTGGTTAAGTATCTGCCCATACATTCTGAGATTCACATTGGGATTCACCCTTTTTTTGAGAAACAGATGACCTGTGTTTTCTCAATAGACAAACGGAAGCCCCATTCTTGGGACCATTCCTCCACCTTACTAACAGCACCCTGCATCCTACTCTGTAGGCCATGGACACTTTTGCCCCTCATCCATAGGGCCCCGTCATCGGCATACAGGGCCCTATCTATCCTGAGGTCTACCTTGTCAAACACGTCATTAATCATAATATTAAACAAAATAGGGCTACACACACTCCCTTGCGGAGTGCCGTTGTCAATGTTATACATTCCGGAGTGACTAGCTCCAACTCTCACTTCAATGGTCCTGTTGTTCAGGAAGTCCATAATCCAGTTATACATTTTCCCACCAATTCCCATTTTGTTCAATTTCAACAAGAGTCCCTCTTTCCACAACATATCGTAAGCCTTTTTTATATCAAAAAAGACTGCCAGGACCATGTCCTTATTCACCTGAGCCTTTCGGATTTCATTTTCTAACACCACAACTGGATCCATAGTGGTGCGCCCCTTCCTAAAACCACTCTGATGCGGGGAGAAAAGACCCCTCCTCTCAATCTCATACATCAGTCTCTTTGTTAACATCCTTTCCATCAATTTACACAAGTTTGACGTCAGGGCTATTGGCCTATAGCTCCTGACTTCTGTTTTATCTTTCCCTGGCTTAGGTATAGGTACAATTACAGAATGCCTCCATCCGGATGGTAGCCGCCCTTGTTCCCACACCTTATTGTACAGTTTAATTATGACATTCTTAGACACATCAGATAAATGCTCAATGAAAGCATAACATACTCCATCCTTGCCTGGAGAGGTGTTTTTAGCACCATCAAGAGCTCTTTTCAACTCAATCAGTGTAAAATCCTTATCTAGGGCACTGTCACTGACTTCCTTCCTGCCCAATAGCACTCCATTATCCTTTATCACCTTTTCCCTCCATACTTGTTCTTCAGTAGACAGGTTATTTGCCATTCTGCCACGCCCACACTATTTTGTAGGTCCTGACAAGACGCACAGGTGTGCTGAGTTTCATGATTGTCGGTGAAAGCATGGCTTGGGGCTGATTTTTTAGATGTTCCAGGATCGGTATTCATGTACTGTAAGACCTGTACTTTGCCATTGGGCCGGATAAGACCGAAGGTATTCTATTCTTTCATGCCTTCACAGGTTGTGATACTGTTGAAGCCATTCCTCCTACAAGAGCATCTCTGCTTCAACACAGTAAACGTGCTGCATATCAAGCAGGTTGCATATGGGGTCAAGCAACCAACTGTCAGCCAGAAGCAGAGAGTCCTGGTGACTGGGGATGGAAAAAACTTGGTGAACAATGGGAAGTCTTCTGGACTGCAAATGCAACTATTGCACAAAGTTTTGAACAACTAGCCAAGTGTGGCTGCAAAACAGAGTGGACAGAGGAAGCAGAGGAAGATGCACATGTTTTAAATTGGGTTTTAGTTGCACAGAACTTTGCAGCTGCAAATGTGAATAGAGAATATGTGATTCTGAACCATGATTTATTGTGTATATATATACTGTATATAGTTTAAAAATGGCATTAGCAATGGCAGCCATCTTGAAAAATGGCTGCCATATTGGATTTTTGGGTGGCCAGGGCCTTTTTCCAAAAAAGTGGCCCTCAGACAGTATATCAGCCAAATATCATGTTCTTATACCAAAGTCAATGCTTTTTACAGTAACCATTTAGTAGCAATGGCAGCCATCTTGAAAAATGGCCGCCATGTTGAATTTTTGCGTGGCCAGCGCTTTTCTTCCAAAAAGTGACCCTTAGAGAGTATCTGTGCCAAATTTCACGCTTTTATACCAAAGTGAACGATTATGTCACTAATCTGCTCTACTAATGGCTCCTCGCTGTGTTGCGCTCCAACGCCAGGGCGCAGCTCTTGCGCACAGTTCCAGGAGGATTTCCCTCAAAACTCAGTCGCCATCATGTGCCAGCAAATCCTCTGTCTAGTGAACACACGCTCTCTTCGAATTGCACCATTTGCAAAGTATTTTAATACTGCTAAAGCAGCCATTGTTTTTAATGGTATGGCACCACTTTAATGGCACTACTTTGCGCTGCTTTTATATCCACTCGTGTAATTGCAGACACATAGAGCCAATGAACGTGCGTTCATTGTTTATCAGTATTAATTTTTCATGCGTCTCAGATGTGCATATCATTGTCTGAGGACTAATTGTTTTCACATTTATTTCTTATAACAGTTTCCCAACATCACCTTGGGTGTCGCCAAAGAATCAACAGCTGTAGAAAAGTGCGTACGCCAGCCCTGAAGTTGGCATGAGGCACCGCACATTTCCACGGTCATTTCACTCTTGATACATCTGATCGTTGACGTGAAAAGGTGCGTACGCCACTATTTTGTGCGTACGCACCCTTTGTACATGAGGCCCCAGATGATTTTCAATGATCTGAACAATAAAACCCTTGAATTGAAAGGTGCACTTCCTTTTTCATATCATGGTAATGTACACACTCAGCATATTCAGCACGTACATCGCTGCTTTAATGTGACAGGGTTTCTACACATTCATTGGTTTATACTTCCTGATTTTCTTTTTCATTTTCAAGTTACAAAATAAGAGTGTTAAACGCTGATTCAGCAGAAGAGGACTGCCTCCTACATTTCCTACAAATCACTATTTTTTTTTCTTCTTCTTATATTTACTATCAGTGTTAGTTTAATCCCTCCCTGTCTCATAAAAGCCTGTGTTTGTAAAAACTATCGATGTGCAGGCTATCTGAGCCTTCTTGGGCCTTGTGCGCTGTGAATAAATCTGAAGCCCCGCACACAGACTGTTGCTGTCCTTCACAAGTCGAGTATATTTAAAGGGACTATTCTAAAGGGAATAACTACAGTACTTCTTTACAGACACCGAGAACATCCGAAATCTGCTGTTGATTATACCGGCAAATGCAGGAGAGTTTCACCTCTTAAAGGTGAAACTGAATAACGACTGAATAACTATTTGTGCACCTCCATGTTGTAGAACTGTCAGCTGATAAGAATGTTGCATCCAAGCTGCATAGACATTTTATAGCTGAGTTTTGCCTCCAAGAAGGCAGACTGTGACATTCACTTCATGTGCGAGGTTTTAAAATGACAGTCCACAGACCAATAAGTGACACTAGGGTGACCATGTTGATCTTTTTAATACAGTTCATGGTTTTTCAACCAGCTTTCTGGCACACCTGAAATTCCCATGTTTTTCTTTCATATTACTGTATTTTTTCCCTCTTGTTGTCTGTTTTTTTTTTTCTTTTTCATTTCTCGACTGTCTTTAAACCACCTCTATAAATTCTACCCATCTCCTCTGTTTTACATCAAGGTCCTTTCATCTCTGAACCATCGGATTGTTGAAGTTGTCATGATTCAGACGGTTTGAAAGTTGGAAAAACAACACAGCAAGGGAGCATGGTGAGTTTCATTCTGATGGACACCTAAATAGGAATTGTGTTGCATTAGGTTTTTCCTTCAGAAAGTAATTTCTCTTCAGAGGCTCAAAAAAACATCACAAAACTGTAATGAAGAGCAAGAATACCATGAATTACACTTCTGTGTTTCTGCTTTCTTAAATTATGATTTACACATGAACATGTAACAATTTTAAAGATGTAACTTAGAAATAGGTTTGAAGAACAACAAAATTAGTATGAATATATTTTATTTACCTTATTTCCACCTGTTTTGCACAGAAATTAAAGTGGTCAAACCTTCTAACCCACTCTTACTCTGTGGATAATTGTGAATTTACCCACTGTGGGACTATTAAAGGTTTATCCGATAAATGGCCTCTATGTATAAGGTGGTCTGCATGGTGGTGTGGTGGTTAGCAGTGTTGCCTCACAGCAAGAGGGTTCCAGGTTCAGTTCCCTTGTGGGTTCTCTCTGGGTACTGAGTAGCCTACTCCAGCTTCCTCCTGCTTCCCACTGTCCAAAAAATTGTCCCTAGGAGTGGTTGTTCTCATTTGTCTCTGTGTTGCCCTGTGATTGACTGGCGACCCAATGTGTTGTTTCAGGTAAGTTTTTAACAAGAAACACAAAATGGCTACAGCTATGGCAGCAACTAAAACAGGTATTATAGTTGTCCTTTCTGGCTGGTTCTGTTCATTTGAGTTCTCCAAACACAGTCCTCCCACTTCCAACTTAGTTTTATCTGAAAAATGAAATACACTTGTGTTTTATAAACTTGCTCTGTATGTCTAAAAAAGAAACATTAACATTGAAAGACACTCACCATGGACCTTTACTTTGATGGTAAATCCATCCATTCCTTCACTAAACCCAATGTCAACTGTGACATTTTCGTCTCTCTTGACATTTAAGATTTTTAGGGACACATAAGTCTTTTCATCCCAATCACAACTGTAATTCGTCAGGTTACATAGGTCAGTGCCATTTGCGCCAGTCCAGGAAAATTCTGTAGCTTCACATTTATCCCCAGTGCATTGTATGGTGCAGTTCAGTATCACTGAGTCTCCAGCTGTGACATTTACTGTGTTGCTGCAATTCAATTTAACATCTAAGAGAAAATAGAATTAAAAAAAAATCAACATCAAATGATTTGGTCATTTATTTCTTAATGTTCCTTTTTACAGCAGTTACTTTAGATGTTTTCACAGAATTAGTATTTGCAGTACAATCAATTTAAACATACATTCATCTGATGAAACACTGTGTTGTAGGACAAAGAGCAGACTCAGACACATCCAAAAGCAGGACATCCTGGAAGCTTCACTTCTTTACTGGAATGGTGCCTGTGTTGTGCAAACAGAGGGGATAACATGAAACCAAAAGTAAGATGTAGAGATTGCTTTTTTGTTTATGGCACATCAAGGGTGGCAGACAAAACCAACAACTTATCTCTGCCCCCCAGTGATTGTAGAAAGAGAGAAAGGTGCAGCTATAGAAAGCTGTAACAGACTATTAACAGACAATGTGACCTATTTAAGAGCTTTGATTTGGACATATTTGCAATCTGAACTCCTCAGGTTATTCAAAACCAGTTCTACCATGAACATAATTCTGCCTCACAACCCTTTAAGGCTTTATCATTTACTTATCAAAATACAGTCGTGGCTGACTGTCCTACGGCAGATCTGTGTCAAAGAGTTTCCAAGCAACAGCTTTTACGGTGCATGTGCTTTTCCGTTAACTTGGGCTTAATAATTACATATTGTGAGGATGTACTTTATCCCGCTGATGTCCCAAGATGTTTTTTATACAAGAAGGTTGAAAAAAAAAAAAAGGTGAATAATGCACATCTGCAGCAAAGAGGAGCTCCAACTTAAAGCAACCAACACAATTTAAACAGAGAAGTCTCAATAGCGGAATGTCCCATTTACAAAGTTGTGTATAGTAATAGATAAATTAATTAAATACTTTAATGTTAAAACAGTTGCAGTAAATCAAATCTAAAGTTGTGTTTTCTCTCAGTCATCTTAGCGTTGTTGTAAAAAGAAGTCTGTGAGGTATATCTGATAACTCAGAATCCAGATCAACATTACAATGCTGCTTATGAATAAAGACATATGATTCTCTTATTAAATCTATGTTCTGTGGATAAATTGCACACTGCACACAATGAGTCACTTTCCTGCTAATATTTGACAGTTTCCTTCTTTGTATTCACACAAAAAACATGTGCGGCTGAAAATAACTGGAAACGAACTAAATTTAACAACAATGAAGTAGATCAATGAAGCCTTCAACATCCTGATAAAACCATAGATTAACTGTAAAGATGCATGACCTGTGGAAGAAGAAGCGAAGAAAAGCACAGATGTTGTATAAATATCTGCACAGAAAGTGAAGGTTACTTACTTAAATGAGATGTTCTTCGTCAAGAAGGAATTGTTGAATGACTCTAGGAAAAACAGGACAGGTTTCCTTATAAGCCTGTCCTCCTACACAGTGTAGGGGAATTTCCTTTTGGCAAAGTGAAACTTCACACAGATAAAAAGAATGAATGGCAGAGATGTAAAAGAATGAGGCGGGATTGACAGACACATGTTGCTCAATAGCGGGTCAAAAGTGAAATCTGTTCCAACAGATGAGTGCTACCTTCTGGAACCGTCAAGAGTGCAACACTGCTCGACTACATTGGCTGGGGGAAAAAAAAGATAATGACGATGTGTGTATATACTTTGGAAGAGAGAGTGACATTTGTTAGCATGCTGGTATTTGCACTATTGAAGGTGACTTTTTAAAATTCTTATTGAGCATTTGGGGGACGGTGGGAGGTGACAGCTTAACAAACTGGTGAGAAGGACATTTAAGGTGAGAGTAAATAAAACAAGAAAGAATCAAGAACAACTCTTCCCAATGGGTTTCATCCTTGATCAGGGCTCTCAAGTCTCACGCAATGAGCGTGAGACACACGCATTTCAACAAGTTCACACGCTCACACGCCACACATGCCATTTCTCACGCTGAGAAATGATAAACTTCATCGCACAGAAATTATAATGGCCTATACTATAAACGAGTCAATGGCAGGTGCGCTCGTACAGCTCAGAACTATAGCTCTGGTACAGCTGTCTTGATTTAGCAACCCATCGGAAAATCACAAAACAGAATTTCTCAGCCAATCAGAAAACAGAATTTCTTGTTGCCGGGTTAGGTCTGAAATAGCTTTAAGCTGCAAGCACACGTTCCATGAATGCACAGCGGACATAACCTTTATGGTCTGAATGCGTGCAGAAGTTGTAGACGAGCTGGAGGTGGAAGAGAACCGTCAGGATCTTCAGCAGGTCATATCTTCATTTATTTTAATCTTTTGTTAGTTACTATAGTTTTCCTACTCCTTGTAAAAGACCAATACCTGCTGATTAAAGTGTTCATTGGAGTAGTAGACCTAAATATTCAGCACACACCCTTTGACATGAGCAACTTAATGAAAAATGAAAAATATGTAGGAGTGTAATTAGGCTTCCGTGGTTAATTCTTTTCAAAGGTGACTGGTATGAGCAGGTTCCCAAGGCTATTTACAATTGCCAAACTGGTATTAGTTCTGCCACACTGAAATGCTGATGCAGAGAGGGTTTTTTCCATGGTGGGGCTCAATAAAACCAAGACCAGGAACACGTTGGCTCTGAATGGAACTCTGTCATCCATCATGACTGTGAAAATGGCTGTGCTTTAAAAGGGAGCCCCCAATATCAGTCATCAAGCATCAAAATCTGCCACAAACACTTACAACAACACTCATAAAAATGTTTTGTTTGTTAAGACTTTGCATACCTAAAACAATTTATTTTAAAATATAGCAGAATTTAGTGTAAAAGTGAAGATTTGTGATTTTGGTATAAATAAAACAATTGTTCTTTAGCTAGTTTATGGTGATGGAATACTGCAAGGGACCAGCCCCCCCCCCCCAAAAAAAAAAACGAAAGAAACCCCCCCCCTCCCTCCGCGCACACGGCCCGGCCCCTGCCCTGCCCGAATCTCACTCCAAGCAAACTTGAAAACTTGAGAGCCCTGTCCTTGATTAATCTAAACATGTTCAAGATTTATTACAATTACTGATGATAATGACAAATTAGCTACCAGTTATAAAAATATTTGGCACTTTATGTCTAATTATACGGTAACAACGAATCGACAACTAGAAAAAGCTGTTCCTGCGAAACAGCAGTGAGAATGCTGGTAAGCTGAATGGGGATAGCTAAGCTGGCTGAAAAAAGTAAAATTTTAGCAGAAAAAACAGCTGCTGAAGTCTTGGTTGAAGGAATTTGAAGGTGAAAAGATAATAGTGGAATGATTTAAAGTTTGGAAAAAAATGCAGGAATAATGGCAGAAGTATCAGCTGGAAAAAAGTGTTTTTCTAATATACAGAACGACTAATGGTTCAAACTGAGCATAGAGGCTATCGGTGGAAATCAGAGCATCTGTTACTGCCTAAAGGAAACTGCATTCCTGCATTACAATACAGATTCTTGATTCTCAACTTCAAACATCTTTGGACGACTTCCAGGAAAAAAAAAAGAAAAAAAAAGGCTGTGTCACACCATGGGACTCATGTTTTAAGTTTTATGTTTTAGGTGTTCAGTTCATGTCCAGGTTTTGAGTTTCAGTCTTGTCATTGTTTTCCCCCCTCACTCTGGTCATTAGTTCATTCACTGCACCCTAAAGGCTCGTGTATAGCTACTTCGCAGCAGTGTGTCGCAGTGAGCTTGTCGCAGACACGACGCAGTTATTTTTGATTTATGCCTTGAAGCGCTGTCTGCGCTATGTTAAAGGAGAATTCCGGCATTTTTACAAACATATCCCATCTTTTGGAGACCCAGGAAAGTTGGCCAAAGGGAAAACCGCGAGAAATTTTCATGCCCGCTGCGCAAAGTTGTCCGATTGCGCTGATTTCCATGAAAGCGGGCTCTATCGGGCAAGCTTTTAACCTTTCCTGAGGCTCTTAACGTGTATCAAAATACTTTTTACCGAATTGGCCGTGGTGTTAGTAGCAATACAATTCAACCCAGGGGCTAACCATACCATTAGCTAGCACAGACATATACATTTTGAGATTTCAAAAACAGCGCACCTTAACCTTTCTCAGCTTCCGTGTTCCACAGGCGTGCGCACAAATTAATCGATCGCCGAAGTCATACACTATGAGAGTTCTGTGTGTGTGTGAATGTGTGGAAGAAGCTACGGGACAGATACGTGAAGGCAAAGAGGGCAGAGACTCTGTTGATGCCGGGGGCTTCAAACCTTCACCTCTATTAACTGAATTAAAAAATTAAAATGATCCGAAAACTGCAGCAGTATCATTAATGACAGTATTCTTGCTCTTGACAGCGGCATTGTTTTCTTCTCCACTTTCGTGGTTGTAGAGTAGCGGTAACCTTAACGTAGCAGCGCCACCTCTGTGACGGAGAAAATTGCAACTACTGGCGCATCGACTTGCGCCACTATACATGGCGGGCACGAAATCGTGACGTCATCAACACCGCTCGCGCTAGCAGACGCGGCAACCATGCTAGAGCCTTTACAATTTTGAGGAGGTGCACCAGAGTGTCTGCGTAGTGTCTGCGTAGGGGGCGGGGGCATAAATCAGGCTTCAGTCATTGTCACCAGCTGCACTCACTCTCCAATCACTCCCAGCCCTCTATTTAGTTTCCAGTCTCCCCTGTCTTGTGGTCGGATCTTTGTTTGTCACCTGCCCTTCATGCCATGCCACAACCTGTTGTGACCAGAGCTAAGTATTTATTTGTTCCATGCCATGAAAGCCTTTTGTTTGTTTTTCCAAGTTATGTTTTTTCTGAATCCGGCTCAGCCGCGCTTTTAGTTTGAACTTTTGTTATTGTTATTTTTGCCTTAAATAAACCAAACTTTCTTCTTAAGTCCGCATCCGTGTCCTTTCCTAAACCTCACCCTGACAGGCTGTTCAGCATTCCAACATAATTTGTGTGAAACCACAGTGAATTAATTTAGTCCTGACTCTGTAGTGCCATCTATAATATCATCTAACATCTTTTGCACTTCAGCTGCCCCCATAAAATAACACTCACATCTGCGCTTCAAAGGGCTGTAAATACTAGCCTGACTACGTCATACTCACGATTCTAGTCAGAATGTGAGTCTGATACCGCTCAATAGAGATTTGAGTATGGGGCGTGTTTCAACCGAACCAGGAGAAAAAATGCCTCTTCGCTCAATTGGATAGACCTATAACCAATCAGAGCAACGTAGTATGTGACGTAGATTAAGCGACACACACTTGTTGTAGGAACGACGGCAAAAACATCTTTTCTATCGATAAAAGCCTTTATCGCGTTCCTCTGTTCGTCTTTCAAAATGAATGCAATGTGGAGATCCTATAGAACAGACTCGATGGCAGAATCTACACGCCCTAGCTCTCCAGCGGCAGCCGTGTTCAGCTCTTTAGTGACGTAGTCGATAATGTCCCTGTTGATCATCTGTCCATCATCGTATAAAGCCCGCCCTGGCAATCTGATTGGTCCGACCAATTCTTGGTCGGGCATAATGATTTCCCAACTGAGCAGAGCCAGACCGAACTTCCCGACCAAATCTTTTATGGGCGGGGCTAAGTTCGGCTGGCACCCAGGCTATGTAAATACAGCTAATTATAAGATGTCAGACAAGCTGGCTTTCGGTCTCATGAGGCTTGACAAAAGAAGTAACTGCTAGTGTAAAAATTACTCTCAGCAACCTGGAAAAAATAAAATTATTCAAGAGTTTTGAAAGAAGAAAAAGTGAAACCTACAGCCTGTTCAAAGACTTGACTGTGTTCCTTTCAATTGTGCATTTAAGTTTTTAGCCTGAAAAGAAAAAATGGGTGAAAATTACACCTTTTTCCCCTTAATTTAGTGAATAGGGATCTGTCACTGTCCATAGCTTCAAGGCGGCCATCGCAACCTATGCTCAACATCTAGCAGCCACCAGCTGGATTGGCCACAGATGCTAGCAAACCCCTCTGTAACTTGTTGTTCCCTATTACAGTCATATGAAAAGGAAAAAAGATCCAGAAACTGAGGGGTGTTCCACGAAGCTGGATTAGCGGAAAGCCAGGCTTTTCTCAATAGTTCTGGCTAATCCGTTCCACGAACGTGGCTTATTTGAATGCCCGCTGAGTAACCATGGTAACTTATGCCGCTGACCTATGTCCTTTCAGGCTGCTGCTCCACATTTACAACAGCCGATAATGTAAAACAACCTACTGGCTGAAGTATTTGCATTAAGTTTATCATCTCCCTCAGTCTTCCCCAATGTTATCGGTGCACTAGACTGTACCCATGCACGCATCCAGGCCCCTGCTGGACCCGTGGAGGCTGACTACGTAAACCAAACATTTTTCCATAGCCTAAATGTACAGGTACACTTGGGGATAATTGTCCATAGACTCTGAACTGGATTTCTCATTTCAAAAAACACCACATCAACCCCTTTGAGTAATGCTGAGCAATGTTACATTTATGTGAATCCATGAACCTCATCATTGACTCCTATCCTCCGTGCATACAGATGATCTGTGATGGAGGTCATTTAATTTCCAACATTGAGGCTAATTGGCCGGGATCAGTTCATGATTCGAGGATCTTCCAAGCATCCTCACTGGCACAGAGGTTTGCACAAGGGGAGAATTTTACTTCCCCAAAGGAGTGTACTTTTGAAGTAAGGTGTATATAACATAGTCATAATTTTGGTAATCTAATGAGAGGTCAGGTGTAGAGGTCATCTTAAGGAATTTAAAGTGCTCGTCATATTTTATTATAAATAGCCATATATGGCACATATTGCATCAAATTGCCAAGTCTTAACACATGTGTATCCATTCAACATTTCTCTTATTCTGCAAGAGAGTTCAATGGTGTCCTGCTTGGGGACAGAGGCTATGCATGCTGGCCGTACCTCCTCACGCCATATCCTGATCCAGGAACAAGGGCATGCACATGCACATGCACATGCTAAAACAAGGGCACGGATAGAAATGACCTTTGGCCAAATTAAATACGGTTCATTGTTTAAAGTTCTCAGGCACCATGGCTGACTTCTGACAGAGCTATCTTAGATTAATAGTATACTTCATATTTTATACATTTCGTCTTGTGGACAACTTTTCAGGCTCAAGTCTTTTCTTGCTTGAGTTCCTGCAGGTTTCAGTGCCTGAAAGGACTCAGTTTCTCCTGACACAGTGAGGGACCTATACAGGGACACATATTTCCATTGATCCTTATTGTTGTGACCTTTGAGTTAGAACTTCTTTTCATAATTTAGCATTGACACAGTAGCAGTTTAAGTCAGAGCAAGTGTAAGAAGGCTAAATGGACAGAGATGATTTATAACTTTCCACACGTTAGGTCATGGCACCCCACTGTCAATATAAATGTATAAACAAATTTCTACAATAATGACAAGTTTGAGTTCAAGTTGTGTTGAATTGTTTAATTATCATTAGATGTTTCTCAAGCTGTGGAGAGAAAACAGAATTAAATACAGTTCACACCACGACCTTCTCCTTTATCTGAATTTATATTTACATCCCACTCCAGTTTCATGCTTGATCTTTTTTATTTTTCAGTTTCTTGTATTCCATATCTAGTTTGGTGCTCTCTTTATTGGACAAACACATTTCTTCAAAGGCTACTTACCACTCTGAAATATGTTCCTGTACTTTACTTTCACCTGCTGCCAGGTACACTTTTGGCTGTCAAGATTGCTCCTGTTGAGATGCAACAGTGAAAAAATAATATGTGGTCCACACACTCACAATAATATAGTCACAAACTATGATGATGCGTGTTGATTATTGGGTTATTAATAAACTGAGCAGGGCCAGTAGCTATATTTGTGCAGTACATCTCATACTGAGACAATTTAGCATGCTTTATGTCAACAAATAACACAAAGAGGAGAGCATAAATACATGAGGACAGTAAAATAAATGTGTAACAATTGACAATGGTATGAAACTTTCATATCTTACGCATTTAGTCTGTCGGCAGTTGTTTGCCATGCCGTTTCCCTCCCTTTATTGATCACAGCTGTATTACCATTTCTGGTATACACAAAAGTTTTTTTCTCCGAAAACGAAGCATAAAAAAAACTCCGGCAAAAGTGGAAATTTTTTAAAAACTCCGTTTAGCGTTTGTGTATAAACTGGTTGAAAGAGACAAAAACGGAGTTTTGGGCAATTGAGAATGAGGAGTTGTCATCATAGTACAGAGCCCCGCCCCTATCCGCCATGTTGGCAGGATGCTAGCGTGAAAACGCCATTCTCTCCGTCCATTGTTTATCTAGCAAGCATGGAGGTACTAGCAGCATTTCTGTTGTTGAGAGCTATACTCGCTTGTGTGATTTTGAAAATTACAGTCATACAATTTTCAGGGCTTTAGCAGTTTTATAGTCCAGCGCAACGTTTAAAAGTAACTCAGTCTCGCTGTCAGTCCACACACATGAGCCTGGCGCCATACTTTCTTCTTGAAAAGGATCCGGAAGTTCTTCCTGTCAGCGGTTCTCTAATAGGCTTCTGATTGGCTTGTGTGGAATTCTCATTGTTCTAACACTGCCACCGTCAGGCTTGGCGTAATTTAACAGCTCTTGATAGCGTATTTATGCTGATCAATGTAGACGTGTTTTTTTTTTAAAAACGGGGCTGTGTGCACTTAGTTATTTTTGCAAACGAAGGTTAGAAAATATGCGTTTATCAAAATACCCGGGTATGTGTAAACAGCACCTTACGTTCCTCGTGCACTCGCACTTAGCTAGGCTATGTAAGCCTCGCTTGGATTAGCCTCACTGAGATGCAGCTAAACTGGCTTCGTGGAGCGACTTGAGGCTTAATTGGGAGATGGTGTTAGTTCAAGCGAGGCTTTCCGGCTATAGCCTGGCTTTCTTTAGGTTCTTTCATGGAACACCCCTCTGGTCTCTTCAGTTTCCAGGTGCTTACAGACTGCTGTTGAAAGAAGAGAGGATGCTGCATAGAGGTTCAACTACTTTGGACGTGTTGCTGCCATGAAATTTTAAAAAAAGCCTCACTTTCAAAATGTTATATATTTTCTATGCTCTATATGTTGGTTGGTGAGATTTGAAAATCATTGCATTCTGCTTTCATTTACGTTTATTGTCCCAACTTTTTTGGAATCAGGATTGAATCATAACATGATGAAATACAACTTCAGATGTCAACAACATTGCATATCACACCCTGGGATTATCCAACAAATACCAAGTGAAAATGCGGAAACAGTGTATGGAAAAACTGAGTCTGGCCATACTGCTTTCATAAAACCTTTAAGTGAGGTTTCTTTTTCACGTCACCGTGCACTTCATTCAGCAGATGGCACACAGATCATAAATCAAAAAAGAAAATATATTAACCCCCTCCTTTCCTCATTACCAACACTTTCTTGCAGTCTCACGTTCTTTTCTTGGCAAAAGAATCTACTAATATTTATTGGCAATATGGCTTTTTCTTTTTAGAATAAATGCACACAGTTCACATGAAATCAATCTATTCTCACTCTTAACGTTACCTTTAGCCAGTCAGTTCTCATCAGGAGGCTCCTGCTTTTTGTGTAAAAGTAAAAATTTAACCCGACCACGACGGCGTTCCAGTCACACGTACAACCCTTTATCTGCAAATGTTTAGGCATGGCATCATATATGATGCTTGATCTTGTAAAAATTAACAGAAAAAAAAAAAAAATATATATATATATATATATATATATATATATAGATGTGATAATAGTTTACGGCATTTAATCTCAGGAGCTTATTGCCCTGCACAGTCCACACTTGCAACAGATGACGCAATTTCCCAGAACAGCAGGGGTCATGTGACTTCTTACCACACTTATTTGTAAACCATTATCACAAGTGATTAACATAACAGCTTCAGTCAGGAAATATGAAGTGTGTGGGTATTCGTTGACTCTGGACCCTTTCGTTTCACCAGGTTCAGGTTTAATCAAGGATTCACCATTTCTTTAAAGAAACAAACAGCGCCCCCCTGTGGTTTCACTCACTAGTGAGCTCTCTGGTGTGTGTGGTCCAGTTTGTTCTTCACTGGGACGGAATTACATATGAAGTGGTCCAAGCAAAATAAACACCAACCAGCAGTTAATTTGTGTTTTAAAAGGAAAACAACCCTTTCCTCTCACCACTGCATGTGTGGGGGTGGTGTGGGCGTCTGGCTCTGATTTCGGTACTCCGTGTGCAGCAGCTTACTGGCCTGCAGAGAGTCCTGGCCCTGCAGCCAGTCTTGATAGAGAGTTTTAAGGATGGGGTTGAGCTCTGGAAGTCGGACTGGCAGGCTACTGTAGACCTCCTCCATCTGCTGGACCAGGGCTTTATCTATTTGACCACCCGCCTCGCTCTCCGCCTGACCTCGGCCACTCAAACACCCTGAGGGGAAACGTGGGAAAAACAGAGAGACTCAACACTCCTGCTTCTGAAAAGCTCGATTTCAGTTGGACTGACACATTTCCAAACCCCAGTGTGTGTTACACAATAACTTGTTTTTTCCTGGAGTCATGCAAACGTAGACAATTTCACTACAATTTCCACTATCATGGAATCGATCGGATTAAGACCCCGATATAACTCGGTTGAAAGTCAAAATAAACGTGCTTGTAGACGGGTGAAGCACGTGGTGAATTAGACTTTGCGTTCTGCGCATGCTCGAGATTTTTTCCCGGGGTCGGGAACCGGAAGTCGGAAGAGACGATATTACTGTTGTAGTCGCCGTCGGAAAGAAACAAACAACGCGATGGAGAATGCACCGTTGTGCATTGCGTTTGTGCAATAAGCAGCTTATCACAAACGAAATATAGACGGACGTACCTTCATCTTGCTCTTCGTTTGCCTTTTTCTCAAATGCCTGAGTTTGATGTTATTGTTGGTGTTGAAGGGGTCAACCGGAAGTGGCTCTATTAGCAATAGTTGAAATGGGTACAGCGCCACCTATTGTATCGGAGTATGACATACTTTGTGCCTCTGATCCGATTCATTCACCGCCATATATCCAAGGATAATTACCCTTGCTCAACTCATTCTTATTGTAATTTAGCCAATTATCTGATCCTTTCAGTGCCATGTAACCCCACTGAATGTAAGCATAGCAAAGCGGCTGCCCATGGCTCTGTCTTTGACGTCGAAAAAAAAAAAAAAACTCAGAAACTCGACACTAACCCTTCAATACAGAGCCGAGCAATACCCAAATGACTTGTGTGACAGGTGAACTGTTGTTCTAAAAATTTTGCCAGCACTCAATTGACAAGGTACTAACTCACAAGGACCAACTAGTCCTACAGCATAAAGGGAAAGTTCCGTTTTTTTAAACCTTATTTCTAGCTGTATATATGTTCATTTACTCATTTATAATATTTTAGTGTCACTCGGAGTTGTTCGGACACCATCTAGATCATTTGAGAGCCGCGTGTATATATATATATATATATATATATATATATCTGCGTATATTATAACGGCCTCTAAATAAGGCATGAAACTCCTTCATTTCAACAATACCTTAAAGTATTGGTAAAATGAAGTATTTCAAAGAGATAATTTGTAGTAGATCATTTCTCAAATTATCTAAATAGCGTCCAAACGACACCAAAATGTTATCAATGAGTAAATGAACGTTTATACAGCTAGAAATAAGGTCCAGGTTTAAAAAAAAAAAAAAAAAAAGCCGGAGTACCTGGAGAGAACCCACGTATACACGGCAAGAACATGTAGACAGAAAGGCCCCAGCTGGGAGTTGAACCTGGAACCCTCTCGCTGTCAGGCGACGGTGCTCCTTTAAAGCAATACTATGTAACTTCTCAAAAAGCCCATTATGGAGCTCCCCCTACAGGCTTGGAGGTAATGTATGGTTACGACACTGCCTCTCTCTTTCTCTTCCTTGCTTCATCAGTCAACGTCTTCTTCTGTTTCTTCGGTGCCTCTGCCATGATGATCGTACTGACAATGTTGCGCTAGCTTAGCCTTATACCTGGGAGCGTGAGAGGGGTCCATTTGTTTTTGCGGTAGGTGTGCCAGAAAGCAAGTCGAAGTACGTCCGCTCAGCTCCCGGGCCGGTCCAGCAAAGTTACATAGCGCAGTTTTTCCAACTCAGACCCCCGAATGGGGGTCTGAGTTGGAAAAACTGGCATAGGAGTCAGGCCAATCGTAATATTAAAACTCATTCTAGCCGCACAATTTTTTTCAAACTGTTATTTTAAGGTAGAAATGTTACATAGTATTGCTTTAAAGGTAGGGTAGGAGATCCTGGATTTTGAGTCCAGCGAAGCTGCATTTTGAAAATACACAGGTAAAAAGTCCCAACCCTTTTCTTCACTTTTCCCCCGAAGGCACGCCTCTAGAGTACATGAACGCGCACGAGCACGAAGGTGCACGAGCGCTGTTCTGACAGCAAGCATCGATCGTTGCCGTATTTAGTATTTAGTTTATGCTAACTATACGTTTAATAATGCTAGGTGCTAGCCAAGCTGGCTCTAGTTTAGCTTCCTGCCAAGCTTCTGGACGTTCACGGAGCAGGGTACGCGCACAGGGAGAAGGAGGGGGAGGGAGGAGCAGATTGCAGTTTGATAGACGGCATCAGTATCCAATCATTGTGAACGGTCCGTTCACAAAAATGTTCCAGAAAAAGATCCCCTACCCCGCCTTTAAGTAACTTGTTTAAATTAAATTTGAAGAAGTTTAAAATGTTTGGTTGTTGTTTTATGACAAGTCAACTAAAGTTTCATTACTTGCTGCTTGTTTTTGATGAAATTATTGTTATTATTTTTTTAAATCACCTCAATAAATTAGGTTAATTTCTATTTAATTTGTGTAAATTTTAGTCATTTACATTAAAAACACCCTGTTTATGTAGTAAAATAAGAGTACAAGGTAAAAAAACAAAACAAAGCAAGATTCCCAAAAAATTTAAACGGAAAAAAACAGAATTTGGGAAAAAATAAAATGGATTTTATAGGGCCCTACAAACGTACTGACAGACAAAAGAGTGAACACTAGCAGGTGTGATGAGATGGTAGTGGGGGTTACCTCCTGGGCAGGACAGCACCTCCACCAGTTGATAAGGCACGCGTCCTTTTCTCATGCGATGCACCAGAGTCTGGATGTTCCTGAAACCATAGATGGCAGCAAACTGCAGCAGCATTTCACCGTCCCGTTCCAGCGTCACTTCCTGGAAGTCCCGATTCCTGGAGAAGCATCACACAGAAGGTCACATTTTGGCATTCCAAGTTCAAAGGTAAGAGCATGACGTTAATTAGTTAACTGGAAATTATTCCCAAGGTATAAGGATCCTTCCAGACTGATGAGAAGGCTGCAGAACAGAGGAGCCTGTCAAGTCTCTAACCTGAGGGTCTTGTATGTGATCTCCTGCACATCCAGACCGAAGAGCTCTTTAGCAGCATGTTTGAACACATGTTCCAGGAAGCCTTCGGAACCCCTGCCATCATGTCTCACCAGCGCCACCTCTCCACCTTCTCCCAACCTACAGCCACAATAAAAGCCACTGTGAGACACCAACTCAATAAATTCATACGATCACTGTTCATACGATGCTTCAATGCCTGAACTAAGTTTTCTTTCCTTTTTCAAATAAACTACTTAGAACTTATCACATGAGTCAAACAGCAGTTATGTCCAGTTATTTCCATTCATGGAAATCACAGGTCTAAGTGTCTGTCTGATCTCGGGGCACTTTTCAACTCACACTTGGTCCAGTGGAACCGAGTCCAGCTCCTCCACCGACACCTTCCTCTGCTCCATCAAATGATAGAGCTCCTCTGAAACGTGAATCACATTTTGTCACTGCGTGTCATTATCAACGGTTAGGTTTCACAAAACACAGAAACAGAAGAGGTTAGGTCTACGCTTTAGCAGCTTAGTCAAATGTTTGTTTCCATGCTGCAAAAGCTGGAAATTCTCTATGCACGGCTGACAGTGTGCACATTTCCCTTTTTGCAGCAGTTTGCACTATTCCAAGAATAAGGAAAAAAGTCAATGCACTGTGGTGTCTGGTGTGAGCTGCTGCAAAGAGATGGATATCATATCTGTTTGCAGCAGCAAATCATAAGTGCATTCTATCATAAGTGCATTCTGTTGTAATTATCTGTACGTGGACTTCTGCACTTAGGTCACCAGTTTGGGTTTCCAACGTGACTTTTAAACAGATGAGAGGGACTATTTAGTGTAGAAAGTGGAGAAAGGTGTCTCTTTGAGGAAGGAGTTAAAGATAGTGACTCAGTTAAAATAGAGTCCAACCAGACTCATTAAAGGCGCTCCACTGAGGACTTTTAGAGCCGATCAACTACTACTGGAAGCAGGATGTGCCAGAGATGGACGAAAAAACATTTGATTCAGAGTGTAACCTTAATGATAAATCAACTAGGTTTTAAATTACATTCTAAGATAAGCTTTGAATTCAGGGAGGTGAAGGTGTGAGCAGATTTTTCTGATACACCACAGCAGCCTGTTCTTGGTTACAGCTTTGAACTGAAAAACAAATAAAACCTTGACAACAAGCATATAATACCAGATCAGTAACTGCTCGGTAATGGCAGAAGTAGCATCAGTGGTTTCAATGAACAGTGAACCCTTTATCTTTGACCGGACCGTGTTCCACTGATTAAGTGATTTTCAGTTGTTTTATTCATGCGAGAAACATAAGAGCTACGCAGCTCTTATATTTCTAAACACGCGTTTATAATAACTGAGATGCAATATAGCTACATCTCTCCTGTAATAGCTTTGGTAATGTTAGCTGTACATATATGCTAATTAGCCATGTGCTAGTTAATTTACATTGAATCCTATCTTAAACATCAGGTTTGGTGTGTTAAGAAAAAAAACACAGAAAAAAAATGGCACCCCGACTGTCAGACGTAGGCTTCATGTCTGCTCATCGCTCATTTGAGACGGGTTAACACCGGTTTGGAAACGGTTACTGATACGAGGTATTGTCGTGAACGCCGGTGACGTCATCTCTGCTGCTCAGCACACGCAACATGGACGTACTGATCACAGATGTGTCTTTGTTGCTTTACTGTCGACATCCGACTGCTGCTTGTTGTTGTGCTGATCTTATCAGGTGAGCCGTTTCTTGTTTATCTGATTTACTTATCTGACCTGAATACGAATGACCTTGCTGGCATCTTATCCAGGGCAGGAGTGTGTAAAATAACAGTCATTATCTTACTTGAAGTGAGGACACAGTCAACGTCCTTGGTTTCCATCAGACTGCTGTAAAACTCCTCTCTGACTGCCTCCAGTTTCTTATCAAAGCAGGGAGCCACCACCAGGTGGTAGACTTTCTCTGGACTCAGCTTCTGTTGGAACAGAAAGACAGAAGAAAAAAAACTCACAGTAACACACTGCAGTTCCTGAGCAGAACAAGAAGAACAGAACCGTCTGACATTGCACAGTAAAGTCCTCCTCTTCACTTCTGGACAGGACAAAGTTACTCTATAGGACAACTAAAAAAGGAAAGCCTTTTTTTTTTTTTTTTAATTTGACATCATTATTCAGCATCTCCGACAGATTTCTGTTGCCGAGCCGTCTCATTCATGACCTGAAACGTTACTCATCTGTAATGACATCGGAGATGTTGCTTCACTTAGCATCTGGCTTGCTTAACTGAAATTAAGGTTGGTCTAATGTCCGTTCCTTCAGCATGTAAGATGTGTTTGCTTTTCGCGTGTGGCTGCTTTCACAGTACCGAGATAAGTGAAACTGACATGCAGATCCAACGGGAGCCTTTTAGACACATTGATACAGGCAAGAAAAGAAGTTTCCACAAAAATCACCTTCTGACAAAGGCTGCAGCAGTCGCATCTTCTTGTGTGTCTGCAGTAGTAGAAGCACCACACAGAGGGCAGATCTGTAAAACCCCAGCCCAAGTTCCTGCTTCACTGTTCACTTACGACTACATTTGAGATCTTTAAATGTTTTTTTGTTTTTTTTACTGCAAGGCCCCTCCCTGATATTAAAAAACTGAAGAAAAGGCTGAAAAAAAGGCAACTTTACTGGTTAAAATACATCCGTGGGTTGTGTGCGCTTTATAATCTGGAACATATTCCCAGATTGTTCCCACACTCCATGTTTAGCTCTGAATTTATATAAAAAAACACAAAAAAATAAAATAAACACATGTAGCTCCTGAACCGTTCAGGGAAAAAGGCGACCGGGATCAACAGAACAGATCTGGAGCTCACGGCTACTTTGATAAATGTCACTGCGGAAATGATAAAAGAAGAGCACATCCTGTAATTTTAGATATGTGTTTTTCTGTGGACGGAGCATTTTATGTACAGGCTTCTGCGTGAATGTGGGGTTTTCAGGAAAAAAAAGGAGGGGAAAAACCCATGTTTGGGTGTACTTAGCCTTTAACTCTGGGTAGCAATCTCTGTATAATTTCATGTGGTGTTTTTCTTGCTAGGATGGGGAGTATTTCACAGTTCTGCACAGATTACTATCACAACAGCTTTGCTATCATGATTCAGTTGGACACTTTGTGGATATATTTGACCCACACCCTGAGAAGTACAGATCTTCCCTCCAACCCCTGTCATAATCATAATTTAGCCCACCTTTCTGAGTTGTTGCCGGGACGCCTCTTTAACGCATGCACAGCTTTCCATTAATCTGGGGGCAGCTGAGCACGTCCATGTCAACGAGTCATTTTGAGACAGCAATCTGACTGGACTTAGTAACATTTAAATGGACAGACAGACTCAGTAGCGGTGGGTTAATTTGACACGTGATCAGCTGGTCTGAGGAATACCACAGGTCATGTGATCAAATAAACAAATAAAAGCTGTCCAAACTTCCCTTCACCATGGTTTTATCTCTGTTAGTTTGAACTGAATTCTTAGAGCAAAACGAGCATGTTATGAACAAACCATAAGTGTTTTGTGTGGTGCAGCCTCTCTTCTGACAAACAGCAGTGATGAGGCGTCCTCAGGTGTAACAGACATCACGTTCCCTTCGAGTTGATTACTGTAGAGTAATTAAACCCTCACAGGGTAACGCTGACTATTCAACAAGCTTAAACATGCAGGAAAGTGAGATTTGATTTTTAGCTCAGAACCGACTCTATAAAGACAGCTGCAATGTACTGCACCTTCTAATCTCGTGCGCGTTGCAGATGTTGTCCCCTAGCCGTCATTCGGTCACTTTCACAGGGGTGTCTACATGAAGGTTAAAGAGGAGGAATGACTGAATGCCATCGCCTTAACGGATTGATGAAGACATCGCTGCTCACCTGCTGTTTAGAGAAGTAGTCCTTAACCAGACAGCCCATAATCTGCTGGGGAGACCTGGCTGTGCAGATATGAGGAGTCACCAGACTGCCCAGGACACGCTCTGAGTAGCGGATCCAACCTACACACATACACACAATCAATTATCCACAGTGTACAATCCATTTCTTAAAAAGTCATAATGTTACCCATTATGACAAACTAAATGTTAGTAACAACATTGACTTAAATTACATGTTCAAACTAAATTTAAGTCCAATGAAGCTTATCGGTCCTATCTCTGATTAAGGGAGTGGTGAAGGGAGAGCCATCTATCTCCCCCTACCAGCTCACTGCTGCTATCTGTAACTCTAAAACAAGCCCCCCTTTCTGCACATGTGATGAAAAGCAACTGAGCCCACAATAAAGAACCTGAGGAGCAGCGGGAGGGGATGCAAAAATAGATCAAAGTTGAAGCAGCGTGACGGGGGGGAGAATTGAAGGAAAAACAAAGAAGGAGAGGAAAATGTGAGAGAAGAGAGGAGGTGAGGACTAAGACGGTTTACCTGGGCAGGAGGAGGTGAACATGGGCAAGGCATGGGAGTCATGGTGCTTCCTGTGATACCGCTGAATAAACTCCTTTTGAGTCTCTAAGATGCTGAAGCCCGCTGCTACTGGGGTGTCGAACACAAAGTGAACTCCTGAAGGGAAAACCAAAAAGAGGAGATGCATGATGAGACAGTGGCAGGGGAGATTCTGAGCAGTAAAGTAGCAAAACAGTGGGAAAGCAGGTTCTGAATAAAATTGAGCCAATAATGTTCTGGGAAAGAAGGCAGCACTGCCACTTCGCTCACCCAGGCCTTTAAGGAAGCTGCAGAGTTTCTGGGTGGCTTCGGTGATATCCAGACCAAACTTGACGGCAAAGAAAGGCAAAGACTGTGGACACACCGACGCCACCAGCACCTTGTGCTTCGATGCGTCGCACCTCTGACAGGGACAGGGAGAGGGAGACCGTAGAAACCGTCAGCTGTTGTTTACAGTGCAACAAGAACACTCTTTGTCCTTTTTCAGGTTTCTGGTGCCAATGTTTGGGTGCGGTGTACCTTATTGAGAGCCAGAACCCGCTCCACTTCCTCCACGCTCTGCTGAGAGATCTTCAGACTTTCCTCCTCTGACAGACAGCCTTCGCAGGAGAGACACGCACTCAGCAACAACTGAGATCCTTCATTTACCTTGAGTGAGAGAAAAAGAATTAGCCAAAGATGCGACTTTAAATCTGATTAATTTTCTCACTGTATTCTGCATCAGTACTTCTCTGAACCAGTCAACTGATTACGATGTGTAAAGTCGGTGGAATGTCCTGTTGATAACTTGACCAAACCACTCAATAACAGCATTGCTCAATAAGCAGAAACTACCTGCCCATTGACTTCCTCCTTCTCCGGGTTGGAGATGGCGCCATCATCCCCCTGTCTCTTGTTACACTGCATGTGGAGAGCACAAAATCCATTCAATACTGACAACAGTAAAAAATTAAAAATAAATAAATCTTCATACTTAGCACCTGTTAGAGCCATTAAATACAGAATTTTACCTGCTTGGTGCAGTTCTCACACTTCTCCTTGCGCTTGGCTATGTTGATCTCTGACATTTTTTCTTGGCAGCTACCTTTAAACGGAATGTGACACAGAGAAAAAGGTGACTAAAAAATAATTTCCTCTCAGCTGCTGCCTGCGCGTGTGTAGCGATGCCACGCCATCTGCGCGTTCAGGCCGCTACTGCGTTCCGTTTCGTCAGCTCCAACCTCCTCCTGAGTGTCCCCGCCGTCCTATCACAAGCAGCCGGCTTATCGTAAACACAACAGCCTGCTAATGGTGGGAAACTGGCAGTGAACGTTAACTAGTATCCCGTTATTACGTTTAATAGCCCGCGTTAATTATATACACAGCAGCAAAAACAGAAAATTGACAAGGACAGACAGACAATATGGGCAGTATGCGTTACTGTCCCCACCCCTCCCCCCTATATTTTACTATAACTCAAGTATCAACAGTCTCGTGTAGACGAAACATGCATAGTGTAACGCGAATTGGTTACCTGTGGCTTTATTTTAGCTAGTGCCAACTGTGTAATTAAAAAAAAAGCTGACGCGACAAGGGCCTTTCTCTTAAGGCACACATTTTACATACGATATAGGTCTTAAGTGTTGAACTGTGTGTTGGTTAAACAACGTGGCACGATGTTAACAGTTCATGTTTGAATTTTGAAGGAACTCACCGGACGGTTTCTAATTCTCTGCTCCCTCGGACAAAGGCATGGGAAACTGCAGAGGACAGCCAGAAGAGCCGCCGCCACTTCTAAAAGCAGACTGCGGCACTGAGTCAGCTCAGCAGGTGAACTCTGCACTCTTTCACTTTCAAGTCAACTCTGTGGACGGCGTTACCGCCACTGCTGGCTTGTACACCCGCAGTTATTCCTTAAAATACTATCTGCTGCATTCGAACCCGACGGGACTTCTTGTGTCCACGCCATTATATATATATACTTCTAGCACCATTGTACCGACGCGTCCCCGCGCGCATGCGCAAAATAAGTAATGGTCTGTTTCCGGTGTCGTGCCAAAGTAATGTCCCCTGGTAGGGAGCGTATCCCCTTTACGCGGGAACGCGCACTCACTTAGTAGAGTTGGATCAACATCACTTCTCTTCAAAAAAAAGTTCATGGAGATCCATCCATCCATCCATTTTCTATACCGCTGAATCCGTCGGTCGGGTCGCGGGGGGGCTGGAGCCTATCCCAGCGGTCGTTCATGGATATCGTTTAATTCATTGTTTGAGAGTTGATGTTCTATCATCCTTTGATTCCTCTGTAGGTGGTATCGAGCTTTATTCGTTTAAACAAACCGAGAACGCCTACTGCAGCAATAATTCAGTCGTACTGTACGCCAAAAAAACCCCGAACTTCACCTTTAAGATCATGCTAGCTCCATTGAATATGGGGAAGTTTCATCTTTCTCATTTGAGGATGGAGGGGGATACATATTCTGTCGAGCGGGATCCGTTTGACAGAATATGTGCCCCTTGTATATAAAAAGCCTAGATTATATATTATGCTTTAGATTCATAACGTCAGTAAATACAAATAAGTTTTATCTTTATTTTTTATAAGTTGGAGGGGGATACAGTTTCTGGCAGAGTGTCTGTAAAGCAATGATGACGCCCCACCATAAAGTGCAACATTTTTCATACACTTCACATTGTATTTACTCTAGTAAATAAGGTGAACCTCAGAATTAATTTCTCAGTCCGACAGAAGGTGGAATTTGAGTACAGATGGAACAAGGTCCACCATTTGGAGTCATCTGTCCATCAGTGATACAGTAGGTGCGGATACACTTCCTATCTCATCACCAGCCTTGATTTTGATTTTCAGGGCTGTCAAAAAGTAATCTTCCTGAGTAATCGTCTTCATATATATATATAAAGCCCCAATTTGAATAAAATACTACCCCAAAAAAGCCCACAAAGTAAACAGCTTCAACACTCAAATAAGTATTTCAACAACTGCATTTTAAGCTTTTATTTTGAAGGCAGCTGGAAAAAGAACCCGTCCAATCAGAGTTGACGGAACCAGGAAGGAAGTGTCAGCCATTCAGGACTGTTGCTTCAGTTGTTGCAATAACATGAATAGGACTTCCTTGTAATTCACTGCATGTGTTTCTTCGTATACATACTCTTTTCTTAAATCTACGAGGCCCAAATTCACAGAAACAAAAGAGAATTTAAGGTAAGCCAAACAAAATCTCTAATCACTGACATCTATGGTCCTGTTGAGACAGTGTGTGTGGACAGGTCTGCACATCACACCAGTCATCTTCATCTTTATAAACAGGAGCATGTTTCTCGTCATGAATGGATTTAAGTTCCAATTAAAGGATCGACCAGATGTGGGGAAATAACTATAAAAGACAGAAATATTTATGTTTCCTCTCTTTAGCTTCTAGTGACTGCCAGTGAGTGGTTCTGTGCTGCTCAAAACACTGAAAAAAATTACACTAGTCACGTGTCTCAACAGTTTTCAGTTTATGGACTTTTTGGCAGAAAACAGATTGAGTTCTTACCAACAACATAACGGGGTGGTCCTCATCAACCACCCAACATCAACTTTGGCTGGACTAACCTATCAGAGAAGATTAGAGAAGAGTAAAAACCAGGAACTGGTCCCTTATTGGTCTTACTTATTCACAATCTGTGCGTTGTAAAGAAGCGGAACCATACCTTGACCCAGGTTTATGGTGTTGCAGTACAGTTAAACTTTCCCTTTTACAAATTGACAGAATCTGAGCTCAAACTAAGCACAGAAAATGATAGTAATGAAATTATTCATGGCTAAATGTGTTATGTTCATAATAGAATCAGAAAAAAATGGGGGGAAAAAACACCCAAAACTTGAAACTCTTGTTTGGAAAGTCGAAAGGAATTATGAATTTTGTATTGAAGATGGCAAATTATTCAGATAAAGTAAAGACACGTCCCAGTTGTCCATTTTTATTTACCTTCATTGTTTTATCAATTTATGCCATTTCTGATCTCGGAAGTGGATTTTAGTTGTTATTTGTGTTGCGATGGACTATAATTGAGATTATTTAAAGATTAAAAATTATCAATATCGTGTCGATACTACTCGTGAGAATATTGTGATTTGTTCTCAGCGTTCAAATCAAAACATTGAATATTTTTTGTACAATTTCTAGAGTTCCTTACCTCATGTTTTGTAAAAAAAAAAGGAGACAACATATCTATAAAAAACAACAAATAATATTATCATAGAGTGAAAATGAGATATCGCGACAACATGACTTGATACTCTCCTTGATAAGTCTAATATGTTTAAAAATTCAGGTGAAGTGGATTCACATTTCTGCCTTTGTTCAGATGGGATACATGACAGTAGAGGAGCACAGCTCCACCCTGCTCCACCTCAAAAGATCTCCTGGTATCCGCTCTTGGTCTCTTCTTGTTGGTAAGTTTGTGTTTTTCAGCAGATGTTTTCACACTTTAATGAAATTATTGCCTCGAAACTAAGAAGCCTGATTTCAATTGCAGGTATAGCATCCATTGGGTTGGCAGCTGCATACTACAGCTCAGGTACACAAACTGATATTACGTAGTTCCTCAGTGCAACTTTTTAAATTTGCTTTTCCTGCAGCAACCTCTTTCTGCTCTTTTTTGTGGTATTGTGTGGACGCCACAGACAGCATCCCATGGAAGCTCTTCTACGTGATGGGCTGCCTGTTTGTGGCCATGCAGAACATGGAGGAGTGGGAGGAGGCTGTGTTTGACAAAGCCAAGAACCAGATAGAGCTCAAGACCTTCAGCTTGTATGCTTATGTCCTGACATTATGGAGGAAGGGGCAAGAGAGAAGTCAGTAAAACCACTAAGTGGATTTGCGGTCTCCATTAGCACTGAATATTACATCTAAAGGCTTTTTCTTTCTTTCCGTCTCTCTCAGTTGTGTTGGATCTGGCACAGCTGTGTGACATCTGTGTCCAAGAGGAGAGGGTGCGTTACTTAGGGAGGGGTTATCTGCTGATGTTGCGGTTGGCTGCGGGCTTCTCCTGCCCCCTCACTCAGGGTGCCACACTGGGTGGACGCAGGTTGGTTATCTTCAGCACCAATGTGTATTAGTTATCACCCATGATGTTGTGGATGAATCTAAATATGTGAGATAGGTATCCCAGACCTGTATCATTGAACAAGGGGACATGTTTTTAATAAGAGAAAAAAAAATTATACTGAAGAATAGAAAAAAACAGCTCCACTTAAAACAAAATAAAGACAAATATGTTTTAAACCAGAAATGCACATCCTTATTTGAAGCTTTATTTGCTGATCCCTGTGTCTGGGACCTGCTTGCTGTTCCCACCAATAAGGATATTAGCTTGTAACTCGCTGCCCTGGCATCGGCTCAACCCTCAAACATGTTTTCCTTCTTTTTTAACTTACACAGATCTGTGAATATTAAGTTTAGAATACATTCCCTTTGCCAGCCTCAGTGTTCAAATCAGACTCAAGACACAGATCAGATTTGACGGTTCAGAATCACAATTACAGGTGACTTGGATCTGGATTTCATGTGAATGTGACTGCCCTTTGAAACCGCATGCATGTGCACTAGATATAGTGTTTTTTTTCTGATGGTATTTATGGCTGCTTGTGGTGTTTATGCTTTCTTTAAGTGGCTCAAACCCTTGGTACAGCTAATAGCATTGTAAATGAAAGATAAACCTAAAACGCAACCTGTAGTTTTAACAGGATTGGTCATTAGGTTTGTTTTTGAAACCGTAACACTGCAGTTCCAAGGTTGACTTCCTCTCGCCAATAAGAAAATCCCTGCATCAACATGTTAACAGAGTTAGAAACTTAGCTCTAGTTGGAGAGGTGCTTTAGAATTGCAATGATAATCATTATTACTTGTAATAATGGGTAAAAAAAAAAAGAAGCTATAATCTGTTATGAGAAAGGTGTCTTTTGCGGTGGAAAAATTCTCAAACAATTACCGTCCAAATGCAGATGTGGCTTTGTGAGGCCTTTAGACAATTATGTTTGTTTTGTTTGGGTTTGGTTCGTTTCCAGCTGTAACTCTTCCGAGGTATTGACTAAGCAGACGAATATACTCAACGGTTACTTATGGGGATTTTTTTTTTTTTACTTAAATGTCCCGATTACAGCAACAGTTTATTTTGTGATAAACATTCATGAATATATATATTTGAATATTTATTGAACAGATGTTACAATGAGCCTTGGCTGTTTTCTTAAACCCGGATTCATCTTCACCTGCACATATCTAACCAAATGCCCTCGTTCTGATAAAATGGCATCAATTCGAACACGTTGCACTGAGTCCATGTTTCGGTTCACCTTTGATCCTCGATCATTTGTAATTTTCAAAACAATAATTCATATATCACAACGTACAGGAGGTAACACGTGTCCCTGTTGCCTTCCTGTTTTGTCACCCCCTCAGCGATGTGGAGGCGGTGGGCGCCCTGCTGAAGCACTTCCTGGGACTGGAGGAGCTGCAGAAACGCAGGCAGCAGGAATATGAGGCCGAGTACGGAGAGGATGAGGAAGATTCACCGGACGATGGCGCAGGCTCGGATGATGAAGCAGACCAACTCTGATCTGTTTGACGTTCAGTCTTGGCGTAACTTTGGGTGGATTGAGTCGGGGGCATTAAATGAAACAAAAGTATGCAGGGTGAGGTATTAGAGATACTCTTAATACATCCTTTACTGTGAGCATGTGCATATATACTCCAGGCTTCTACACAGATGTCTTTCCTTGCATTGTTATGCATTTCTTTTTCCTTTTATGACATACTGTAGCCTTCTTATAATGAATATGTCTCCTGAAATAATTACTATTTGTGAGTACACTCCAGATTATGGATTTACTGTGCCTTCCTGCTGACCTCCAAATGAGTGTTTATGCATGTGAGACAATGGAAAGTGCTTTTCCCAGTCTTTTGGACCACCCAGCTCATATCCACCTTCTTGCATGTTTATTCGTACCCATTCTGCAACCCAGGTAAATGCATGTGCTGACTGTAACTGAGCATGAAGGACTCTCAATCAAGAGTCAATTTTGTGTGAAATAATTAGTCCTGTTGCTGTTCTGTCTTTTGACATTTATGTGATTTTTGGGTACCAAAGTTTGAATCTCAGGTAAATACTGTTGAGATTTAGTCCCCCCCTCCCCCCAACAGATGTTTTCATTCAAGGCTGTTGTAATAGTTCATCATCAGTGTTCATGTTTATCACTTGAGATGAAAATCAAAAGGTTTTTATTAACTTATTTTATTTCATCGTCTTTGTTTAATTTCATAAATTTGATGAACATACATAAGGTTATTATTTTTTTTTTAAATATGAACTTTCATCATTTCCTCTTTATGCCTAAAATAACATAAAAAAAAGTCTGAATTTTGGGGTGATGCGCTGCTGATATTCAGGGTCCAAAAAGCAGTTTGATGCCAAAGGGGTAGCCTCTTCTAGGGCACAATCTCCTTCAGACAAGCTTGGATATCTTCTGTTATCTGCTGTAGAGGAACCATTACAGGGCTGACATGTTCCTCTATCCACTCCTGAGCGGTTGAATCTGGGTAAAGATGCACCATCTCCTCTCTCACTGCCTCCGCCTTCTGTTGTAGCATTGCCAAATACCTAAACGTGGACAAAAGAGGTTTTAGTTAGATGCAAAACAGACCAGGGCCATAATTAGGAGTCTGCAGCCATGCTAGCAGCGCTGTAAGGCTGTATGTTTAGCCAAGACTGTATAACAGGTCGACAAAGTATTTAGATCTGAAAATTTTAGCAAACGCAAGGATGACTGGCTACAATCTGTGGTTGGATCATCCAACTCTGTATGCATCCAATTCGACCAGTTGGAGGAACATGATAAACAACGTTGATGGAGGCAGTAGACCAGGAGCCCAGAGGGGTCAGCCTAGCTGGGAAGGTTACCAATTTTTATGGGTACTATGATGTCTGGCATGGTCCCCAGATAGAGGAACGGCACGTCTGCCGGGTTCCCTCTGGTGGGTGTGGCAAGGGGGGGTATAAAACTGGCACCCAAAAAATGGGCTAGGTTAGCTGGTGAGGTTACCACTTGAAACCTGTTGTAAATTGCTCATCATAGTCCCCTGATAGAGAAATGACCACTGCCAGACATTTTTAGTGGTGGGTTACCCCCGGCAGACACCCCCGTACGATGACACCCCCAAAAATGGGCTAGATCAGCTGGTGGGGTTACTGATTGAAACCTGTTAACAATTGTTTGTCCCCTGGTCCCCTGATTGAGGAATGGTCACTTCCATACATTTTTGTTGGTGGGTTATACCCACGCCAGACACCCCATTGTGAATGCACCTTCTTGTGAATTCGCCTGCACACAAAGGCGACTGCCATCTTCACCATGTGACCCAAATATAATCAGTTCATGTATTATAGTGTAAGCACACAAGATTTATTGCAAAAAGGTTGGCCATCTAGAAAGTGTTGGGCTGAATCTCAGATGGCGCACTTGTGCACTTCGGGCACTATGTTTTAGTGCGTAATTAATATGCCATACGCACTAAAACATGAACACTTCAGTGCACAAGTGCACCATTTGAGATTCAGAGTAGGTCTCAAGATGTAACCTGCACTTAATATGGAGTGTTGGCAACATACAAGGACTGGAGCAAATCCAAGCACTTGTTCAAAAGTAATGGGCCAAACATAAAGTCGCTCGTGTTAAAAGTCGGTCGTCTTAAAAGCCTTGCCCTGCAAAATCAAATCTTTTCATGTACCAATCATAGAGCATTACCACACAAAATTTGGTGAAGATCCGTCCACTCTTTCAAAAGTTATAGCATTTACTCGAAATATCTGTGGTAGTTGCCAGCAAAAAACATAAAATCTTAATTGCGCGCTAAATAATGTCCTGAAATTTGAATCAACATAAGTCCATGTCACTTTGTCTACCGAGTCAATTACTAATAGTATTTTCGACAACTAACACCTTGAGTGTTACTTTTTTTTTTTCTAACACAACGTAAGGGATAAAGGAGCTGATCCTTGCCACATGTACAGTAATATCCCATCATCTGAAGGCTTCAGATCACCGTCCTCATTTTCCAGATTTTTCACATTTTTTTAAATCTCAAATTTCTGTGTTCATTCAATCAATGGGAACGGACTGTTATTTGGATCAAGCAGAAGACTGCTGAAGGTTGGTTCAAACATTTTCTATTATCATGTAATATTAATATTCATGAATTTTCCAATTTCTTCATAAATGTAGCCCTATCAGTATTTGCCCCTCCTTGTTGAGTTCACTATTTGCATATGCATGTATGTATGTATGTATGTATGTATGTATGTATGTACGTACTGTATGTGTGTACATATATCTGTATATCTGAAGGTTGCAAAAATCACTGCCTGCAAACCCATTCTTCCAGATATAGGCTTAGGATCTCAGAAACTCATTCAGTTGATAATTCTGAATATTTAATTGATAGACCTAAGAATTATTTAAGCTTATAGGCCTTCCACAATGAATTCTGGTGGTGACTTGATCATAATCTATCTTGCTTCAGTGCGCTGATATGTACTGAGATGGACGGAGACAATGAGGAGGGAGAAGAGCCAACCCAAGGCAATGGCTTCGAAGAAGGACTGCCCCAACAGAGTATGCCGCTTATCTGTGGAAGTAATGAAAATGCAGAGGTTAGTACCCTATTTGGGTGTAACTAAACACCTAAACACCGGAACGTACCGAAACGGACAGGAACGTACCGAAAACAGACAGAAATGGACCGAAACGGACCCAGATTTAGTAACATACACATTTAAAACTCATATGTATTTAATATCTAATGATTATAACACCCAATTCTTGGGAGGGTTGGGGTTTATTTTAATATTATTTTTTAATGGAAGAATTGGGTGTTATAATCATTAGATATTAAATACATATGAGTTTTAAATGTGTATGTTACTAAAGCTGGGTCCATTTCTGTCTGTTTTCGGTACGTTCCTGTCCGTTTCGGTACGTTCCGGTGTTTAGGTGTTTAGTTATACCCAAATAGGATACTAACCTCTGCATTTTCATTACTTCCACAGATAAGCGGCATACTCTGTTGGGGCAGTCCTTCTTCGAAGCCATTGCCTTGGGTTGGCTCTTCTCCCTCCTCATTGTCTCCGTCCATCTCAGGACATATCAGCCAGCGCACTGAAGCAAGATAGATTATGATCAAGTCACCACCAGAATTCATTGTGGAAGGCCTATAAGCTTAAATAATTCTTAGGTCTATCAATTAAATATTCAGAATTATCAACTGAATGAGTTTCTAAGATCCTAAGCCTATATCTGGAAGAATGGGTTTGCAGGCAGTGATTTTGCAACCTTCAGATATACAGATATATGTACACACATACAGTACGTACATACATACGTACGTACATACATACATACATACATACATACATACATACATGCATATGCAAATAGTGAACTCAACAAGGAGGGGCAAATACTGATAGGGCTACATAAAGAAATTGGAAAATTCATGAATATTAATATTACATGATAATAGAAAATGTTTGAACCAACCTTCAGCAGTCTTCTGCTTGATCCAAATAACAGTCCGTTCCCATTGATTGAATGAACACAGAAATTTGAGATTTAAAAAAATGTGAAAAATCTGGAAAATGAGGACGGTGATCTGAAGCCTTCAGATGATGGGATATTACTGTACATGTGGCAAGGATCAGCTCCTTTATCCCTTACGTTGTGTTAGAAAAAAAAAAAGTAACACTCAAGGTGTTAGTTGTCGAAAATACTATTAGTAATTGACTCGGTAGACAAAGTGAAATGGACTTATGTTGATTCAAATTTCAGGACATTATTCAGCGCGCAATTAAGATTTTATGTTTTTTGCTGGCAACTACCACAGATATTTCGAGTAAATGCTATAACTTTTGAAAGAGTGGACGGATCTTCACCAAATTTTGTGTGGTAATGCTCTATGATTGGTACATGAAAAGATTTGATTTCGCAGGGCAAGGCTTTTAAGACGACCGACTTTTAACACAAGCGACTTTATGTTTGGCCCATTACTTTTGAACAAGTGCTTGGATTTGCTCCAGTCCTTGTATGTTGCCAACACTCCATATTAAGTGCAGGTTACATCTTGAGACCTACTCTGAATCTCAAATGGTGCACTTGTGCACTGAAGTGTTCATGTTTTAGTGCGTATGGCATATTAATTACGCACTAAAACATAGTGCCCGAAGTGCACAAGTGCGCCATCTGAGATTCAGCCCAACACTTTCTAGATGGCCAACCTTTTTGCAATAAATCTTGTGTGCTTACACTATAATACATGAACTGATTATATTTGGGTCACATGGTGAAGATGGCAGAGTCGCTTTGTGTGCAGGCGACTTCACAAGAAGGTGCATTCACAATGGGGTGTCTGGCGTGGGTATAACCCACCAACAAAAATGTATGGAAGTGACCATTCCTCAATCAGGGGACCAGGGGACAAACAATTGTTAACAGGTTTCAATCAGTAACCCCACCAGCTGATCTAGCCCATTTTTGGAGGTGTCATCGTACGGGGGTGTCTGCCAGGGGTAACCCACCACTAAAAATGTCTGGCAGTGGTCATTTCTCTATCAGGGGACTATGATGAGCAATTTACAACAGGTTTCAAGTGGTAACCTCACCAGCTAACCTAGCCCATCCCCCCCCCCCAGTTAATGATGTCTGGCAAGCCCCGCCCACCAACAAAAATGTCTGGCAGTGGCCATTCCTCAATCAGGGGCCCATGACAAACAATTTGCAACAGGTTTCAAGTGGTAACCTCACCAGCTAACCTAGCCCATTTTTTGGGTGCCAGCTTTATACCCCCCCTTGCCACACCCACCAGAGGGAACCCGGCAGAGGTGCCGTTCCTCTATCTGGGGACCATGCCAGACATCATAGTACCCATAAAAATTGGTAACCTTCCCAGCTAGGCTGACCCCTCTGGGCTCCTGGTCTACAGAGTTGGATGGTCCAGCTCAACATTGGACTCTGGCATCAGTTGACTGAGGCGTCTGAAGAGGATGCCTCCTGGGCGCAACTGGCAGTTTACCTCACAATTGATTTGGAAATCTCTTGGGAGGATCTCCCAGGAGCAGTGAGACGAAGTCACCAAAGACTGGCAAGGCTGGGAGTCTCAGCTCTTCTCGTATCTACTTTTCCCCTGAAATAGACTAAGCTGCTGTTTGGAGAATGGATAGACGGATAGAAAGTGGGTATGCTGAGAACGAGGGTATGCTTTAGTGGTGGTTCTAAACCTCTTTGAATCACCCTAAGGTTTCTGTTTGTGACCTGTTTGAGTCCAGTTAGAAACTTATATATGCACCCTTTGACTCACAAAATCTATTCTAAGACAAGCTATATCAATGCTACAGGTGAAGTAATGTACAGTTAAAATTAATTATTATTAACTATTAAAGTGTGGTGTTTTATGTTTTATACTTTTCTTTTTCATCCACAACCATCTGTCAACCTCTAGAAAGGAAACTGACTCCCCTGGGTCTGCTGCCATATAGGTGTAAACAGTTTCCATAGGTTCTCTGTCGGACCAATCCCCCTTTATCATGTCCGCTTTAGATGAAAACAAAGTGGTGTTGGTAGAAATATTAAATTTAAGGCTTCAAAAGTCAATAAACCAAGATGCTACATTGTCTATATTAATATGTTCACAAGCCATGTAAATAACTATGTAAACGGCTTTTGTTGAAATGTGAGAAACTACTGCTTACGCTGATGCTTGGTTGTGGATCTGCATGGAGATTAGCGGTGTTACCATCTTTCTCTGTCGGTGGTAGGGGCTGAACCATCCTCTTACAAACCTACAGTAACATAAGCATTGGGTTATTCTGCTGAACACGAGGAGAAATGTTATCTATCACTACAAATGTTAATGATTTATTTTCTGTTTTGAAAGGGCTTTCTCTATATCTTCACTCTAATGAAGCTACAGCGAGCCACTTTTCAGCTTAGCACTGCATAAAGACAGTTCCTGTCAAAATTAAAGGAAAAACAAACAGAGAGCAGACTGTTGTTGAGAAATAAACCATCAATTCACTTCTCTCATTTCAGTTTTAGGCTTGCCATATTGTAGCTGCCTCCTCAAGATGCCTAAGCTGAACTAGCAGACTAATCACTGTAGCTTCATATTTAGTGTTAAAAAATAATGAATACTCATGACTCAACAAAAAGGCATATTTCCCCAAATGCCATACTTTTCCACAGCCCATAACTCACATGTTGTTTTCAAAAAATCTCAAGTCCTCTGAGTCGAGCAGTGAATTGAGCTCCACGATTAACTCAGCCAGTCTCCTTCCTGGGAACAGCGAGTCGACAGCAGATGTCCTGAAAGCCATGCACAGTAAAGTCCTGTTAATCTGAGAAGTCTCTTGTCAAAACTGACTGTGTTGTTCATCAAAACAGTGCTTAATCTTACCTTTCTGTGGCCTCCACTTCCACTGAGGATAATCCAAGCATCTCAGTTACCTTGCTGCGAGCCTCGGTACTGAACTGTCCGTGGATAAGAGTCTGGAGACAGGCTGCTAGTGATGGGAGAGCCAGAGGCATCAGCTCACACAGCACTGACAGATGGTCATACCTGACAGTGGGTATATATTAGAAAACCAAACAACTTTGGATTCATGGAACATGAACACACTCATTAACTTACTTAAACAATGTTCCTAAACTGCAATGCTGTGTTCCATCCGTCTTGAAAAATTGAACACAGAAGTGGGAATGGCATAAACCACGATTTGATCGTGTTCCAGTTTGAAGAAGGAAAACCAGTGCGATTTGCTCGTAGTGCTCTCTGACTGGGCTAGCTGTTATTAGCAATTCAAAATGTTAAAGGCGGGGTAGGGGATCTTTTTCTGGAACATTTTTTTACATATTGCTTGAAATACTCTTCACACCCTCATTGCAACCAATTAATTAAAAGTTTTGACACAAATATGAAAAGTTTTAGTGGCCTCTAGAACGTACATCTAGGAAAAACAGTATCCAATCATTGTGAACGGTCCGTTGGATTCTGATGCCGTCTATCAAACTGCAATCTGCTCCTCCCTCCCCCTCCCCCTCCCCCTCCTTCCCCCTCCTTCCCCCTGTGCGCGTACCCTGCTCCGTGAACGAAGCTTGGCAGGAAGCTAAACTAGAGCCAGCTTGGCTAGCACCTAGCATTATTAAACGTATAGTTAGCATAAACTAAATACTAAATACTAAATACGGCAGCGATCGATGCTTGCTGTCAGAACAGCGCTCGTGCACTTTCGTGCTCGTGCGCGTTCATGTACTCTAGAGGCGTGCCTTCGGGGGGAAAGTGAAGAAAAGGGTTGGGACTTTTTACCTGTGTATTTTCAAAATGCAGCTTCGCTGGACTCAAAATCCAGGATCTCCTACCCTACCTTTAACCGTTGGGGTGTTGAGTGGCAGAGGTCAGAGCTGGTGAGCTTCCTCTGACTTTCTGAGTTGGAAATCCAAATTTGTGGGCATTTCTGTTTATTTTACTAAATAGAAGCTGAGAAATTCCAACTTCTGCGTTCAAATGGAATGAACAATAAGACATAGCAGCGATGCAACTAGTAACCCTGGCTAACTTCCTCTGATTCTTACCTTTGCCAGCCTGTGATGGCAATGCCTTTCAGCTTTACACCAGTAGACAGACGGGCCGCCACCTTCAGCCACTGCAAATGGTTATCAACATGTCTCTGTGTGCTGGTCACACAAGTGTAAACAGTGGTGGAGCCTTTAAAGGAGCTGGCAGCCCACAGATCTGACATACTGGCACTGCAGTACCTCTCCAGCAGAGACACTGAAAACACAGATAAGCATATATTCATCACAGCATCCGCATTAATCACAACTCCTTTTAGATTTATTTAGCTTGGAAATCTGGTTCCTTTGCTCTTTGGATATTAAAAAAAATAAATAAGTAGCTGCATTAACGGAATTACTTCATTTCAGCTAAAGCTAACATAGTTAAACTCATGCATCATTATGGACACTTTTGTCCATTTGGGCAAATTTCTCCTCTTAATCTGGTCATCATTTTTGGCTTCATCATTTTTTTTTATGTTTAAGGCTGTATGGACGGTTTCCAGTCCACAAACAAACCAGGACTATGCAAATACACACATGGTCTGAAACACGTACACACAAAGTTTGGGTCAGCTGTGCCAAAACTTCCTACAGTACACTACTTTTTTTCTGAGATATTGATCCAGGCGCAGGTGTAGTTGGTGTGCTCAGTCACAAGTATTTGGGCTGTGCATGATCGACCACAGAGGAACCTGTGGACTGGTGATGAGGACAAAATGTTCCGCATGTGTGGATGCAGATAAAGCGAATTGCCTTGAACAATGTAGTGTTGGAAGTCTGCAAATATTCCAGTTTTGTCTCTTGCTAATTTTTTGCTGAATTAACTCTCAGCTGTTCATTCTTTCAATTCTTAATTTCAAGACAAAATTGCTCACTTTTGAAGAACTTGTATTTCTTGATTGTGAAGTAATTAACAAATGAAAATGAAGAAATTTTAAGTAAATTTACCGTCAAAAAAAATCTCCAAGTAAACTAGAAGAAATTAATAGATTTGGCATGATTTTAGAGATGCTCCAATCAATTATGTACGGAGTAAGAACACAGTTGTTTAAAAACACTTAATAGCTCCTACCAGTTTTATCCACATCCAGGTTAGGTGTGTAGTCCCACAACATGGGCTGCACGAGTCCTACAAGACCACTTGCTGCCACAAAGAGAATATAAGAATACAGTCAGATACATTATCAATACATCTATTAGTGTTACTGTCACTATTCCTCCTCACCTTTCAGTGTGTCCTGGCTCATGTCCCTCATCATATCATCCCACATTATGATGGTTATGTGAGGCCACGTTTCCTTGATAGCCTTGGCCACCGTGGTCACATGACTGAGGAAAAGTTGCTCCACAGTACGTCCAGGAGAGGCCAGCCACAGCTTGGAGTCCTCGCCATCACCGAGCATGTAAACCTTGAGGCAGAGCAAACAAGTGTTTCAGATACAGTCATAAAGCTACAATTAGTCAACCGGAGACAAAGCCTTACCTCGTCTGCTCCGATGTGCAGCTTCTTTAGGCCAGGGTGCAGCTCCACTACCTGCCTCACCATCTCCAACACCAGTTTCACCCCCTCCTCTTTGTGGGGATTCAGGGTGCCCAAGCAGTGCGGCATCTCCCTGAGGTGCCACATGGGCCGGTGCTTCAAGACAAACTACGTGAGGAGAGCGGGTGAAAGCATGTGAGGGGCAAAATGTAACCTATTTATTTTACAGCACAAACCATTGGTTATACCGTTTTTTTCTTGTTAACTTAATTTAATTTGTTCAACTTTCAAAATTACATTAAAAAAAATATTGGGACAGTACAACTTTTTCCACTTTACACTGTTGCCATTAACCAACAGTTATGTCATTCTGGAAATAAGTATACCAAGTGTTGAAGTGTTTCAGGTGTAATTTCGTTCCATGCTTTGTAAGCATGTCGTAATGTGTGCAACAGTATATTGATGTTCTCTTGTTTGTAGAAGGTTTACAAATTTCCTAGACTGAGGATAAATAAAATCTAGTTCTCCACATATTCCCTGTTGGGGACAGTTCAGGACCACAGGCAGGCCAATCCAGTCCCCCGCACCCTCTTCTTCCTCAGCCATGCCTTTGTAATGTGTGCAGAACGTGGTCTGCTAGTCTGAATACGATCTTGTTGAAAAATGCATGGATCTCACAGGATAAGAAGTCGTCTCATCATCTATAGTAGTTTATGAAGCGCCGTCTGAAGGCTCGGAGATCACGGGTATCCGACTTAGACTTGTGCCATCACATTTTACGCACTGAAAATCCTATATATTCTGTTAACTGTTTAAAAACATTATTTACTGTGGGGTTAATCCCTTCCAATTTTCCTCTGGGGAACATTGCTTTAAACATTTAAATGCTTTTATCACACATTTGTTGATGAGTTGGAAATCCTCTGCCCATCTTTTGCCCAGCTGTTCAAAGACACAACTTTCTTTTTTTTTAAATTATATCTTTACTTGGAATGGACAGAGGAGTACATCCACATGGCATCAACAATAAAGCAGAGATAAATGGGGGGGGGGGGCTGCTGCCGCTGTCTTAGAAATAATCATCAAAAACAAGTCATAAATTAAATGAGTAAATTACACAGCAAAATTACCAGTGAGGTCAAATAAAGTCTGCTCTCGTGGGGGAATTGAATGAGATCCAGTTGTTCCAGATTTGGTTAAATTTGTCCTTTTGAAGTCTTATTTGGTAGGTCAATTTTTCCATTCTCTATATCTCCAGAGTAATTCCAATCAAGTCATCTAGAGTAGGTGGAATCGGGCTTAACCATCTTCTTGTAACTAATTTCTTACTTGCCACCAAGAGAATTTGCAGCAGCTTTATTTCTCTCCTGCACTGAAAAAAAGGAACATGACCCAGGTACAGGACATCAAAGCTCAGGGGTATTTGAGTGTTAAAGACTGTGGTTAGAGAAACCTGGATATCCGTCCAGAAGGCTTTTAACTTGGGACAATCCCAGAAGATATGGTATATGATAGTGGTTAGCAACAGCCGAGCCGCACTGCCTCCAACATGGCATAGTTGCACCTTTATACCTCTCCTGATACGGTGTTCTGAAAAATCTAATACTGTAATATTCTTCCAGCAATGTTCTCTCCAGTCCATAAAGCTGGATGTTGTCCACTGGAAGGACCAGATATTGCCCCAAGCCTCCTCAGAAATCTCAATCCTCGATTCCACTTCCCATTTATCTTTAATGTATTTAGTGTTATTATTGTTGGCATTGGAGAGAGCTGTGTACAGCTTTGAAACTGATTTAGAAGGGATCACGGTCATAGCATTTTTCAGAATGTGGTAAAATACTAATTCAACATTTGAGAACTTAGTTAATTTACATTCATGGTCAATATAGGAGCGTAGTTGAAGGTATCTGTGGAATTCGATCCGTGCTAAGCCATACTTGTCCCACAAGGTATCGAAGCTGCACACAGTGTTTTTTTAAGTAAGTGAAATGAATGTTGTGAGACCATACATTGTCCATGATTTAAAGCTGGAGTAGTGTCTATTGGGAGTAAAATTAGTCAAAAGCAAACCATCTGAATATTCTCAACATTCTATGTATCCCACACGTATTAATCACCTTCTACCAGATTCGAAGAGTGTGGTTCAACCAGGGGTTAACAAGTGGATTAATTTGATTCGTCGGATTGGATGAGTCTAGTTTGGGATCAAGTCTAAAATTAAATCCCCCCCCACAGACAATCGTGCCCAGAGAGTCTACCATTAAATCAAAAATGTAATGGCCCAATCACTCCCAAGTGGGGCGTACACATTTAGTATTGTAATTTCAGATCCCTCTAGCCTTCCTATTACCCTGACAAATCTGCCTTCCTCATCGTTGATTTCTGAGATATATTCATAGTTAAGTGCACCAAAGACACAACTTTCAACGTAAATACCAGCCCTCAATTGCCCCCGTCCCTGTTCACAGGCTGAAAGTGCAAAAATGATTGCATGGTAAAAAAAAGGAAAAAAATTAGATGAAGCGGGCGAGACAAGACGTCAACTCATGTTCATGCTGTTTGCAATGGAAATAAATAAAAAATAAATGGAGGAATCAAATCGAATTAAATCTTTCAAACCGTCCACCTCAAGAACTTTTACAACTGCACCAATGAGAGCATCTTGAGTGGGAGCATCACCATATGGATGGGCAGCTGCAAAAAACAGGACCTCTTGGCCCTTAGGAAAGTAGTCCGCTCAGCAGACAATCAGAACAACCCTACCCGACCTGCAACACATTTATGTTAAACGATGCAGGTCGAGAGCTGAGAAGATCCTCAGGCAGCCCCACCACCCCGGACACTCACTCCTCTCCCTGCTGCCTTCAGGCCGTCGGTTCCGCAGCCTGAGAAGCAAGACTGAGAGGATGAGGAAAAGTTTCTTTCCCCAGGCCATCCGTCTGCTGAACATTGAGCGTTAAACTGGACTCCACTTCTATCCGTTAATACTGTTAATACTGTATATTTCAGATACCTTATACATTTTATTTTATTCTTATTTTATATTTTTTATTCATATCTAATTTTAATTATCTTTTTATTGGTAGTAGGACAAGGAATAATTTCACTGCACATTGTACTGTGTATGATTGTGTATGTGACAAATAAAACTATCTTGAATCTTGAAACCTTTTCAGATTTGGGGTTTTGGAATTAGTCAGATGACAGCAGGAGAGGAGAGAGTGTGCCTCACCTCCATATGACCAAATGTCTGCACCAGTGGTATCACCTCCATGCCCTTTGACCTGGCAAACTCCTGCATGGACAACACTTCATCTCGGCTACAAACGCACAAAACAGTAAATGTACCACTTTATAAACTCACTGAACCAAAGCATTTTTATAGCAGTAGAGGCTATTGTAACCCAGGACGTATTATAATTATATTACCGGATCTCACCACATGATTACATAGATAAAAATGAACATGGAATGAGTTCAGCAACATCATTTCAGTGTTTGTCCCAAACTGCACCTGTAGGCTGGCTGTGCTGTGGCCTGCAGCAGTTGAAGCTTCCCCTCATAAGGAAACATGTCTTCATACTCCACCAGCAGGCCGTCAACTCCCAGTTGAGAGAAGAGCTCGATCAGCTAAGGGGGTGAAAGGCATCTCTCAGTTATAACCACGCACTGGTACACGGGTGTATGTACCGTACGTGCCGCAGCAGAATTCAGAGGAGTCTCACTTTGTGAAGGTATTCAGGTCGTGGTGGGGCACCTTTTAAATCCAAGTGAACAAGCTTCTGCCCTTTAGGCCAAGGTGGAGACGCCATTCTGCCTGTTTCTGCACAGAAAATATAACACCGCCAATGTAGACAAGAGGGTCTGATTTTTGTTCTGATACAAAATTGAACTGACTCACCTTAGCTGCCAACGGCAACAACAGCTTGTGAAAAGGTACCCTGCGAGATGGTCGCCTTCTGTTCAGTCGTTTTTTTTTTTGTAACCGAAGTAAACAGAGTACTGGCTTGTAATGTACAAAAAACATAAACATATATGTCTTGAGTTTAAAGTTTGTGGCTGCGAAGTTCTGAAGAAAATTAGTATAACGTAACTACTGACTCTGTAGCCTAGCTCTGTTGCGTTTGTGCTGCAACCCAATTGGATCCAGACATGGTCCAATGAAAACGACACTTTCTCTTCCGAGGAGCCAATGGGATCGGACGATACGAGGCCACCAGGAACTGCGATGCTCCAGGTGATGGTACAAGCTGTTGGCGGGGTGTGCGGGATGTTTGGTCAAAGACAAGAAAGAGCAGGCGTGTGTGACCGTTTGTTCGTGAATACTACGAAGCTGACGTTGTGAGGCGACATGGCGCTGCTGCGTGCGAGGAACCCAAAGGCTTCAAATGCAGCTGAGATAGAGAAGAAAATCAAAAGGTAAGCTAGTAAAAAGGCAGCTAATGTTCCAACTGTGGAAGGCTGAGCAGGGTGAAAGGGGATCAGAAGCCAGTCGTGTACTGTCACCATGCTGAATTAAGCCACCACAGCATTATAATGTTAGTGTTTAACGAATACATTAAACACAGGTGTGCATTTAGTCTGCGGACTAAGCAGAATGCCATTCTGCTGCCGAAGCTGTACTTTTGTTTGCTATTTTGGACATAAAAAGAAATGCTTTGTCATGAAAAAAGACAAAGTGCACAAAATAAATACATTTTAAAATATTTTTTTATACAACCAAGATATAGGGTATATTTATTAAATTACCAGTTAAAACGTGTGCTTTGTTGAGCACTCTCTTGGTGTTCTCTCAAACAGCTTCATGAAGTCATCGCATTAAATGCTTTTCAGTTACGGCTGCACGATATAAGAAAAACATGCGACATTTTGTTGCACACGGAAATGATGACTTGCTATATGCAAACAAACAGTTCACTATAAGTGCTAATCTCGTGTGGATAACTGGGCTGCGTTCCGTTTCTACGCGTGTGGTTAGTTGTAAAACCATAGACATGATATACGTAGACGCCTCATAGATGACGCTGCCTATTGGAGCTGACGTATCAGCGCGGCCGCCATCTTGGATGGGTCCCTAATGCCCCCTCATTGCATTTATTTCGACTGAGGACGGTGTTTAACCCCAACTACAATAATCCTAACTCCCCGAATTTTTACCGGATTTTCACACGGTTTGGTTTCTTACAAACGGTAGAGATTTAGTTATGATACAGGATGCTGTCACACATTAAAAATACGTGCTTTCATGCTGAAAGACTTTGTATTTTGCTCTTTAAAGCAATACAATGTAACTTCTCAAAAAGCCCACTATGGAGCTCCCCCTACAGGCTTGGAGGTAATGTACGGTTACACTGTCGTAAATACAACACCCTTTCACTTTCACGTTTGTTGACGAACCGGCGAGGAGTCAGAAGGTGCAAGCTATGTCGACCGAGAAGGTAAGAGTAATCAAATGTACCTTGGAGCGTGAGAGGGGTCTATTTGTTTTTGCGGTAGGTGTGCCATAAAGCAAGTCGAAGTACTTCCGCTCAGCTCCCGGGCCGCTCCCGGGCCGGTCCAGCAAAGTTACATAGCGCAGTTTTTCCAACTCAGACCCCCAAAGGGCATAGGAGACAGGCCAATCGTAATATTAAAACTCATTCTAGCCGCACAATTTTTTTCAAGCTGTTATTTTAAGGTAGAAATGTTACATAGTATTGCTTTAACAAAGACATATAGTAGGCTATGGCATATTGATAAATGTATAAATTAAATTAAATATACATTTGATATTTTAATAAAGAAACAAGTTTGATTGTTCATTTGAATGTATTTCTCTCTCACACACAACCCTTCTGTGACACATATACATACAAGCTCCCATATAGGATTCATGGATTTTTTTTTTTTTATTTGTCATTGTATTCCTACAAAATTTTGTTGGCACTCAAGAAAAACAGACAAAACAACAACAATGAATAAAGTAAAGTGTCGTGAATAAAATAAATAAAGTGTTGAGTAGTAAAAACAGTTATTAGAAAAGATATAGTTCTAAAAATGGTGGAATTATAAATATGGTGGAAGTAAACATTGATGCAGTATATGTAATATAATATTGCACATGTATACTGCACTTTGAATTGCCCTGTGTATGAATTGTGCTCTATAAATAAAATTGCATTGCATTACCAGCTCAGTACATTTTTTTAAAGGCCTAGAAAAATAAGTGTTATAATTCCAGGTCATTCCAGCGTCTTATACTACCCTGTTAGGCTAGCAACTGGGGCTGGGGAGCTAAAACCCTTAAAAAAGAACTGTTTTGCACAGCTTTTCGCGCATGCTGGCACTCTGTAACTCCAGGGTAGTTAATTTTGCGATGTGGTGCAGCCTTACTTTGTGAAATACAGACACCACAAATGACACAAGCATCATCTCTAAGCCTGACAATTTCACCCGTCCTGTCAAAATCATCAGGCTTGAAGTCCTCACTACAGAGCTTTGAAGACTCACGCTAGGCGTCCACTATTCCGGCACGTCAAGCCGTATCCAACGCATTCAATTCATTTTCAATGAAATCCGGCCGATCGTTGTCGCCGTGCTCGCAAAGCATGCTGGGATTCCGGCACGGCGAGCGGGGGACTTGCGGCACGTCAAAAAGTTGGGCTCGCTCGAAGTTTATGCAAATTTGCCACGGCAGCCGTAGTGCGTTATCCAATGACTGTAGATCATGTGATCTCCTGTGTCGGCTCAGCAGCAGCAGCAGCTCTCCTCGCTCGCAGATCCACAGCCATGGTGAAATACGAAATAATTTTCCATTGCTGACGATTTATACACATTAATTTCCCTCCAAAACTCAAATTTTTAGAGGGAGAAACTTCGGTTGGTTAAAATCACAAGTTATTTACTTTCCCCGGAGCCCGTATGTTCTATCTACAACTTCGTATACAGGCCCCTCTGTACACGCCCACTGCAGCAGCAACACGGCGAGACTAGGCATCCAATCCGGCGAGTTACGTTGACGTGCCGGAATAGTGGACGCCTAGCCTCAGTCGCAACAAAGCCCTCCCATCTTAAAGCAACTAATTATTGCCTCCTCAAGCCTGTATCACTGGAAAACCATCAAAATGTGAAGAAGAAGAAAAAATAGCAAGAGACAAAGAGAGAGAGTACCAGTTCCCGCTGTAATAACGTTACATGTAAGTAACGTTAGGATGACATAATATATGGTAAAAATAACCAAAATTATTGTTTGATCTAACTTGTGAAAGGTAATCCCAAGCGATTTGGTATCAATACTGCGCCGGTTATTGCAACCGTAAACTGCACGAGCATAGTTGCTCACTCTCCGTCGACTCCAATTGATTCTGGTGCTAGCCTAGAGTGAGGAGACCCACCCAATATGGCACGCTCCAGCACGCCATGAAGCGTTTCCGTATATTATGTCTGTGTAAAACAAGCAAAAAAGCGAGACTTCCTCTAAGTGTGATGCAGCCCTCAATCATGGGCTTGTCCTGTTTAAAGTGGCAAGGTGATATAGCTGTTAAGCATTTTGCTACTGCAGTATCTGGTCTTATAAATGTGTTTGAGAGATATCAGTTGTGTTGGGTAAATGTAGAGTTGGTATGCAGTCACTATTGCAGTTATCCAAACTAGCTAAATATTATCTTTAAAATTGATTACAATGAATCGGATTGCAATGTATGGATTGGATTGAATTGGACTCTATCTTTAAAGTGCTTTGAGATCACTTGTTGTGAATTGGTGCTCTGTGAATACATTGAATTATAATAAATACCTACTTTAAGAGTGTCCAAGAGCCCCCCTCCCCCATCACAGCTCAGTGTCCATGTTGTTAGTTTTTCTTTTCAGTAAGGTCGTCTTTTTTTAAGTCCTTATAAGTTTCTCCTGCCTTCTCTCCTTTACCTCGTGATGTTTTCCATAGAGGTCAAGTAAAATTGTTTAGCAAACCACAACAGGATGGAATTTCTTTGACGATTCAACTTTGATTACCCCTTCCTGTGGGGAAGAAATCCATCAGTTACCATCAGTTAATCATCAGTTTTTGCATATTTTTTGTGTGGATCGGAAGTCCTCCGAACAGTCAGTCAGATTGGGTTGATCATTCAAGCTTTTTTCTGTCTTGCTCAGAGGTAACGCGCTGAGGCAGGGGTCCTTGTGGCAGAGTTCCCGCACACTCTTTACCTTGCTGCTGGTCGCTGTGTGTGTGACCGCGGTGGCCACGTGGCTGTACCTGACCTCTCTGGACGGTGACATCACAGAAACTCTGGCCAGCCAGAGGGAGATGGTCTCTCCTCAGCCCAGAGTCTTCAGTGTCCAGTGCTCTGAGGACTACGAGAACCACAAACGGTACCCAGGTAAGGCTGAAGTTGTAATGTGTCAGCCCCTTTCACACTGAGGAAGAACCCGCGTTTAATTCGTGAATTTAGTGTGTCCCGTTGTTCCTTTCACACTGACGACCCGGCCTGGCGTGTCAACTCGACTCGCCATTCGACCCGCGTCGGACCCTAGTCTTTTTGCCGAGGCGAGTTTGATGTGAAAGCAATTGACGCGGGTTGGACGTGGGCGTGGCGTGACGTGAGGAGTTTAAAAAACAGAATGGACAGCTGATTCAGAACAACAGCGACAGGTGAGGACAAGTTTTACTCTGTTTTACTTCAAGTTCGAGACATTTTTGAAGATGGCCAACTGGGAGACAAGGAGGTCCGCGAGCTCCTCAGCCTCCGAGCAGAGGACGTTATTTACCGCCACATGTCGGGGACGGTGAAAGATGGACCTCTGGTGGAAGGGCTGGCGAGAAAGATGGGAGAGCGTGGTTTCCCACACAGCAAGACGCAGGTGACCAACAAACTGAAAGCCATGAGGAAAAAGTTCCATGCGGTTAATGACCACAACGGCAGGAGTGGCAGAGGGCGATTTCCTCAACTTGGAGATTATAGTGCTCTTGTATTCTCCACATATGTTCTTCGGCGGCATTCCACGTTGTGACCATCCACACCCCGTAAAATAACATCTCCATGAACTGCATATACAATTGCAAAAACAAGTCCTCAAGGTGTCCCGCCATCGTTGGTTTGAAAAATTTGATGCAGACAGGTGTATTTAACCCTACCTCCGACGCATGGCTTGTGTCTACGTCATTGTACACTTCCAGCATTTTATGTGTTTCGTGTGACGCTCTGCCACTAGGCAACGCCCCCTGAACTCGGCTTCAGGCGACACGGGTCACCGAACACGCCAAGCATTCACATTGCTTGACGCAAGACGAAGTGGCAATTTGGACCCGCTAAGGTAGCGGGTCTCAGTGTGAAAGGGGCTAGTGTGACTTGGAGTAAAAGCTAAACTGTCGTTATTCAGGGACACATTCCTGGTGTTGGATTTGGGCCTGTCAGACATTAGAGAAAGAAGAATCTTGAGGAGAAGTATTAGAAAATTATTTTCTAAATTGGTTTTTTTTTTAAACTAAAATAGAACCAGTTTGATATATCTGAGATGCTTTGACTGTGAAAAAGCAAACATTTAATCCATCAGATGGCACTACAGCACAAGTCTACCCGATCATGAAGAGCGGGTGGTTCCTCTGAATGAGGAACAAAACAGTGTGTGGAACTATTAAACTATATGGCTGAATTTTTTTCCATTTCAGCCCTGCGGCACATTCCAAAACGCGTTCCTTCTCACACTTGTGTCATTCTGGCAATAAGGGTACTAAGCAGTGAAGAGTTCCACGGTTTTCTCTGTCCCATTCCTCCTGCAAATGCATCTTAAGGAGTGCAACAACACTTCTGTCGCTGTTGCATTTTTATTTCAAAGTTCTCCAACACTTTCTATTGAGGGCAGGTCAGGACTGCAGGCAGCCAGTCCAGTGCCTGCATCACCGTCTGCCAGGCCTCTGTAATAAGAACAGTATGAGGTTTATGAGGTTAAAAATACATGAAGATTGCTGGAAAATGTGTCATCTTGAAGGCAGCATATAATCTGAAATCTCAGTGAACTTTCCTACGTTAATTCTGCCATCACAGAATTGTAAATGAGCTGTCCCAGGAGCACTGATACAACCCCGTACCAGAGCCCGGCTTTATGTCTTGTACAATCTGGATGCTCCTTTTGGTCTTTGAACTTGAGCGCTGCTCAGAGGTCAAACTCTGCATCTTTAGAAAAGTTATGAGGTCTAATTGGGAAGAAGTTGCAGGCAAGCCCTGAACTTTGTGATTTATTTATACACAATATACGCTCTGCGTTCTCTTGCTCTTATTTGGTACTCTCTGTCTGTGTTGTGGAGGATATATGAAGGATATTGCGCAAAGATGCTGTGTTTCTGCAGTAAAATGCTCCCCTGCGTGTGTGCCACAGGTTGCACCCCTCAGAGGTGCGGCCGTGCCGTCACAGACGCCATGGTGACGAGGGAAGAAGCTCACGCCCTCAGGCGGTAAATATGCACATAGCCTCACGTCTTTTTCCCAACTTGTTTTTTTAATTTCTTCATTTATCATCTTCTGTCAGTGCCGTGCAGCTACATTATGTTTGGATGCTTTGTCTCTGGCACACAGGCTGGCTGAGAGGGGGCTGGCGCTGGCCGGGTCTGAAGGAGGAGTGAGTATGTCTGTTCATGAGTGATACAGTCATGAGACAAACACTGTCTTTAGGAAGGGAATTCTCCACGTATGAATCTAAAATCTGAGTCTAAAATGGTTGTTTTGCATGTTTTATCTACATAAATTATTTTTGCGGATTTAAGGAACAAAGGACGTCAGTTTGCAAGTGTCCACTTTGGTATCCATATCCAGTTAATGTAAATAAACTTGTAGAGTTATTTTTCTTGTAATAACCAGGTAATACTCCATAGAACATATGGGTTCACACAGTTATTTTAAACTTGGCTCAGTGGTTAGAGTCGGTCGTCCAATAACTGGAAGGTTGGCGGTTCAATTCCCACTCTCGCCACTCAAAAAAAGATTGGTGGAACTGACAGCTGGAGGGGTGTCAGTCCACCTCCTTGTCACGGCCGAGGTGCCCTTGAGCAAGGCACCATACCCCCATGCCCCCCGGGCGCTGTGAACGGCTGCCCACCACTCCAGGTTAGTGTCTGTCTCTGAGTGTGTAACCCTGTGCATGTGTGTGTCAACAAGTGCCAACCTGGATGGGTTAAAAGCGGACGACAAATTTCGTGTATATGCATGACAATAAATCTTAATCTTAATCTTACTTGTAGCTAATTTAAAAAAAAACAAAAAACAAAACAGAAATAAACAAGCTTGTTGGTTTTGGTCATTCAGTCTCTGGAATGTAGCCTGTGTGGTACTGAGCCCAAAGCCAATTTGTTCCATTGAAAGCTTTAAATCCATATTGAACATTTTTTTTTCTATCTTACAAAACTGGGACGAGGAAAATACAACTCCACTTCTCCTGGAAACACTCCACTGGCTGCCTGCCGGTACATTGCAGTATAGATTTCTGAGCATTCCTGCTTGTTTATAAGGCCCTAAATTGGATATTTCACTGTTAGATCCCTCAGCTCCTGAACCACATGTCTCCTTAGTGTAAAGAGAATTAAAACCAAGACGGGCAAGAGTGATCTTGGAACACATTACTAAAATGACAAATTATTAAATTAAAGAATGAAATATTATCAACACACACACACACATACATAGAGGGTGACCAGGGGCCTCATGTACAAAGGGTGCGTACGCACCTTTTCACGTCAACGATCAGATGTATCAAGAGCGAAAAGACCGTGGAAATGTGCGGTGCCTCACGCCAACTTCAGGGCTGGCGTACGCACTTTTCTCCAGCTGTTGATTCTTTGGCGACACCTAAGGTGATGTTGGGAAACTGTTATTAATAAATAAATGTGAAAACAATTAGTCCTCAGATAGTGATGTGCACATTTGAGATACAGGGAGGAGTCGGGTGCTCCGACATGTGCGCTCAATTCCACGTTGATTGGGATGTACAAACGAAATGTGCTTGGATTGATGCGTGCGCACAGATTCATACATCCGACGTTGGAGGGCATTTGGGTTTGAGCGTACGCCATGTTTCAGTAGGAAATCCACGCAAGTCTTTGTACATGAGGCCCCAGATGTCCTGCTTTGTGCAGAACAGTCACGCATTTTCATTAATTTTCACACGTCCCACAAATTGAGACGTTGTCCTGCATTGTTATTGACAGTCAGACTCCAGTTTTAAAATGCGTGTTTTATAAATGGGCTGAGGGCTGTCATCAGGGGGCAGGGCAGGCTGTTTGATCATGTCAATCAAACAGGAACTCGGATTCAGGTTAAGGGTGCGCCCACCAACAAAAAACAATGCAAATCAGGTCAGAACGGCTTGCAGCACGAGATATGGTTGGAAAGGGAGGAAAGCACAACTCGTACAACTAATAAAAGAAAATGCAGCTACAACAAAGACTGGAAAACTATCTACCCCTGGGTGAAACCAGTGCAAGGCGAGTCTGGTAAAATTTTGTGTGAAGTTTGCTTAAGTCATTTTTCCGTTTCACATTGAGGTCAATAAGACGTGAAACAACACAGACAAGCCCTATAATTGAAAGAACAATTGTAGTCCTGACTGTCTATATTCTGATTAATTGTACACAGTCAGGTGTGTTAACTTGAGTGGCACTGTGAAATAGTATGAAAGTTCCATGCTTACTATGTTTTCTTATGTGAGACAACTTGGGAAAGTTGCACTTAAATAAGATAGATTTGTTAATTTTTTATTTGCAGTCTGTTGTGTGCTACTGAATCAACCAGATGACAAAGCATAATGTTACAAATTAAGAGGCAGAATAGAGATGTTTATTTTTTTTGTAAGTTATTTTAGACTACCTTGATGCATTGGTATCCCACATTGTCCCACACAAACATAGTCTTTGTCCCACATCTGGTGAATTGGAATCTAGTCACCCTACACATATATGCAGTTTGTTCCATATTGTTCAGACTTATTGCTGTAATGGATGTTCTCAGCTGTAGAGGGCAGGCTGGTACAATAACCAGAGCTCCAGTTTGAAGAGACGCTCTGAGACATGAAATGTGGACTCGTACATATTAGTGCTGGGCGGTATACCGGTTCACACCGAATACCGGTTTATAATTTCGTTATGATATGAATTTTTAATATACCGCCATACCGGTGTATTTAATTACACAACGGGGGGAACGCTGCGTCGCGCGACATTGTTTGAGACGGGACCCTTTTCAGTGTTGCGCTTCTAAACACGCATGTTTACTGTCTATTTTTAATGCTATTTAAAAAATACTGGTATTCGTTAAGCTGCATTTCCTTTACCTGCTCTCCCTCCGTCTCTGTCAGTCACGCGTCTCTCTCACATAGCCTACACACACACACACACACACACACACAGCCCCTCCCCTCCGTGCACACCGCGTGTGTCTCCATCAGCGAGATTATCCCTGGAAGCATGGAGGCTTGCTAGCTTCAGCGCCGCGTTAGATTAGCTCCCATTTAAAAAGTCCTATAAAAATATTTTATATTTTTAATACAATGTTGTCCCGTCCCGACCCGACCCATAGCAAACACGCGATTACGCCTTCTTTATAAAGTTAACTAGTCGCAAGTTTGCCGTTAAAAAAAAAAAAAATGTAGTTGGGTTGTCGAGGTCTAAGCACTAGCAGCTGTGAATCAAATAAAGTAGTTTTTTTAAACTCTTACACTGAATGTTTGCTGCTTCAATCCAGATGAGTATTGAAAAATATTTTCCGCGATTGAAAAAGAGACGTGCGTGTTGAGGATGAGGACCAGCCTGAACCGGAGGTATCAGTCTGAAACAGAGCTGAACAGTCCGACCAGTGTAATTAGCTATGTTATTAATTTGTTTACAATGAAGATGTGAATATTAATACTATAAAGTTTTGTGTGACCAATTATTAACGAAGGAATTATTTTGAAGAATTTTTATTTTAATTTTTAATTCTGTTCTCAATCTGTAGAAAATGCTGTGAACACCTAATTATGCATGAAAAAAAATACCGTGATATACCGTGAAACCGTGATACCATGAAAAAATACCGTGATATGTATTTTTGGTCATACCGCCCAGCACTAGTACATATATATTTATTTTTTCCAGTCTGAAAGTCACCGGTCTACCCTGCCAATGTTCTGCCCTCTGGTCCTCAGCCAGTAAAGGAGCTGTTTATGGAGTGTTAAAACATTAAGGCTGCGGCTACACGAAAACGTTTTTCACTGTAAACGATACTTTTTCTTATCGTTTCGTTGTCGCGGCCACACGGAGCCGGCGTTCCCACTACCCCAAAACGATAGTTTTTGAGAATGGGTTCCAGAGTGGGAAAGTTTGAAAACGGCCTCGTTTCGTTTGCATTGTTACAGCTAAAACGTTTTTGCGTCAGTCAAACGTTGACGCTGTGAGCCAATTTTAACACTTCTCTATTGTCTCACAGCGTGGCGTGACACAGTGGCGTGTGTACTGCATCGTTTCATCGTTTTCATCCGTTTTCGTCTGGACCTGAGTCTTTACAGCAGCGCGTTGCCGTGTGGTCGCAAGAATTTTCGTACCCGTTTTCAAAAAAAACCTTGTTTCGTTTTCGTGTAGCCGTAGCCTGAGTGAACCAATTGAAGCAGCAGGCCCCCCTCAGAGAAATTAACTAATTTTCAGGACAGCGTCTCAAAGGATTTGACAAGCAATAACAAGTAAAGGGCAGCTGGAGAGCACCACAAACGGGCTACAGAGGGATCAGAGCTGAACCTTGAAACAGTCACTAGGCCACTTATGTGTCCGTGTGCTTTAACAGACAGCATGTGTTTGCTCAGTTCACGGTTGTTTTTTTTTTTGCACTAATTAATGTGTTTTTTTAATGACCACAACAGGCTTCCATACTGGACCTGCACTCTGGAGCGTTGTCAATGGGGAAACAATTTGTCAACATATACAGGTGGGAAAGTATAGCTTGTCTTTATTTGTTTATTTTCGTGGTTCACAGCAGGTTGCTGTCTTTTCCTGAAGGAATGACGTTTTCAGCATTTTGTTCACCTAATTATGGAGTTAGTCATCAACTCTGACTGATGTTGGTCTTTTGGCGCTTTTCCACTAGCTCGCTTCGGCTCGGCTATTGCGTGTTTCCACAAGCACACAGTACCTGCAACCGGGTAGATTTTCCGTATCACCTCAGCCCTGGTTCCAAGCGGGCCAAAGCGTTACTAAAACGTGACGTCAGCCGACTGCCTTCCACTGATTGGCCGATGAGTGTCGTCACTTTTCAATAGTGTTTTGTCTGGCGGCCAGGAGTCTTCTCTGGCTCTCTTCTCTTGCCTTCTGTGCGACAAAAAGCCACAGGGTGAGCAGCAACACGAGCACCTCGATGTCCTCCATGCTATCCTCCTCGTATGTTGTTGTTGTTGTTCTGGTCCCGCAGCCGTGTTACGACGACCCCGCCCACGTTGAGGAGGCACGAAGTATACTCGGTTGTAATGGAAACACAACCAAACTGGGCCGTGCCGAGCTAGTGGAAAAGCGCCATATGTGAGCTGTCTTCTTCAGGTCCAGCGACCCATACGAGCCTCATTCATCACTGCCGACAGAAGCCAGTTTTATTTGGATTACTTGCTTTTTTTTCAGTCCATCTCGTTCATTCATACCTCTTCCCTTTTATTCGTCTCTGTCCTCCCGTTGGGCATGTCGTTGACAGGGTGTCCTAAGAGACCATCTGGCTGATTATAATCAGATAACTTTGACAATAGTGTTCCTCCACCTCTCCCCATCCTTCACTTCCTGTCACACCGGGGACTTCCAGATGTGTAGTAGTCAGATGTTTAGAATCCGCTGAGTTTGAATGCATTGGTAGCATCTGGCTAGTGGTGCACACTGAGATTTATGCTAACAGAGCCCCTCTCTGCTCTCTTTTTCCCTCTTTGCTTTGAGTGTGTGTGTGTGTGCGTGTGTGTGTGTGTGTCTCATTGTGTGGTGGGAGGATGTGTCTGCAGGTATTTTGGAGATCAGATCAGTGATGTGTTCACAGCAGAGGATTTCAAGCTGTACAGGTGACCGAGATGCTTTAATTGAAAATCAGCTATGCCTTTTATTGGACATTATTTTTTTCTGTTTGTTCATTTGTTTTAAGGGGACATTTTTTTAAGATAAATTTAGTAATGTTCTCTCTTATTTACTTTAATTCCATAGGCTTATATTGTCATCTCAGGTGCAGTACAGTCCATCTTAGTCCAACTATTTATAATCCTATTGTATCAAATTCATTCTGATCCAGTTCATAATAATTGTGTTCATATAATGGCAATTTTTACAATTAAGATTAGAAAGGTATCAGTGTATTTTACTGTATCTATTTTCACTTATTTGTTGTTTATACCACTAAGATTATTAATCAAAGCACAAACATCGACAATGCGTATTGAACAGATATTGGATCTTGTCACAAACTGTTTTCTAATTGCAGTTTCATATGGAGCTAAATTCAATTCAATTCATTTTTATTTATATAGCGCCAAATACAACAAATGTCATCTCAAGGCACTTAGATAGTAAGTCCAATTCAAGCCAATTGGAATTCAATTAATTAATAATAATCATAATTCATAAAATAATCCAATTCGTTCATATAGAGCCAATTCAAAAACAATTTCCTAGCTAAGAAAACCAACAGATTGCACTGAAAACTTTTTGTTTTTCGGTCCAATCTCCCGGCCTGAGCGTGCCTGAGGCAACTGTGGAGAGAAACGACTCCCTTTTAACAGGAAGAAACCTCTGGCAGAACCAGACTCAGGAAGGGTGGCCATCCGCCTCAACCAGCTGGGGTTTGAGAAGACAGAAAAGGGGAGGGGGGGGGGCCACCGCGACGGCGGCACTGTAACACCATTCAAAGGATATCTGTTGGAACAGGGAAACACGAGTTAATGACCATAATAATATCACATATACATAAAGAGAGTAAAGTGAGGAAAGGTGTGTCAGATGAGGCCCCCCAGCAGTCTAGGCCTATAGCAGCTTAACTATGGGATGTTTCAGGATCACCTGAGCCATCCCTAACTATAAGCTTTATCAAAAAGGAAAGTTTTAAGCCTGGTCTTAAAAGTGGAAAGGGTGTCTGCTTCCCGGACATTTACTGGCAGCTTATTCCACAATAGAGGGGCCTGATAAATCAGTTTCAATATCCACAAATGCGCAGGATAAGATTCACAAATACGCAGGATAAGATTCACAAATGCGCAAGACGATTTACAAATGCGCAAGACGATTTACAAATGCGCAGGACAAGATTTACAAATGCGCAGGACATAACTTGATTTACAAACTTCTTCTGGTCTGTGGACTTCGCTGCATTTGTGTGTGGATTTTGAGACTCCCCTGACTCAAGAGGTCCTGGCTGCAGACCTCCACTGTCAGGTCCCTAACCTCCACTGTCAGGCCCGGAAATGCACGGGACACATTTCAAAATAAAACTGCAGACCTCCACTGTCAGGTCCCTACCTCCACTGTCAGGCCCGGAAATGCACGGCATACATTTCAAAATAAAACTGCAGACCTCCACTGTAAGGCCCGGAAATGCAAGGGATACATTTCAAAATAAAATCGCGAATGCACTTCCGGTTGAATAGTTTTCCTCACAAATGAATTAATTAGTAAACAGTATGACATAAAATCTATCAATTCCCAGTCTATTGTATACATTGTTTTTATTTGTATAGTAAACTTTTGTTTGGTCAGTGCACACATTTTCTCTTAAGCTATTACTCATATTCATAAGCCAACATCTCATAAGATGCCATAGGCCTATACATTTTATTGTGTACTATAGAGTACATCACTGCTGTTTCATTATCATTTAATTTTGACTTTATTGGACTGCTCTTTTTCTATGCATTTGTTTCAATTAGTTTTTCTGTCTTTTTTCTTTTTTTTCTGTAAATTTATTCTTAACCACCATAAATTTCATGTTTGGTTCTATGTCTATGCTAATTATGTTGATGTGCTGCTGGAACACATTAGTACCACTAAGTACTACCCTAACTCTTGATATCTACTGTACAGTATAATCCAAGTCAAATTCATAAGTGATCAATGAGAAAACATAAAAAAGACACCAAGTCACAACATGATCAAATGTTCTGTAGACCTTTACTCAGTGAGACATTCACAATAGGCCAAATTTTTTTTGTTTTTGTCTACTACTTCTTCACAAAATCTCAACATGTTGTCAATGTTGTGAAATATGAATTTGAATGGCTCCAGGATCGCTCCAGATGGTTTCTTCTGTTCTGAACACATCCCGGTTCGTTTGAAATAAATGCCATTTGCCGATGTTTTTGTGGACACATGACATCCTTGGTTTGGCACAAGGGCAATGCCATGTGTTTGCTGAGGAATTGTATGTTACAAATATCCTCCCAAAGGCGACTGTAATAGTGCAAAGTTGGCTCATGGACGGAAAAACAGAAGTGCTTTGAGCTTTCCACAAATGATACATCAACACAGAGAGGGACATGTGCTGCCTGTGCATATTTTTGCCTTTTAAGGCAGGTTGACTTTTTTGAATCACCAAAAAACTTTTAAGTGCACCATTTCTGGTAACATATCTTCTGACGCAGTCTTCTGTGGCTATATCTGTGCATTATTGTAAAGAACGGATGTGTGTGCAGTGGTTTTTTTTGGGTGCTTCCTCTGCATATGTTTGGCCAAACAGTTTTTCAGATGGCAAAGTTAGTGAACAGAGAAGACATTCAACTTTTTTCAGTTTCAACAAGAGGAAATCAAAGAAGATGACGATGACAATTGTGTGTCTGCTGAGGAGTGGATGATAGAAGATGTTTGAAATGATTGTTGCACAATAAGGTCTGGAGATGGGGATGCAGATGGACTTGGTTGCAGCGAGAGGAAGGATGAATCCTGACTCAGATTGGACTGGGCAGCAGCTGAGGTGGATGTTTGTTGTATGGAACAAGACTTTACATGCGCTTCCATGTCTGTCCTTCTAATGACAGTTGTCACAAAGGGGACAATGATAATGTTCCCCATTCCTGCAAGTCAAATTGCAGCGGCAGATCTTATCTAAGAGCAAGTCAAGACAATGTTTATGTTAGACAATGACAAACAAGTCACATGAACATACATAAGGATACACATTTTTGTGTGTGTGTGCGTGTGTGTGCACGTATATCTTTAATCTAAAATGCAATGGCATTACCTTCAAATGTAATGGCGTTTTTGATGTGGACCTCCAAATGCTGCCAAACTCTGCCTGGTTTGGTTGGTTTAAAGAGGTGTTTGGGACTCGGGGCTGTGGACCTGACTGCAGAATGTTGTGCTAACTTAAGTGAAAGCAGATATAAAAAAAAGACACTTAAGTAATTTAATACGTTATGTTATGATGAAGAAAATACATCCTGACATGACATAGAAAACTTGAAGCCAAGTAGTGCATGTCTGGACCCAACCTGTAACTCCTGCTGGGCTGGTCCCTTGATCAAGCCAATTTTTTGTTTTGTAACTTTGTGACCATGCCCAACTAATGCACGGAGAGTTTACAAAAAAGTTTCATAACGTTACATTCAAACAAATATGCAAAGCTACTTTACGTAATGCACTAAAAAGTTAACAATCCTTAGGTGTTGATGCCAACCACCATTGGTTAGCATCACAAATCATCTAATTTGAGGCGCGCAGCCCATGTCTGGGTGGCGGGGGCCTGGCGGGGCTGGTAGGATGCCACCTCTGGTCGCTGGGGGGCCTCTGCCCTATGCTTGTGGAGGCTCTGTCCGGGGGCTTCCTCTGCTGTCTTCTGGGGGGATGCGTGGTTGTCCCTATGGTGGGCTTCCTGGGTTCTGTGCTCCTTGGGGGCTGTTGGTGGCCTGGGTCTGGGGGCCCTCTCTTCGATCTCCCTCTCTCTCTGTCCCCCGGTCCGGTTCGGCACTATCACATGTTAAATATTGTAACAAAAATGAATAAATAGATAGATAAGGAGTTGATGGGCATAAAGGGGAGCTTTACATTCATTAAGCTTCCCTTGGCATAGCAAATGTGTTTGGCATAAACGGTATTCAGATTACAATTCTGCTGCCATAATGCTGGACAGGAGAAGAGGTAAAAAAAAAAAAAAGTCATCTAATTTAGCTTCAAAACGATAACCCAAATTGACATGTAACATTCGGTAATTTGCGTCATTAATGACTTCTGACTACTAAAACGGCATCTATATTGATGAAGAACACAAGAAAACATGCATGTACTTTCTATGGATAATAAAAATCAGAAACTCACCACTACTCGTAAAATGAGCTCACTTTCCTTTTTCTTTTCGTACATATGCGCTCTCGCCGGTCTCTCTCGAATTTAAACGGCAGGTAAAAAGACCCTCCCAAAATGTCCTCCCCATCCCCCCAAAAAGGTCCTCACTTCCGGGCCTGACAGTGGAGGTCTGCAGCCAGGTGCCTCTCCCCTGACTTGCGTCAACCCACAAATGTCTTTTTTTTTTTTAACACGGAATGATCTGCAACCAATCAGAAGCACCAGCGTAGCTCACTCGTTTAGCTGGCTGGCTTGTATTGATAGTTGCACAATTAAAGCGATTAAGATTAATAACTAAACAACTTCTCATAACAAGGGGATTAAGTAGCCAAACATGTTAAATGAGATGTTTCACACTGTCGTTGCTGGAAGACATGTTGAACTGACTGAAATTCACATGCATATGTAGCAGTTTGTTAAAAAGAAAAACTAAAAGAAAAAACGTTATAGTATTCATTTTACCAAAACACCCCACCTATATTATTCTTTATTGGGTTGTCCTTCTTCTCTGCCTGTTGATAACGTAGTAGTGTGAACGTGTGCGTGCGAGAACATCCTGTAGGGCGGACATGCATGCTTCGGTCATTGCCATTTCTGCTGACCGGAGTGTATGATGTTGAGCCGCACACCCACACACGGAGCTCAGTTTCTATTTCTGTTGACAGTAAAACTGTTGAATTGGATCCGAGTCCCTGTTTTTCATTCCCTCACAACACAACGCAGAGGAAAAATGCACATCATATAGCGCAGTTTGAATGGCTTAATGTGATTGGCTTATGAGTTAAATGGTATCCTACGTTGGGTGCGTTCTTATGATTGGCTGAAACAAGAACGATATCTGATTGGTTGCAGATCATACCGTGTTTAAAAAAAAAAAGAAGACATTTGTGGGTTGACGCAAGTCAGGGGAGTCTCAAAATCCACACACAAATGCAGTGAAGTACACAGACCAGAAGCAGTTTGTAAATCAAGTTATATTTGTGTGTGCATCAGAAATACATTTGTGAATCTTGTTCTGCGCATTTGTAAATCGCCCTACGCATTTGTGAATCGACCTGCACATTTGTGAATCGCCCTACGCATTTGTGAATCTTATCCTGCGCATTTGTGAATATTGAAACTGATTTAGCTCCATAGTTTCACCTCTATAAACATCTAAATCCTTAGCTGCTAAGACCCAGTAAGGATATTGTGATATTGAAATTGTTGCTTTGACAATTATGGTGCCTAAGAGTCATAAATCATGCTGCTGGAAAGAATGAAGTCAGCTTTCAACTCGACTCCCTGTGTTGATTATTTTATTATTTCATTCATTTTTTTTCATGGTCAGAGATGTTCGAGAGAGGATCCAGGCAGTAGTCGCTGAGATGTTTGGTTTGGACCCAACTCTGATGTACCTCACCAAGCCCACCTTCTTCTCCAGAATCAACAGCACAGCAGCCAAGACGCAACACGATGAGTACTGGCACCCACACATCGATAAGGTAACGGACAGAAATGGCGCCACGACTTGTTTGACTTCAGATAACAAAGCACAGATTTATTATTGCGTTTTGGATGATGATGACCTCTCTGAGCAGATTGTTCATAGATATGACTCCAGGACTTGTAGAATGTATACAAAAGAAATGATTAAAGCATCCTAAAGGGCAGGAGTCAGATGGAAGCTTTTCTCATCAGTTAGTCTTATCCTGATTTAATCTCACTGAATAAACATTTGGGGGGATAATTCCTGTATTTTGTGACTTTTTTGTTGTTTTTTAGCGCATGCTCTCGGTTCAGTATGGAGAGCCATTCATATTTAAATCTGGTTTTGGCCACGTTAAAAAGAGTAATGTGAACAGGCTAACAAACAAATCGGGATTGAGCATTAAAGCCTACGGTCTTTGTTCGTTGGATGGTTTCCGCCACTTTGTGTTTGTACTGAGGCATGCAACACCTCAAAGGCTTTCAAGGGGAGACTGTCAGCTGAAAATCACAATGCCAGTCAAAAGAGTGTTACACATCATGCAACATTAATATTTGTGGGAGAAAATAAATGCCAAGACAGTTGAGCAAATTATAACCCCACAATGTGACTACAAGGTACATGTAAACCTTGTGTCCAGCTAATCCTTTTCGTTTCTCTTACGTGCATTGTTACAGTCAGTTTAGAGGTATCCATCCAGTTTTTCATACATTGCTGTGGTTATTCTTTAATAGTCTTTAAAGATTATCAGGTGAAAAAGTCATTAAAAGATTTTACATTTTTTTTATATATATATATATATATATATATATATATATATATATATATATATAATAAAAAAGAAAAGGGTCAGTAGCAGCCAGGTTCTGCTAAATGAATGCACTTAATTAACTGACCATTGGCAAGCGTGAGCGCCTCTTTCAAACTAGAAGTTACTTAGCTGTTAAGAGCATTTAGGTGTGTGTGTGTTGTTACAATTCCAAAGAGGAGAGACAACAACAATGGCCTGTGAAAAAAGGATTATTCACAAGTGGAAAACTTTCATCAGAGCTGTCAATCTTCCCAGGAAGTTCATCCCAAGGTCAGACTGTGTAATGCTCAGAGAAACTGTAAAAAACCCAAGAGCTACATCTTGGACTCTATGGGCCTCAGTTAGCATGTTAAAGTTCATGACAGTACAGTTAGAAAAAGTATGGCTTGTTTGGAAGGGTTGCAGGAGAAAGCCTCTTCTCTCTAAAAAGAGCATGGCAGCACAGCTTAGGTTTGTAAAGCTGCATCTGAATAAACTACAAGACTTCTGGAACAATGGGTCTCATGCAAGAACATTTTCGTATTTTTATTCTAAATTTCTCTTACTTTTTTTGTACCAAGGTCTCGGACGAACACGCAACGTCAGATTCAACAAACACTCTTAACTTCGGAAAAAATGTGTAAATCACCTGCGTAAATGATGAATGCCACCCGTGCGTATTTAAGTGCACGTGCGCGAGGATAGTAAATTTTCATACTCCACGCCCAAAATGATACCATATAAGGCTACGCTTCCTCTCTCCTGTACCAGGACGTGTTGAGTCATGAAAATGGCATTAAGGTGCAAAAATAACAACTTTACGGGCTCTAAGATTGAAGTTCTGCTTTCAGAGATCCAAAAAGGAAAATCTGTCATTTTTAGCACGCCAGCAGTGGAATTACGGGACCTGCTAAAGCCAAGAAATGGGAAGTTATTACGAGTGCTGTTCATTCCGTGTCACATGTAGTTCGCAATGTCACAGAAATAAAGAAGAAATGGTTTGATATGAAAATGGCTTAAAAATGCGCTCGATGACTGCAACTAAAGCTGTGCAATCAGTTGTTGCCTCATGATGGCACTTTGATGGGGTGGTCCATGAGTGGGGTCTTCTGGCACCACACCTTCTTGTTTGCCTGGGATGGTTCAGGTAGTGGGAGACTCTCGTTCATGGCAATATTGTGCAAAACGCAGCATACCAGATTTCTCTGGGCTATAGAGCAGTTTGCCCCCCGCTGTATCGAGACACACCCACCTGGCCTTCAGCTCACCAATAGTGCGCTCCACAACAGCACGGGTGCTTTGACGCGTATATGTGTGCAGTCTATTGCTGGGTGGAATTGGGTTTGATCGGCGTGTTTCTCTCTGGAGTTGTAGCTCTAGCAAGCTGCATATTTGCAGCAGCACAGTCCTTGGCAATCTAATTCGCCATGTAAGCCATTCATCTGTCTCCACAAGGATATCTACACGGTCTCTTCCAAGAGCCTGAAGCGCTAAGGCATCAAAAGGAACAAGTCAGCCGCTGGTTACGCTTCCTATTGACCTTGTTATATTCAGAGTCAAATTAACCTTCGATTCGTGCATAATTTAAGTCAAACAGAATAATGTCAGCATCATTATGGGGTATAATGTATATATTTATTTATGTTTGCTTCAAAGTAATTAAATGTACAATCCATTAGTCAAGCAAACTTGATTCGAATAACAGCGGACTGTTTTACGAAACTCCTACGACAGGTCTGGATCACTCGTAAATTCTGTTTGTACCTGAAAGAAAACGTAAAATACAAAAAAATTGGTGAACGTGCAAATTCTCTTAAATCACTCGTATGCACGACTTAAGAACAAATCTGTTCATATGAACGGTTGTTGCATGAGGCCCAATGTCCTTTGAGACCAAAGTTGAGATGTTTTGTCATAATGCACAGCAGCACGTTTGGAGAAAACCAAACACAGCATATCAGCTCAAACACCTCATACCAACTGTCAAGCACGGTGGTGGAAGGCTGGACCTGGACAACCATAAGCCACTAACTCCTCTGTATTCTCGAGGAAAGCGCGAGACCATCTGTCTGACAGATGAAGCTTGGTTGAAACTTGGGACCTTTGGAGAGCTATAAACAAATGTCCACAAACCTCAATGCTACTGAAGCGAAACTGAAGCATTGTAAAGAGAAGTTGATCAAAATGCCTCCAAAGCAATGAGAGACTTTTGTCATCATACTGAAAACAGTTATTTAATTTGATTGAGTTGAAGGTGGTTCTAGAAGCTACTAAATATTGGGATGATGGTAGTTTTTCATGCACTTCTTCTGTGTTTTGCCTCGTTCAGGTTAAATAAATGACACTGTCTTTCAATATGGAATATATATTAGATATGATACTGTATGTAATCTGTCATGTGTTGTTCATCTGAGGTCGTATTTGTCAATTTTTAAGACGTATTAAGGACTAGATTATATTTCTAAAATGTCTAAAAACTTTGTCTTGTACTTTCTGTTTCACATGACTGTAAGTTCCCCTTTAGGCAGCATCTTTTTCTGTTGGATACGCATTTGTTGTGTTAAGGCTCTAGCATGGTTGCCGCGTCTGCTAGCGCGAGCGGTGTTGATGACGTCACGATTTCGTGCCGGCTACATATAGTGGCGCAAGTCGTTGCGCCAGTAGTTGCAATTTTCTCCGTCACAGAGGTGGTGCTGCTACGTGAAGGTTACTGCTACTCTACAACCACGAAAGTGGAGAAGAAAACAATGCCTCTGTCAAGAGCAAGAATACTGTAATTAATGATACTGCTGCAGTATTCGGATCATTTTAATTTTTTAATTCAGTTAATAGAGGTGAAGGTCTGAAGCCCCCGGCATCAACAGAGTCTCTGCCCTCTTCTTTGCCTTCACGTATCTGTCCCGTAGCTTCTTCCACACATTCTTACAGAACTCTCCCTCTTTCCCCAAAGTTCTGCCAATCTCTGTGCACCAGTTTTGGGAGTTTACGTGCTCCCTGTGCTGTTTCACTGCAGTTTCGGACAGGTGCCTGTACAAACGCACCTCCTGACTGAGCCGGTCTCACATCGGTCCATCCGGTTCGTTGTTCTCAGCGCAGCCAAGTTACAAAAATCGACTGGTGCACGACAACGCGCTGCGCCGTCTTTTCAAGGGAAGCGCCATGCCTGAAACATCTTTTTGACGTCACGGTCCGCCACCGCCGTGACAGACGCGTCAACTATAACTCCGGCTTTATGAACCTGTTCATGCCATACACGGGACATTCTTCATACGTAAAGGGCAGCTTTAATTATAGTCGTTCCTGATCATATAATGACTATAATTAGAAGGCATCTGTTGATCTAAGGTTGAGATAACAGGTTGAGGTTTTTTTAAACCAGGAAAAATGTCTGTGACTTATTGCATCACTACTTAAAGCGGCACAATGCAACTTTTTCATGGTCATAAAATTGCTTGGCAATCATCAGATTGCTTGGCTGACCCGTTCTGATGAAAACGGTGACATTTCCATCTCCATCTGGTGGCCCTAGACCGAAACAGCGCTTGCAACTTTGCCTGTGGCGCCGCGTGCTTTGTTTACCTCTGGAAGTCTCGCGACACACGAGAGCCGAGAACTACTGCTTCACGGCAGGTCGTAAAGGGCTCTGTGCCGAGCCAGGTAGCCTTATAAGACACACCCCCTCTCCATTAGCTGTCGACGGCTCTCCAACTCTCTGCCAGTGTCTTGAAAAATAAACCGTAAATTGCCTCTGGTGGGTTTACGACAGTCTGGCTAGACTGTCGCCTTATTTTCTACGGAGCTCCCCCTACAGGTTTGGGGTGTGTATTGCATGGTAAACAAACCCCGTATTACTGAAAGTTGCATAGCGCCGCTTTAAACTGTGGAATCATCGGTCTCAAAATTGATCTCTAGTCATCTAGAGTTCAATGAGATAGTGGAGCGAGTGGAAAAGATTGTCATGTATTGGACCTTTTATATTTTTTGGCTTCTCCTCTTCCTTTGTGTTTTCGGATATTTCATACTGGTTCGACAGACATTAATATCCTCGTCCACTGGCCCTCGACGGCAGGAAACATCGAATCGGTAAAGAGCCTCTCTGCCTCACCATCTGTCCCGGCCACCATTTTGGGGCTAATTGCCTAACACAGCCCTAATTTACATGTAAATAGCCTCTGACGGCTTTGGTGGTGGATTCTCTTCCCATCGATCTTATGGCTGATATGGTGTCATAGCAACAGTTGAAATGTGACAGCCTGGAATGTGTTGCATCTCATTTGCAACAGGAGTAGACCTGGTAATGTAATGAAACTGAATTACTATTGCAGACACTGAGGTCACATGTGATATTATGTGGTATTTATATCTTACCATGCCTTGTCTTTGTGTTTAGGTTCGGTGTTAAACTACATTACTGCTGACATGAAACCAATTTTAAGAGTTGGTTCCTCCAATGTATCCATTTACAGTATTTTCATACAAAACTCTTGTGGTATAGCTGTTAATTATTTGTTCAGGAATTCTCCAACGTAAACAAATTCAGCAGCTAGCTGGAGAACACGTTTCTTTATTTACTTGAATATGTCTATGTCCCACAGGAAGAGCTTTGTTTTTAGTGTTTCAGACCAGTTTGTCATTAACCTTTTAACCAGCTGCAGAAATCTGCTGATTTCACCCAAAATTATTTTACAAACCCACAGCACACTACCTGCCCAACATCAAATTGTAGCTACACTGTGATTGGCTAATACATGTGATGATATTAAGCTGCTAATCAACTACAAGGCAACTGAATGTTGGACGTGTTTGAAATCTCTGCATTAATGCTGCCTTCACAGAATTGTAAATTAACTTTGCTGAGAGCTCTGATGGAACCCCATACCATTACACAGCCTTGTTACTGATTGCAGTGCATTTCTTCCAAAAATAATCTGGAATGCTGATTGGTCTGACTGTAGTACACATTTCCTTTGTGCAATAGTCCATCCCAGGATCCTCTGAGCCCAGAGAAGTTGACGCAAGACCAGCTTTCTTTGCACAGTAATGTTTTAAAGCTGCAGTCTGCAACACTTTTTCAAGCATAATGCCTGGAACTGTCCGGGGATTCTGAAAGTAGTACATTAAATACCCCAATACAAAAAAAAAGAGTTCTCTAGGTCCCCTATATGTCCCGCTAGGTCCCTCCAAAGCCAGCAGGTTTGTTTACAAAATTGCAGACCGGACCGGTAAAAGGTAACCAATCAGGTTTACGAGCTGGGCTCTGCTGCCTGTCAATCACCGATTGTGCACGCGCGATACAAGGTAGGCTCGTCCCCACGCTTATTTATCTAGACTATTGAACTTCATTACGGGCTAGTCTACTTACTGTGTCTTCCATGATCGCAAATGACAGGTGAGTTGATGAATGAGGAGTCGTGTAGGCGCATCTGGCGTGCACGTCTACGTGCACGAGTTCTCATGTGTTTTGAAGGGGCGGGACAGGAAGTTGAATAACTTTTTATTTTTCGGTTAAAAAATAAGCATTTCTTGCATTTTGCGACTACGGAGGTCACCGTTTTCAACTTCAAGCGTTCTGATAGATCATGTAAACTCTTAAAATGCCAAAAAGTAGGACTTTACGTATGACAACAACAAATCTTGCAGACTGCAGCTTTAAGTGACGTTTGTGATTGTAACTATAATGTAGTGCTTGATAAAGGCTCCCCACAGTAATCTAATTATGAGTAATAATATGAGCTATTGATGAATGATGGGACTTTATGCAGTTCCATCTGAGGAATCGAAGATCATCTGCGTCAACTTTAGGCTCGTCTATTTGGCCTTTATACACTGAGATTCCTCAAGACTCCTTGCATCTTTTAATATTCTCGATCTGTCATTGAGGAATATTGTTTTCTCACACAGTTGTTGACAAACAACAGATCAAAATAAAAGTAAAATCGTTCATTTATTTTTTCCTATTTTTGCTCATTTGGCTTGTTACCACCCCACCTTTTTCCTTATTTAGGGGTCTTGCGTTTCAGCTTCTAACACTTATTAGTGCTCTGTGAAATTCTTCAGTTTGAAGTTGTTTCCTGGAACTCTCAGCACCCCACTTTGTTGTTTCTTTGAGGTATAATCAAGTAAGATTTTTCAAGTGAGACAGTCTTTGAAAGGTCTAGTGGTTTCTTTGATCTTTCATTAAGGCTATGTGCTGTTTTTAAGTGCATTTTCTGTTCAAACTGCTGGAGATTGTACTGCATAAACTGACCACAGTTCACAATGTGTCATCGAATTTTGCTGCATCATAAGGCAGGGCTCCTTCGAAGCCGTTTTAATAGCACCTTTAGTCCTGAGGCTTTGTTAGTTCTGCAGCTACATTTCTTTTTAAAATAAACATGTATATTTAATTAATCCCAACAGTTTGATAAAGAAGATTTCAGCAGGCAACATTGTGTAACCTCTGGGGAGAGGCAGAGAAAAAGTATTACTCTTTTTAACAAGGATGGTTAACAGTGGCCACAAAAATGCTGAATTACTTAGCTGTAAATAAAGCCATAGAGGGCTATAAAGTGTTAAATTTGCAATGTATGCGTAGTCGAGTTGCACATGGGACTGCTCAGAGAAAGTGTTTCAGCAGCAGTTGTCATTCCTCATACATGTCACATGCACATCTTACGCAACAAGCACTTTTCTAATGTAGCCAACCCAGATGTGGATTTTATGCTTCCTCTCTGTCGTCTTACATTTTCATCTCTGATGAGTGTGTATGGGCTCCTGAGAGCTTTGAAACGGTGGCTGACGTTCCATTCAGTTCTACACCGGAACACCTTCGATACGGTCTTTTTGTTTGTTGGCTTTACGGCATGAACAAGGCTGTTCGGGGACATGCTGTGTAACGTGATCCAGTTTACTTGCAATTAGGTTTTTCGGCTACTCGTGTTTAACTTGTGAAATCTCATTGCAGATTTGTGTTGGTTTTGAAATTGGTGTTAGGTCAGATTTACGTAAACACATAGATTGCAAATAAATCACAGTTTGCAGGAGCCACGGTTAAGTAGTTGTATCAGCGAATATTTCACATCAACTTAACCCATGAGCTGGGCAGTTAATCAAAAAGAAACCAATTTAATGGCTCTTTGGCTGATCCATTACCATCAAATTAGTATATTTGATCAATTAATTCTCTGTACAAAAGATTAAAACAGCCTCCAGGTAGGGCTGGGTGATATGGGGAAAAAGTCATATCACGATTTTTACCTCCGCCAAGGAGGTTATGTGATTGCCCGAGTTTGTCTGTTGGTTTGTCTGGATGTCTGGATGATCGTTCGTTCGTCTGTTCGTGCTGCAATCTTGCGACCTGCCACAAGGTGGCGCGACCTCAAGGTGCCAAAGCCAGACAGAATGCATAGTGCGCGGATTGAATGGATATTGCGCGGATTTGCTGTAATTAGCACAACAAAAGATTGCAACGGCAAGCCAGTGTGCATAACTGCATATAGCGTGCCCAAAGCCAGACAGAATGCATAGTGCGCGGATTTACTTGCACGGCAAGCCAGTGTGCATAACTGCATATAGCGTAATAATAACGGCGAACACTGCTTCCCAACAGAACACAGCTTCCCGACAAAACATTATAATAATAATACTAATAATATTAATAATAATTAATAACGGCCAACACTGCTGTTCAATAATGAATAGGGAGAAGGGAATGCCTCTTCTGCTGACAGCGCCAAAGAACAAGTAGCCCACATCAGGAACGTATGTCCATACATGGCTCGCTATCCACAGGTAGGTTAGCGGTTGGCGGAGGTCTGCACTCTCTGAGTGCATTTCTAGTTTTTATATCAGTCGATATCGATATATATTACAATATAAAACAAATTACTATTTTGTGAATTTTAAATGTTCCCTCTTACTCATAATTGAGATTTGAAGATATCAGAAGGTTAATTTTTAATTGGATATTTATTTTCTGTCTTGAACACTATACAACTGTTTCAGATAAATAACCCTAACCCTATTGTCTGTCAAAAGATGGACGAATGTAATCTATCAAAGTATATCGACCACGTTTCATATGTATCGAGGAAAAGTTATTCCTTCCTTAGATATCATGCACCTTTGCAATGCGGGAGATGTCTTCTGCTGCTGCTTCATACCTGCTGTAGAAATCCTGAAAACGCAAAATATCGAGTGGGAGATGCCCATTTTCCTAACTTACTTGGAAGATATATAGATCCATCACATCCATTATTGATTATCGCTCCTGATGAGGAATCTCAATGCTAATGAACTGCATGAATAGTTGGGATTGTCCCTAAAACACGCCCATGGGCCGTTTGTTCGTGATGGACGGATGCAGTCAGTAACTATTCGGAGAATAATGCATCCAGTGATGGGAAGTTCGGCTCTTTTCCAAGAGCCGGCTCTTTTGACTCGGCCCCCAAAGAAGAGCCGGCTCTTTCCACTCCCGAACGGCTCTTTATTTAGGATCTTTTGTAGCCTATATTTTACTTTGCAAAAAAATTATGGTTTATGTGTTGAAAACCCTTTTGCTTTCAGTGTTTTTATGAGAGACCTTATAATTGCCTAATTCTTTGCATTTATTCTATGACAAAACCACTCTTACATTTGTTTATTTCAATTAAACTTTTTTATTGCACAAATTAACAATAAACTTCAAACAAATCCACAGAACAGAACCAAACTCAAGCCAACATTAATAATGTCCTCAATTAAACTTCTTTATTGCACAAATTAACAATAAACTTCAAACAAATCCACAGAACAGAACCAAACTCAAGCCAACATTAATAATGTCCTCAATTAAACTTCTTTATTGCACAAATTAACAATAAACTTCAAACAAATCCACAGAACAGAACCAAAACCAGAACCAAATTCCTTGATTCTCACATGAATACCGCATGCTGGCCAATCATAACATAGCTCTGTCGTAACCAGAGCTGGGACTGAGCACTGAAAGTGAAACCTAAGCAGCGAATGGGGGAAAAAAAACGGGAGCCGGCTCTCACTCGATGCGAGCCGGCTCTTCTGATTCACTACAGAGAGCCGGCTCTCAGAGCCGATGCTTGTGCGCATGACCCATCACTACCATCTATCCTAGTGGTCATGAGAGCAACTGCATGTGAAGGGTAGAAATAATGGCCATTGTATCAATGGCCCTAAACAACTGATGTTATTGATAAAAGCCAACCAGTAAATAACAAAGTCAGTGTGTTGTGTTTAAATGTAACATAGACAATCGATAAAAGGGCGTCTATTAGGGTGTTAGTCATGTTGTAAAAGAATGTATTTTGACCCTAACCGTGATAATTTTCTAACCCCACCAAAGTAACAGTATTGTCTAAACCTACCCAGGAAGTAATGTATTTTGATAAGCTGCGGTGTTATGAACATACGTTGGGGTTGATCTCATATCACACAAAGGCCCATCTTTGAAAGCGCTATGCTTAATTGCGCCATCCACCCCCCTCACTTCCTCCTTATGACCTATAGGGGAATCTTAAATGAAAGACTAAATGCTGATTTATGCTTCAGACGCAAAGCCTCTGACGCTCGGACGCAGAGCCTCTGCGAGCGTCAAAATCTTGACCACTCCCCCACGCAGAGGCTCTGCGCGCGTTGTCGTGCACCTCAGAAAAATCCTGACTACGCGACAGACGCACGCAGACCACCAACGGAAGTGCGCAGACAAAAGCGGCTGTGATTGGTCCTCGGTGTGCCTTTCCGGTTGTCTGTGTGGCTTCCTCCTTTGCATTTTCGCCAACTCCAATAAAAGAAGCTGTTCTTCTTCGATGGAGAGCAACTCCAGATCCATATCTTGCATACACTTTTTTTTTTGAAAGATAAACACTTCCGCCGGCGCCCCCGAAGTTCTCGTCACCGCCCACCGAAATTCTCGCGAGGGGAAACTGCTGTGCGTCCCGAGAAATTCCAGACCGAGGTTGCAGAACCATAACATGAAAAGTGGTTCGCGACCAGAGCAAAGCAACACGTCAAGACGATAGACGCAGAACTATAATCCGCCCTTTATGCAAGCTCAGATATGGAAGTGCTCATATGAGTTATATTCGCCTTTTGCCACCTGTGGGGGTGTTACTTTCCATGATATCGTTATGAAGGGTATCTTTCATATTGGTATGGATTAAAGCAGTGTTTCTCAATTCCTGTCCTCGGGACTCACTGCCCTGCATGTTTTTTATGTTTACCTCCTCCAGCACACCTGAGTCAAATGAATGGCTCCTGATCAGGCCACTGCAGAGCTTGATGACAAGTTGATCGTTTGAATCAGGTGTGGAATTGAGAAACACTGGATTAAAGGATGTGAACAGACTACCTCAGTGACCATTTCAATTGAAGGACTTGTTGGAATTGCTTGCTCGAGTTGGAAGATTTCTAACTTGCGCAAAGGAGAGGTATTTCTGTCCGCTCAACAAGAACACTAGCCGCTTTCGGACAGAGCCGTTCTAAGAACGCAGTTATAAGAACTGTCCTACTCGAATTTCGTTCTGGAGACAACGTGTAAGTTTAACTTATTAAACACGCGCAGGTTGTGTCCGTGTCGTATGAGTAAACATTTCAGCTGTGACAGCATGACAAGGGGCGTAGCTACCAACCACCAAACACCTACGTCAGATGTGTTCTATGGAACCCTGAAAAGACCTGACATCGAAGAAGGAGCTGAACTGGTTATAGGAACTGAGGGAGATGCTGAGTCTGTCTCCGTTTTCCCTTTGACTATTTATGTACTCACGCCATCCACGTAGTAAATTCGATTCAAATAGTTAACCCATTAAGCACTTTACTAATAGGTTTATGGCTGTAATTACTAACTTCATGTCATTCTCAATAAATGGGGAACATTTAGTTAATTCTGGTTCTAATTAGAGTAAAATAAGCCCCGTTTCCACTATGCAGTCCGGTACGGGTCGGTTCAGAACGGTTCGCTTATTTCAGTATTTCCACTACCCCGAAAGCGTACCGGTTCCATGGTACCCGTTACCATTTTTGTAACCCTTCTGCTTGGGGTACCTAGCACACAGGACCGGTTCCCTTGGGGAGGAGCCAAAGCACACTTGGGAATTATCGTTGCCTTTCAGGATGCAACAATAATAATAATCGATCGGTTTCATAATACTCAAAGCCACTTCCAGTGAATACCAGTGAATTAAACAACAGCAAATTCCCTAAAGTTCTGCCAATCTCTGTCAACGAGTGAGGGATCTCCACTTTCTCTCTGACGAGACACCACAAAAAAAAAAAAAAATTATTAAAAAAAACGCTCATACCGCAGGGACGGTATGACAGAAAATTTTAGTGGTTTTGAAACCTTGACTTTTTAATACCGTGGTATACCTTGAAACCGGTAACCGGCCCATGCCTAGTCTGGAGCGCTGAGGAGGTGCAGGCTTCGGCACGCACTCCGCACACCCCTGAGGGTCCCCTTTGTACAGTGGGAACGCAAAGCTGACCCCAAAGCGACCCGACCCGTGCTGTTTGATTTCAGTTCATTCCTCATGTTGTTTTTCTCTCTCACGGTCTGCCAGGTGACTTATGGCTCCTTTGACTACACCTCCCTCCTGTACCTGTCTGACTACGGCTCAGACTTCACTGGAGGAAGATTTGTCTTCATGGACGAAAATGGCAACCGAACTGTGGAACCACGCGCAGGTACAAATCAGCTCAATTTTCTTTCAGATTGACAGAAAGGCTTTCTCTTTCTTGGTCCATTGGTTGTAATAACCCTGTAACTACAGGCTTTTTCTATAAAAGCCTGTTTACCAAAACTTTGAAAGAAAGACATGAAATTTTGTTACTGCAGCTGTATTTGAAATTGTAATTGCTGTTCCTCAGCTGCTTTGGGAGGTCTGCAGGAGGTTTTAGTGCACTGAAATGTGTAGCAAAGTGAGCGTAATCCTCCATAGATGGGTAATCAGCAGCACAGGTTCTACAAATTGGAGCTTAAAAAAAGAAAAGAAATCATGGAACAATTTATGGACCAAAATGTATTTTGCCACCTTTGGCTGATATAACAGCTGAACACACTCGTGGCATTCTTTCTACAATAGAAATCAAATATTCTTCAGAAAGTTCTTCCATACTGTTGCAAAAATTCCCATAAATGTGTGGCACTTGTAGGTTGCTTTGCTTTCACTCTTCTGCCCATTTCATCCGAAATCAGCACGATGGGGTTTAAGCCTGGAGACTGTGCTGGCCACCCCATGTTTTCAAGTTTAGCATCTTGTTCTTTTTTCCTGAGGTGTAGTTCTGGCATAGCTTGGACTTGTGTTTTGGGTCATTATCTTGCTTTAGGATGAACCCCTGACCCACTAGGCGCATACCAGAGGGTATTGCATGGTGCTGCAGAATGCTGTGGTAGCCGTTTTGGTTCAGGATGCCTCTCACTCTGTACAAGTCACCGACCCTGGATCCAGCAAAACAGCCCCAGACCATCACACATCCTCCTCCATGTTTGACAGTTGATGACACACACTGTGGAACCATCCTTTCGCATACTTGACGCCGTACAATGATTCTGCGTGATGAACCAAAGATTTCAAATTTTGATTCATCAGTCCATATTACCTTCTTCCAGTCTTCAGTAGTCCAAATGGCGGTGTTTCATGGCCCAGACAAGCCTCTTTGTCTTGTTCTGACGTCTGAGCAATGGCTGTCTTGCTGCAACTCGTCCTGTCAAACCTGCAGCTTGAAGTCTTGTCCTCACAGTTGAAACTGAGACTTGCTTACCACGACCACTATTAAGCTGTGCTTGAAGCTGTTGTCCTGTGAGCCGCCTATCATGCAAGCTGTTAGCTCTCAGGAACTTGTCCTCTGATTCAGTTGTGGCTTTGGGTCTGCCAGACCTCTTCCTGTCAGAGTTTCCCCCAGTTTCTGAGTGCCTTTTGATGGTGAAGGAAACTGTACTCACTGACACCTTGACTTTCTTTGTAATTTCTCTGTAGGAAAAACCTACATTTTTAAGTGTTATTATGGTCTGTCTCTCTTCCATTGTTAATTGCCTTCTTCTTGCCATTTTTGTAGCAAAACACTACTTTCTGCAGTACAATACTGTTGAACTGATGCTCATGAGTGTATGGTACCACAGTGTGTTCCAACACTGCTTTTATGTCGACGGGGTAATCAAGTAATGTAGGAACACCTGTAGGAATTAGTAGCACCAGCTTTAAAGCAATACAATGTAACATTTCTACCTTAAAATAACAGCTTGAAAAAAATGGTGCGGCTAGAATGAGTTTTAATATTACGATTGGCCTGTCTCCTATGCCCTTCGGGGGTCTGAGTTGGAATAACTGCGCTATGTAACTTTGCTGGACCGGCCCGGGAGCTGAGCGGAAGTACTTTGACTTGCTTTCTGGCACACCTACCGCAAAAACAAATGGACCCCTCTCACGCTCCCAGGTATGAGGCTAAGCTAGCGCAACATTGTCAGTACGATCATCATGGAAGAGGCACCGAAGAAACAGTGTTGTGGAGAAAAGGAGTCGAATATGCGTCGGTCAGCCGTCCATTGGGGAATTTATTGAACAAACCGTCACAGCGAATATGCAAATGTCCACCGGGTTCATTTTGCGAACCGACTTTATACTGATTTAAATCATAACATGCATGCGTCATCCGGCCCCAATCTCCCTCGGCGGCGCCGAGCTCTCGCTGTAATCATAAACACGCTCATTCTACCCTTTACCCATATTCAAATGAGCCGAACAACAAAGCACACGATGTAATTAGGCCATGTCATGACATTCTTCTCCCACATAGTCCCCCCTGAAATCACTTATCAGTGATTTAATAAAGAAATAATCTAAATTGAAAGAAAATCATCCCACATAGTTAATTAATACTCAACACTAAATTATTCTAATAATTCTACAATCTCAATCAACGGGAACATTTTTGAATAAATGAAAAGGAATATATATACGCACCCGAATCACATTCAATGATTAAATGAATTCAACAATAACACAAATTTTAACATTGCCATCACACTTGTCCACTGTTGGCAGTGCATAGGAGCGAAAAACCCACCGGCTGCTACTTTCGTAACTCATGTTCTTATTTTGGGAAAACTCACCTACGGCCCCACCCCACTTGGCGACCGACCACTTTACCAAAGGTCGCACTCCGAACAGTTGACTAACACAACTGGCAATGGACATATCAGTGATCAGTTTTGATTGTTACGTACAGTGTTCTGTATGTCTTTTATGTATGTATGTTGTACATGTCTTGTGGTATGTATTGTGTTGTGTTCTGTTTTGTGGTGTTGGTTTGTGTTGCTGTTTTGTCTCCCCCTCCTGTTTCAATTCTCTCACTTCACAGATGTGCACACCTGGTTTCAATTATCCAATCATTCAACCACACCTGATCCAGATCTTCAATCAGCCAGTCCCCTTTATATAGTCCCTTGTTTGTTTCCTGTGATGGGTGGTGTTGCGTTGTGAGCTGTGGCAGAGCTCCAGTTAGTTATTTTTGTCTCTTGTTAATTCTTTTGTTGGGTACACAGGGACTTCGAGGATAGGTAAGATACCCTGGGGTCTACATATTACATCCACGTAAGTTTACCTTTTGTTAGAAACCCTAGGTAAGAGTGAGCACCACCCGCTGTACTTTTTGGGTGCTCAGCACCTGTAAAAGGGGGGTGGGGTTATGTTCTTTTCATTTTCTTTGGTGCCACTGTAGTCCTCGTTGTTCCCTGTGTTACCATTTGTAAATAAATACTTTCTTTAATTGTTGATACGTTTCCTGGTTTTGTGTGACTACACCCTCACCTACCCAAACCTGTTGCCTTATGTTGCGCCTTCCCACTCCGAGCCGTTAGGGGGTGTAACATTGATAATACACATAGAATGAATACACCACCATCAAATCAATTAATCACAGTTTTGTACCAATTACAATACATAAAATTATGGATTATCACACAACAATAGTAAAAAATGCAATGTAATGCAGCTTCCCAGTCCCGTCCCATCTCCCGTACTCTGGTGTCGTCTGCTTCTGGCCGAACATCCGTCCGGCTGGGTCTGGAACGGCTAAGCTAACTCTGGGAGGAGAGGTCGCCAGTATGTCACTCCCAATCAAAGAGATCTTCAGCATCTCTTCTCCCTATCAGACTATACTTGGTTCCACACCCTCGAGGAAAGAATCTTGTGAACCGTCCGTTGGTAACCTTCATTCGTTGGCCCGCTCTCCCATGCGTTGGTCCTCAGACCTGGTCTCGCATGGTCATCTGCCTCCTGGTTTGTTCCATACTCCGTTTGAACATCACTTGCAGCAACCACCTTCTCAGAATGGGTATAATGCAACACACCAATAGGGAGACCATTCTCACTATCAACAATATTGCTATTCCCGCTTTAACTGTCATCGCTCCCCCTTCTCCCAAAATCCCAAACAGACCAGTCCACCACCGTTCACCTCCACCAGCATCACACGTCAGCTCCTCTCTCCGTTCTCTGAACTTCTTCACGGCCGTCGTAAACGTCCCACCAGCTGCAGTGTTCCCGGGTATAAATGTACAACATTTTCCCCAACCATCTACAACTGGCAAACACCACTCTTCCCTTCTAATATCCATTCTAAACCTTGTCTGTTCTACCAAGCCATCATACTCGTCTCATGTAGTTGTTCTCCAAAGCCTGCAAACCCTTCACTCGTGTAGTTAAGAATTCTCTGTTGGTTGTAGTATATGTAATTAATCCACTCCCCATTTTGTTAATTGTGATCCACGGCAAAATAGACTCAAATCCAGCTGCAATCTCACTGCGTGCTTTGAACTCAAAAGGAATCCCTCTTGGCTGCCCTATTGCATCCAAGTAAACGTGCTTATCCATGATGTAGTGTTATTGGGCATTTATATATGTATTAAACCTCGAATAAAGGGCACCACCTTCCTGTATTTTAACTTGTTTTAAGTTACAGTCCAGGGAGGACAACTGTTAAAACCTTGCGATCACGGTATGTTAAATTAATAATCAATTTGATAATCAGTCTCATATCTCGCTACTTTCGTGAAAGTTCTCGTTTGGTTGGACAGACATTACGCAAAGAAAGCATAGGACACAATCTGTGATTATAACAGATATATAGATATATGAGCTATTTATTAAAATGATATGACCAAAACATGAACCTTTAAAACAAACAGGAGATGCATTGAATATGGGTGATTATATAAAACACTTAGTGAATGGAAAATAAAATATGGGGAATGGAGAGATACTGGATGTATTCAAATAGTTGAGGTTGGCTGACTATTTGACGCTAAATACTGACATTTCGGATTAATTTATCATTCTGTGAAAGCCTCGAGACATCCATCAAACCCACTTTAAGGTGAAAACGGGTCGGTCTTACTGTGCTGAAGTTCTGCTTAGTCAGCTCGGAACACGGCAGCGGCCACGGGGGTCCGAGGGGATTTCTCTTCCGCTCTCTGGGCCTTCCTGGTTGTGGTGGCTGACTTTAGCGGACTTCTCAGTTGCTTCTTTTCACCGGGAAACGGGAACGATGGTGCCGAGGGCTGTGGTTAGATGATCAAATCCTCCGAGTGTCAGAGTTGGTCCGTTGCTTCTCTGATGAAGTGAACTTAAGTTCACAGAAGATTAATAAAAGGTTGCTTGGAGTTGGCTTCTTGGTAGGAAAAGGTGATGGTGGCGTGTAACGGCGGAGGTTAGAGCGTGCGACGTAAAAAGGACATGGATGACGATGGACGAACAAAAACACGAAAAACGTGCATCTTCAGACTTCATTCTGTTTCTTTCTTCGAGTCTTTCTTCCTTGGGTCCTTCTGCCATCTCCTTCCTCCCTTTTGTCGTATTCTGCACGGCTCATCCTCTCATCTTTCCGCTCTCTTCAAATCTCTCCAGATCTGAGAAACTGAACAACTGAAAATCACATCTAATCTGCTCCCTGAGCAACTGTGATCTCATCCATTCTCTGCTCTGCTCTCTGTGTCAAATCTCCTTCTCTCTCTTCTCTTCTCTTCCTTCTTTCTTCTGCGTTTGGATTCGCGGGGTCCGTGGTTTGACTCTCGGAGGCGGGGCATGACGTAAGCTTACACTACTCTTTCAGCCAATGATATGCCTGAACTGTGGTGAACGTCTGCCTGGGTGTCTGTGTAAGGCGATCAGCATTTATATGGGGATTTCTGGATGAGACAAAGAAACTCTTATTTCTCCATTACTCTGTCCTATAGAACATTTGTTTTGGTGATTTTGAAAACACCACAACTTGTTAAGATATGCAGATTAAAGATATAACATAGACTTGTGATATAAAGACACAACATAACACAACACGATAACGACGATTATGAGTCTCAAAATTCAGATGAATATATGTAAAGTCGTGACATGAATAGCGAACCACACAATGTTAATTTTCTGTGTTAACAATGGGGATACCAAACAAATACCAAATAGATACTGAAGGGACATTGTTAAAAGTTCAATTGTTGCATATATCTTGTCCGGTTGACTGGGTCTGTGGGGATTTAAATGTTCAACACTACAGACCACTAGGGGGCAATGTTGTTCCATCGGCGAGTTTGTCTTTTCCCAACAAGATTATTTCTCAGTCAATATTTAAGCCAGAATCGTACAAATTGTCTCTAGATGCGTCTTGTGATCTAGCTGGAAACCTGAAAGAACTTGTATAAGGTTATCAAACACAGTTAATACAGTTTTAAGATTTGACTAAAAGTAAGTATTAGTACAGTCTTCTCAGTTCGTGTGTAGCCATCTGGTCGGTTCTCTGGTGGAAAAGGATGTTAAAGTGTCAACTTCGATTTATGGTGAAGATAAGATAGTACGGTGTCCCACTTTTCCAAAAGAAAGATCCTTTGTTCATTTTAGTTTATCCCAATTTTATTGCAAGCGTCTGTTGGAGTTCCACTCCACGAAAAGCTTTCAAAGGGCCGAAGGTTGTTGTAAATTAGGCAGTTTCTGTCTCTTTTTCCCTTTGTGGAAAGAAAATGGAGATCTGTTTTTTATTCACATACGTAAACATCCCCCACAGGAATGTTGGTTTCGTCAAAGTTTGAAGAACTCTTAATCTACACGGCACTGTGACTGCTACAATGATGTAGTCACCACTAGATATCCAAAACTCGCATCTCGTTTACCTTGTCCTACACTAACACAACCGATGTCTTCCTCCTCACAAGTGCCCAAAGACCTATCCACCTGTTGGGTACCACATTTAACAAAACATCATCTCCACACATCCAGTAACTCTCAGCTACTGGGTGTGTCTGATCCCCAAAAAGATATAGCGTTAAAATTATCATTTCTATATTTTCACATTATTGGTCCAAATAAATAAATCCTAATAAATATTGGTTTCATATTTGCATGTGGAAACCAAGATAAAACCCATGTGACATTGCATTTAACGGTAGTACTAAATCCATCACTTGTAAAGCATACAAACTCACTATCATAATCTACTCTATAATCAGTCGGAGGCCCAACCTGTGATGTACTATGATTAAATTCAGCCCAAGAAGACTCCAATTTGTGGCCCTTCCTTATTTTGAAACCAATTATGTAATTTATTTGGCCCAAACATCAATCTGCACTTAATCCCACACCTAGGAAACAATAACCATTTATCCTCTTCCGATGTGAACCTACCTTCTCTGCATTCCCGTTGCCGGACCACTGCACAAGGTGTGTGGCTCTGGAACAACAACAGGCAATGCCCCTGGAGCGTCTGCGCATATGAGACACTCCGTCGCTGTCAGTTCTCTCGTAGTGTACCATGCCCATCTATACCACATATCCTGTGCTGCCTTAACCCATCTTCCACAGTTACACTGTTTTCCTGACTCTACCTGCGCATGTACACTCCGTCTGTTCTTGGATTAACATGATTATTCTGCCCTGTAGTGCTAATGGTATCAAGACCCCCTAGACTTTCACGAGAAATCTTTCTATTCTTACAACCATTGTGAACAACTACTTCTGACCCGAGGACAACATGATCTTACCAGATTGCCCCTTTGTCGTGGCGTCCATAGGCGGTGATTTGGTCGTCTCCTCCTCCGGACCCATGATCCACACTTCCTCACACTTTTCACACTTCCACCATCCTTTATTCCTACGTACTTAAATTCAAGCTTAACATCTGCCTTTTCACGACTAGCTCTAGTGTGTATTGCTGGCAAAGTTTGTGGCGTGGCATGGTCAGCAAGCTGGCACTTTGACGCTACTTTTGCTGCTTCATCAGCCGCGTTATTACCTTTACCGACCATTTCGTTACCTTTTACGATTATTTGACACTTTATCACTGGCAGCTTCGCGAGAAGCATCATGGCTGCCATCAGCTCCTTCATTTGGAACTCATGTCGCACTGGACTTCCGTCTGACCTCCTGAACCCTCTCTGCTTCAAAACTGCTTCAAACAAATAGCAAATATCATGAGCATATGCAGAATCTGTGTACACATTCGTAACCTTACCTTTCACCAGTCAACATGCTTCCGTTAATGCCTTCAGTTCAGCCAACTGTGCCGAACATGGCCGTTCACCCTTCTCAGCTTTCACCGTCACAAAGTTTTCCACCTTCCTGTTTCACAACTGGCAAAACTTCAGGATTACCCAAATGATCTCAACACATGATCCATATACAACATAAGTGACGTCAGCCTGCACAAGTGAAGTTGCTTCTAAGTCAGGTCTCAGTTTAATGTATCTCACAACTTCTGCCACACGCTCATGCGGTTCTCCTTCAAACTCACGTGGAATGACATCCGCAGGACCCGATGTAGTACACTTCTGTATTCTCACATCTGGATGTGTCAAAAGATGCACAACCTGCAAACATCCTGTCCGAGTCACAACATCCCTTCTCTGATTTATTAGTTCTGAAATCTTATGGTGTCTATTGGAGACATATAAGAACAATGGCTTCTAATAGTCTAGTGCTGCCCGTTTTGGATGACTTTTGCTAATTTTGTTTCAAACTTTCAAAGGCTAACTTAGCCTCGTTTGTCCTCTCCAGTTGTGCTTTCAACCTTTGAACTTTGGATTTCCCATGATTCCTTTCAGAGGAAGCAAATTTTATTGCATAATCCTACCAAAAGAAGATCATACTTGTTTTATTTTAATTTTATTTATTCATACATTTAGTTATTTATTTATTTATTTTGGACATGGCGCTTTTCTTACTCCCTCCAAGTGGGATGGAGAGATATAAGTAATTCCCTATGGGATAAATAGATACTCTAATTTAGGCTATCAATGCTAAAATTTAAATTAGAAACCTTGTTTTGTTTAAATTTTAGAAATTTGTTATAGTGGCACATTTAAATTTTAAATTTAGAAACTCTGTTTTGTTTTGTAATAGTGACACACCTGAGGGCGGTTTTTAAACCCTTGAGTACGTCTGATGTAAGTGTACTTCTTACCTCTATATGTCAATGCAAACAAATACTGGGATTCCTCTGCCTCAGGAACGCCATGGACCTGCCGGGTCACTTGCTCCGCCCTGCAGGGACTGGCCACGGTCCTGCCGAACACTTGGGTTTCTCGGTGCTCTTGGACAGCTGTAAACAAAGTGTCCCCTCTCGCCACAGGCGATGCACCTCTTCTTGACCTTTGACAGGGTCGACGATGGACTTGCCCCAGTGATGGCTGTTCAGCGGCCCCCGCTGTCATGGCCTCATTTTGTACTTCTTGCTTCACTTGCAGTTCTTCTAACTGCAACCGTGCAAGTTCCCTTTGCATATCCTTCTCCTGCTCCTTCCGTTTCAGTTCTTTTCTGTATTTGTTTACTGCATTCACCACGTGGTCTCGGAATTGCCCATGTGACATTGAATTCAACCCCACCACATCCTCCAGCCTCCCCTGAACTGGGGCAGGCAGAGCCTCTTTGATGGAAACTCTGAACAATGTCACCCAAGCTGGGCTCTTCTCGATTTCTCCCTCAGACTCTTGTCTCCATTTCTTCAATTGTTGTGCAACGTACACAACCGGACTCTCTGTTTGTTGACAGTGGCTCCCCCTTTAATGCTTCTAGGTCCACTCTTATAGGAAACTCAGCTCGTAACGCTCTCCAGAGTGCAGCTCGATATGCATTAAAGTCAGTTCCATCAGCTCGGTGGCTTAACATCCAGTCATTCTCACTGTCTCAAAATGCCCTCCATGGTAGAAGTTCCAAAACACAGTACCCACACTGCCTTAATGTGTCCCACAGTCAACAGTTTATGCACAGTCTCTTGTTCAAAAGCTCTTATCCATTTGCTTGCACCTAGGTGAACATCCGGCAATCGAGCAACCAGCCCCACTAGGTCGAGCGTCTGCCACGGCACATACTGTCCCTGCGTCATTTCTATCAAACTCGGTGCTGACGCTATTGGACTCTTATGTTCTTCAGAAGATGCCTTTTGAACTGGAGGTGCCAGTTCTGGTGATTTTTGATAATGTGGGAGCTGTCCCCTTGCCTGATCTGAATTACAGACGGCGTCTGGCTCAAGAGCTCCATGACTGCTTGATGTAGCTATTTGTGGTTATGGTCATGAGATATTTTGTGATTTTTTTTTTTTTTTTTTTTTTTTTTTTTTTTTTTTTTTTTTTTTTATTTATTTCAATTTACTGCCCCTGGCAGTGTTGGATATAGCTCTGCATTTTCAAAGAAATGTAAAACTGTTAATTCAAGCTCTCTCTTTTCCTGTCTCTTTTTGCTTTTGTCCTTTGGTTTGTAAGCTTTAATCCTTTGTTCCATAATCTTACAGGCAGCTTCATTGAAAGTGCCACCTTTTGGCCAGGGTGAGAAATTATTTTTTGTTCGTTTTTCCCATTTTTGAAATATCTTTTTAATATCTTTGGAATGTTCAGGATACTTGGCGCTGATTGTTATTGTTGGTGTTACATCCATTGTTCCACCTAGTTAGTTCCCTTCTTTTGACTTTTATTTACTTATTTATTTTTCCCTAATTTTATTTTATTGTTATTATTATTATCCCCCTTTTCTTTTTCCCCCCCTTTTTTTTTTTTTTTTTTTTTTAACAACAAGGTTGGTTTTTAAAATTAACTAATGTTTGCTAACCAATGCCAATTGATGTTAGCTTCCTAGCCGTTGCTAATGAATGCTAACTTATTGCTAATTAAGATTTAAACCAATATTTGCCTTATTGCTAATCAATACTAGCTTCCTTGTTGACCAATGCTAATTTATGCTACTCAATGCTAATTATCGCTAATCAATGCTAACCAATACTAATTATTGCTAATCAATACTAGCTGTATTACTAATGCTACCCAATGTTAATTTATTGCTAATCGAAAGCTCAGTTACTGCTTACTCTGTTTGAAGTGACTCAGGCTAAAGGCGTTGCCCCAACTTTTGCTCACATCCGGATGCTTCCGATCCAATCCATACACAATGTCTCTCCACCAATCCAGATGATACAATGCACGTCACAGCTACGTCAATTCTGACCAATGAAATCGGAACACACCTCTAAATCTACCTCCAATGAAACACGTGAATTCTAACCAATCAAATATGAACACACCACTTAGCCTGCCTCCCAGGCTCTTATTAACTCCTCCCAATCTGTAATGTTATGAACCAGACATAACAATTGAACCACAACCCAACTCAAAATGGCGTTTGTCACACTTTTGTAACAAGTTAAGAAAGAGGAAGAAATACAATCTTTCCAGCCGTGGACAGGGAGAAATACAAACCAAACAATACAGAAATAACAATTGCACTATTCTTCACCTCAAAATGGCGTTTGTTAAGAAAGAGAAAGAACTACAATTTAACACGCTGTGGACAGGGAGAAGTACAGACCAAAAGATACAGAAACAATACCTAAACGAAAACTCTCTTTATCAGGAATGTCAACATTCACGTCGGATGACGTGATGAATCAAATGGCCTAGGGACAGAACCTCTTTCCTAGGATTGCGAAACCAACATTTACTCGACTGATAACAACTCTGCAATTAGCACATTACCTAAAGAAACTAATAATTATTACAGTTCAACCATAAAGTGCCCTGGAAAACAACAAGGAAAGAAAATGTGATTACGCACGAACATTTGTGACAGCATAAGAATGTCAAGGACGAGCGGTGCGCCTCCACACAAGCAGCGTGAACGCGCAGCACCTCGCTCTCCTCCCTGACACCCAAACACCTTGCAATGCACAATATGAAAGAAATCAGCACACAGCATTTAAAAATCACAGCTCATCACTGTAACAACCCCTTATTTCAACAAACTATCAATGCAGCAACTATAACAATGAAGCAAATTATAACAAAGAAGCAAATCTGAGTGTCTCTGCACTCACTTAATTTTTTATTTAGCCTAAGATTATAAGTTGTGTTAACTCTATGTGTTAACTCAAAATGACTAAAATACTCAAAAGTCAAGGGATGAGATGAGTTAGAACCCTGATTTATCACACAAAATAAATTTTTTCTTTTCTTCTTCTTTTAGATTCACATAAAACAGCAGGATTTCACACACATTGACAGACAAAGACAGAGACCGGTCACACTCACAGCAAGTCAGTCGATCAAAGTTTTGTGTCAGTCACCGTTCAAATCTTCACAGTTTTAAATTATCAATTACTTTCATTTAGACTTTTAATTTTTCAGGAGATGTTGGTGTTGGCAATATATGAAATACAAAATGTGTTTTCTCCACAAGCCTTGTGATATGGTCTCTGACCAAAGCAACAGATGCTGACGTGTACTTTATCAGCTTCCCTATGACCTCTTATAATAATCTCCTGTGGCCAATTCATAAACGAATTTGAATTTTCTTCTCAAAAATGTCTTTATACTGAGGTCTCGGATAACTCCAAAGAGTTCTAAGCAGATATAAAATGATATAAACATATATTTAAAATGTGCCCCTTCTAGAACTGGATTTTTTCATTTCAGAGTTTTCTTGAAAGTCTTATTGATCCAACCGTCAAACTTTTATGTTCGCAAGTCAGTCAATTATCAGTATTCGTCTACTCCTTGACTAGTGAAAATGATTTCCACATATATTTAATGAGTCTAATGTACCCCATACTCCCGTCAGTATTCCTCCCCCCAATGCATTGAAGGATGGCTGATAGGCGCAAGAAACACCATGAGCGATTTCTTTAAAACCTGCTCGCTTCTTTAAAGCTTATCCATTAATCCAGTTTGAATTCATCCGATTCATTACCTGCCGGAGCGCAGCGACTAGCCCTTCCAATATTACCACAAAAATACAACAACACAATAGCCAGACCAACTGCTCACAGCTGTCTGCTTTACAACTCACATAAGCTGCTGTTTACCCAATTTTATCTCAGTTCAAACATTTAGCACCTCTTGGCCCAAAATTTCCAAAACAATTTCAACAACCCCCCTGCGCAGAGGTAAACAATGAAATGCTTACCGATGCAGAAGCCGTCCTCTCTCTACTGTGCTCTTTTGATTTGGGGAAGCGGGAAAAAGCCGTCAGCTGTGCTCCACCAACAGAAAACCGCTGCGTGATGGTAGGAAAAAAAATCCCACCGGCCGGCTTTCACAGCTGATGTCAGTTGTCGGGGCACAGAGGACACGCTCCGCCGGGATCCAGATGCAAAATCTCACGAATTCGGGGTCACCATTATGTTGTGGAGAAAAGGAGTCGAATACGCGTCGGTCAGCCGTCCATTGGGGAATTTATTGAACAAACCGTCACACCGAATATGCATACAGAATGTTCACAAAATGTCCACCGGGTTCATTTTGCGAACCGACTTTATACTGATTTAAATCATAACATGCATGCGTCATCCGGCCCCAATCTCCCTCGGCGGTGCCGAGCTCTCGCCGTAATCATAAACACGCTCATTCTACCCTTTACCCATATTCATATGAGCCGAACAACAAAGCACACGATGTAATTAGGCCATGTCATGACATTCTTCTCCCACAACAGAAGAAGACGTTGACTGATGAAGCAAGGAAGAGAAAGAGAGAGGCCGACAGTGTCGCAACCGTACATTACCTCCAAGCCTGTAGGGGGAGCTCCATAATGGGCTTTTTGAGAAGTTACATAGTATTGCTTTAAAGGCTCGATCAACCTTGATTGTCAAAATTGTTAACCCATTTCGTGTTCCCTGAAAATGATTAATTCTGAAATTTACATTATTTTTCAGATTTGGGTAACCTAACCTTTTGTTTTAACCTCTGACAGTTCACCACTTACCTTTTGTACAATTTCAAGCTATTCATTGGACTTGAACGACTTGCATTGCAATAAATAACTGGGAAAATTGGGGTGTTCTAAAACTTTTGACCGGTAGTGTATATGGGAAGTCTGCTTTTTAGCTATTCATTTGCAACAATAGATGTAAAATTGGTGGAAAAGTTAGATAGAACCTTGGTCTCAGAAGCTTGTGCTTCTTGTGGGTGTTTAGCGTAACGGTCCATCAGTCTTAGACATCAGCTTGCTGATATTTACTCTTGACCTCTTTTCTTGCATGGTATGTCCGTTTCAAAGGCCCCACCAGCAAATCTAGTGTGTATTTCATTGGAATTTGCTGTTGTGTGATGATAATTATCTTGCTGAATTCACTTCAGTTTATTTATATGATGGCAATTCACAGTGGAGAGGAAAGCAAAACTACTCAGGGAGGGCGGGCATCTGCCTTGACCGGTTGGGGGTTGAGAAGACAGGAAAAATTCAGATTTATTGTCATGCATACATGCATACACGCAAAATTTGTCCTCCGCTTTTAACCCATCCAGGTTGGCACCTGTTGACACACTCATGCACAGGGTCATACACTCAGACAGATGCCATACACTGGAGAGGTGGGCAGCAATTCACAGCATAGAGGTACGGTGCCTTGCTCAAGGGCACCTCGGCTGTGACGAGGTGGACTGACACCCCTCCAGCTGTCAGTTTCACCAACCTTGAGTTGCGAGAGTGGGAATTGAACCGCCAACCATTATTGGACGACCGACTCTAACCACTGAGCCACGATCGCCCAACAAGCAGGGACAACAAGCAACATGACACCAAGGCAGGGATAATGTCATATGTACATGGAGAGTAAAGAGAGCAGAGTGAGGAGATGTGCTCAGTGCAGCATCACCAGGTCACCTGAAAGATCCCTAACTCTATGAGCTATATCAAAAGGGAAAGTTTTAAGCCTAATCTTAAAAGTAAAGAGAGTGTCTGCTTCGGAAACTCAAAGAGGAAGCTGGTTCCACAACAGAGATGCCCAGTAACATAAGGCTCTGCTTCTTATTCAACTCGGTCTAGTTGAAAGTCTAGGATTTAAAAGTAAGTCGGCAGTCTGAGAGTGAAAAGCTCTGTTGGGAAAATAAACATTTGTTGTTACTGTTATTGTTCACGTTAGTTAGTTATTTATAGATCGTTTCTCAGTCTCTGCGATATGGACAAAATGTTATATCCCGATAACGATATATATCCCGATTATAGTATTTTTTTCTTAAAATTATATATATGTATATATGAAATAAATGGCAATTTCTCTTCTCTTTTCTCTTTTTATTTAAAAAACACATATTTTATATATAGAACACAATAAAAATAAATTAAAACACAAATATCCAAGGACAAATACCATTCAAAATATCTGGTAGTGCAATCAGTTGTGATTTTGCGACTGCTTGTCATGGGGGATTCGTTCAGGCTCGCTTGGTGTGTTTTTTCTTTGTGGTTTCGAGGTAGTTTGTCGCATCTTCACGCTGTCTTTGTACTGTTCTTCATGTTGTGTCTTTAACCCATTTAGGCCTAAAAAGCCTGGAAAAGAATGCCTGTAAAACCTATGGGCGATTTCAGAAAGACCCCCTAAAACCTGAACTTTTTCTGGAAATTCAGCAATTGTGTCAACGCCTACTAAATGATTGATTTCTCAGCCTCTGTAGCAGATAGAAACAAAATTCAAAAAGTATTTGAGAGCTTACACCTGTGGCTTTCTTTGGAAATTGAGTTTATTTACATACACCTTCACGAAAATGTAAAAAGTAAAGTGCAGGAACAGCGCTATTTTCAATTGGAAAACAGTAATAAAATAAAATTTAATTTTCTATTTAAATTATTTATTTATCTATTTATATATTTATTTTATCGCCAGTAATCTCTTCGTACTGGCAGCACAAGGAGTCCCACGCATTCCAATAAACGTTTTCATCTCCGGCACAGTTACGTGTGACCACCTTGCCATCTTTGCTCGAGCTGGAGTCTGAAGTACCTGGTCACTGTATCTATTCGTCTCGGAAACGAGATGCGCCCAAAGCTCCTAAGTAAAAATATGATTAAATGCCTGCAACGGTGTGGCATCTGCAGGTAAATCGACTTTCACCCCTGGTGTGTGGTTGAAATCTCTCCGTCGATTACGGTGGTAATTGTCAGTCTTCCACTCACATTCAAACCCTTCAAAATCATCCTCGTCGTTATCGTCATCTTCAAACATATGTGCTAGCCTTAAATCTCGATCAATTGGGTCAGCACGTTCATCAGCATCATCAAAGCCAAGAAACTCCTCACAATCGCTACCGTCTGAGAAAGACGTGTACGCTTTCCCGGTCTTAAAGGTAGAATAACGTAACAGCGCCCCCGGCTTTGAAGGTAGAAATGCGGCAATGCTTTCCCGGTCTAAATGGGTTAAGTGATAGAACAGATTAGACTTGTTTGAGTCGTTAGTAACGACTTGTTGGCGGCATGTTTTGCAAATTACCGTTGTCTGGTCGGTGTCTGACTTTTTAAATCCAAACCAAAACCACACTATGGAATTCCAGTTCCCTCTTTTCGGCACTAATTCCTCTCTGGGTTCTGTTTCCATTGTGTTTTCTATTGTACTCTCCACTAAACTCTCCGCTAAACTTTCCGCCAAGCTCTCTGCCTCTGCCATGTTGTTGTTTGTATCCATGCATGCTCCCCCATAGACATACATATATGTGATCCCCTAGCACTGCTGTAAATGAGTCTTTGTGGGTGACATAAAAATGCTACCGGTAGGACTGACTTCAAGTTGCAGTGATTGAAGTCGGCTTACACAACAAAAACAGCATCAGGGTGTGTGTTTTCATATTCACTCACCATGCTGTAGAGTGGGGTGTACGGTGGTGTGGTGGTTAGCAGTGTCACCTCACAGCAAGAGGGTTCCAGGTTTGAATCCCGGCCTTTCTGTTTGGAGTTTTCATATTCTCTGGCTTCCTCCCACCGCCCATATGAGGTTAATTGGGGACTCTTAAGTTGTCTTCAGGAATGAGTGTGAGTGTGCATGGTTGTGTGTCTCTGTGTGGCCCTCTGATAAACTGGCGACCTGTCCAGGGTGTACCCTGCCTCTCGCCCAATGACAGCTGGGACAGGCTCCAGCGACCCTAATTTCGATTAAGTGGGTACAGAAACTGGATGTTCAGACAGTGCCTCTTCCCTGTTGCCAGTGGGAGGGATTTAAACAACAGTCAGTAGGATGCTCTGAAGCTCCCTTGGTATATAAAATGGTCTGCATTTAATGCTCAAGTATTGGTGAACGCGGTTTAGCCACAATCTTGTTGTGTCAACACCACGACTTGATAAGGGCTGCAATGCCTCCTCCATGGGTTTTGCCGGACTCTTCCAAACTGCGGTCACACCGGTAGATGGCGTAGCCTGTCTGTGTTACGTGGCTACCCTGCAGGCAATTATCATCCATTGATCCAGTCCAGAGGCACTGCCCCCAATGTCCACGCGATGCTGCAGAGGCGTGTCAACCAAGACAGCCCTACAACATCCAGAGCCTTGAGGAACTCAGGACGGACCTCATCCACCCCCTGGGCCTTGCCACCGAGGAGCTTTTTAACCATCTTGGCAACCTCAGCCCCAGAAATGGGAGGCCCCACTTCCGAGCTCCCCAACTCTGCTTCCTCATCGGAAGACGTGTCGGTAGGATTGAGGAGGCCCTCAAAGTATTCCCCTCACCGACTCACGACGTCCCTAGTTGAAGTCAGCAGAGCCCCGCCCTCACCAGAAACTCCTCGAGGCTGTCCGGAAATCATTCTCCATGGCCTCCCCGAACTCCTCCCAAGCCTGAGTTTTTGCCTCAGCAACCGCCGAGGCTGCGTTCCGCTTGGCCTGTCGGTACCCATCAGCTGCTTCCAGAGTCCCACTGGCCAAAAAGGCCTGATAGGACTCCTTCTTCAGCTTGACGGCTTCCCTCACTACTGGTGTCCACCAGCCGGTTCGGGGGTTGCCGCCACGACAGGCACCGACCACCTTACGGCCACAGCTCCGGTCAGCCGCCTCAACAATGGAGGCACGGAACATGGACCATTCGGGCTCAATGTCCCCCACCTCCCCTGGGACATGGTTGAATCCAAGGGCGTAAAATTGCGTATGGACGCTATGGATGTGTCCATACATATATTTGGATACGTTTAAAATGTCCATACCAATTTTGAATGGGAAATTGCACAGCGTTCGGGAAACAAAGGGTTAATTTTCCCCTTCCGCAGTTCCTTCTCTCAAAGACGGCGTTTCATTGGTGGGGACAGCCTTGCTGTCTGTGATTGGCTCACCTTCTGTAGCGCTATGCCTGGCTTGTTGTTGCTAGGTTGGTTGCTAAGCGGTGATAGCGCGAAAACAGCTGACGAGGTGACCGGTCTTTTGTTCGCTGGCTCGGAGTCATCATGTCTGACTCGGGCAGGAAAACAAAACTGACGGACATAAGAGGTTATTTCACCAAGTCAACGGTAAATAGTCTTGTTAAAACCTGTTCAGTCCCGTCCCCACACAGTGAAATTTCGCTTCATACACCGGAGGCGGACGTCCGAGCTGCTTCCAATATCATCCAAGTTTTTGCTTAATTTTTTAATTACATTAAAAAAATCAGAGGGCTGTGAATCAGATGGGATTTGCCATTATTCATCCAGGAATTGGTTAAAATGCAGGAAATTGCATCTAAGAAATACAAAATTTTCTGGGGGAGGAACCCCCAGACCCCCCACACAAATGAGGTGTCCCTCAACTTTAGGTGATGGAGTGGCAAATTATGTCCCCACCAATGTCAACACCATTATTACGCCCTTGGTTGAAGCTCTGCCGGAGGTGGGAGTTGCAACTCCTCCTTACAGGGGATTCCGCCAGCCGTTCCCAACAGACCCTCACAATACGTTTGGGCCTGCCAGGTCTGACCGGCTTCCTCCCCACCAGCGGAGCCAGCTCACCACCAGGTGGTGATCAGTTGACAGCTCCGCCCCTCTCTTCACCCGAGTGTCCAGGACATACGGCCGCAAGTCCGACGATACAACCACAAGGTCGATCATCGAGCTGCGGCCTAGGGTGTCCTGGTACCAAGTGCACATATGGACACCCTTATGCCTGAACATGGTGTTCATTATGGACAGTCCATGACGAGCACAGAAGTCCAACAACAAAACACCACTCTGATTCAGATTGGGGGGGCCGTTCCTCCCAATCACGCCCCTCCAGGTCTCACTGTCATTGCCCACGTGAGCATTGAAGTCCCCCAGCAGGACGAGGGAGTCTCCCGGAGGAGCACTCTCCAGTGCCTCCTCCAGGGACTCCAAAAAGGGTGGGTACTCTGAACTGCCATTCGTGTGCATAAGCACAAACAACAGTCAGGACCCGTCCCCCCACCCTAAGGCGGAGGGAGGCTACCCTCTCGTCCACCGGGGTAAACCCCAATGTACAGGCGCACAGCCGGGGGGCAATAAGTATGCCCACACCTGCTCTTCGACTCTCACCACGGGCAACTCCAGAGTGGAAGAGAGTCCAACCCCTCTCGAGGAGGCTGGTTCCCAAGCCATGCGTCGAGGTGAGTCCGACTATATCTAGCCGGAACCGCTCAGCCTCGCGCACCAGCTCAGGCTCCTTCCCCAGCAGAGAGGTGACGTTCCACGTCCCAAGAGCCAGCTTCAGTAGCCGAGGATCAGACCGCCAAGGTCTCCGCCTTCGGCTGCCACCGAGCTCACAATGCACCCGACCCCCTTGGCCCCTCCCACGGGTGGTGAGCCTGTCAGAAGGGGGACCCGTGTCGTTTCTTCGGGCTGTGCCCGACCGAGCCCCACGGGCACAGACCCGGCCACCAGGCGCTCGCTGGCGGGCCCCACCCCTGGGCCTGGCTGCAGGGGGAGGCCCCGGTAACCCACGCCCGGGCGAAGGAACACGGTGTCCAATGGTTTTTTCCATCATAGAGGGTCTTGTGAGCTGTTCTTTGTCTGGTCCCTCATCTAGGATCTGTTTGCCATGGGTGACCCTAGCAGGGGCTTAAAGCCCCAGGCAACATAGCTCCCAGACTCATTGGGGCACGCAAACCCCCCCACCACGGTAAGGTGACAGCTCATGGGGGGGGTAAAAAAAACTCAACTGAACAATAATCATTCCATAATAACTGAAGATTTTATCTAGCATCTATCTATGCTAATGTCTGAAAGCTAAAATGTCACCAACAGTACAGTAAAACGTACTGAATATAAACTTCAGAAAGGCTGTTGACTTGCTGTATTATTTCACATATTTTATATGACAAAATCTGGGTGATCTCTGTGTTGGTGTTTTCAATTTTAATCTTTGATATTTTTTCCTCTTCTTTGTTTATGCAACTGAGAAAGTAAATTGAAGAAAGCCAGAAATTTCACGGTTTGTGCAACTATGTAGAATTTTTATTGGTTATCAAGCAAATATCTTAAGTACTGAGGCTGATCCGATTGTGAGTACTTGTCAATGATGACTTTCTATATTTCACTGACAAGTTTAACAATTGGGTTCTGTAAATAACCTCAGTAATTTGTTACACTGCACATAGCCTTTGGAATTCATCTGTGGAATTTCTCCTTTGTCCACTGATTGTACTGAATCTGCAGAATTCCAGACGGTACCCAGCACAAACATTTATACTGATGAATACAAGGTTTGTTTCAGTTTTATTTTTTCAATGTGACGTCATACAAAGCTGTGTAACTAATGAGCACTTGAAAATGACCTTTTTTCCCAGCAAGATAAAACAAACATACCACCTTTTACTGTCTTGCTCTTAATACTCTTTTGTTTGAGTTAACTTTCTGTCTTGTTGCTCATTCTTAGATTTTTCATGGTTTATTCCATTGTTGAACAGTGAGCTGTAATTTTCCCTGACATTTTCGAATCTTAATGCCCTGCCAGGTGGATTTCAACTCCCCCACATTTATATACACACACACACACACACACACAGAAGAGCAGACAAGTTTGTGTTCTTTGTATTTTCTTATGGGAAAATGGAGCACACAAATTGAGGCATAACCATTCCAGCATTTATTTTTATTCACATAATAAGATGATAACTTGCTCAAAAGGTAAAGAAAAAAAAAACATTGTTTATATCACAAAACTAGTTTGGAAACTTTTTATATGTAAGGCTCTTAATTTGTGAGCCACAACCAAAGACTTGTTTTAAAAACATTAATGCAAATAGAATTTTTAGGAAAGAGTAAGTTGTGTTCAGAAATAACCAGACTGGCTCGTAAGTGGCAATAGCTCGTTAGCTGGCAAAAGCTCTGATAAATGAAAGGGTTATGCTAAGAAAACTTGACCAGACTTGCACTTCGTGTCAGTCCAAGACAAATTATTGAAAACATTCTAGACTGTAAAAAGAATGCATCACAACAATTGCTACAGTTCTTGAATGAGTCAAGTGTGTCCCTGGCTTCATTTCTTTCAGTTTATGTTGGCACTACCCTCTTAAAGTTTCCCTCTCTTCCACCAGCAATGTAAATTATTTTTCTTCAAATTAATAATTTGTCCATATATACTTTCTTTTCACAAATGTTTGGTGCTTATTATTAGCATTCTAATTTGGGTGATTTATTTCAAATTGAAGGATATTTTATTACTTCCAAAAAGAAAGAAAAACCTTAATGTAACGGATTAGCATATAGCTAAAGACATGATTTGCCTAGCTTAACTTGTTGGCTACAAAAAAGAAAATGGCATGTTTTGACTGTTCAAAAGTCATGTAGAAAATTATATAAATGTAAAATGTGCAATCCCACGTTTTTAGAGTCGAAAACAACTATTTATTTAGATTCAGGAGGTTTTACACCTAGCTAAGCTTAAAGCTGGAACTGAGCTTTCTGCACGTGCTTGGATGCTAACCTGTTCTTTTGCAATTTAGAAATGTTACTGTCAACCAAAGCTCATTAAGTGTCACATTGTTTTTCTTTGTGTACTTTTGCTCAACCAGAAATATCGTTTATGATTTTAGAGAAGGTCACATGTTGGAGTTACCTCATAGGCCACAACAATGTGAATCCTAGCGTAAAGACTTGGGGCATACTGAAAAGTTAGCTGTGGCCTGAGAATGAAAAATCCCATACCAAACTAGTATCTAGAAACTAGAAAGAAAAATATACCTAAACCTTGTTGGGAAGTCTGGCATCTTCCCGCAAAATGACTAACAGCAGTTTTCAGAGTTAATTGAACAAGTTCTTTCTGTTTCTCCCTGTTCGTACGCTAATCTACACGGACTGCACCCTCACTCAAATTTCTATCACACAGACCTCTGGTTAACATTAGTTTCTTCTCAGTTTCAAAGCTATGCTCAACATGTCCTAAGTCTAGCTGAGTATGTAACACAAATACTGCTCTAAATTTTATTCCAGCCATCTTAGTGTTACAAATAAGGCAAAGCATGGATTTTTCTTAACTTTTAAACATCTTAAAATCATTGTCATATTACCCTCTTCCCTAATGACTCTACTCTTGTTCCTTATTTTTATTTTTTTCTCATCCCCAGGACGAGTCTCATTTTTCTCTTCTGGCTCAGAGAACCTCCACCGTGTGGAGAAGGTAACATGGGGGACACGCTACGCCATTACTGTGTCCTTCACTTGTGACCCTGCTCACGCCATCGCTGACCCCACCCTGCCCTAAGGCATCCAAGGATGATGGATGGCGGTGCTGCCCATCTGCTCGGACAAGCCCTGCAACAAAGAGGGGGAACAGGGATGAGAGGCGAGGGGAAAAAAATTTGTTTTTATATGGAGCTTTTACTTCGAACATTTGTATACTGTAGCTGCTAAGTCAGTATTTGTAACTTTTCTTCTTGTAACAGGAAAAAGCCACATGTTGAGTCGAGGAGTCTTCTGGTTGCAGACCCTTGTGTTTTTATCCAGTTTTCTACAGTTGTGTTGTTTTTGGTTGGAGTTTTCAACGTGATGCTCCATGTCCCTTTGTATTTTGGATTTAAAATAAGTGCAAAAAGTCTTTGCAGTCATACCCTAATTGAGCAACTTCTACATGTGGCAGCAAAGCGCAGTCAGGTGATCCCTGTTTATTTGAATATACAGAAAACTGTTCTGGGGCTGCTTTGTCACTCAGTAGGGGTCTGAATGCAAAGATTTTTTTTATACATTTCAACAAATTAAATAGATTAATCTATATACAAGGGAAACTGGGGCCCGATGTAAAAGCCACCACTTTACTCGCTGAAATATCAAGTGTTCCAGTTCCCTGCAGGTCATCGAGGGGACTCTTTGTGAAGATTCTGTTTCTCTGATGAAATAGATTTGAAGACGCTAATCTGGGATTGTCTATTTTCTGAGTTTCTGTGGATTTTTCCATTTGAAGGAGAACTGTCAATTCCTTGAAGAGGGAATGTAAATCTGGTGAATCGCAGACTGAAATAACTTTTCCAGACTAAATCCCCCACTCAGGGCTGTGACCTGTTACCAAGGAGGTATTTTTTTCTAAGAGGACTCTAGTTTCCCAAATGTTAAAGTTCTTTTTTGTTTCGCGCCTCTTGCTTTCGTGCAGTTGGGGAAAACGAAACTACGAAAACAATTTTGAAGAAACCACAAAGCTCAAGTGAACAATATCTATTATCGTATCCATATCTGTCATCATCTATGCTTTTTTTTAATTTCCCACAGCTTTTCTGAAGCATCCACCACCTCATTCTTATTTGTTCTTTAGAGACGTTTTCCTGCTGTTTGATGTAATTAATCATTTTCTTTAAATTTCACGTGTATTCCTTTACATTAAAATTAATTTTTTTGTGCCATACATTGATAGCGGTTTATTAGAGTAGGTGGGATTTATAGGTGAAATGATGACTCAAATACCATTATCAACTTAGGCTCCAGTAATCGAGTCCGAGGTTTCCATTCACTAGCTAAACAAATCTGAAGCGATAGTTTGGAAAAACAGCAAAAAAGAAATGCGATTCATACATTTTCCATTAAATGGTTTGAAGCAAATAAACTTGGATGTTAATGGGCTTAATCAATTTTGCTCCAAGAGAAAGGTACTTGGTAACAATCCGAACAACTTGACACGTATAATAAGCCCACTTCATCACAAAAACCTGGTTACAATTGATTACCTCGAATGGTTTTATTAATTAACATTATTAGTAACTATTAGTTGCATCAGGGGGTGACGAATGTTGCGCAGAAAAAAAAACAAAACCTGAAGTGGATGTCCACAAAAGGAAAATGGAGAGAGCTACGTCTCAGGAATGATTTAATCTTTAGTCATTTCCAGGATCGATAATCGTATCTGGAGATGTGCTGGTCAGTCAATTATTTATTGTTAACCAGCTCAGACTGGAAATAGCTGGTGAGTCCCATAATTTTATTCTTTGCCAGGTTTGCGTTCAAATTCTTTTTTTGCATAGTGTTCGAAGTGATTTCCACCGATTTCCATTCGCCTGTTCTCACATATTTTGAATGCAAATAAAAAACGGCAATGACAACCTGGTTAAGTATTCTTTTCATCATAGTGAAAAAGAGTTATTTGTACATTTTTGTTCACCTTTTTAATTCAAGTCCAGTATTCGCTTTTTTTTTTAGCTCTCCAACAACTCCTGAAAGACTTGACAACTGTAAATGTTCAAAAGCTAATGGCTTTTTATCTCAATTGGATTTATCTTAGCTGTTTAATATAAAAATATAGTCAAATTTTGCATGTGCAAATAAGGTTAATGAATGCAGTGGGACTAAATGCAATGCAACAAAACCATGTGCTGCAGCACCAAAACGAGCTCAAAGACGTCTTTCTATCTATCTCAAAGGAAAGCTGAAGGGAAACTGCAGTGTCGAGTTATAGTTCTGTTACCTCTGTCACAGTACTGAGTCCTTTAATCTAATGTTCTGGATTACAAAACTTGAGCAAGCTTTAAACTTTGCCTACTATAACAAGTTTCCAAAAATGTAAATGTGTTGTTGCTGCCACTTAACAGTCGGTAATAAAACATCTGTGTGCAACATAATTGCTCACCTCACTTGAAGTCTATATGAGATGGATGTGAAGACCACATAAGGTGGTGTTTTCAAATCTACTTCACACACACACACAGACAACTGCTGCACCTACAGCAAAATATTGCTGCTCTCAGCTCCTTGGGGATTTACTGCTTTCATCAGTTATGTGAGAATTGTAGCGGTATGCCAGTTTCTGTGCATAGGGCTGTGCTGGATAAGTCATTGTGGAAAAATGCACCACACATGTACAGGTTTCAATGTCAGGGTGTCAGAAAGGTTTAGGTGATGTTCATGGGTAGTTTTCAAAGAAGCATTTCCTCTCCTTGAGCCCTGATAGAAAAAGTTACGCTGCTCAAAAGAAGCACACCACCATATTGTGAGTTATGATTCACGAGGTTCTCTGAAGGGTCAATCCACAAACAATGTTGCCTTACCCTGTTTTTTACCACCACTATAATGCTGTCAAGATAACTAAATGATTCTGCTTCTTTCGACTTTTCGAGCAATCTGGAAAATTGTGAAACTTAGGCAAAGACTTAATAGTTTAAAACCAAGCTCTGGCAGGCTAAGATTTATTCCAAGAGCAACAAGCAACCGTCCATGACTAATTTGTCAGTTAATTTTACACCTGTCAAGAAATCGTTTTCACTTGGCATGTGTGTTAACACCGAATAGTGGCACCTTCTGCTGAAATGTTGTGGAATTGAGGAAACCATGCCATAAAAAAAATGTGCTCGTTACCAGTAATGTCAGTTCCGTATCATACATGCTGTGCCCTCAAAAGGGAATTATTTATGAACATCGTATCACCTTGAGAGCTGCATATTTTAAAAACCCTACTTCAAGGATTGGCAACTGCTCAGTTGTTTCTTATAAACCACAGTGTGTATGCTGTTCATTTCCCTATTTCAATCATCCAACTTGAAGAATGGATCTAATTGGAAGCAACTAAGGCTTTCTTATCGTGAGAATTCAACCATTCCATTCATCAGCAACTTTCCAGTGGTGCTTCTTCTGCTTTATTAACCCTCGTTGCATTTTGTTCAGATAAAGATATAAGCAAGAGGACCCACTTTAGACTGGTGGAAAGGCACTTGGAGTGCGCTCTTCGACGTCATCACATGCAGATTGCATTAGTGAAGCAGAAGACGGAGGAACAAAGCACTTCACAATCCACGCGTTCATTACACACGGATGGGCCAGCCAGGTACTGCTAGTGTGGCTGAGGAGAAGCAGGGTGAGCCACAGATCACTGTTAACATCTGGCCCTGTCGAAGCAGAGATCTGTGTGTGTTAAATGCAGTGGTGGACAGTAACAGAGTACATTTACTTGAGTACTGTACTTTAGTACATTTTTTTGTACTATTATATGTACTTTATTTGTTTTTTTGGAAACTTATGACTTTCACTCCACTACATTTCAAAGACAAATATTGTACCAGTGGTGTAAAAAGATCTGGTTTAAGAGAGTTACATTGTTCTGTAAAAGCACTCAGAAAACAATACAGCAATGTACTGATATTAGAAAATGTACTTTGTACTTTTGAATACTTAAGTATTTTTAAAAGTAAGTACTTCAGTACTTTAACTTGAGTAAAATTTTGACCGAGCAACTTTTACTTTTATTTTGTTAAGATTTGACCAAAGTCAATACTTTGACTCAAGTACTGGAGTTGAGTACTTTGTCCACCACTGGTAAAATGCATTATGACCCTCAGCTAACACAATTCCTATGTCTCTCATTAAACCGTAATTATTCTTGCTTGCAAACTCTTCGGTATCCATTTTGGTTTTCAAGCACATCCACGGTTATTGCTCTTATATAGTTGGCGCTTGAATCTTCGAAGTCCCCATGAATGTGGCCATTATAATGCTTATCAGCATCTACAATGGCTAATGGAAGTTTGACTTAGCTGAAACTCTTGGGGTCATCTGTCAATATAAACAGTTAAAACATGGCCTTAAACCCATTACCTGTTTTTTCTACTGTCTTTTTTAAACTCCATTCATAAATCCAGACACCTGCTCATATTTAGATGTAAAAATTCATATTTAAAAATGTATGGATCTAACTGTAAAGACAAAGAGATCTTGATTTGACAGACAGATTTCAAATACCTTTCATAACAGATGATACTTTGGCAGCATGGTCTGTCTTTTAAAGGTCACTTCATGAAGGGAAATTTCCTAGCATGTGAAATGTGGCCAAACGTCAACTGGTTTAATTGAAAAGTGTTTTTCTATGTGGTGTTACACGTCTCACCATTAGAGTGACACCATTTTTGCACATCAAAGTCAGTAAGACACAGTCATTATGATGACTTTAGCTTTTGAATGGTTGTTAAATATCCTGAAAAATCTCCTTAGACCTTGATTTATAGTTATAAAGACTATCTGGACACTGATACAAGTTATGATATTCCAGGTCTTTACTTAAAAGTATTCAATATACATGCATACAATGAAAATAGGTGAAAAGTGAAAGTGAAGACTTTTCTGTCCAAATTTGAGGAAGACTTGAGGAGGATGGGGTTCAAAACAATTGGACGATTGATTCAACTGCTCTTTTTTTCGGACATGTTACAGTGTGTGGTTAAAAGGTCTGGAAATATTCCAAGTATGTAATTTGCATTTGGACGCTCTTGAGCTAAGGACCTCTCAGTACCAGTGTAACAGGCCATCTTTATATGGCAAAAACAAAGCAACTCCATCAGGAATATAGCGGGAACATTAGGCATGCACTTTAATTGAAAACAAGAGTGGTAGATGATTGGGTAGATGATTGCAGGATCCTTTCCATGATGAAGGAAAATCATATCACATCATCTAGCTCAGTGAAGAACACTCCAAAAGATAGGCATGTCATTATCAAAGTCTGCCATAAAGAGAGGCAGATACCGGAGGTTCATGAACTCTTTCATTAGCGTCAAGAATACATTAGACTTCGCCAGAAAATATCATAAAAATCCAAACTTGGTAAAATTTCTGTGCAGAGTTGCAATATGATTGACTCCTTGTGTAAAACAGTTTCAGGTTATATTTCATCATGCAGCGACAGACCGTGTTGAGTTAAAATGTTTTTCCGATGGTATTCCATGTGTTTATACCGATAATTGTGCCAAGATGAATTGTCATGCAGTGATGCCTGAAAGCTTGAAGGTCACGGCCATCCAACTGTGGTTTATCCTCACACTCTCTGAATCGTTTCACAATATTATATGTAGCGAAACCTTGGAATGAAAACTACTGAAAGTGTTGAACAATGGTCTCTTTATTTAACTTAAAGTCATTCAATTCAATTAATTTTTATTTATATAGCGCCAAATACAACAAATGTCATCTCAAGGCACTTAAATAATAAAGTCCAATTCAAGCCAATTGGAATTCAATTCATTGTAATCATAATTATTTATAAAAAAAAAACATGAGGACATTGAGTCCTCATGTCACTGAAAACTGTATCAAAACATATAGCAGAACAATCATTTAACCAACTTGTTTCTACAGCACACATTATTATAACATGAATGAATAAAAAGTCATCAAGTCACATAATGCGAAAATTGATTCTGCAAGTTACAAACAAACAAATATACCCCTCCAAGGAATGCAAACACAAGGCACGACGGTCCCTTTTTCAGTCACCAAAATGTAAAACGGGTACAAAACAAAGCTTGAGATTGCGACCACAAGTGCCACAAACAGTCTAATACGTACAAACGAAGGAGCATTCCCACGCTGGCTGCTTTGACAACCGTGTAACCAACGGAGCTACCAGTAGGACAAACTTAAATAGTATAGGCACATAGAATTCCCGGGTTATTTCACATATACAGTTCTTATTTAAAAACAAAATAAATTGGACATATTTTGCCCATAACCCAACTCAAATTATTATTATCATTTAAAAAAAAATCTAAACGCCACTACAAAATGTCAATATGGTCCTTTACATTATACTGTGTAGATTATGAAAGACTTAGGTGCAATGTGGTACAGCAAATGTATTTTTGTGCAAAGAGGTGCGCAACAACCCATCCTTACTTGGAAAGACTAAACCTTTTATCATTTTATACCCAATCCTGACACTCTCATCTTCACCAATCTTCCAGAATGCCTTTACTTGTGTATTCTATCAACTTTTCTGACTCTATTGATTTTTAGAACTTGACGGAAATGTCAGGGTATGTTGCTGCCGTTAAACCCTAAATATGTTTACATTATCTAAGTTTTAATCAAGTTGGTCACTGAGGACACTGAAAATCCCTTAATCTATATAAACAAATGAACACATTACAGATTTAAGTTCTGATTGGTTAAGGAGATCTTCCTCCCATTTCTGGATCTGTGTATTATTCAAAATCTAATTGTTTACTACCCGCAGTATGTCATACAATATGTCAGATGCAGGGAAGCATTTAGCAGTTAAAGACCCAGATATTTTGTTCAGAGGGTGGTGTGAACCAAAGATCAAGCTCAAGCGATTACCTAAATGATTTCTGAGTTTGCTCTGTTTCTGGAAGGTGTATCATGTCAATGTATCAACTTAAAAACTGTTAGGGAAAGAAGTCTTGTTAATGCAGATTTTACTAGATGATGCATGTGATTTCTGAGTATTTAAGGAGTGCCATTTATTTTAAGAGAAAGGTTTACTCTGGGATTTGCAGGCTATAGGACAAGATCAATTTAAAGCCATTATGAGTATTCTTTAGTCTACTTTCTCTGGGATTAAAGTACAGAAAATCAAAATGAAGATTTTTGAGGCTCCGGAAAGGAATGACCAATTCTTTATTAAATTTTGTATCAATCCTGAATGCATGTGCTGCAGTTGAAGCAAAGAAAAGGAATGGAGGCCATTTTTCCCACCTAAACTCTGACAATCTGTTGCAACTGTTCGGGGAGCGGGACCTTAGGCACTGAAAGAGTAATTAAGTGGTCGGTCGCCAAGTGGGGATGGGGCCATAGGAGAATTTTCCTGTGAATAAGAACATGAGTTACAGAAGTAGCAGCCAGCGGGTTTTTCGCTCCTATGCGCTGCGAACAGTGGACGATCCTGATGGTAATGTTAAAGGTATTTTTTGGTTCAGGGTTTACGTTCCTACGTTTTAATTGATTATTTTAGTTTTCTTTAATAATTTTGTGTTAATTATGGGTGGTGATAGGTTAGGTTTTTAGGTTAGATTATTTCTTTATTAAATCACTGATAAGTGATTTCAGGGGGGATTATGTAGGGAGTAGCAGGGCCTTGACACTGCTCGAACCACATATTGTTTAGGTCCAGAATGAACTCTGTCTACACAATGACGAAGATGTAGTAGCATTCTCAGACAGCAGGCACCAGATAGAGATTAGGATTGGGCCACATACACACAGAATGATATCAAGAGGTATAAGAAGATCTCACAAACTTAGGTCATTGGGAATTTCCGTGCATGCTGAAATGTACATGTCTCGGTGACGGTCTGTTCAATAAATTCCCCATAAGACGCTACAAAGGTGAGTCCGACTCCTTTTTCTCCACAACATCCTCAGTAAAATAAAGTTAACAGTTTGAATGCAAAAAAGAGTGCCATAATAGGCCTATAGTAAAACCAAAAAGGAGATGGGCTGCTAAAAAAAAGACATGTGTCAGTATCCTGTGTAGCAAAAAACAGCCATAGACAAAAATTACATGCTTGGCACACGATGAAATCCATCAAGGAAATTTATATTACATGAGGTTTTGAGCAAAATAAACCATGCAGCTATTACTAATTGTAGCTTAGATTTTAGCTATACTCATTGTTTCATTCCTTCCATCATTTTCCATTCCTGTGTTATCCTGTTCAGAGTTGCGAACATATCCCAGTTGCTGTTGCATGAAAGGACGGGTGCAATCTGGACACGTCGCTAGCAGAGTCGTGGTGTCTTGGCTGCTCTGCTCTGCTGAAAGTGAGATGTCCGAGGACAATGTTCATTATGTCATACCATAAGCATGTAATTATTTGGATGCCATTCTGGGAGTTATGAAGTCTGGTGGCTTTGTACTGGCTTCTTGGTTTTTATTATGCACATTACCTTTTTTAAAGGGACACTATGTAATAAATTAAGTCATTTATTAGCTCAAATCAACATAATCATTCATAAGTTAGTCCTCATTGGTGTAAAATGATCTCTGTCAAAAATCTCACTTATCCTCCTGAGTGAAGAATAACTTGTCTGTATCTACATAGAGCAGGTAAGCTCTATGGAGGCTGCCATGTCCTTCCGGTCTATGAAAAATGACGAAGTGCCGAGAGGGACATAAAGCACTTCGAATCGCGATTTCCCCACCAGGCCTACAAGCAGAAATGACGTCATTGTGACGTCATTTCCGCCAAATGGCTTATTACAGCCGCTAATGCTAAATAGATTTTATTCCTTGGCACATATGTCTTTGTGTTCATTAGCTTTCTTTTTGTAAGTGCATCATCTTCTTCTTTTTATTATTATTCCTATGCTCCCCCTGGATATCTTCTTTTTGGCGTTATGCTCACATTTGTAAACTGTTATTTTGTTGATTTACTAATAAAGTTTAAAAAAAAAAAATGCTAAATAGATTTTATCTCGTAAATTATCCCACTAATAATGCACTGATTGTTACCAAACTTCTGCCGTAGTACACATAGGCTCTTAACTCACAAAACGAGGCATTAGAAAGTTTGTAAGTTTACCGGGAGTTTATTTACCGCTGCTAATGCTCCTATTGCTAACGTAGGCTAATGCTAAGGCTGCGTCGACGTCACTTCCGGTAACTCCCGGAATAGGACTAATTGCATTGCTTGCACACCAAAGGAGATGTTATGTTATCTGACATGTTATCTGTCATCTGTATTCATAGTGTTGTTGTATGTGTGTTATATAATCCTTTGTACTGTGTGTCTTGATTTCTTTTTGTTTGTATGGACCTTGAGTCTGAAGCTATAGCTTCTTGAATCTTGACACATTCCGCTTGCCGTAGTTCAAGAAGTTGCAGCGCACATTTGAAAACGTGAGGCGCTAGAGAGCAAATTCATTCAACTTTGCAAAATAAAATTGCACCACTAGATGGGGGAAGAAATTACATAGTGTCCCTTTAAGGCAGATGCCTTTTATTTGTTTTGGTTTGATATTGTCCTCTACCCAGATACTGAGCAGAACCCTAGTTTCCTCCGACAACCAGAACATCATGTGTTTTGCTGCAGTGTTTTTCAGACTGTATTGTAACCGTGAGAAAAAGGAGTTCAGCTGCTGAGCCTTTTCTAAAGCAGCAACAACAACCCTATCTTTTACCGTGACACTGTCTCATGCCAGCGATCGGCCTGTCTAACTCAAGTGTCACAGAGCCCCAATTAAGCCCACAGTTAAGCCCCAAAAGTAGCAATGAAGATGCCACTGACCCTGTAATGCACTTGCTCACCTGCTTTTGAGGTGATTATGTAATTGTCGCTACTATGTCCTTCGTGTTTAAGGGTCCAATGTGTAAGATGCAGTGACATCTAGTGGCCAAAATTTCAAATTGCATTCAGCTGAAATGTACATCACCCTCCAAAGTAGTCTCCAAGTAGGGAGTCCCATAGCATCTTTGGTTTGAAACTGCTCATCTGAGGTCATGACAACAATGATTCCTATTTTAATATCATGTTATCCAAATGAAAACGTTATGAATACTGTATTTTCTGCCAATAAGATAGTCCTTTATTAGTCCCACCGTGGTGAAATTCACAATCTTACAACAGCAAGGATGGTAAGAAAGTTGGCATAAACATAATTTTATGTTTGTGAATTTGCAGATATTGTGCTGTATTGGTTATAGAGAAATAAAAAATAAGATACCACATTCAATATGGAACGAATCACATTCGGTCACCCAAAGTTTTGCACACTGATCTGACTTGCAAGGTTATTTGTCTCGTCTAATTTGTCTCTCGCTCACTGGCAGCTGGGACAGGCTCCAGCTCCCATGTCCCTGAACAAGATAAAGGCGGTATGGAATATGAATGAATGGTTGGAAGCCAGGAACAAGGAGCAAAACCAGCATGGACAGGAGCCGAATTACAGCATGTGTCATGAGTATTCCACCCAATCCTCAGTCAACACCTGTAACACTTATCCAGAGGATACCATCTTATCTTTATATTTCTCAGTGAATGTTTTTTATTGCCCTTCCTTTTGCCATTTTCTCCATATAATACTTGTAGGGAAGACTAAAGATTGTCTTAACAGTAAGCATGGTTTTTCATAATAGGTACAGTGACCTTAATTCCTGTTGCAGTCTGTATATCATTCAGTTCGGGGAACATTCTGTGGCCTTGTGCATTCCAGGTGAGCACATGACAGCAGGCACTAATCATTGAGAGTAAACAGTTAACAGTGTTCCCTCATAACCCCGTCTTATCTGACCATTTTTTGAGAACCTTTGAGTTTACATTGCTTGACTATACAGTTTCTGAGAAGAAATATACATATAGAAGGTGTCTATCAGAGGATGCTGTAACCAGATTTAAAGAATTAATTCCATCATCCTTTTCTTCACTGCCATGTGCAGATATGACAGACGACGACTACCTAAATTTTACTCCAGCAACACTTGACTCCTTGTTGACAGCACTATAGTTTCAATGCGTACAACACTGGACAATGTTGCCCCCCTGAAAAGGAAGGTAATCAGTCAGAAGAGGTTGGCTGCTTGGTATAATTCACAGCTGCGTGCTTTAAAGCAGACTGCAAGAAAGCTGGAGAGACAGTAGCGTTCCTCTAATTTAGAAGAGTCTCAATTAGTCTGGAAAGATAGTTTAATAACGTATAAGAAAGCCCTTCGTAAAGCTAGAACTGCTTATTATTCATCATTGATAGAAGAGAATAAGAACAATCTCAGGTTTCTTTTCAGCACTGTAGCCAGTCTGACAAAGAGTCCGAGCTCTGTTGAGCCAGGTATTCCTTTAACTGTCAGCAGTGATGATTTCATGAGCTTCTTTATCAACAAAATTGTTTCTATTCGAGAGAAGATTGATGAAGTCCTTCCCACTATTATCAGTGATGTATCATCAAGTACAGCAGCTTTAGAACCTGATTTGTATTTAGACGGCTTCTGTAAGGTAAGGTGACTTTATTTATACCCGAAGGTAGATTTGTCCTCTGCTTTTAACCCATCCAGGTTGGCACCTGCTGACACGCACATGCACAGGGTCACACACTCAGAAACAGATGCCAACCTGGAGCGGTGGGCAGCCATGAAGCGCCCGGGGAGCATGGGGGTACGGTGCCTTGCTCAAGGGCACCTCAGCCGTGACAAGGAGGTGGACTGACACCCCTCCAGCTATCAGTTCCACCAATCTTTTTTGAGTGGCAAGACCTGTCATCCAATAACCGCCAACCTTCCGGTTATTGGATGACCGACTCTAACCACTGAGCCACGGTCGCCCCAGTCCAGTTGATCTCTCTGAACTATTGACAGCAATAGTCTCTTCTAAACCATCAACTTGTATTTTAGACCCAATCCCAACCAGACTGTTCAAGGAGGTTTTCCCCTTAATTGACACTTCCATATTGGATTTGATCAATCTGTCTTTGTTGACAGGATATGTACCTCAGCTTTTTAAGGTTGCTGTAATTAAACCTTTACTTAAAAAACATTTACTTACTCTTGATTCAGAAGTGTTAGCTAATTATAGACCTATATCCTGTCTAAAGTTCTTGAAAAAATAGTTGCAGCTCAGGCTTTGTGACAATTTACACGGAAATAATCTGTTTGAAGAGTTTCAGTCAGGATTCAGAGTGCATCATAGCACAGAAACAGCACTGGTGAAAGTTACCAATGATCTCTTCTTAGCCTCTGATAGCAGACTTGTGTCTGTGCTTGTCCTGTTGGATCTCAGTGCTGCATTTGATATGGTCGATCACAGTATCTTATTAAAGAGACTTGAACATGTTATTGGGATTAAAATAACTGCATTAGGCTGGTTTAAGTCATATTTATCTGATCAATTCCAGTTTGTTCTTGTAAATGAAGAATCTTCCTCACACACCAGAGTAAGTCATGGAGTTCCTCAGGGTTCTGTGCTTGGACCGATTCTTTTCACTTTATACATGCTTCCATTAGGTAACATTATTAGACAGCATGGCATAAATTTCCATTGCTATGCTGATGATACTCAGCTGTACTTATCTATAAAACCAGATGAACCCAATAGGTTGGTCAGGCTACAAGCATGTCTTAAAGACATAAAGACCTGGATGACTCAGAACTGTCTGCTTCTAAATTCAGACAAAACGGAAGTTGTTATCTTTGGACCTGAGCGCTCTAGGGAGAAATTGTCTAGCCACATAGTTACTTTAGATGGTATTTCCTTGGCTTCTAGTTCTACAATGAGGAACCTTGGAGTTATTTTTTACCAGAATTTATCATTTGACTCGCATATAAAACAGGTTTCTAGGACTGCTTTCTTTCATCTTCGTCCATCCATCCATCCATCCATTATCTATACCGCTGAATCCGTCGATCGGGTCACGGGTGGGCTGGAGCCTATCCCAGCAGTCAATGGGCGAGAGGCGGGGTACACCCTGGACAGGCCGCCAGTCCATCGCAGGGCCACATAGAGACAAACGAGACAAACAACCATGCACGCTCACACTCACTCCTAAGGACAATTTAGAGATGCCAATCAACCTAACATGCATGATTTTTTGGACAGTGGGAGGAAGCCGGAGTACCCGGAGAGAACCCATGCATACACGGGGAGAACATGCAAACTCCACACAGAAAGGCCCAACCTGGAACCTTCTTGCTGTGAGGCAACAGTGCTAACCACCACACCACCGTGCAGCCCTATCTTCATCTTCGTAATATTGTTAAAATCAGGAACATCTTGTCTCAGAGTGATGCAGAAAAACTAGTCCATGCATTTGTTACTTCAAGATTGGATTACTGTAATTCTTTATTATTGGGCTGTCCCACATATTCTCTGAAAAGCCTTCAGTTGATCCAAAATGCTGCAGCCAGAGTTTTGATGAGAACTGACAGGAGAGATCATATTTCTCCAGTTTTAGCTTCTCTTCATTGGCTCCCTGTTAAATTCAGAATATAATTTAAGATTCTTCTCCTCACATATAAAGCTCTTAATGACCGAGCTCCATCATACCTTAAAGATCTCATTGTAAGATATTTTTCTAACAGAGCACTTCGCTCCCATACTGCAGGTTTACTTGAGGTTCCCAGTTTCTAAAAGTAGAATGGGAGGCAGAGCCTTCAATTATCAGGCCCTCTCTTGTGGAATAAGCTGCCAGTAAATGTCCGGGAAGCAGACACCCTTTCCACTTTTAAGACTAGGCTTAAAACTTTCCTTTTTGATTAAACTTATAGTTGGGGATGGCTCAGGTGATCCTAAAACATCCCATAGTTAAGCTGCTATAGGCCTAGACTGCTGGGGGAGCTCATCTGTCACACCTTTCCTCACTTTACTCTTTTTCCCCTGTTTAATTTCTCAAATGATATTATGTACATGTGACATTATTGTGGTCATTAACTCATGTTTCCCAGTTCCAACAGATATCCTTTGAATGGTGTTACAGTGGTTTTTTCCCCACTCTTTTCTGTCTTCTCAAACCCCAGCTGGTCGAGGCGGATGGCCACCCTTCCTGAGTCTGGTTCTGCCAGAGGTTTCTTCCTGTTAAAAGGGAGTCGTTCCTTTCCACAGTCGCCTCAGGCACGCGCAGGACGGGAGATTGGACTGAAGACAAGTTTCGGTGCAATCTGTTGGTTTCCTTAGCTAGGAAATTGTTTTTGAATTGGCACTACAGTGCACAGTGAAAATGAGTACACCCCTGTTGAAAAGTTACATTTTGAACAATATTTTAATACACACACAAGTTATTCCCAAAACGTGCATAGAGTAAGTTTAATACAACATCTGTTGAGCTTACAACAGAAAAGAAAGGTCAATAATATAACTTAAATGACCTATTTGTCCTATTTGGTGTCATCAGATCACAGGACATGGTTCCAGCAATCCATATCCTTAGTTTGTTTGTCTCTGATGAGACAATGATAAACAAATTTGCTTTCGATGGTGTCAAGCATGTGTGGTGGTAAAAAGTGATTTGTACAAAGAAAAGTGCCCCATGCTTAAAGTCAAGCATAGTAGTGGGAGTGACATGGTTTGGGGCTGTATGGATGCCATCAACAGTAGGAAGCTGAATTTCACCAAAAGAAACATGCTTGTCAACATGTACTGTGACTACTGAAGCAGATCATGATACTCTCCATAGGATTTCAGTCAAATCTCACACACGTCTCTTTTAGCCTGGTGCAGACTCAAAATGTAAAATTTCAATGTAAGGCAAGGATGAAACGCACAACGATGACCTCCCTTTTAATGCCTTTTCATTTCATGACATTTCGGGCCAACACGGCCCATTCTCAGGGAGTTTAACATAGGGGTGTACTCACTTTTGCACCAGCATAATTTCACAAAAATGGACAAATAGGTCATTTAAGTTATATTATTGACCTTTCTTTTCTGTTGTAAGCTCAACAGATGTTGTGTTAAACTTACTCTATGCACGTTTTGGGAATAACTTGTGTGTGTATTAAAATATTGTTCAAAATGTTACTTTTCAACAGGGGTGTACTCATTTTCACTGTGCACTGTATATGAATGAATTGGATTATTTTGTAAATAATTATGATTACAATTAATTGAATTCCAATTGGCTTGAATTGGACTTTATTATTTAAGTGACTTGAGATGACATTTGTTGTATTTGGCGCTATATAAATAAAAATTAATTGAATTGAATTGAATTAAAATAAACCACGTTAGTGGAACGGAATTCTCTCTTAGATTAGCAAGAACTATCGAAAAAAGCCAGGCTTTCCGCTAATCCAGCTTCATGGAACACCCCTCAGGAAAGAAAAGTGTCAGGACGGATAACTCCAATAAATATGCCTGAAAGTTGAAAAAGTAGAACAAAAGAAATGGAAAACAAATGGGCAGAAACAGGAGTCAGTGTTTGTGACTGAACTGTTAGAAACCACCTGAAGGAAATTAGGGTTTTCCATCCAGAAAATCCAAATGTAAACCATCACTAACACCTAAACAGAAGAAAACAAAGTTTCAGTGGGCTGAGGAGAAGCTGTCATGGACTGTGGATGTGTGGACTGTCCAATGACTCCATGAAGAAAACAAGCACATTTCCACAATCATTGATGATATGGGGTTGATGTCAGGTAAAGTACCTGGGGAGATGGCAGTCATATACCTCTAGAGTAAATGCACAGGTGGAATCTTTACGTTCCATCATTTGAAATCAGGTTAGTTGGTGTTAAAGTAATTATTTTCAGGAAGATGATCCATCTTGCCACAGAGCAAAGAGAACTCAAACTTTTCTTCACGAAAGACATGTCAACTCAACGACACGGCCAGCAAACAGTCCAGATCTCAGCCCGACTGTAAATTTATGGTGAAAATTGAGAAAGAAAACAAAAAAACAATCCATGACAAAGCATCATCCTGCAAAGTTCATCCATCAGCTGCTACACAGGTCAGAAGTCCTTGTCTTAAAGAATTCCAGCCGAAGTTAAAGCCAGAGGAGGTGCAACAAAGTACGAATTGTGATTTATTTTTTTTGGATTGAATAATTTTTTCCTCTTTGTAATCTGAAAAAAGTTTAAAAATAAATAAATAAATAAAAAAAAGTACAACTATTTAACATTTTTAGGTGTTCAGCCATTAAATAAAATAGTTTTGTGTCATATCTGTTTTTGGGTCAATTTCAAGCTATCAAAACAAAACGTTTAAATACCAGCCGAGTTCCACCTTTATTTAAAGAGACTTTAAAATTCACAGAAAGCCTGTTGAACTAAAGGTCACTAAAGGTCTGCAGTACCAATGATGCTGTATTAAACGCATGGACACAGTAGCTTAAATACAAAAGATTTATTGTTTTGCCAAAAGAGCATCTCTATATATTAGACATTTTCACTTTATGTAGTATATAATTCGTTCAAACCAACGCCACAAAATTATGTCCTTGAAGCCGTCCTTTTTTCATTTTACACTCACAGCAGTCTTTTTCTTACATTTGCTCTCGGAGGGCGCGTGTGGTCGTCTCATTCACAGCAGAATGTTGCGATGCGTTTAGTGGGGAGCAACACCCGGGTTAGTGGGGCTGCATGTCAGTGTTTAGCATCTGTGTGTTCTTGGCTGGAAGGAGGATCCAACAGGTCCTTGAATCCCAGTTTCTGTAGAGGCTCCTTGGCCATGAGCTGACTGGAAAACACAAGACAACATGGACATTTACAAATCGGTTGACATCAACCGAGACAGAGAGCAGCGCTTTTCATCGGCTTTCTTACTGGTCCATCCTGCACGACAAGTAGTCTTTGGACTGCAGTCGGCACTTGGAGTTGTCGTGGCGGTTCTCTCTCAGACACTTCATGAACTTCTCTTTGAAGTCTTTACATTCGCCTGAAACAACAGTAAATTAAATATCAGCCTGACTGTCCAACCATGCTATTAGAATGTAACAATGTCTGTGGTGCTGCAGACTGTTTTGTCCTTTAATGGTGTTTAATGATAATGTGCACATTATTTACAATGGTAAATGGACTGTACTAGTATAGCGCTTTTCCAGTCTAGCTGACCACTCAAAGCGCTTCCAACACTACATGCCACATTCACCCATTCACACACAATCATACAGCACATCTATATCTAGACACACTACCTGCTTTCTAATCATTCACACACACATTCATACACATGGTAGGGGTTCAGTGTCTTGCCCAAGGACTCTTCGACATGAAGCCAGGGGAAGCAGGAGTCGAACCACCGACTGCTTTTCCTCCTGAGCTACAGCCACCCATATAGCCTACTGAGTACCAAGCACGCAAATAAGCTGTGATTTAAATATATACTTTAAACTTATCTTTTAACCATTAAAGAAAAAAAAAAAAAAAAGAGGTAGTTTTAAAAACAAAATTCCCCTGAATGACGTCGCTGTACTCTGTTTTTAGTCACTTAGAATTAGACCAAAAATAATAATGTTTACAAGAATAATATGTAGCTATGTTTTGGTCTCTAAAATTACTCCAACAAAATACCTACGGACGTTTACAGACATTTTGCTGAGTCGTGGCCACAGGTGGAACTAGTTTAATTAGTCCCGAGTGCGTCTCGTGAAGCTGCAACAGTGAGCTAGCATCGTAAATATAAGATATTATACTGTAGCAAGGCAAACGTCTCAATATGTTCTGTTTCATGATATTTCGTGAAAGAAAGGCCAAAAACCACGGAGCAATGACAGTTTACAGGTGGGACGAGAATATTTTGTGTCTAATTTGACGATGCTGAAGTTGGCATCCGATTCGCAAATTAAAGGGATGGGCATAAAGGGCCATTTCACTGCACTTTGATCAACCAAAACTTTCCTGTATGGAAACTACAATAGTCACACTGCTCATATCTGGATGGAATTATTTTAAAGAGGCTATAGATTCATTAAAACCTTGTCTGGGATTTGTGAAACCTTTTTCTGATTTGTGAAAATGCAGTACAGGGCCATTTTACTGCTTTTGTGGATTCTGATCACCCTAAAGTAGGTCCTGTATGGAACCTACATCACTGAGACTGCTCAAATTAAGATTAAGATTAAAGGGACACTGTGTAATTTCTTCCCCCATCTAGTGGTGCAATTTTATTTAGCAAAGTCGAATGAATTTGCTCGCGTATTCAAATGTGCATTGCAACTTGTTGAACTACGGCAGGCGGTATGTGTCAAGATTCTCTTTTTCGCTTTTTTGGCGACGAGGATCCCTTCTCCATTGACGTGGCATAACTATGGTCTTCCATTGCGAACAAAAGTGCAGCCCGTTCAGGCTGGTTTATACCAGAGAATGTCTAAATGCTGCAATGCTTTTATTTTATGTGAAGCACTTTGAATTGTTTGTACATGAAATGTGCTATACAAATAAATTTGATTTGATTTGAATGGTTGAACTATGGGATGTCTGATGAAGGCAACAATAAAGGCTCTGGAAGTAGTCAGAAAAATGACATGGATTGAATGCGGTGGCAGAGGTTGACCACGGGCAGATGGAAGAAAGGTGAGTGAATTTTTTCTATATAAAAGAACATGAGAATAAAGTCAACAAGTGAAGAAGACTCTCGTAAGTAGTTACTGAAGTAAAATGTATGAACCTTTTCTTTTTCCTATGTAGGGAAAGACAGGAGATCCTCATGGAAATTAAAATGAACATGGAGAGGCGAGGACTTCTGTGAATTTTGGGACAAAGAAAGGTTTCACAAATTCTAAAGTGTGTTTGATATAATTTATATCATGTGGTGAATAATTAAGCCCATATTTAATTATTTTTCATACAGGTTCTGGTTTTGGATGGTCCAAATGAAAAGAAAAAAGAAAGCTCAGATGAGCTTTTTGAATTTTTAATGACCAAATAAAGTTTTCACAAAACATAAAATGTGTTTTAAAGACTCTGTAGAATAATTCCATCCAGATTTGAGCAGTCTCAGTGATGTAGTTTCCATTTGGGACCCAGTTTAGGGTGATCAAATTATTAAAAATGCAGTGAAATGGGCCTGTTCTGCATTTTCACAAATCAGAAAAAGGTTCCACAAATCCCAAACAAGGTTTTGATCAATTTATGAGGTTTTAATGAATCTACAGCCTCTTTAGAATAATTCTATCCAGATTTGAGCAGTCTCAGTGATGTAGTTTCCATACAGGACCTACTTTCATCTACTAACATCTGACAATAAATACGTACGTAAACCGAAGCCATTATAAAAGACAAGGCACTAGAAAAACCACATTTCATTTCTCCAAGTGCCTTGTATCATTGCTATTCTACATTTATAATAAATCAAGCCACTTAAGAGTTGAAACACATCAAATTGTTGTTATTTTAAAATGCGTCACCGAAGTGTTATTTAACCAAACAGGCACGAACGGCTTTATTCACTCACCAAAATGATCCAAAGGGAACGAGCCCTTGTCGGGAGCCCGAGGTTTAAAACTCTTTGAGCCGAAATTCATAGCAGTGGACATGTTCCTCTGTGTTTTTATGAACAAAAACGAAGTTTAGAATACGATAATCTCCCCAAATGACCCTAGGTGTCGCACAAATATGACGCTACTGACAGGCATTAGCAGAGAGGGATTGATAGATCTCGCTCTCTTTTTTTTCTCTTTTTTTTATGGCGGTTGGCAAACAACTTATGGAAGCATTACCGCCACCAACTGGTAAGGAGTGTGGATCACATGACTACCCAAGTCTATATATACATACACACATATCTACACACACATACAGTACATACACATCCACATACTCAATTCAATTCAATTTTTCAATTCATTTTTATTTATATAGCGCCAAATACAACAAATCGAATCTCAAAGCACTTAAATAATAAAGTCCAATTCAAGCCAATTGGAATTAAATTAATTGTAATCATAATTATTTATAAAATAATCCAATTCATTCATATAGAGCCAATTCAAAAACAATTTCCTTGCTAAGGAAACCAACAGATTGCACTGAAACTGACTCCCTTTTAACAGGAAGAAACCTCTGGCAGAACCAGATCCAGGAAGGGTGGCCATCCGCCTACACAATTACATAGACCCTACTCATATATACACATTTATATACTCTTACATATTTACATAAACTAAATTCTATTATACAACTTGCACTGTTTTAAAAAATAACCTGATATCGTGGATAATATCGATGGTTGAACAGAATTTAATAATAGACCACAGTCTATGTACCATCAATTATGCTGTTGGTTTAATTTGTTTTATGTAAAATTACTCTAAGTCAATAGAATATATGGAACCTTAATCCATAAAATTAACATATAGAGCTAGCAATAAAGTTAGAAAGAAGTTTTTTTTTTTTTAATGGTAAATATCTGTGAGTTGTTACAAAAGCAGCATCCATTAAAACCTGAGTCTTTGAGGAGCAGAGATGGCCTGAGGATCTCCAGTTTTTCAACATATGAGCGAGGGAAAATTATCTAAATGTTTAAAACCAACATTCCTCATAGACAGATTGCAAGGAATCAGCATATTCCTCTCTCTCTCTACAGTGAGCATATTGTTTTTATTGAAACTATTGAAAAAATCAGGAGGGATTTCAGTGGATAAAAGGCAAGGGCACAAACCTGAGCTGGGCAACAGTAATCCCTCTGGAAGACCTTTCTGTCTCCTGTTGTGAAGAACCACACGCAGAAACGGTAAGCCAGTATTGTTTCCATGGAGCAGTGGCAGGACACCAGCAGTTTCTGTGGGAGGAGGTTATACTGCAGTACCTACAGGAAGTGCAGTCTCTGCAGTGCCTCTCCACACTGAGTATCAGGGGCTGTTGCTCTGTTATCTTCCTCCTGAAGTCAAAGATAAGCTCCTTAGTTTTGGTGGTATTTAGAACCCGGTTGTTCACCGTGTACCATGCAGCCAGCGGCTCCACCTCATCCCGGTAGACTCATCCCCCCCTGAAATGCCTCTTTGATTTGTAGTCTCAATGCCAAAATATCTTTTGAGTGAGGTTTTTTTTGTTGTTGTTTTTAAATGCTGTCCTGAAATGCTATAATGTACATTGACAATTGAAGTAAAGCTAGAGAGACAACCCTGGCATGTGTTGGATACCATCTGCAATGAAATCAAATTTAAAAGTGATTTAAGAAAAACATTTTTCCCTTGAGGTGGTGTAAACGTAAATGAGTGGTATTGAAATATTTGTTATAGAAATGCAAAAAGATTTAGATTAAAGTAATTAAATATGTGGACGATTCTTCTACTAACAGGGTGAGTAGGCCTACACACCTGTGTTTAACCAGCAAATCATGAAATGGTCAGAGATTGTCCAAGATTACATGTATTATGGATATTATACTCTTGTGGAGTTCCTCAGTGTTGTAATCCAGTCTATACACACCCCACTCAGCTGTAGCCCCCCACAGCATCAACACTGAATGGAAACAGGTGACTGGAGTTCCTCAGATGCACAGCCAGCTCCTTTGACTGTGCAACGATCAGCTGCAGATGGATGTAAATTACCGTGAAGTTCAACCATAACTACATGGCATGGAAATACAAAGAAAAGGTCATAAAATGCTTTAAACTTTATCATAAGATCTACAAACGACGTTTTATTCTCATTTAATTCACACTGGAGTCTATGAAAGTATATGTTTTTTAATTTTTTATAGTCTGTTCGCTGAAGTGTGATAACGTGTACTAATAATTATAAATCATAATGTCTGTCCAAGGCTTGTCCTTGTTGGTGTCTTTATTGTACACACTAACACAACTGTAACAACATGTTCTCTGACTGCTGTCTGTCTAATCCTGTACATATCAGTTGTTATAAGTTCCGGTCTATAAGTATATCTATAGGTGACATAGGTAGGTTATCCCTCTGGTGGCGTGGGGGTAGTACTGCATATAATATATTCAGGATACCACAGAAGCCAATAGCTCTCACCACCACATCAAGACGCTGCCTGCACACTGCTGACATGCTAATGACACAGCTGGCAAAGCTGAGTGAAGCTGACACCCCACCCACGTGAAAAATTCAAGCAAATAGATTGATCGGTTAGTGCTCCGTTTGTGCTGGTTTGTGCCGTTAAAATTTTCGTTTGTGCTTCTTTGGTTTCTGAGATATTAAAGATTATTTTTTAGGTCATCCAAAGGTCACCATCCCCCCATATTACTCCAAAACAAACCAGAGTGGTCTACTTTTTTAGTGCTCCGTTTGTGCAGGTTTGTGCCGTTAAAACTGGCGTTTGAGCTGCTTTCGTCTCCGAGTTACGTTTTACTTTCAGTTGATCACATGATTTCACTATATTGATCAGGAGGCAATGAATTTCATCTGCTGCAGGTTGTAGTCATTCTGTTTTGTTCCAGTAAGTTCTTTTCGCCAATTCAGTCAGTGGGAAGTTGTCGGATATGTTGCTAACGCAGGAGAGTGACGGTAATGCAATCCTTGCCAACCATTAATAAACTAAATAAAAAAATACTGACTCCGTAAAATACATATAACTTCATTATTAGGCTAATGTCACTGTTATTTGCAGAAAGGGATTTTAAAAAACAAACTGGCTATCTTCTGTTCTCTCCTGCGTTAGCAACATCCGACAACTTCCTACTGACTGAATTTTAACGGCACAAACCTGCACAAACGAACTAACCGATCAATCTATTTGCTTGAATTTTTCACGTGGGTGGGGTGTCAGCTTCACTCAGCTGACAACTTCCCACTGACTAAATTGGCGAAAAGAACTTACTGGAACAAAACAGAATGACTACAACCTGCAGATGAAATTCATTGCCTCCTGATCAATATAGTGAAATCATGTGATCAACTGAAAGTAAAACGTAACTCGGAGACGAAAGCAGCACAAACGCCAGTTTTAAAGCGGAAGTCGGCAACTTTTTCTTAGTCATATTAGCTTGAACTGTCATGGGATTCTGGAAGTAGAATATTAAATAGACTGTTTAGGAAAAATAACGAAATCTGTAGCTCCCTCTGAAGCCTGTAATCATGCTTGCAAAAACCGAGCGCGCCCGGCTGTTTTTAACCAATCAAGTTAGGGTGGAGGAATCCTACTATTTTGGTTTGTTTTGGAGTAATATGGGGGGATGGTGACCTTTGGATGACCTAAAAAATAATCTTTAATATCTCAGAAACCAAAGCAGCACAAACGAAAATTTTAACGGCACAAACCAGCACAAACGGAGCACTAACCGATCAATCTATTTGCTTGAATTTTTCACGTGGGTGGGGTGTCAGCTTCACTCAGCTTACAGGCAATTGTGCTAGATTAGACTTTTATGACAGGATGTAACTTTTACTCAAAAGTAATTGAGCATTGAGAAAAAAGTAGGTTATTGGTACATTAAGGAGCCTATTTTTGGGATGTGCCGTTTTTCAGTCTACCGCTTGATGTCACACTTCTAAAAGAAAATGAGGGGGGGACAAGACAATCAGGCAGAGGAGGTGGCGGTGGTGGTGGTCACCTATAGGCTTGATTATTATGCAGTCAGCGAGACTTAGTAATAGAGCTATCAGAGAGGAACAGAGAGAGAGAGGCTAGTCGGCACGGATCATTCAGTCTGGTCCAGTCCTTTTTTCTCTCCGCTCTTTCTTCTCCGGTCCAGCTCAGATCGGAGGTGACAGGTGATCGGCGGCTCTGTCTCTCTGTCGGAAGCCAGCGGTGGATGATCTCGGGCGGGCTTCTTCCCACCGCGGTGAGACGGGACGGATAAACGCACCATGGCGCTGGAACCGGAGGGGAACAAGCCGTTATTGCAAGACGTGCTGGCGACACCTGGCAACGAGACGTGCGCGGACTGCGGCAATCCAGGTAAGACACCCGCTCTCCACGTCCCAAAACCCGGCGCCTGGAGTCGGTGCATGGCTGCAGCTGCACTCAGGCATGTCAGGCTGCTGTGCGCGCGGGGTGGGAGGATGAGAGCTTGCGCTTTAGAAGCCAACAAGTCTCAGGGATTCTGGTCCATGATGACAAAGGCCTGCCTGAAAACTCTCCTATTTAAAGGTAGAACAGGGCCTAACAGACTGGACTCTAGACTTAAGTCTGAGTCATTAAACCATAAAAGACACATGTATGACATGGTCATGAGTGTGTGTGTGCGGACTTGCCAACCGCCCTCCACACTGTTTTGTCTATGTTGTCTGGTGTCATCATACACATGCAACAACCTCAGGTTGCTCACTTATTGCCTGTGCATCTTTAGCACTGCCTTGCTTTTAATTTCAGGAGGGGTTATACCTCCATATGTTGCTTAGTGTTGGTGCTTAGCTTAGCCACCTTTATGTGACCGGTAAATCATTTTCATTATTTTTCATTTTCTCATCTCTCCATCTCTCCATCTCTCCATATTTCCATTACCCGTTTCTCCCCTTATATCTCTCTTCAATATCTCTGTTCTGTACAGTGAAATGGCAGTAAACAGTAAGTGGCCACACTAAGGCTCCAGTGCGGGCTGAGCGCCCAGTGCTTGGAGCCAAGCCTGCCCAGGATGCCTGTTCCATGGCCCTGGTTATAGCTCCTAAGAGGACTGGCTGTAGCTGCCCTTTGCAGCCAGTAGTACTCATGCAAATGTAGATGGCTTTGTGTGAGAACTGTTCACTTGAAGACCAGGATTTCGTTTTTGACTGAAAAAAAATATATATATAGAAACAATGTTTTGTTGCTTGTGTGTGTGTGTGTGTTTTGACTGTCAGCTATCTGATATCTTTATGAAGACTTTTAATCTACTGTCCAGCTTAAATAACACAGCTCTGATGTCCCAGTCATGCGGAAACCATGAAATGCCTTTAGTACGGCAGAGTGGTACAGTGTGCCATGTCCTGCCATCACGACTCTCCTTTTGACACATAGATGGATTTTGCCCTGTGACCACCACATTCTTCACAGCTTCACAGAGCTGCTAGCATGGTTAGCTAGCAGCAAAACTCTGAGTTTTGTTTGGGGAAAACTGGGATAATGATGGATACTGATAGTCTTATTTGACTTTGTTTCCCTACACTGTTCTGCAACACTCTGCTCTGCCTTGGGGAAACATTGGCTCTTAATTTTCCTCTGCTGAGACTACTGGTCAATATTTCCTGACACATAAACCGCTTTCACCTTTGCAGTCATTAAACAATCAAATTAAGCCTCTGTGAAACTGCGGTGGGACAGATGTTAGGTGTTGTGCATCTGTGAAAAGTGCATGTGGGAAATGAGATGACAGTTCTGATGAAGGTGCTTGAATACTTAGTGAAGTAGCTTCTTTTTTGTTTTTTTAATTCCTCAGCAGGTAAAGATATTAATAATTTTACAAGGACTTAGACTTAGACTTAAACTGGTGAAGCTGCATCGTCATCAGCAGTATAACCAACAGCTTTTTTTCTGTTTGCCATCATAATCTCTGAGCTCATTTCATGACATTTTAGGAGCATAGAGACAGCACGGATGAAAACTGTAAGGATAGCCATCCATCAACCAAAGCATCGCCTCCTCCCCTTGTTACCGGGAATTCCCAGTCTCATAATTTGTATCCCATAATGGCCAGGACATGAAATATTGATGCTGGTGTGGTGACCAAGTCCCAGGATGGGGACAGGATCTTATCTCTGGCCCAACACTTTCTAGCTTTATTTCTGTGGCCTTCTTATGAAAAATCTAAAGGTTTCAGTGCAGCTGAAAATGTAGAAGATCATCTCAAGACATTGCTTGAAACAAACATCCACTGAAGTGGGTGTAAACTGCGTTTACTTTGGGGTTGCAAATAACGCCATGTGAAAAAGTAACTCTACTTCATGGATATAACCTTTTTTGACATATGTGAATCGGAAAATATTTAGATTTAATTAATTTATTAATTTCATTCGTATAAAGAGCACTTAAATTTACAAAACAAAGTTCCAAATGAGGTGCCGATTTCTACAACCTCCCTTTGGAATGACAGCCTGAACGCTGTGGTGTCATCTTGCTCATAGTTTCAGTAGATTCTGAAAAACTCTCCAAGGCTTTCAGACACCAGGTTGTGGGTGCCCACGAATCCGACATGGGTTTATGATAACTTGCCAAAATGAATCATATGTAAGTACCATAGATTTCAAACACCTTTCCATTTATCCAAAAGTTTCTGCCCAACAGCAGATGATATGTTGCAAAAATTCAAGTGCCCCACAATTCTATCACAGGATCTGCAGGTAACTGTTACAACTGCTGTTACCAATGAACGAGGTTGCCCACAGTTGGGAAGGGATTGGACTGATTTGACGTGCACAAATGCTCAGGATTAATTAAAGAAGACTACCGTAAGAGTTCTTTAGTATAACCTTTGACCATCAGCTCGGGACTTGGACAAAAGCTGGATGTTCCAACAGGACAGTGCCCCAAATGCACACTGACTATTTGAAAGTTAGGTTTGTACCTGAAAAACCAGCTAATTCAATTGAAAAGTGGTCAAACATCCAATCAGAAGCCTCTCGATGTCTACTAAAAACATCTAGTCGAGGTGGCGAGGGATATTCAGGCAAACGTTAGGTGTGCTGTACATCTTCGGCCTGTATGTACGATTATGACTCGATGTTGATTTATTAAAAGATATAATGCATTAGGATTTGAGTATTTTGTTTTTGTTCTAATGAAGATGTGTATAATTCAACTCCTCTGCCCCAGAAAAATAAAACTATTGGAATGAGTCATTGAAGGCCCAACATTGCAGTGACACATATGACATGATCTGTCAGCTTTTCTCTGTTCTGGCACCCCGATGGTGGAAAGATCTCCCGACTTATGTCAGGACAGCTGAGTCGCTGCCCTTCTTTCGCCACAGGCTGAAAACCCATCTCTTCAGGAAACACAACCCTGATCCGCCCTCTTAGGACATCACCTGTTTCGTCCTAGCTCCTTACGCACTTATTTGTTTCCTAAATTGTCTTTGTTTTCTAAACTGTCTTCCCATTTGTCTAGGTACCTAACTTACCGCACTTACTCTAGCACTAGTTATGCTCTTAGCTGTTTGGTTTTGGAAGGAAATGCACTTATGATTTCTTGTGACCTGAAGTTCTTTTGCCTACCGATGTTGAACACACTTATTGTAAGTCGCTTTGGATAAAAGCGTCTGCAAAATGACCGTAATGTAATGTAACTTCTCAACACTAAACTGTAGATGTGGGGGATCCCAACTATGTCATAAGGTACATTTCCTGTGTTAAAGGTAGGGTAGGAGATCCTGGATTTTGAGTCCAGCGAAGCTGCATTTTAAAAATACACAGGTAAAAAGTCCCAACCCTTTTCTTCACTTTTCCCCCGAAGGCACGCCTCTAGAGTACATGAACGCGCACGAGCACGAAGGTGCACGAGCGCTGTTCTGACAGCAAGCATCGATCGTTGCCGTATTTAGTATTTAGTTTATGCTAACTATACGTTTAATAATGCTAGGTGCTAGCCAAGCTGGCTCTGGTTTAGCTTCCTGCCAAGCTTCTGGACGTTCACGGAGCAGGGTACGCGCACAGGGAGAAGGAGGGGGAGGGAGGAGCAGACTGCAGTTTGATAGACGGCATCAGAATCCAATCATTGTGAACGGTCCGTTCACAATGATTGGATACTGTTTTTCGTAGATTGTACGTTCTAGAGGCCACTAAAACTTTTCATATTTGTGTCAAAACTTTTAATTAATTGGTTGCAATGGGGGTGTGAAGAGTATTTCAAGCAATATGTAAAAAAATGTTCCAGAAAAAGATCCCCTACCCCGCCTTTAAAATGTCTAAGCAGGTGGCACAGTAAACCATAGCTAATAGTCACATGATGAATCAGAGGGGACTGGCATTGGGGAAAAAAAAAAGAAATTTTGTTAGGCTGGTCAATTTTTGGGGGGATTGTGCGTATGAGCTAGCGAGCACATTGGTGTTATAGCTATCCGACACAGTTTGCTGCATGAACAAGGTGACATCATCTACACACAAATTTAGATTAATTGGTGATGACTTTTTTTTGTTTCCTGTCAGAAGTTGCACAGAAGTTAACCAGGTTTGCATGAAAGCAGAGCCCCACCAACACGGTTACTGCATGACATGCATATGAAATCCCCTATTGTTTGTGAATCAGCAGGCTTGCTTCGTAAAATGGACATCATTAGCAATGACCTGCCTGCCCTCTGAGAAAGCAACCATTAACCAATACTGCTTGTGCATTTTTATGCTGAGTCATCCTTACTCTGTCCTTCCTTACCTTTGCGTATTTTTACTTCTTTTTCCCCCCAACTTCTCTCTGCTGGTGTGCTCTGATGAGACCACAGAGGCTGAACTGGGAGCTTATACGTCAGGGTTTCTCTGTAGCTCAGCAGCATTGTGGTTCTGCCCTTTGCAGAGGACACAAAGATGAATGATTCTCTACGGAGAAGTCTCAGCGGTCCACTGAGGTGTGAGAAGGATGTTCGTTGAACAGCAGAAACAGCAGGAGCTCTGATGAGACTGGAGGCTTAGATTCTTATGGCTCCTGGCTTTTCTGACTGTTTTTAAATGTCAGCTTAAGAGAAGTTGGAGAACACCAGAACTGTTTGTGCATTGCCTAGCTCAGCTTCTTGATTAAGACCTAGAGTGAATAGGTGGGATACAACCCCAGATGATTAAAGTGTAAGTGATCCGATTGCTGTGCATGGCTTTTGTCAGGTTTGGTCAGGAGGGAAGGGTGGACACGGATGCGGATTTCAAAAAACAAAGGCTTGATTTATTAAACAAAGAAACAAAGTGCAAACAAAAGGCGCGGCAAAGCCGGATTCAAAAAAACGTAACTCAGGATAGATACTTGGGAAAAACAAAACAAAGGACTTAACATGACCTGGATAATAAATACTTAGCTTCTCGGGTTTCGTGGAACATGGATGGCAACAAACAACATGCAACAACAGCAACAAAGATCCGGCAAAACTGACAGGGGAGGCAGGAAACTAAATAGGGAGTGAGCGTGATTGGGACAAGGTGCAGCTGGAGGGGAATAAACAGGTGCAGTGAGTGAGCTAATTAACCGGGTGCAGGGAAAACTAAGACATGAACTGACACATAAACATAACCTAAACATGAAACTAAAAAAACGTGAGTCCATGGGTGTGACAGCTTTTACTCAGAGGTTGCTAATTTCAGAGATATTTTATCTATATATATATCAAACGAAACGCTCATATCAGACTTGAGGTACACCGACACAGCCTCCTTCAGCTTAAAGAGCTGAAGGAGGATGCTTTAAGCTTAGACTATGGTACACACCCATGCAGTAAAATTAGAGCCTTTCACTGCCATCACAAGTAATACAGCTTTTGTCCTGATGATTATGATGAGATTAAAGATGCAGAGTTGATTTAAACAGGATTTGTGTGCATACACAACACAGGACACTGCTGAATGATGCTACAATGCAGCAAAAGTACCCTATCCAGTGGGCTGTGTCCATACAAATGAATGAGATATTGACATATATTTGCAAAGGGTTGGAGTCAGTCTGAGCAGAACTTTTGTTTTTTATTCAAAATTTTTATTTGAAACAGACAAGAGGAATCAGAATAGAGGACAAACACACATTTTATGCAAACGCCAATAGGTCACAATTGATACATGAGCAAATATTGGGCAGACCAACAAAGACAATCTGGATAGTAGTACAATATGCAACACAAGTCTGCCTTTTTAAAATGGATATTGATTTACTTTTAAATGCCTTAAAGGGGAACTCCGGGGCATTTGAAGCGCAATCCCATTGCTAGAGGTTGTCAAATACTGATAGTAGGACACAGACAGGTGCAAATCTGCGCTCCCTGTGTGGAGATCGCGCTGTTCACGCAGCCTGTCATGCGAGGCTAATACGTGGTGGCTAGGGGCAAGCGCTAACCCTTCCACGTAAAACAACAACTTGCACACTGCAGAAACGTCACACCACTTTATAAACCATCCGACAATAAAGTCACAAGCCTTACCATCAAAACCATATGCATGGTTCTCACATTACTGGCATGGGGACGTTACAAAACAACTTTATAAACAGCATGTAACTCACCGGTTAGTTGTACGCTCGCGCATGTGAAAGCCCAAAAGAGTCGATGGACGATAATCACATATACAAAACAATTATCTTCTCTAGAAAAACTGCGTTCAAGTATTTAAAACATTACAACAATATTACTGGGCATGTATTGTTGTAATGTTTTAAATACTTGAACGCAGTTTTTCTAGAGAAGATAATTGTTTTGTATATGTGATTATCGTCCATCGACTCTTTTGGGCTTTCACATGCGCGAGCGTACAACTAACCGGTGAGTTACATGCTGTTTATAAAGTTGTTTTGTAACGTCCCCATGCCAGTAATGTGAGAACCATGCATATGGTTTTGATGGTAAGGCTTGTGACTTTATTGTCGGATGGTTTATAAAGTGGTGTGACGTTTCTGCAGTGTGCAAGTTGTTGTTTTACGTGGAAGGGTTAGCGCTTGCCCCTAGCCACCACGTATTAGCCTCGCATGACAGGCTGCGCGAACAGCGCGATCTCCACACAGGGAGCGCAGATTTGCACCTGTCTGTGTCCTACTATCAGTATTTGACAACCTCTAGCAATGGGATTGCGCTTCAAATGCCCCGGAGTTCCCCTTTAACATTTTTGTAATTTTATAAAGGCCCTTTCAAGCTGAACGTAAACGTGTGTTCACTGAAGTCAAAGAAGCTGTTGGAATAACTCCGAGCTGGTGTCTGAGAGGTTTGTTTACATGCAAGGGTCACAACCTCAGCTGGCCCCCAATGTCTGCTTATCAACTCCCACCGCGATGCAGCCACTGACTGACTTGTGTTTGCATCCAGACATACAAATGAACCAGCACAGATGCAAAAAAAGTGCCTGCAAACGTCTCTGCTCACAGGCACAGTCATTGTATGAACATAAACGCCCCTTTCTTTTATGCACCGCCCGTCTGCCCTGCAGCAATGCCTCAGGTTGAATCAATAGCTCTGTTGTGTCTCCATCCAACAAGCGTTCCTGCAAAACTTTGTGGGAACAATTCCCCAGTGATGGAGCCAAGGTGCAGCAGCACTTTAAAAGACTCATTTCAAACATCAAATGCAAAAAAAACAGAGTTACGCATCAGGAGTGTTCTACCTGCTGTTTGCTACAACTGTGCAGGTGTTGCTCACAGCAGGCCTGCTGAGAAGCATGTCCTACATACATCTAAAGGAGATAGCACTCTCTGTGTGTGTGTGTGTGTGTGTGTGTGTGTGTGGTTGGTTAGTCATGTGGCCATGATAATCTTCATAAGTGGTACCGGCTTCTCTACAAGCTCTGACTCAAACAGTGATGACCTCATCACCAAATAGCTGGTTATGTATGTTTGAGTAATCTGGTTTATTTTGATTCTTTTGGGGTGTAAATTGTTAGCAGCATGAAGGTACGACCGAGCTAAAAAGAACATCAGGAGTGTGATGCTTTGTGCTTGCTCACAATCTAGAATGATTAAAAGATCATTTATAAAAGCGTTGCCTACTTAATTCTGCTTAAATTGGGTTAAAACAGAGGAATCGGAGGAAGGGTTGTGGTAAATGCTGGATGCACTCTCAGGGGACCTCCTTCCTGCCTGTGTTCCTTCTACTGCCTGCCTTCACCTCTAAACCTTCCTTCTCCTCTGCAGCTCTCTGTGGCATTTCCATCTCTGCTCGCAGCGACCGCAGCAGGACAGAGAGCTGCAGGAATGGCGTTTTAATGCTTCCTTCAACCCCTTCACTCTCATTTGGCTTTCATAAGATTCCCTTGATTATTTCAGCCTACCACTGTGCCTGAGCATTAACATGGCTGTAGTGCACCACACTGAGGGCCTCCTTGTGTGAGAAACGGCAGCTGTACAGCGACTGAGATGCAGGGAAAGAAACTTGAGTGTTGGCCAGTGAGGACACTCTCAGTACTTTTAAATCACTTATGACCATGCACAAGCTACCACTGTTAACTTATGAAGATGCATGGTGCACTATGCACACACATATAGTCCAACATCTCTAACAGAACCTTAGTTATGCACTGGCATGTCCATGTCTTGTTATTGTTGAGAAGAGTTTGACAAATACTACAACAAATAAACAAAAACGGTGGAGAAGACAGTGGTGTTTCTGTGCTGAAACAATTACTGAATAAGAATCATCAACTGCTTTTCAGTGATTGTAGAAACAGGAGTCACACTGTTCGCTGCACTGCACTGCTGTGCTTTGAGCTCAGTGCTGATTTCCCAACACCAACAATGGGAACAGCATGCTGATCTTTAGCAGGCTTTATGGTGATCATGTTTGTCATCTTAACTTATGCTGCTGCCATGATAAAATGAACAAATTCACATGAACACAAAGACAAACCTTATCTTTAATGCACTGGATTGTTGTCATCAATATGTGTACTTCACCAGCCACCAATACACATACAGTATGTTGCCTCTTTCGTAACTTCACAAACTTATTCTGTGTCTGCCTACAAAGATGCTAACAGTAATATGTTTATGATCTCCCAATATGGGCCATCAGTATTGGCGAGATTAATGACGAGGAAATCAACGCAACTGTTTCTGAGATACTTCAGTCTAGAAAAAGCTGTACTCCATTAGACAGTACCACATGTGGAGGGGAAAATGCCAGACTTTTAGTTGTGACACAGAACGCAGCATGACAGCTGGTGATAGCTAACTGACTGAAAGATCAGGGTGTCGGAATGGTTGTCGTTCAGTCTAACTGCGCCTTCTTTCTTTGGAGTGTGTGTTGCGTTGTGTGTGTGTGTGTGTGTGTGTGTGTATGTGTGTTTGTGTATGTGGGACTTTCTTAGATTCTCTCCTTCACATTCTGGTGCCTCCTTTCTGTCATATGTCACATCTTAGCACTTAATTTGTACAAAGATGTGTGTGAAGCAACTCAAACGTGCCATTGCCGGCTGCTGCTGCTTTGCGACGTTGTAGCTCAGTTGCACACAATCTCTCTGGCTGCTGACGAAACTCCAGACTGCACTTAGTATGTGTTTGGTCACATGTTCAGGTCATATTCAGAGCAAAGGTGTGTATGCTGTATGGATGCATGTGTGCGCGTGTGTGTGTGTGTCTTTGGGGGTGTGATCATGTAACTAAGCTGATAACTACCTCGGCTGACTTCTGATCAGATCAGGTGGTCTGTTTCTTGTTAGTATGCCGCAGTAAATAGGATTTCCCCCAAATCATATTTTGCTGCCCTGTTCCTCCTTTACGAGCAGGGACACACTCAAACAGAGTCACTTGCAATATTTGCTTCATTTACTTTGCTTCCATCACCCCATAACAGCCCTGGCATCAGCACTTTCAGTATTTATAGCCTGAACCTTGTGATGCTGTTCTCTTTGTTGCGGCACTTTTATGAGAAGACTTTCTCACCACTCCTTCTTTATCTACCTTCAATCTTTCTCTATCATCTTTTTTTTACTGCTGTCCCCGATTTCATTTCCTCTCTGGCTCCCTTCCTCTCCGTCCACCTCTGTGTTTGCTCCCACTACACCATCTCGTAATTCATTCCCCTGACTCTCCCTCCTTCCCATTTCTCCCTCTCTCCTGCAGAGCCGGATTGGGCGTCGCTGACTTTAGGTGTGTTTGTTTGCCAGGCCTGCTCCCTCCTTCACCGGAGCATCCCTCACATCAGCCGGGTCAAGTCTGTTCAGGACACATGGGATGCCAGCGAGGTGGAGGTAAGGCGGTAATGGCAATAATCAATTTCCACTTAACCTCAGATTTGTTAGAGGTTTGATGTTGCCCTAGCGTCACTTTACCCGCCTGCTTCTTACTGCCAAACCATTTGAGGCATTATTCTAAATGTAAGAACCTATCTACATACATATCTATAAGCCCAAACAGAGTTAGATGAAGTGTGGTCGATCTGCCACAATGAGCTTTACAGTCTGAACAGCCCTGAGCACACTTGGATAAAGCACAAAAACCTGATAAAGCACAAACCTAACGGGTCCAGAGTTCCCGGTTTGATTCCTGCCTGGATGATCCATTTACTTTCCCAACTGGCCCCTCACCATATCTGTCAAATGAAGGCTCCTAAACAATATTTAAAGAAGTATGGATTCAGACTTTTATCTAAGTTCACATAATTTTGCTCAACTCCCTGTTGACAAAATCTGCAACGTGACCCTTTTTTTTTCTGAAATCACATATTGTGCTTAAGAAAATAAATAGAAAATTCAGGATGAGTGCTGAACTCACATTCTTACCTAAGAACGATTAGATGGGAAACTTCAAGCGACAGCTTAGTTAGCTTAGCGTAGCTGGCCAAAAGTTGATAAGCCAATGACCAATCATCCAGAGAAGCTCAGGATCTTCAATTTGATGAAAAGCGATGTCTCACTTGTCCTTTACAGTTAACAGTTAACCCACTAAATCCACCTGTCAGCAGTCTAGAGATGCTGCAGATATGACAAATGCATTTTTATTTTAAAATCTTTTTAAGGGGAAGCAGGGGGGATTCAGGCACTGCAGACAAGGAGTGTCACTTGATGTTCATTGCAGCAAATCATGGGGAGAGAAGATGCTAAAACTAAAGATGCTTAAATGCTAACCATTTGATAAACGAGTTGTGGTTCAGTATTGTTTTGGAATGATTCTGCTATTCATGTTATTTTGCGTGGATTCTGGCTAAAACTCTCTGGAAATCTAGAAATAATTATTGTGTTTGTAACAACATTCTTAACCCTCTCAACTTTTCGGGGTCATGAGTGTTTCATTTAAACAGTGATTTTTCCAAATTTTTCCATTAGGGATTACGTATCAGACCCTTTCTTTGGGATATAGCAGTTGCCAGGCAACCAGCAGAGACTCCAGCAATTTACTGGTAACCATCTTTCAGCTCTCAGCAAAGAAGCCAGTAAGCTTATTTCCCAAAGTGCCAACTGAAGACTTTATGAATCTGTTTGTAGTTTGCACATGAAGGCCAGTATGATCAAATGGTCACAGCCTGTATTCTTCACGCCAACATAAGTATGCGTATTTGATGTGTGTCCACACTGAATTGGCAGACATAATATTAAAAATGAAGGCCATTGTAACTAAAGAAGCCACTATTGGTTGTATGGAGAAAAAAAAACAGTCAGGGGATACTTACTTAACAATATGATAATTGTTTTGTAACTGCTCCTACCGTGCATACATGGATGCAGGCATCAGGCACAGTGAGATTCAGTATATTGCCCCAGGGCACAACTCATGGGCAGGGGAAGCCAGAAATCACACACTCCACCTCCTCAGCCACAATATCACACACACACACACACACACACACACACACACACACACACACACACACACACACACACACACACACACACACACACACACACAAGAGAGTGACAGACTGCAGTTCTGTCTGCTGACACACGCTGTGGGTGCAAATCTCACTGCTGGCTGCTACTGTTTTTTTTTTTTATTGTTTGTTTTCTTGCACTGTGAGCCTATATGTAGAACATTTGTACAACCCGTTACCAATACTGATCTGTTAAGAATGCTTTGCACGTTTTACAGGCTGTGATAGTTGCCCTTGGTATTGGAATTCTAATCAGTTCACCGACCGACTAGATGGATCCTGACCTCTGAGGCAATTTCACCGCAGGCATCGGTGAAGTTGATTTGTCAGACAACTGCCAGTTGACATCATTTTTTGTCTTGCGTTTAAAAAGTAGCTGAGTGTGTTGTGTACCCTGAAATCACGCTCTCCTCAGAAAAATATCAGAAATGAGGACTGTGTGGAAAGCAAATGCAGAAATTTGCGTTTTAGGTTTTGTCACTGACTGTACAGAGTTACACTTGAACGTAACACCATCTGAGCTGAAACACTTTGGGGGAGGTGACGCTGAAATGAGTCATGAAGCGAATCATGAGGTAAGAGCTGCGGGAGGACCATAATTGGGATGGAAAAGGCATTTGACTCCAGAGCGAAGTGGGGAGGTTACGAAGCAGAATCGTGTTTGCTGATTCAGAGATGAAGCTTAAAGTGGGGCACACCTATTAGATTAGATGGATTATTCATGGGTCTGATTGAAGTACAGGAGATAATTGTGAGACTGGTCTTTTTAACATTTACTTTGAGACCATAAGACTTCTTGTCTTGTGATATCATTCTAATAAAACATCAGCGATAATAGAAGCCACTTGTATCTAACATACACTGGAGTATTCACATCATTAGGTGACCTGTCCCTAAACAATCCTCTTGGAATAATCTGTTGTTCTTATCTCAAGGATGTAAAGACACAACAGAGGTTGAGATTCTAAATAACATCTACAGTGTAGTGACAAACACTGCAAATGTTTTTGCAGAGGCATATGGGAAGGTATGGGATACTCAAGGTATGTTTTCATAGACAAGGCTCCAACTCTAATATTTGAACGATGCAAATGCACAGCTGAAAATTCAGGTTAATGCAGCCATTTTTCATTTCTATTTAGTATCATGTCACCCCAAAGGTTTGCTCATTTTGAGAGTAACTAAATGCCATGCTGATGGCTGACACTCTCAGTCGGAAAGACTGATCAGTTTACGTGAAGAACACTCTAAATACTAAGCAGAGGTGTAAATGTTACACCCCAAAGTGTCAATTACATTACATTTTGGCAACACTAAAGTCAGTGGATCATTTTAGTTACTTTCTGTACAAATTACTGTTGTGAGTGGATTTCGTGCTGCTTTGACCTTCGCAGTAGAATGCCACTGTGCTGCATCCCTCTCAGAGCCCTTCAGAGGATAAGGGGAGGCGTGCCGTGGGATTCATCCAGTTGGATTGGGCTCAGAAATTATCCCTGGGTAAAGCACACGATGAAGGAACCAGGGGAGAGGGTAGACCAATGCAGAGGAGGCTTTGTTGTCAAGAGAAAATGTTCTGTCGTATTTAAAGCTTTCTGTGCTTCAAACCTATGCTGCTACATTGGAGTAATGCCACTTATCCACGTTCTGATCTACATTTGGATCCAGATCTCTGGTATCAGGATGTATTTGTATTGGCAGATATTGAAATTCAGGTCTCAGAATTGGATTGGAATAAAAATTAGTGAATCAGCACATCTCAATATAGTCATAGTATAATATAGTATTTTACTTTAATCAGTCTGTGTTATGACTTTCATTGTAGAACCTTAAGACATTTTAGATTTATTGAATTTTTTTGCCTGTAATTTGATGTCCAGCTGCCAACAAGAAACACAAGGGAGCAACATTTACACACTAAAATCTGCTCTTCAGCTAATTTATAAGAAGGATGGTTTGTACTAATCTTAATTTTATATTATACTCTACGATCAGATGTGTTTCTTGTCTCCGTTTTAGTTAATGTCAGCAACTGGAAACAGTGCCGCCAAGGCCAAATATGAGCAGAAAGTACCTGCTTTCTACTACAGACCAACACACACTGACTGCAAGTAAGTACTCCTCCTCTTCGTCATATTTGCAAACACAAATACTGCTTGTGTCTAGTTCACTACTGTAAATTTTGCTCGGGTATTTCACGTATCTGTTGGAAAGGATAAAGGACATGCCATTGAATTAACTTACTTGTTAGTTATGTTTTCACTGCTTCCATATTGAGAGGAAATGGTAGGTAAACACAGGTATGTTCTGTTAGGTACAGAGCTAAATGAATAGCGGCTGTGTTTACGTGCCGTTTATTGTCAATAAGGCTGCCATGAAAATGGTCTATACTCTTAAAGACATTTATGTAACATAAAACTGGTGGCTGATATCTACCATAGCTGCACACATTTCACAGCCATATATGTGAATTTGTTTTTATGTTGAAGAAGCGAACAAGATAGGTGTCTACCTTGAGAGGCCCCCAAAACATTCAATCAACAATGCAGTTTTTGTTTTTTTATAGGAATAACAAAAGTGTTATTGTAAGATCAATACATGTGCAACATATTTCACACTGTATAAATTACAGCGCCAGTTACTGAGCAGAGGCTTTTGAAAGTCTGCGAACTTCCACGACTTTTTTTGTGAAATTTGCGAAAACTGACAACTGAAATTTTTTACACGAGAAGAGTTTATTTGCAAACGAGTCTCAAACGAAACAGAAGTTGCCATCTGAGGCTTTGTCTGAGAGATGATAATTTGGTTCTAAACATTCGAGCAAATCAGATAAGACAAAACTCTAAATAAACAAGGTAGCTAATGTATTATTACTTACTGAACACTAAGTATTACTTACTGACGTATTACTTACTAACGGTGACAGCAAAGCTAAGTCTGCATCCATCTGTCAGTTTTTCGCTGAGCGCTCTCTAGCAGCAAAAGCCAGTCTGACGCTTATTCTCGTCCTGTGTTTTGTACGTGCACTTAATTTTATTTTCCTCACTTCCTCTAAAAAAAACTGGGTCCTGGGTCTCTTCGAGAGTCTCATGATAGTGCAAAAAAACTGTGCAAAACAAACTTTATATTCTTAACTTCAGTATCTTTTATGTGATGAGTTGTTGAATTGTTTCACAGTTTCTTAATTCTCTCTCTATGACATGTAATCAGATTCAATGTAATCGGTGTTGATAAATTGCCATTGCAATCGCCAGGAAAGTTGAGTTACCATTTTACATTTGTTGAAACTAGAAATGCATGCATTTTAAGCGCAAGCAACGTATCTTCATGTCATATTTCGTGGTGACCTGGCTAGTATTTAATGCCAACCATGTAAATTTTTTTTCCTCGCCTGCATTAGGTATTTTATTCCCTAACCATAAGCAGGTGTTTTTTTTGTCAAATCTAACCAAGTGGCTTTAGTGTCCATGTAAAAGCATCGAAACCACTGGTTTTAACTTTGATCACAAATGCAGGTGAACAATTTTCTGAGAGGGGGGTGTAACCGAAACCATGGTCTGTCCTGGGACCATGGTCTCTGGCACGGACCCGTGGTTACTGCCACTAGGGGCGCTAGAGAGACTGGTAGCGACCAGCTCCTCAGTGGTCGCGACCAGCTGGTCTCTGGCACGGACCAGTGGTCACTACCACTAGGGGCGCTAAAGATACTGGTCCTGACCAGCTCCTCAGTGGTCTGTCCCGTGGTCCTTGTGGTGTAAATCAGTTAGCGGGTGGTCTGTGAAGCGGCTTTTCTCATTTTAATACATATTCTCCCTTTTCTGATCATGGTGGCAGCATTGTTTGATTAATAAATGTCAGCGATCACAATCTTTTGTCTATAAAATACAATCTTCTATTATTTATGCAGGTCATGTGGTCAGGACCAGCTGGTCTCTTGCACGGACCAGTGGTCACTACCACTAGGGGCGCTAAAGACACTGGTCCTGACCAGCTCCTCAGTGGTCTGTGAAGCGGCTTTAGTATTTTCTCCCTACTCCAGTCGGTTTGCCCACATTGTTAGGTGCATGGATACATTTCAGAAATCACAATCTTTTATTATTTATGCAGATCCGTGTGGTCAGGACCAGCTGGTCTCTTGCACGGACCAGTGGTCACTACCACTAGGGGCGCTAAAGACACTGGTCCTGACCAGCTCCTCAGTGGTCTGTCCCGTGGTCCTTGTGGTGTGAATGGTCTGTGAAGCGGCTTTTGTCATTTTAATACATATTCTCCCTTTTCTGATCATGGTGGCAGCATTGTTTGATGAATAAATCATAATCTTTTGTCCATAAAATACAAACTTCTATCGTTTGTATTATTTATACGGGTCCATGTAGCCATGACCAGCTCCACAGTGGTAGCGACCAGCTGGTCTCTGGCACGGATCAGTGGTCACTACCACTAGGGGCGCTAAAGACACTGGTCCTGACCAGCTCCTCAGTGGTCTGTGAAGCGGCTTTAGTATTTTCTCCCTACTCCGGTCGGTTTGCCTACATTGTTAGGTGCATGGATAAATTTCAGAAATCACAATCTTTTATTATTTATGCAGATCCGTGTGGTCAGGACCAGCTGGTCTCTTGCACGGACCAGTGGTCACTACCACTAGGAGCACTAAAGACACTGGTCCTGACCAGCTCCTCAGTGGTCTGTCCCGTGGTCCTTGTGGTGTGAATGGTCTGTGAAGCGGCTTTTGTCATTTTAATACATATTCTCCCTTTTCTGATCATGGTGGCAGCACTGTTTGAATAAATCATAATCTTTTGTCCATAAAATACAAACTTCTATCGTTTGTATTATTTATACGGGTCCATGTAGCCATGATCTAGCCTGGGTGCCAGCCAAACTTAGCCCTGCCCATAAAAGTTTTGGTCGGGAAGTTCGGTCTGGCTCTGCTCAGTTGGGAAATCATTATGCCCGACCAAGAATCGGTCGACCCAATCAGATTGCCAGGGCGGGCTTTATACGATGATGGACAGATGATCAACAGGGACATTATCGACTACGTCACTAAAGAGCTGAACATGGCTGCCGCTGTAGAGCTAGGGTGTGTAGATTCTGCCATCGAGTCTGTTCTACAGGATCTCCACATTGCATTCATTTTGAAAGACGAACAGAGGAACGCGATATAAGCTTTTATCGATAGAAAAGATGTTTTTGCCGTCCTTCCTACAACAAGTGTGTGTTGCTTAATCTATGTCACATACTACGTTGCTCTGATTGGTTGTAGGTCTATCCAATTGAGCGAAGAGGCATTTTTTCTCCTGGTTCGGTTGAAACACGCCCCATACTCAAAACTCTATTGAGCGGTATCAGACTCACATTCTGACTAGAATCGTGAATATGACGTAGTCAGGCTAGCCATGACCAGCTCCTCAGTGGTAGCGACCAGCTGGTCTCTGGCACGGACCAGTGGTCACTACCACTAGGGGCGCTAAAGACACTGGTCCTGACCAGCTCCTCAGTGGTCTGTCCCGTGGTCCTTGTGGTGTAAATCAGTGAGTGGTCTGTGAAGCGGTTTTTGTAATCTTAATACATCTTCTCCCTTCTCTGGTCATGGTGGCAGCACTGTTTGATGACTATAAAAATCTATGAAATACAATCTTCTATTATTTATGCAGGTCCATGTGGTCATGACCAGCTCCTAGTGGTCACGACCAACTGGTCTCTGGCACGGACCAGTGGTCACTACCACTAGGGGCGCTAAAGACACTGGTCCTAATGCTGATCAGCTCCTCACTGGTTTGTCTTGTGGTCCTTGTCTTCAGCTTGTTGTCATAACCAGAGTTGTCTTCGGAGTATTTAATATATTTATATTGTGTTTTTTTTTATATAATTAATTAAATTAATATATTAGTAGCCTATATTCAATACTAAATCCAATAATCTCCCTTTTCTCATTCTGTTGGCAACACTGTGCTGAATACATGTAAAATGATCTTTTGTCTGTCAAATATTGATCATTAATATTAATAGAAATCATAATGATTAAATTATCATTAGTTGAAGTTCTATGACTAGTGCATCGATTATGCAGGTCCTTGTCTTCCTGACTAGTTTAAACTAATGTGTTGCATTTTAAGAGCTTGTCGCATTACCCTTGTATCAAATCTTGTTCTAGAAACGGTCAAATAAATTTAGTGGAAGAAATGTAGACATCAAATGGAGATCCAAAAATGTAAAAGTTTAATAATCTCAAATCTTTTTTATCCAGCACCTGATCACTCGATGATCCTTCCAAGGACTCTCTCGGCATAAAATCTCGAGAAATCCTCGAACCTCATGAGGATGTCAATTGTGGCCTGCATAAAAGAGATTTTAGTTCAGGACAACAAAGGCAAGAAATAAATAAATTGAGGAAGGACACATTACCAGTTTTATTAATGTTAAATTAACAGATAGAATTGAGCTTACTGTTACTTGATTACCCATAAATATAATTATGTTAGAATGTTAGAACTGTGACATTAATGGATACCTTTATGTCTGTTCAACAACTAAAATTGGAACATACCTCTGGCACCATGACGTCAATAATGAAGTCAGTGTTTGGCAGGAAGCTGTATTCCAAGGACAGCGTTTGCTTTACCAGGTCAATGAGGTCATTCATCTAATATATTAATAATTTAATTAATTATATTAAAAAAAGCATATATATAAATATATTAATAACTACTCCAAAGACCACTCTGGTTAAGACAACAGGCAGAAGACAAGGACCACAAGACAAACCAGTGAGGAGCTGATCAGCATTAGGACCAGTGTCTTTAGCGCCCCTAGTGGTAGTGACCACTGGTCCGTGCCAGAGACCAGCTGGTCGTGACCACTAGGAGCTGGTCGTGACCACATGGACCTGCATAAATAATATAAGATCGTATTTTATAGATTTTTATAGTCATCAAACACTGCTGCCACCATGACCAGAAAAGGGAGAAGATGTATTAAGATTACAAAAACCGCTTCACAGACCACTCACTGATTTACACCACAAGGACCACGGGACAGACCACTGAGGAGCTGGTCAGGACCAGTGTCTTTAGCGCCCCTAGTGGTAGTGACCACTGGTCCGTGCCAGAGACCAGCTGGTCGCTACCACTGAGGAGCTGGTCATGGCTACATTGACCCGCATAAATAATACAAACAATAGAAGTTTGTATTTTATGGACAAAAGATTATGATTTATTCATCAAACAGTGCTGCCACCACGACCTGAAAAGGGAGAATATGTATTAAAATGACAAAAAACGCTTCACAGACCATTCACACCACAAGGACCATGGGACAGACCACTGAGGAGCTGGTCAGGACCAGTGTCTTTAGCGCCCCTAGTGGTAGTGACCACTGGTCCGTGCCAGAGACCATGGTCCCAGGACAGACCACGGTTTCAGCTACAACCCCTGCTGAATTTTCTTCTTGAGTCAAACACGGATCCCCAGCCCACTTCCTACGAAGGCCCCATCTGTAGGTGATAACCCTGACATGTGTGACCCCAAAGTTGTTTGTGCATGTTTCCCAAAGGCAAACAAAGATGTAAGTAGACATTGTGCGCATGTGTATAAATTACATTAATTATCTATGTATTAGACACATGAATTTGATGAAGTTTTGATTTCAAGAAGCATAAAAATGGTGAAATATTTTCCTGGTGACTGTGCTGCATAACGAGAAGTAGGCTTTTAGGGATAAGACTCTGAAGAGACATGAGCTTAAACGGCTTATTTTTCTACACTTAGAGGTTGCTTAGTGACAGAATAAGATAATGCTTTCTCAAAACCAGCTTTAAGAGGAAAGCTTCTTTTGTGAAGTGTTGGATCAAGAATACAGAGCTTGAAATTAGCCTAAGAGGCCTCCTTTAAAGTCCTTTTCTTCTAATTTATAAGCCTAGGTCGCCTCCTTAATATGCTGCCTGCAAGTGTGTGTGGCTTTCAGTCACACCGCATGCTAAAACGGTCCAAGTAGCAAACATATAGTCAACGTTGACACTGGAAACTGAGATACAGCACTAATGTTCACACCTCTGTTTATGCATTACACTTCAGCGTTGCTGCGTCTTTTTTTTTTTTTCTACAAATGGCCTATAATAAGTATCTAACACACCATAGAGAGTTTCCTGTTTGAAAATCACAGGAAAGTAATTCAGCTTAGTTGTATTCTGACAACAGACATGTAGTACATGTGAAAACTATCTCAAGGCTGATATGGTGCAGACTGCATCTACATAGTTTTTAATCTTAGTTTTTTAATCTGCCTTCAAGAATTCTTTTTGAGGAAGTCACACTTCAGCATTTGAGGCTTGTCCGCCCATCTACCTCTGAGCCTGCCATCCACAGGATTTAAGCAGAGTAGACAAAACCAGACCAAAGAAAGAGTCTGCCTGTCACACTTGTGACTCTGTCAGTTCTGAGGAAAGAAATGTCTTTCTCCCGGTCAGGACAATGGTGTCTAGTTGTGCTCACCCATTTCTGCTTCCCTGAGAACCACAGGGTTTTAGAGTTAAAGGTGTAGTGTTGCCAGGCGGTTTCATTGAAAGAAGGTTTTTTTTCCAAAGACTAAGACATTTTTTGTTTCTTGATGCTGATTTATGTTCTGTCGACACACAGCAAATGAATGCAGAAAATGCGTAGAAAAAGAGGATGAACAGTTCTGAAACCGAAGGGGAGACTGAACCATGGAGAGGGGTAGAGAAGTAAATGGAATGAGGGCTTGTTGGCATGGTGATGAACTGACTGATGTGTTTTTTTGTTTTTTGTCCACCCAAAGAGGAAGAAATTCTAAAACTATGATTGCTGCCTTTATATGTAGCTTCATGAAAGGCTTTGAATAATCTTTTAGTCCTCGTTTTGATGCCATACATATCCATTTGTGTCGTTCAGCTTAAACGTAAAAATGTTACATCATTTAGTTTAATTGGTTTGGTACCAAACTAAAAGAGGCAACAGGGAAGAATTAAAAAGTTCCTGCATTCATGTAACATCCATTGTACTTGTTACCCTTTCCTTGTGTCCTGCCTGGATCTACTATGTTGCTTGGAGAATCAACCTCTAGTGTTTTTTTTCCCTGCAAAATATTTAAAGGATTAATCAGTTTTTAAAATTTTGTTTTGATAGTCATCAACTTGCCCTTTGAACCCAATTATCATCAGGCTGTTGTCAGTTTTCAGACACAGCTGCATTGTAGCTTTTACAAATTATACAGACCCTGAGTACTGCAGTGTTTGTGTCTCAAATCTGCAAATACGCTTCTATTGTGTCAGATCAAAATGGGAAAAATGAGAGATTCACACTTGAAAACAGTGGATTGCATCACCCTGATTGGCCTCTCTGGATGGTGATCCAGTAAATGAAAATATGGACACAGTTAGACACACAGGATTCCACCACTTGGTGGCTGGGCTCAGCTTCAGAGACGTGATGGGGAGCTTAGACATCCAACAACACCTGAGAAGAGCCACTGCGTCTTTACACTGAAAGAGCAAGCTGAGTTGGTTTGTGCATCTGATTTGGATATCTCCTCCGTGGCTTTCATTCTGGGCATGGCAAACTGCGAGGAGGCCCAGAATTCCCCAGAAAGTTTACCCATCAATAGCTTTGAGATCACCCAGGAAAACCCAGAACACATCATTGGAGAAAGGGACATCTGAAATTCTCTGCTTCGCTTGCTGCCACCGTGGCTCATGGAACATCACTTCAACAGCCTCTCTTCAACAACGGCTTACAAAAAATAGAAAACTCCTGTTTATCATCCTCTGTCACAGGCTAAATATACCAGTTGTTACAAAATAAATAGGTTTCATCTGTTTGTAGATCTCATTTGATTAGTGTGCAACTCGCATTAAAGCTAACGTGCGTTTTCATTATGTCTCCAGGCTGCTGAGGGAGCAATGGATCAGAGCCAAGTACGAAAGAAATGAGTTTGAGTTTATTGAAAAACAGGAACCTTACTCTGCAGGTACGTGCTTTAGGAAACCTTTCTGTTATCATTACATGTGTCATCAGTTTATATGTTCCTCCACATAGCTCTGACATCATCTAAACTGATTAGTTGAACTCGGTCCATCCTCTGATGAAGGAACCTTGTGAAAAGTGCTGATTCTGTCTTCAAGAGCTGTAGCGCTATACTGAAACTTCACCCACAAGAGCCTGGATTATGTTAAGAATTGATTTGACTACAGACCTGAAAGTAGGAAAAACCAACCTCAAGCATTTTACGTCTATGAAATAAAGGAATACAAAGTAAGACCGCATGAAGGAGTCTTTTCATTAATATTTAGTAATGGTTTGCGCATTGAAAGGCTCAGCTTGAATACCGTAAGAATAGTTGTACAGTTCACTGCATTACACACAATCGTAGGTGTTTTGTGATTTTTGGTAGATAAAACTGTAGCTTGGTTCATGTTAGCACTAAGATTGAAAACAGGCTAAACTAGCGATAGTGGCTAAAAGGTAACAAAATGCACCCAAGCTCATCTCTAAGTGAACTGATCAGCTCATTGTTTAATGCATTCCTGGTTGCCTGTAAAGCTCACGTCAAGCTAATAGCTAATGTCAAGACTCCAAATCCATGTGCCCAGGCAGAAAACAGTCCTCAGCCAGGTTAGCTGTTCTCTACTGCTTCCACTTTTTATGCAAAGCTTTAAAATTGAAATTAGACTAACTGGGTCACGGTTGTATCTTCATAATCATTAGACAAATAAAAGCTTCTCATTTAACTCATCTTGAAATAGAGTATTTTTATTGCCAATCCATTTTATTTTGCCTATCTTGAGAGAAAAAATTTAAAAATGTCACGTTAATGCATGATATAAAGTGGCATGACAGACTTCAGAGATCTCAGCTCTTAAAAACAGCCCATCTATTTCTAACGCCTCCCAAATTTGTTCAGACACCGAAAGGAAGTTCTCTGTACTGTCTGGATCTGCATTCAGATCGTGACGCTTCACTGTATGACAGATGAGGCTTGACGACGTGAGTTAGTTCTGAGTACGCTCCTAGTCTGTGGATCCAAAACAAAAGTAGCTACAGGTTAGCTGTCATAACTCCCACTGCGTTGGTGCGCATTGGTTATTTTTCCTAAGTATACAGGTTTGGGCATTGTACCAAATATTAATGTCATGAATCGCTGTAAAACCCGAGTGTAATTGTAATGCTTGTGTCTTTATATGTCTTAAACTGTATACAGCCGTGTTGTGTTTTTGTTCCAGTAGATTTGCTTGTCCAGCTTAAAAAAAAAAAGAATTGTGTTGCAGTAAGAAAAGCTTGTTCCAATGATGGTGTAGCATTTCTTTGATGATTCTTATTTTGCACTTTCTTATTTCTAATGATTGTATTTATTTACATCATGATATGATTGTCCAGACCACTGTCTTAGGTCACATAGAATTAAGATTTAATCATGAACTGATAGATTGATAGAAATCATAGAAATTGCTATTTCTAACAAAGAACTTAGTTTACTTGTAGGTACGGATTTATTCTGAATCCTTATCGCTAGCCATAGGATAACTGGGTGCTCACAAGCAAAGCCTTCGGCATTGGCTGCCAGTCTAAGAAGAAAAAAAAAAAAAAATTCTATTTTACATTTGTGAGAAAAGAAAAAAAAAAATGCACAGATCCATGCATTTTTCATTTACATCAGGGAGTTGGCTGATCTGTTATCATGTCAGATTTTTTTTGTTTACCCTTCAATAAGCAGAACCTTGAAAACTCCTTGAACAAACATCTCCCAGTGGGTGCCCGGCAGCAGAAATTCAATTACCCCCGAAACATCCATTGACGTCTTTCAAACGTTCATTTAGATCCTTCTTTTCCTAAGTGGTTTCGTATACGTTTGCTGTTAAAAGCATATTCAAGCAATGACATTGTAATTGTCACTGCTGGAGAGTGGAACTTCCATTAAAACAGTGATGGCATTTGGGGGGGTGTGTGTGTGTGTGTGTGTGTGTGTGTGTGTGTGTGTGTGTGTGTGTGTGTGTGCGTGTGTGCGTGTGTGTGCATGTGTGTGTGTGTGTGTGTGGAAGCTGCTAGTACTTTACTTGTATGGGCCCATGCATGAATGTGTCTAAGTATACATTTCACATCTTAGAGAAGATGGTCTTCTCTGATTGGCTTTCAGTGACCTCACCCTTTTTATTGATACAATGAAGAACGATGCACACACACACACAGTGTAAATGTACGAGTCAGTTACGGTCAGTTCTCTATTTGAGCATTTCTGCTCACTTCATCAGTCACCGTGAGGAACATGGCATGTGAATAACGTGTGTGTGTTTGTGTGGGGGCTGAGATCAGCTATAGGCAGTAACCTGGCCTCCACTGTAGCCACTATTGATCGGGTGTGCAAAGGACAGGAGAAGAAAGGGTGTATGGGGAAGGAGGTGAGGGTGGGGACAAGGAGGGCTATTGATCAATGAGGTAATGCCTGTGTAGGTGAATGTTTCCAGTCAGAAAGTCACAGACACAAGAGTACAGATGGCGCAGAGAGGATTACATGATAGAGGAGAGCAAATCGGCGACGTACAGAACAAGAGAGCAGCAGAGTAAATGAAATGAGCGAGTATGAAAACACCTCATGTGACATTTGATTGTGATTCAAGATAAACGTCACATGAGGTAAACAAGTTGTGGTGTTGATGTCTGTGATTACGGATCATAAAGAGACTAACAGAATTTAACCTCAAAGCTCCACCACTTCCATATTCTTCACATTATTTTGATATCAGCAGCTTATTTTGGAATGCTCAGAGAATGAACACAGAACCTGTGTTGTTTTGTTCGTAGACCTCAAATCAGTCAGTGTAATTATTACAGTGCAAGTAGAGATGGGATTGTGAAATTATAGTTGCAGTCCCTTTATACTACGCACATACACACTGACGAGGTTGTATATGAATGACTAAATTATCAAGTCAGAAAAACAAGGCCATTGATACAGGTACATGGTACAGTACTGACCTTGTTTAATTTGCCCACTGCAGAGCCTTCTTGTCCTGGTCCATGTTTGTGATGTGTGCAGTGAGGATTTTTCCATTGCTTCCCTCTTTCGGTTTACAGGAACTTGGCCAGGAAGTTGAGCCTTCTTTAGTTCAGTGGACCTGCCCAACACCAAACGGCAGCTAGCTAATGAACACAGTGGAGCAGTTAGCCAAATACAGAATGGCTTGAGTAATTCTGCTAACCTGCTTTATAGTTTTTGCATGTGCCATATGTAGTTTAAGGCAAAGATGGATGTACCTGCTAGGTCTGAAATGTTAAGCCGGTGAAGAAGCAACTTCAGGTCATCTCTGCCTCAAATAGACTCTCATTCAAAAAGCATCAGTTTCTCTCATGAAGCTCCTTATGATGTTGTCCCTGTAATTCACTCCTTCTGGTCAGCGTGTTGATGGTGACTGTCAAACCGATTTATACTGAAACAGATATGAGAACTCGTAGAAGCTATTTTTTGTCCAATCAGATCTCAACATCACTCTGAGGCTCCACCTCTTGTACAAATATGGTCACTTCTGGTTCCAAAAGAGAAAAAGATGGCAACGGCTAACGATCAAACCTGAGGCTTTAGAACAGCAGTTCACAAACCAATGAGGACGTCATTTTGACTACATTCTAACATGAAACAGTATTTTCTGTCTTACATTCTGCAGAGTACTGGTAGTTGGCCATAGGGGTGCAGTTACTCTTGCAGGCTTTTTGTATTCTTTATTTTAGATGTGGGCCCCGCCAACACACTTGCGGCGTCCGGTAGGGTAACATGAGGGCTAACGTGGGTACCCAACTGTAGCCTGGCTAATTTCATGATGGCCCTTGGATGGGCGTCAGATTTCTGCCTGTACACAATTTAAAAAATAATAATAATTTCATTCATGATCAACAAAATCCCAATAAGTGGATGGGTCATTTACAAACCTGAAGGTGAGCAAATTAAATTCTAAGAGAACTGTTAACAGCTCGATCAATCTAGATATAGCTATCGATTCAGATATATATGAGTGTGTGTGTCTGTGTTTGTATACTTATTTCCATTTAACATGCTCTTTTTCAAGAGGATGATTTAGGGTTAGGGTTATGAGTGAAAAGGCATCTCTTCTCTGATCTTTTTAGAAGAATCTTATTATGGTCTCTGACTCATCAGTGCTTCAGTTTGCTGCTGCCTGACATGAAATGCCTGAAATGTTGCCAAGAGGGAGCGGTTAGTTTTAATTCTTTCTTGTCACTCTGACAACAAAGGCGTTCTTACCTTTCTTTGCAACAGATGTAGCGCGTCGCATTGGAGGTCCTATCTTACCTAAGCCAGTGAAACCGGCTCTAACCAGTCTTTCCAATATGCCTGCATTCTGGCCTTTTAATTTTTAGTTGGCTCCGAGTCCGATGCTGCCTTTGAAAGGCTCTGAACATATCTTGGCACTCCTATTCAGATTTTTTGTTTATTTATTAATTTGTAGTTAATTTATTTTTGCTGAAATTGAGCAACCGCCAAAAATGCATTTCTTAAAACTGAGCAACAGAACCGACCCTGACACACTTCCTGAAGAAGTGTGTGGAAAAACCTTTCAAACTCATTACGTCCCGCTACACTCCTCCATATAGTCATCAATGGCACAGACCCATTTATGGTATTTTTTTTTTTTTTTTATTCAAATTTTTAGTAATGGAGTTTGAGTTTGTTTGACAATTACCACATAATAAAACATCTGAATTTAAAAGAGTCACTTCCTCACATTCAAGCCACAGAAATGGATGCAGATTAAGCGGACCTCAGAATCTGACAGAAAAGAAAGATAACGGAGAAAAGAGGGCAGTGTGGGCGATTTCCTGAAATAGACCGAAGAAGCCTTCGCAGGCTAAGTATAGTGCTGCTAGTCATGACGGCATACCCTGAAAAGGGGATGTTTGATGTACACAAACATGTGCTGACTCATGCTACAATTCCTGCTAAATTCTCCCCTCCCTTGTTTGTTTCTTCTTGGTCTTCTGTATTTTCTCTCTTCCTCTTTGTGTTGATGAGATTTCAAACGATCTTTCTTTTCAGCCCCAAATTGAGTGTATCATCCTACACCAACCGGTCACAGTATCTCACCATTCTTCAGTTTGATCTCTGTTCTCCCTACCACACGCTGTTTTTTTTGTACTTTTTTGTCTCTCAGGGTACCGAGAGGGGTTTCTATGGAAACGGGGAAGAGACAACGGTCAGTTCCTGAGTCGAAAGTTTGTCCTGTCAGAGAGGGAGGGAGCACTCAAATATTTCAACAAGCAGGATGTAAGCAAGATGATAGAGCTGGTTTCTGCGAGTTTACAGGAGCAGGATTTTAATGCTTTCAAAAGCCAATGTTCTCTACAATGCTCTAAGTTCTATTCTGCTTCCATTAAGGCCAGGGATCCCAAGGCAATGATGAAAATTGAAACCCTCAATGCCACCTTTCAACCGGCCAAAATTGGCAATCCCTGCGGCCTGCAGATCACCTACCTGAAAGACAACAGCACAAGGAACATTTTTGTCTACCACAGTGACGCTAAGGTACACTGCCACACCCACCTGTATAGTGCATGTGTAGTAAGTCCAACTAATTATTCTAATTTGCTCCATGTCAGGTCTTAGATCAAACTAGCACAGAGCATCAAAGGTAGCATACACATTGTCTGCTTTAGTAAACGAACTCGGACAAGAAAATGTTCATTAATGTCCATTTTTTTCCCCCCATAACCACAGATGTAAACTTTCAGAAGCGTCAGCAGACACAGTCCAATCAGAAGATACCTGTTTAACAGCACATACAGTCATGTCATGTGTTGCTTTGAGTCTTGGACTGTTACTCTAAGGGCAAAGTTCTGGCTTTTAGCTTGGATTTGATCATGTTTCATCATAGTATCCAAAAGTCTTCCTGCCTCCGCTTTCTTCTTGTGTAACAGTAACTGAGAGTTGCTGTGATGATTCACATAACGCACAATATTTGACTGATCCCAAATATGGAAATGCCAAAGTAACACAAAGATTTTCTTTGGACAGTTTTTGGAAAATGTTTTGGTGGACAGTGTTCTAAGCCGGTGCAATTAAGTGCTTGGACATTTTCAGCATTCATGAATGTATAAGCAATTAATAATAATGCATCTATGTGCTGAATTTATAAAGATGTATTAATTTCTACCACTTTTTTTGCGTACCCTCTGTGTCTCAGTTGGAATTTTAGGCTGCTGAGACTCATATTTTTCTGCTTCATCTTTAGAATTTCCGATTAGAATAAAAGCAGAGAGAGATTTAATCAGAACTGAGAATATTAAAGAGGAAAAAAGAGGCAGATACTAATAGAGATTCAGTGAAGTGAAGGAAAGCAAGAGAGACAGGGTGAGGGGAGCACTGCCCCCTCTGCTGGCTGAACAGCGTTACTGACAACTGTGACAGGGAGGTTCACCGGGTTCAGTCAGTGTCGCTGTCACTCCTGTCTGTGGTGGAGTTATCAGCAGCAGCCACACAGCACAGAGGCTGTTGACTGCAGCTTACCGTGTGTAAAATATGCCATCGCTGGCAAAGGAAAGAGGACATTAAAATCTCAAAAGTCCAGCAGAACGTGTTGCCACTGAGAGAGTTTGTTTTTCCACAGGAGATGGTCGACTGGTTCAACGCTATCAGAGCAGCCAGGTTCCACTACCTGCAGGTGGCCTTCCCCGGAGCAAGTGATGAAGAGGTGAACCCCGCTATCTAGCTTGCCTTTAAACAATAATTATAAAATTGCATTTTTCTTTGTGCATTTCCAAAGCAGTACTTGAAAGCAAGAAACTACGCAAATTTCAAAGTTGCTGTAAAACAGAAATCTCATTCATCGTGGAGTGTCGATCCTTAAGCCTGCAATTTCAATCCAACTGTACCTACTAGAAGAAATGTACTTTTCATTTTTCATGCACACGTTTATCGTTACATGGATATCTTTTTCTGCTCTCCAGTTGGTGCCAAAACTGACACGAAACTTTATGAAAGAGGGCTTCATGGAGAAAACTGGTCCAAAGGTTTGTGTTGTTCTTGCTGGATACCAGCACCTGTCTGAAGTGAAAGAAGCATTGATAGGCCGATAAATACTTGGTTCCACCCCAGTTTCAGTGCTCTACCGGTTCAAATCTGACCAAACTGTCTTTGGATAGACTAACCTTGTAAAAAATATCTTGTACTTGTACCATTGTGTTGCGCCAGCCCAGAATGAGTACTGAACAGTTTTTTACAACCTATCGGCAACACGTTTCCAACACTGCAAACTGTATGTAAGCAGCTTGCTGAAAGTCCCGCTCATGAATTATTAATGGTGATTTTCCAGGCCTTTTTCAAAGGCATAATACAGTTTTGAGATTGCAAGTGTCTTTTTTTCTCTTCTTTCTTATCCTTTAAATATTTCGCTGGTAGTGGTCAGATTAACTTTATTGAGTCTATTAAGTTTATTGTGTTTGAGTGCACAAGCTGTGGTTTGCTGCGTAACGGGTGTACACAACTTAATTTGAGAAGAGGCAGAAAGCTCCAAACTGACACCATTAAGGTGTTGAAAGCAGTGTAAGTGTACACGGGGTTCCTCTGGAAGACTGGGCATCAGCATTAGATCTATAAAGATTTACTATCCTCCTTCTGTCAGTTGAGGTTCAGTTCAAAGAGTTTATCCTCTCTGATGTTTTTCAAAATTTAATCAAGTCAAAATTCACCCCTCTTCTGGAGTGTCAAGGACTCCAAAATGTACTTAAGCAACCAAATGGTGTGAATAGTGTTCAAACCAACCCATAGATATTGAACAATAAAAAAAAAAAATTTTAGGTTAATTTTGTTACAAGTTATCATGAAAAACAACCATGCATCACTTCATATTTTTCATAAAACCTGCAGAGCTGTTAAAATGTGAAATGCAAAGACTAAATTTGCCTTTAATTTCTCTTGATAATTTTTTTTTTTTCATCCCTCTTCTGCTCCAGCACACAGAGGGCTTCAAGAAGAGGTGGTTTACCATGGATGACAGGCGGCTCATGTATTTCAAGGACCCTCTGGTAAGAAGAGACTTGATTCCTTCTGACCTTTGATTTGATTTGTTGAACTCAGTTTGTTGGCGTGTCTGTCCGTCTCCCAGGACGCCTACGCCCGAGGTGAGGTGTTCATTGGCAGCAAAGAGAACAGCTACACCGTCCTGGCCGGGCTGCCCCCGTCCACACAGGGCTGCCACTGGAACCACGGCATCACTATCATCACACCAGACAGGAAGTTCCTATTTGCCTGCGAGACTGAGGCCGAGCAACGCGATTGGATAGCCGCTTTCCAGAGAGTCATCAACAGGCCAATGAGGCCGCAGGAATATGCAGGTTATTCATGATCCTGGAGCATTTGCTGTGTGGAATTTCATGAATTCTTATCTAACTTTATCTAAATTCTAAAGCTAACATAAACAAAAAAAGGGCTGTTTCAAATTTCCAGTGTTTATTAGGAGCTACAACTCAATGGTGGGAAAGTATCTTTCCACAACACAAAACCATTTAATTCGAAAGCAAACTTAAGTGGCTATCTTAATAATTGTATTTGTATGTCCAAAATTAAAGTGTTAATATGCCTGTAATAAGTTTAAGAAATATACAGCAAAATGACAATAGAAGTATCACATTGTGAACAGTTTACAGGTTGAAAATGAAGCGTTCTGATGTAAACCTTGTAGATGTATTTGGGGACGAGGGGGTATGAATTGAATTACATGGCAACATGAGAATGCATTCCCCATGACCGCGCCTCATTTTACTTGTTTGTCTCTACAGTTGAGGCCCATTTTAAACATAAGCCTTGAAGCCCGCAGGAAGTGGCAACTCAACTGGACTGGCCCAGTCTCAGTGAGATCAGAGACAGTCCCTGCAACATGTGAGAAGAGACCATGGTGGGCGTCGATGGGTTTGGGGTCAGAAGGGGGTTTTGGAACATCCCGAGATAAGAAAAGACGAAGACAACAAAGAGGAAGCCAGGGGGATTCCAGTCTATGTGTAGAGAACTGCAAGGACCCCCATAGTGTGATCCAAGGACTAAGTAGATGATGTCATCCCTATTGCGCCTACCAAACTTGTGCTGTACATTATCATACCAGACCCCCCCTCTCTTTTCCTCAGCCATGTGGACCCTTCCCTTGCAACAAGATCCCCTCTTCCCTGAATTTTGTCTTGTGAATGGTTCATTCTGCCTGTAATTTACTGTAATTATGTAATCTAGAGTCATTTCACTGGTTGCTTAACAAAGACGATGCATTGTTCATTTATTGAATGTACAGTTTTGATGACAGTGGCTTACCCTGCGTGTGGAATTGTGATGTTTTCATTGAGGACGCTGTGAAGTTTGAACCTCCGGCACTTAAAACCCTGGTAAACCTGAATCTACAAAGTGCTGTTAACAACAAATATGCATACAGATCTCACACAAACTCTCAGTGAACACCGCCGCTGTTAACATAGCTGGGGCAGGCTGATCTGCATCCAGGCAGGGTTCTTTTCAAACCTCAGTCTTACAGCTGTTCTCTTATTTATTTGTACTGTTGAACATACCGAGTCGCCGTAGACGTAATTATTGCTGCTTTCGAGGATTGTAATGTGACAGGATTGTAATTTATAAAACACTTTGATTTACTTTTTTGCATCTTGTTTTGAAGACACATTGTCATGTTAGTCCTTACATCATAGTGAGAGTTGTTTCATTGATGATGATGACGTCAATACAGATGAATCTGAAATCACGGCAGTGTTTGGATTATTCTCAGTGTTCACTCCTCTCTGTCTTCTGTAGGACTACACTCACTTTTCATCCCAGCATCCCACCTACTGTCACATTCTGATCCCACTGATGCTAAATCCTGATTGTTGAATGAAAAACAAACAAAGTCAAACCAAAAGTAGCTGTTTAAGCATGATTGACTGACCGATAGTCACAGGTTTTTGGGGCCTTTAAAACAATTTAAACATGATGCCATCAACATAAGCATAATGCAAGATGCTGTTGAATTACCATTCAGACAGGCATACGGTTATGAAAATGAACTTTACTCCAGCAGATGGAGCACTTCCATTAAATGAGAAAAGGTGAGATTTAAACCCAGTAAGAGGACATCATCCTTTAACTAGAAAGAAGCGGCCGAAGCCAATTAAAAAATATTTTTTACAGACTGACTGCAAATATAAGGAATAGTTAGATATTTTGGTAGTGCTGCCACTGTCCCTCTCTCTTCCATTAGAAGAGTACTCTACTGATTATTATTATCATGCTGCTATAATGTCACAATAACAACAAATGTAAAAGCGTCAGAGATCTTGTAGTACAACCATTCAACACATCTGTGTCTTCTCTAAAGCTGCTCAATCCTGTGGCTGTGGCCTGTCCCCGCTGAGGTCCACCCCGGACAGGGGGCCACTCTGTCACATGACCCACACACATTCATATAGCTAAACAAAGAACAAGCAAAGTAAATAAAAATGATGAAAAGACAAAACGCTCATCCCAGCTAGTGTTTCTACAAAATGCTAGCCTTAAGCAGAGATAAGAGACGGAGTGGGTTCAAGAGCTTCTGCTTTCAAACGCCATCTCCCAAATGTCTTACATTTTCACTCACATAGACTTCAGTCCCACCTGACACTGACTTGGGAGACATTATAAAAAAAAAGGCTTTATGCTCCCAAAATCCATTAAATAGATGCTAGCCAGAGGCAGTTAGCTTAGCTTTAAATAAGGGCCGAGAGCATGGAAAAGAAGTAGCTTGGGTGCTAACACATGTGTAACAAATCATATTTGTTTACAACCAATGGGCATTATTCTATGACAAGCCATTTTAACATTTAAAAGCTAAGTTTGATTATCCAGAATTAACAGTGTAGATATCAACAATGTCTTTCTGACAAGTCGTGATTACATTTTGAATAGTTGGATTTTTCATTCAAGATATCTGTAACGTAATTGTGACTGGTCGAAACAAAATATAGAGATATCTGTAATTCAGTTGTGCCTAGGCAAAACTGAATATATCCACAACTACATTCTTGCTAAGACAAATGACGTCACTTTTGCCATTCATGTGTATGGGGTTTGTGATTACAAATATCTACAATTTAGTTGTAGATATCCGCTACGTTATTACAGATATCTGAAGCTGAATTACGACAATTAGAATTCCAGTTTGAGATATCAACAATGTCATTTCGCCCAGTCAAAACATAATTTAAGATCTTTAATTGAGGTAAATTAAAGATATCTGTAACTGGAATTATGACTAGTCAAAATGACGTTGTAGATATCTCAAACTGGAATTACTACTCGTCGTAATTCAGTTACAGATATCCGTAATTACGTAGCGGATATCTGCAACTGAATTGTAGATATCTGTATTGACAAACCCCATACACATGAATGGCAAAAGTGACGTCATTTGTCCTAGCAAGAATGTAGTTGCGGATATCTGAAATGTTCTTTTTGACTAGGCAAAACTGAATTACAGATATCTGCAACACATATCCAGTCTGGCTTTTAAATGTTAAAATCCTTGCCATATTATTCACAGTTTCTAATAGCTGACCGTGATCACAACCACTGGCTGAATGCATCAGACTTGTCCTATTCCTAACCTTGTCATGACGGTCTCCAATAAAGCTTTTTTGAACAGAATACACATTCCTATTATCTCCAAGCGCCACTTTCTCAACACAGTTGAATCCCAGAGACTCGCTTGTTTTCTATTACGGCAGATTGTGCCCATTGGTGTCCTGTCTAATCCCAAATCAGTAAAGAGGGGGAAAAAAATCATAGTGATTCCAACATTAACAATGACTTTTATTTCACTGCAGACAGTATGGACTAAAGATATCTCATGCTGTGTCTGTTTCATTTGTGAGCATACATCCATTTTTGCATTTTTTGCCTTGCAACACATTCCAAAAGAGAGCTGGGACAGTAAAGCTTTTACTGCTTTGTAATGTAACTTAAAAGATATTCTGGCATTGAGGCTACCAAACTGATAAAGCATTTTAGCTGTTGCAGTATTTTGTCCCGTTCTTCCTGCAAACATGTCGGCAGCAGTAAAGGGTTTCCATTGCATTTTTCGTTTCAAAATTCTCCACACATTCTCCCCTTGGGGTCAGGTCAGGACTGCAGGCAGACCCGTGCGAAACCGATGTACCTGGGAAAGATGTCGTCTTGAAGGCAGCGTCACTGATATGACCCCAAACCCATCACAGAGCCTGGCTTTTGGACTTGTTGCTGACAACAGTCTGGATGATCCTCTTCGTTTTTGGTCCTGAGCAGAGTGTCCATTTCTTCCGATAAAGAGCTAGAGTACTGATTGGTCTAAAAACAATACATGTTTCCAATGTGTGATGGTCCACCCTAGATGCCTCCGAGCCCAGAGAAGTTGATCCTGAACCTGGACAAGGTTAACGTAAGGCTACAGTAAATGTTTAGAGGGTATTTGTGAATGTAACTCCATATTATGGTTCTCGGCATCGATCTAATGCCAATGTGGTTATATCAGCTATAGATGAATGCAGTGATGAAAGATCCAGCTTCGGCTTGCCCCCTTGACCAAAACACACTAAAAGTCCTCCATAGTCCTTAAATTGTTTGATATTCTGCACCATAGAGGGAGACATATGAAAATCCCCGCTAATATTTGAGTTACATTGTTTTTAAACATTTCAGTCACTTTCTCACAAACTTGAGATTCTTTGCCCTTTTTGCTCCTCAAAGACGCAACCTTTCACGGACACTGCTTTGTACTGACTCATGATGACAATCACATGTTTAAAATAAAGTAATTGTATTTATTAATTTACCTCATTACAAGCTCTAAATTTGCACGGGTCTGGAGGCATACAGACTCCAACAGACGTGTTGGAGACAGATCAATACTATCTGCAAGCACATTCATGTCAAAGTAAATGTGAGAATTACTGAGGTTTATTGGGTTTACTTTTTTTTAATTCAATTCTCCTACCGTTGCAATTTGGGTTTGTAAAAAAGAGCTGGGATGTGTTTAGTTCACCCCAGGAAAAAAACTGTGAACTGTGTGACTGCTGGCGTAAATGTCACATGATGATATCGCCAGTCTTGACACAAACTTCCGCACACGGGCTCCACGGTTACGGACATATGGCTAAATCAATGTTTAGCAGTCTGGCTGTCTTGTTGTCGTTGGCAACTGGGTTGTCATGGTAAACTGCTCAGACAGAGAGCCACTGAGCTGCAGCCGCCAGGTTGGACCCACACAGGAAGTGTTTAAAATGGGTGGGACATTGGCACAGCAGTCACAGTGTAATTCCTGAAGATAATATTATAGCCACTGGAACATGTAGCAAATGTCTATTAATGATGAAGCTGCCATTTAATTACCCGATAGTTTGGCCTGGATGTAAGAACTGTAACCCTAACTTGGGTTAATGGCTGTTTTCATTAAAATGTTTTCATAGTGTATTAGATAACCCAGACTGCCTTATTACTACTCAGTTAATGTCAACAACTCAAAGTATTTTCCCTCTGTTATAGGCTAATGAATGGAATTTCTTGTAGCGCCACTGGAAAACCTTGCAAAGCTGTCCCATCCATGTAGTCCTGCTACCGTTTTAACCAGACAGCTGGAGTTTAGACTGTGAAATTAGCTAATCACAGGAAACACGGCAGGAGCAGCAGCTGGACTGGAAACAACCCAGAAAATACAGTATTGCAACGACTGGGGTCCAAGCAAAATGCTAAGCATTTCAAATCAAACCTTATTCATAGATTGTTACAATTCTGGTGAGCAGTGTTTGACCACCAGGGGTTTCAAACCGTGGCATCTGCATCACAGTGGAACATGATTTACTGGCTGTGCCACTGGAGCCACAAAACTCTTCACACGTTGAGGCCACAGCATCACGCGCGCAAAACTTTTTTTTTTTTTAAATTCTGATGGTTTTGTGTGTATTTTCAAATGTTCTGTTGATGTTTGATCAAACATTTGGTGAAATAGAAAACGCCCTGCGTAAAGTACCACCTGCAGTTAGACAGTGAATGTCGCTGTGCACTTATTTGACTTTCATGACATCTGGTATCTAAAGACTGCCTGTACCACTTTCGCTTGTGTTTGAAGACTCCGGACATTCGAAACTAAGTATTGGATGCCCGTGATCTCCGGGTACTCGCGCAGCACTGCATTAAAAACAGACAGGTTTCTGTCCCAAAAATCACTGCATGAGCTCTGAAACCCTTCCACCGTCTGTGAACACAGTACAACGTGCCATCCACAAATGCAGGTTAAAGCTCTATCATGCAAAGAAGAAGCCATACATTATCCAGAACTGCCACCATCTTCTATGAGCCAGAGTTAAAATGGACTTAAATGGATTTAAAATGGACTTTTTCACATTCCACATGGACGCCACATTCCCAAGACAAAAGAGGAACCATCTGGGTTGTTATCAGCGCTCAGTTCAAAGGCCTGCATCTCTGACGGTATTGAGGGGGGATTAGTGTCTATGGAACTGACAACTTGCACATCTGGAATGGCACTTCGCTGCACAAACACGTTAAGTGGACAACAATAAATAAAAGGAAAAAGAAGATCAGATGCAACCGAAGCAACAGGCCTCCTTCAGCTGTGCTACTGACCCCTGATTAAAAAAAGCATGATGAAACTGGTCAGCAGGAACTGACCTATTGGACCAGAACTGGCTCCTGAACCAGTTGTGGTGAAATGCATTCTGTTTACAGGTACACAGTAAAGTTTAAGCAACAGTGAGAAGCAAAATTTAATAGAAACAGTCTCTCAGTGGAAGGGGCCATTCAAGGTGTGCCAATCTTTGCTGCTATATAGATAAAAATTTTAAAAAAAAGGCACAATCTGTTGGTCTAAAGTATGAAACTCTTATGGAAACCAGGCTCACATAATTAAAAAATGCAATACCTTCATTGTGAATCAAAACACATGAACATTCGGAAACTATTTCACTCAGCCAGCTTTTGTGCGGAAAAAGTCCCATAAAACCTCAAACTCCTTGTCTTAAATAGGTGCTACTTTCATATCTAAATTTCCCTGGTGGGAAATTTGGAACATTTTGGAACATTTAATTGGTTTGAAATGTCATTCTGCTCATGCTTTTACTCAAAAAACGGTCGACGTCAAAACAAGAAATGGAATCCTTGTCAATCTTTGATTTTCTTTTCCACATGAAAGAAAGAAAAAAAAAGTAGCGATATATCAACACACAAAGCAGGAGTTGTGGCCAAAAGTTGCCGCATGTATAAACACCTCAAGTCTGAGTTGTGCAGTACTGCATCCAAGGCCACGTATTTGTCCCTTTCAAGGCCTGGTGTGTGTAGTATATATAGGCTGCTCCCAGCCAGAGGGAGGACTGTGCTGAGGTGGCACCAAGGCCAGGCTGTTGATAAGCGGCGTGGCATAAGACCTGCCAGATGAGGGAAAGTATGGGTACTGATACAGACTGGCGGGATAACCAGAAAATGCGCTGTAGAAGCTGGAGCTCTGAAGTTCAGTGTAGTCTGATTGATTGGCAGGAGACGAGGAGGAGGAGGTGGAGGAAGGGCAGGCGCCGGAGCTCAGGGAAGTGTACTGAAGTTGGTGTGACAGAGGAGGAGTAGAGGAGGAGGGTGAGGAGCTGTAGTGACCGGGACTCATCTGCTCAGTTTTAATCTGTGGTCCCTGAGTGCCAACCTCATGCAGCTCTTGGGCTTTTGCTGTGAAGTGCAGGATGCCATCAGTGTGAGCGTGGGCACCGTGTGGGACGAATGAACCAGAGGGGTTGCTGGTTTCCATCGGGGTTAGAAGAGTGGTGCCGTGGCTGTTTGGAGGCAGGTACTGGTCGAACTCATGGACATCGAAGCCATCCATGTTGCAGATGACATCAGTGCTGAGCTCTGAGATGTCCACGTTGCTAAAGTCGATGTTCTGACGGCTGGGAGGATGAGCAGGGCTCTCGTGCTTGCTCCCCAAGTGCAGATCAATTTTAGGGGTAGTAGGAGGAGTCGGAGGACCATGAGGCTGACCTAGAAATCAGAACCAAGATTCAAGGTTGTCTTTTACAATAGACCATAAAAAGAATTAATTTGTAGAAGATGCTCTAATCAGAAATGTATTATAGTTCCATCACCTGGCCTGTTTGAATAGTAATGCTGGTGTGCCCCCCCTGTGGCATTCATTCTGGCCAAGCCAGGTTCTGTCTTACAAAAGCCGTGCTGCTGCTGAACCAGTCTGGGTATGCAGTCCGCTTGGCCCAGTTTGGCACTCTTGCGCCTCCGAGGCTGGTATTTGTAGTCTGGATAGTCTTTCTTGTGCTGCAGCCTCAGCCTCTCAGCCTCCTCCACAAAGGGACGCCTCTCTGTTTCAGAGAGAAGCCTACAGAAGCAGCAAGGAGTTAGTGCATACGGGGACGGAGCTTTAAAAACAGTCAAAAAGTGCCCATTTCAAGGTAGACTGCACGTTGCCAATACTGAAAAAATAGGTTAGAAAAGAATAGAATTTTCACTACTTCTCTGAGTAACATTTCTGGACTGCCATTTTATTAATGCCAGAAGTCCGATTTAGCCAGATAGCAGCTTGGCCAACAGCTGCAGTTTTTTAATGACTCCAGCTTGGCTTTGAATGACAAAGTTAACTTAGACTGATTGTGGTTCTTTTCACTCAGCCACAGATCCATCAGACACAATGGACCGAGATTTCTTTCTGATCTTTACAACCATAAAACACTAGAAATATGCCAGTGCCAGACCTGGGCCATAAGTCCTAAAAGTGGCACAAGGCCCAAACGTGTCTGTTTTTTGAGTAATGGCTAAGAGAAACATTTTTGTTGCTTGCTGCAGTGAAAAGTGTTGTAGCCTTCTGTACATGCAAATCAGACCTCTAGAAAAAAATGGGAAGTTTTCTAAAAATGTGATAAAGACTGGTTTAAACCTTAAACAGACACCTGTCCAAGGAATTGCTTTTCAGTGTCTTCACTGACCAACTTCATTGTACTTTGAAAATATTAACAGGGACAAAAAGACTGACGAGTATAATAAATAATAAATAACAGAATAAACAAGCAATGGTGTCCTGCAAGACTGCACAATCAGCAGATTAACTGGTGGCAGGTGAGGGTGCCAGAATTGGGTATGAAAGGAGCATCCCCCAAAGACAAAAAACAAAACAAAATCACAATGCAATATCGCAAAGAAGTTTAATTTTTCAATATCTACAATGCTAAATATTGGTAAAGACTCAGGGAGTCCAGGCAAATCTCAGTTTGTAAAGGCCAAGGCTGAAACCACTTCCGGGTGACCTTTGTCCCTTCAGCTCATGCAGATGTGATCTATACTACCACATGGCCTTGAAAAAAAACTTTTTTTATTCAACTCAGTCCACCGCAACATCCAGAAATGTGACCTAGGAAGGCTGATGTAACACAACATTAACACGCCTTTATCCCAATTTTCAGAGTGTTAAAACGTGTTTATATTTTCTATATACAATGTAGCTGGTCAGTGAAGATACATGAATTCATTTCTTTGGAATCTTGTCTGTTAAAAATAGGCTCAAACTAATGAACAAATAACAGATTTACATTTTTATTACATATATTAGAACATTCCCCATCTTTCCTGGAAATGAGGCTTGTGAGTACATATGACAGGTCCTTAATTACTGATATTTCAATCTTCTTACACATATCACTGCAGAGAAGAATTAGTGTTTTAAGCGCATTTTACAAGATTAATTGGTTCCATGTTAGTGTCAAACTATTTAGTTGTAGTTATGCTAAGTTTAGTGTTCATTGCAGCCGGTCTACAGCTGCTCTCTAGGCTCTACTCACCGCCACAGTTTGCCCAACGTCTTGCTGAGCTCTGCGTTGTGCAGGTGGGGATACTGGTCCGCCAGCTTCCTCCGCGCCGCCTGCGCCCAAACCATGAACGCGTTCATTGGCCGTTTCACATGCGGTTTGTTCTTCGGCCCTCGCTCCCCATGACTCGGCACGGGCACCAGAGACCAGTCGTAACCTTTCAGCACCTGCGACACCGCGTCACGGATGCAGGCGGGGAACCGCTCGTCCTCTGGGCAGCTCTCCGGTTTGCGCGTAATCCCCGGTGGGCTCGCTGCCCCGTGCGCGTCGAACCCAGCAGGAGACGTCGGGCACTCCGAGTCCGATCCGTGTTGTGTAATGGAGACGTCGCTGCCCGCTGGACTGCACGGATGATCACTTAATGACCTATTCTTCTCGGTCATGTTTGGTGCTGGAGTGGAAAGACTTTGATATGACCAAAGTTTCCGAAGATCCCTCCAAATGCGCAAAGGCGCACAGCTCTGTCTGTATCACCACGAAAACAAGTGAAATACTTGTACTGAAGACTTCTTGGATTGGACTTGCCATTCCCTCTCACATCATCCTCCACAGCCTAACTGAACCACTTTAACATTTCAACTCTTATTCAGACGTGATTCTCTCCACCCCTCATGTCCTACTGGCTTTTTCAACGATTGGGTTCCTCCTAGTTTCAGAAAACAAGGCAGGAGGAGGCAGAAAACTGTCACAAATGAATAGAGTGGGGATTTTAGGAAGAGGTTTGGAAAATTCTTACAAGGTTATACGGTGTTTAAAATCGGGGTATTGCTTTTGGTGGAAAAGTATTTTCCTTTCAGTTTTTTTTTCATTATCAATTGCTGGATTGATGAAAAGATTGGAATCAGTATTGCTACGTATTCACACACACACAACATCAAATATATTTTAATGAACAAGCAAAGGTCTCAAACCACCCCTCAACTCAAAACAGGGCAGAAACAGAGTTTGTAGAATTCTAACGCACTTGACAGTCACTATTTGTTATGAGCACCTTTATTCTTCACCACAGCCTGAACTCTCTTAGACATGCTTTCTTGTCATTCCTTTAAGTAGTCTCCAGGAATAGTTCTCCAAGCTTCTTGAAGGACATTCCAATGCTGTTCTTTGGATGTTGGCTGCCTTTTTTCCGTTCTCTGTCAAGATGATCATTGCTTCATGATGTTGAGGTCCGGGCTCTGGGGAGGAATCATCACTCCATAAGATGTTGAAGCTGATTTTCAGTCCACTTCTTTTACATACCTCAGCCATAGCTCCATATCTCAATACCAAGAAGCCAGTGGATGTAGCCTACATTATGTATAACTTCTAATACATTTATGCCAGTATTGTTTTATGTTTTTAATGTATTTCTGAATAGATAATTTGGTCAAAAGGAACATATAAAAAAGAAAAACAATAACATAAATAATGTTAATGATAATAATAACAATTATTTTTATCATACACTTCCGTGTTTGTTTTGTCACGTGACCGTGAGCGCCGAACATGGCGGCCAGCGGTGTACATACAGAGAGCTCCGTAAGGAAGAGACGTGTGGACAACAGAAGGACAGAGATAGATTCTGTTCCCAGCCACTCGGAAAATGGAGCAAACGCCAGCGGAGGCTCAGAAAAAGAAAAGGAGCTCCTGTCCCTACAGCCTGGGACTTACTGGCTCACTCGTATCGTGCTGCTGCGCTCCGTCGCCTTTATTTACTGTGAGTCCAGTAACTGCTATGTTCACGTGAACTCGTGCTGTAGCTGCGCAGAGTTGCGCTGAACGGTTTACTTTTGAAGAAGTTCACTTTTCAGTCAAACAATAGCTGTTCAATTGCCTTAAAGTGCTTCATCCGTGACTGCTAGAGTTTTACTGTTTACTTGTACTCTGATGCCAGGATAACAACCATCCCGTCATATGTTGACAGTGAATATAAAACGGTGATTAATCAGCAGTTAAGCGGTCACAGGTGTGCTTTATTGACTATTTCTGAATTAGTTGCGTGTAAAAATAGCTTTTTCTGCCTTGTTAGACAGTAATATATCTGTGTGTTTGTATCTTTGAAACACAAGTAGGCTACACCTATGTGCAACTATTCTTTTTATCCAACTGGTAGAGCAGTTATCAGCTAAGCTTTCTGCTCACTGAATTCTTCTTGTTTGGCCAGCTGCTCCTCCTCTTTTTCACTGTAATGACACTGAACATTTTTGAGTCCACTTCCTATAGACTTGCTGTAGCTGATCTGGCGTCTGACCACATTCTATTAAGATAACATTTAGAACACTTTGAATAGAAAGTAAAATGGACTGTGAATCATGCCTCTCCTCTTGTCTTTGTCACCTTCTGTCTCCTCTTTTTCTCCAGTTGTGGCCTTCAGCGTTGCTTACAACCAGAACAAGCAGCTGATAGGTGAGAACGGCCTTATGCCCTGCAAGAACTACCTGAACAGTGTCAAGCGCTATGTGGGAGGAAAGATCGGCATGGCTGCATTGGCATACACCCCCTCCATCCTCTGGTTTTTGGACTGGAACCACATGGATGCCAACCTAGATGGCATAGCCTTGGCGGGGTTGGCGTTGTCAGGGTTTGTCTTGATCACTGGGATGGCCAATATGGTGATTATGGTCACACTGTGGGTGCTTTACCACTCCTTGGTCAACGTGGGACAGCTGTGGTAAGTGTAGACATAGTATGTCACTGGGACTTGTTTTTCAGATGGCCTTACAATGACACTCGGTTTTTGAATTATTACGGCGTTTAAATTGTTGTTTTAAATAATTGTTTCATTGTCAGGGATGTGCTAAAAACTGTGTTAATTAGTGCTCTACAGATTAACTTAATCCTCCATTGTTGAAACAAACCCACAAAGAATTGGCACCTGACTCTTTGATATACCTCAGCTGGTGGTCTACTGTGTATTGAATCTTTGTTTAGGTTTCTATGTCAGCAACATTGCTTTGTTAACATACAGAAGGCTAGCTGGTGACCACAATGGATACTTTATTAGCGAGCCACATCAGGTTTTTGAAAAGACCAAATTACTCAAACAAAAGAGTGAATTCTGGCTTGAAATTTGGCTTCACCAAAGGGTCATTGTCCAATAGATTACCAAAATGTCATAAGCTGCTACATTTATCAGTCACAAAAGTTGTTTTCAGCTAGCTTTGTGGCCCCCTAGTGGCCAAGAAAAGGCTATTTGATAATGTGAGACATTTATCAAAATTCTTACTTTTGTTTTCTTTGTCTCTTTCTAGGTACTCCTTTGGTAAGTGAACTTGAAACTAATAAAACCAGGGCCTCCTTTGTTTCTCCTCCTCCAAAAGAAGACATGGATTAGAGGCATGTGACACAGCTTTGGATGTCATGGGCGTTTGTGCTTTCTTAAAGAATTTAATTCACCTGTTGATATCCTGCATACCAAACCCTTAACATTTTCCAAAAATCTAATTTGAAAGAGTCTGAAATAAACACCCAATGCAACCTTTTTTCTCCCTAGTTTTCTCTGTTTTGGTAGAAATTAACCAAACAACATAAGCATCAATAGCTTGTTTTACTAAAGGTTACCATGGCGTGCTTTATTTCAAGCTAATATTGGAGCACTCTCTGCTGAATTACAAGGCAAACTATGGCGATAGGATGCGTCCGGCTCTACAGCCTATGGTCGGAAGCGCTTATAGACTGTAATTGTTTCATTTGAATGTGTTGCTGAAGTTCAAAGTTTCCCCATGTCCAAATGGACGTTCGAACTTGGAAGAGAAAGTGACGGCATGACTGAAAAATGGACCTGTTTTGAAACCCAAGCTGATCACTTAGTTCATTGCAGAGTCAAACATACATTCTATAATGTGGCATTAAAAACCAACAAAAACATATATATATTTTTTTCCTTTCTTTTTTTTCTGTGGTGTCATAAACGGAGTGATGTAGTTTGTCTGCTTTATTTACAGCCAGTTTCTGAGCTAAAGCATAGTCTGGTTTATTTATGTACAGTATGTTACCCTCCAGCTTGGTGAACACAGTAAGCTGTCATGACTGTCACGGTAAAGACAGGGAAGAAATTCAGTATAAACATTTGGTTGCATATCGGGCCACATCCCAGAGATGCGGTAAGGTCGGCGGTAGCTCTATTATTGGTTAATGACGATTTGTAGTTTTGAGACGCCAGGCCCATGTCTGTGGTTTAGATGTGGCTCCTATTATCCTTAAAGGAAAGCCATTTTCTTTTCTTCGCAGTTGCTCGGTCCTCCCTGAGTCTTACTAGCTTTTTTTTTTTTGTTTCCTCCTCTGGAATCTTTATCACATTCTGGCTGATTGTGCAGTTTTACATCTGCAGACAAACCTTTGCTGATTGTTTGATTGCTCTTGACTGAAAACCAGGCCAGTGCTTTTTACCATTTTCACCACATTTTATAGAAAATATTCAAAGCTACAAAATTGCTCATAGCAATAGCAATTGTGGTCCAAAGTATTTTTCCTAACCGAAATACTTTATCTCTACAAATATGACATAAACTGCTGTGGAATCACCTGATGTTCCTGTGTTGTAGTTCAGTTTTCACTTATCCGTAAAAATAATGTATGAACATCCACAGTGTCTTGCACAAGAATTGATGCACTTTCCTCCAGCATCACCAAAGATTTAGATTTTAGTTTTTTTTAAAGGGACACTATGTAATATATTAAGTCATTTATTAGCTCAAATCAACATATTCATTCATAAATTAGTCCTCATTGGTGTAAAATTATCTCTGTCAAAAATTTCAATTATCCTCCTGAGTGAAGAATAACTTGTCTGTATCTACGTAGAGCGGGCAAGCTCTATGGAGGCTGCCATGTCCTTTCGGTCTATGAAAAATGACGAAGTGCCGAGAGGGACATAAAGCACTTCGAATCGCGTTTTCCCCAACGCCAGGCCTGCAAGCGGAAATGACGTCATTTTGACGTCACGTCCGCCGAATGGCTTATTACTGTCGCTAATGGTAAATAGATTTTGTCTCGTAAATTATCCCACTAATAATGCATTGATTGTTACCAAACTTCTGCCGTAGTACACATAGGCTCTTAACTCACAAAACGAGGCATTAAAAAGTTTGTAAGTTTACCGGGAGTTTATTTAAAAGAACACTTTCCAGATAGCAACTACACACTGCTGCTAACGCTACCACTGCGTATATTGCTTCTTGAATCTTGACACATACCGCCTGCCGTAGTTCAAGAAGATGCAACGCACATTTGAAAACGCGAGGCGCTAGAGAGCAAATTCATTCGACTTTGAGAAATAAAATTGCACCATTCGATGGGGGAAGAAATTACATAGTGTCCCTTTAAGTTAAATATGTCACAACTATTAAATGGATTTCAAAGATATTTGGAGGGCAACGTTGAGCATGCCAGGTTAGAATTATAAAACCATGTTTTTACTATAAAATAGCTGGCAAATTCAGTCAAATTTCAGTTAACATCTAACTGGTGAATTTTGACAGTGCCATGGGGCTTACTGCTAAGCAGCAGTTTGTGCTTATGGATTGTTAAAGTTGAATTTAAGTAGTTTCAGTGTAGTTTTTAACTTGTACCCAATGTTTGATTAAATATTCCAACCAATGCTAATGAGCAACTGGTATCATGCTAACATGCTAAACTGAGAAGGTAGCATGATATTAGATAGGCAAATATTAGCATTTACAATGGTAACATTTACTGACAGTAGCATTTAGCTCACAGTAGTTGTAGTAGTGAATGTTTGGTTAGTGCACTGTTACAGTGTTCTCTTAAGGAAAGCCAACTGGTTTTAGAAGAGTTTTCATACCATATTTATCTACATAATCAGTGTCGTCCAAGCTAACAATATAGACAGTTCAAGCCACGGTCCTAGGCTAAGCTAGCTGTCACCTATGACCCGTACAGTATATTGAAAATAGGTGGGACTTTTATTACATGTGGTGGCTTGTAAAGTAGCCTTCTGTTCACACTTTTACTTATTGAGCCCAGTTTTAACTAACATTACCGCCACGCTACTGTTATTGTCAAACAAAGAGAGCAGAAACGCGTCAACTTCAAATACAAGCTTAGGTAATTCAGAAAGAGCTAGCTTACATGTTCAATTAGTCTATATACAAACTCTGAACTGTGAATTAGACTTTTACCGTTAATTCATTGTTGAATTTTATACAATTTTAAATCTACGTTTATTGAAGAAGTTATTTATAATCTTGTTTCGCCATTCTGCTGTGATCTTTTCCTGCAATATTTTTAACCAAGAAACCCATCTATATTCAGCATATAATCGGAATGCCAGACTGCAAACTAACACCTCACTCATGCTTTGTGGATTGCATCTGCTTCACCTCTGCATTCGACATGTGGCATCACATCCTTTGCAGGGTCCTGTGCGATTACATTTTGTTGACCTGGCAGATTTCCAGGATGTGCTGTATTGTGTCTGTACCTTTTAAGCGCTGTTTTCTTTTCTGTTCTGTGGCACACTGAACTTATTTATGGGAAAGAAAATAAAATAAAATAAATGATAATTTGATTATTTCTGCAGGTTGGGAGAGCCAGCTGTTGGAGACGGGCTTTCTCGCTATTTTCTTGTGTCCGCTATGGACTCTGTCCCAGGTCCCCTGCCGCTGTCCTCCCTCCCTCATCTGCATCTGGACCTTTAGATGGCTCATTGTTCGCATCATGCTGGGAGCTGTGAGTGAAGCGCACACACACACACACACACACACACACACACACACACACACACACACACACACACACACACACACACACACAGAAGGGATTCTTGCAGGTATAATAAGATCACAGACCACTTCAACGTAAGAATACCATTACTTTGATGGAATAAAACCAAACTCCTGTTATGATTTTGAGACCAAAGGCATTTCAAAATGATCGATGACACCTGAGAAACCCACTGAAATGCTTCTTAGTTTTTATCACCTAAGATCTGTAGATAGATTTTTCAGAGAGAACTTCTTGGACTAATTCAAGTTGTCAAACACGCTGACACACCTGAATACATCCAGCAAGCCCATCTGAAGAAATTATACCATCTCCCAACAGCAAAATTCCCCAGGAAAACCCTGCATTTCTCCTGATATTAGACTGATACTCTGTGAACACAGTTCTGCTATAAAACCGTGCCAGTATTTGGTGAAGCCAAACTAAATATATGGTCGACTAAACAACATGTCTCGATGTTTGACAGTTTCCATAGTGAATTAAAGACCACCGGCTGTGTTTTATATGTCAATCACTGCAGTTGCCACAAGTTGAGTGGAATTTTTCCCAATAAGCCCACGAAGAAATCTGATACACACAGGGAGCACACTCGGTTCCTGTTCACTGTGACTGAGAGTGTTCACTGACATAGAAAATCACTACAATGTTACGAGTTCTGTTAGGATGCTAGACAGCAGCAATTTAAAATACCTCACCTTTACTCCCATAGAATTGTTGGCCTTTTAAGATAAAATCATCAAGACTTTTAACCACACTGGTGATTTTCCTGCATTAATGGTAATGTCAGCTGGAATAAAGGGAAATGGTAGTGACAAAGTTACCACAACTTGATTGATTGCCTTTAAAACAGCTACAGATATTCAAGGTCCAAAGAGGTCAAATGGTACCTCAAAGGTATCCCTGATGTTCAGAGCATGTTTAGTATTTGGTTGCCTTTCTTATTTTTGTGGAATAAGTATATTTTTCCTGAAATTGTTTAAAATGAGACATCTCATCTAATACCAACAAGCCAATTGCATAATTTGTAACTGGCTCATTAAAAAACAAACAAAAAAAAAACAACAGATAAATGAAAATGTCTTCAATGAGACCACAGGTTGCTCAGACACAATCATTTCAAACATGTAGTTGCAAAAACGGAACAACTAGCACATGACCCTGTGTTATGCTAACAATTGTCAACACTGAAAAATGTGCTTATTAATGCATTGATTGGGCTTTTTGGTGTCATTATTAGTGCTGCTGGAGATGCGTTTAACATACTTTCGGGACTGAAGCAGCATGTTTCCACCAGCAGCAGACTGTGAGGGTGACGAGTCGGTAAACTACAAAACTGCAGCTAATTATAGTGTAGCAGGATGGACTGACTTTCTTCAAAATGCATTAGATACCCTCTTAATATGTTGGGTATGTTCACACAACAGCAAAATAAAAAACACTCAAGGCTGACTGGGCTATGCAGATCCAAACCCTCAGCTTTTCCTTACAAATAAGCAACCCTCATGTCAGTGAACCTCTGTGAAGGGGTTAAACTGTGTAGTGAATGTGATAAGCAGACATCTTTTAGAGTGGTTGTTCTTTTTAATGACTGACTTCCAACATGGTCCAAGGCTACAGTTCTTTTGGCTACAGTTGGATAGAAAAAAAAAAAGATATGGTTGAACAAATTGAATGCTTTGACACCAGCTATGTGTCTTTTCATGTGATTTAACTGAGCTTGACCCCTTTTGACAGGTGTCAGGTTTTTGTTTCTACTCCTCGGCTTAATCAGCATGTGTTCCTTTCAAAGGCCTGTTGACTTTACAGGTGTGTCGCTCACGAGGCTCTTCACACTGGACGGACTACTCTGTTTTTCGTGCAGCGGGTTGCAGTTGATGACATTTGGGGATCTCATGACTGAATTGGATTATCAGCTGGGTTTTTTGGCCGCAGCCAGCAGTCCAGCTCCTAATCAGAGTGAAATGATCTGGTGTTTCTAAATCTAGTTAGAGTGGTTAAGCATTCCATGCCAACCACATGATGGGCCGATGTGTCAATATTGACAGTCTCGTGTCCTGGATGGAACGCTATTTACTTAGTAGTGTTGATGGAAAACAGGTCCAGAACTGAAGATGCATTTTTCTCTGTTTTTGGTTCAGTCAACCCTCTAACTTGTCCTAATAAATACTTTAGATAATGTGCCTAATTTACATTATAACTACAAGCTGCATTATATATATTCCTGTGTTTACAGGAGCACTCTTCGAGCTGAAGCTTCTCTGGTTTAAGCAATGGTTCTTGTTTTTGAGTTGTACTCCTATAACGACATAGACAAAATTGACCATGCTTACCCCTGATCATTTGCATCAGTGTCTCAAAGTACTACACGTGCCGTTGTGATGCGTTATTTCAAAAGCATAATGGCCGATGAGCTAATAATGTGTACAGACAGCAATCGGATCAGATTTGATCCTGTGGGGTGGCTCCTGTCTGTGTAATGGATTTTGCGTCTTTAATGTCAGTGCATGAATTGATGCATCAGACATGCTCCATTTGACAGTGGCATTTATGTCACATCTCTCTGATGTGACTGCAGACCACATTTCTGTGATGACTGCATCACTTCACATTGGTGGGACCTTACCAGAGCGTGTAAGGAGTCTGGGATTAATGTTGGTAAAGTTCTGAATAAATCTTGTGGTAGTTTTCACAAAGGGCTCTATGGTGAAGACGGATTTTTAAGGTTGAGTCTGACTTTGACGATTCCCTGACTTTTCCTCTGACACTGCAACGAGAGTCAAATCTGTGGATTTTTTGGGGGGGAAATGACTGATATCAACTGGCTGCTTAAGCATCGTCATTGTGGTACTTCTGCCGTCGTTGCTGCTCCTACCGCTTTTACTATTACTACAAACTGCTGCTGGGTGGCTGCGGATCAGTGGGTGGACTGCTCATCCTCCAACAGGAAGGTCCGTGGTGTGATCCCCAGCTCCTTCACTATTTCAAAGTGGTTTATGTTTATGCATTTGGCAGACGCTTTTATCCAAAGCGACTTACAAATGAGGATATAACATTACAGCTAACATCAAAGCTAACAATAAGCTACATAGAAGGAAAACCACTAGTCAGACAGGTGACACGGGTAACAGTGTAGAGATAGAGTGCAGGTATAGAGGGAAGTACAGAAAGAGGAGTGCATTAGAGGGCGTAGGGAAATACAGGGTAAGTGCTAGGGTAGGGGATACTCTATGAAGAGCTGGGTCTTCAAGAGTTTCTTGAAGATAGACAGGGGCGACCCCTGTTCTTGTAGCGCTCGGTAGGTCACTCCACCATCGTGGAGCGACACATGAAAAGAGTCTGTATTGTGTTAAGCGAGTTAAAAGTGGCCCTGAACTCCAAATTGACCCCCATATGCAATGTAAAGCATTTAATAGAA